>NC_138962.1:184464995-185084995 GCF_055761805.1 Camellia sinensis
CCTTCTTTGGAGTTCCTTGGCCGAGCTGATCTTGTCTGCCAAGAAGGAAGAGGCGGAGCGGACCTTGCTCGCCTTCTTTGGAGTTCCTTGGCCGAGCTGATCTTGTCCGCCAAGAAGGAAGTCGCGGAGCGGACCTTGCTCCCCTTCTTTGGAGTTCCTTGGCCGAGCTGATCTTGTCTACCAAGAAGGAAGTCGCGGAGCGGACCTAGCTCTCCTTCTTTGGAGTTCCTTGGCCGAGCTGATCTTGTCCGCCAAGAAGAAAGTCGCGGAGCGGACCTTGCTCCCCTTCTTTGGAGTTCCTTGGCCGAGCTGATCTTGTCCGCCAAGAAGGAAGTCACGGAGCGGACCTAGCTCGCCTTCTTTGGAGTTCCTTGGCCGAGCTGATCTTGTCCGCCAAGAAGGAAGTCGCGGAGCGGACCTTGCTCCCCTTCTTTGGAGTTCCTTGGCCGAGCTGATCTTGTCCGCCAAGAAGGAAGTCTCGGAGCGGACCTTGCTCGCCTTCTTTGGAGTTCCTTGGCCGAGCTGATCTTGTCCGCCAAGAAGGAAGAGGCGGAGCGGACCTTGCTCGCCTTCTTTGGAGTTCCTTGGCCGAGCTGATCTTGTTCGCCAAGAAGGAAGTCGCGGAGCGGACCTAGCTCGCCTTCTTTGGAGTTCCTTGGCAGAGCTGATCTTGTCCGCCAAGAAGGAAGTCGCGGAGCGGACCTTGCTCCCCTTCTTTGGAGTTCCTTGGCCGAGCTGATCTTGTCCGCCAAGAAGGAATAGGCGAAGCGGACCTTTCTCGCCTTCTTTGGAGTTCCTTGGCCGAGCTGATCTTGTCCGCCAAGAAGAAAGAGGCGGAGCGGACCTTGCTCGCCTTCTTTGGAGTTCCTTGGCCGAGCTGATCTTGTCCGCCAAGAAAGAAGTCGTGGAGCGGACCTTGCTCGCCTTCTTTGGAGTTCCTTGGCCGAGCTGATCTTGTCCGCCAAGAAGGAAGTCACGGAGCGGACCTAGCTCGCCTTCTTTGGAGTTCCTTGGCCGAGCTGATCTTGTCTGCCAAGAAGGAAGTCGCGGTGCGGACCTTGCTCCCCTTCTTTGGAGTTCCTTGGCCGAGCTGATCTTGTCCGCCAAGAAGGAAGTCGTGGAGCGGACCTAGCTCGCCTTCTTTGGAGTTCCTTGGCCGAGCTGATCTTGTACGCTAAGAAGGAAGTCGCGGAGCGGACCTTGCTCCCCTTCTTTGGAGTTCCTTGGCCGAGCTGATCTTGTCTGCCAAGAAGGAAGAGGCGGAGCGAACCTTGCTCGCCTTCTTGGGAGTTCCTTGGCCGAGCTGAACTTGTCCGCCAAGAAGGAAGTCGCGGAGCGGACCTAGCTTGCCTTTTTTGGAGTTCCTTGGCCGAGCTGATCTTGTCTGCCAAGAAGGAAGTCGCGGAGCGGACCTTGCTCCCCTTCTTTGGAGTTCCTTGGCCGAGCTGATCTTGTCTGCCAAGAAGGAAGAGGCGGAGCGGACCTTGCTCGCCTTCTTTGGAGTTCCTTGGCCGAGCTGATCTTGTCCGCCGAGCTGATCTTGTCCGCCAAGAAGGAAGAGGCGGAGCGGACCTTGCTCGCCTTCTTTGGAGTTCCTTGGCTGAACTGATCTTGTCCGCCAAGAAAGAAGTCGCGGAGCGGACCTTGCTCGCCTTCTTTGGAGTTCCTTGGCCGAGCTTTTCCGCCAAGAAGGAAGTCGCGGAGCGGACCTAGCTCGCCTTCTTTGGAGTTCCTTGGCCGAGCTGATCTTGTCCGCCAAGAAGGAAGTCGCGGTGCGGACCTTGCTCCCCTTCTTTGGAGTTCCTTGGCCGAGCTGATCTTGTCCGCCAAGAAGGAAGTCGTGGAGCGGACCTAGCTCGCCTTCTTTGGAGTTCCTTGGCCGAGCTGATCTTGTACGCCAAGAAGGAAGTCGCGGAGCGGACCTTGCTCCCCTTCTTTGGAGTTCCTTGGCCGAGCTGATCTTGTCTGCCAAGAAGAAAGAGGCGGAGCGGACCTTGCTCGCCTTCTTTAGAGTTCCTTGGCCGAGCTGAACTTGTCCGCCAAGAAGGAAGTCGCGGAGCGGACCTAGCTTGCCTTCTTTGGAGTTCCTTGGCCGAGCTGATATTGTCTGCCAAGAAGGAAGTCGCGGAGCGGACCTTGCTCTCCTTCTTTTGAGTTCCTTGGCTGAGCTGATCTTGTCTGCCAAGAAGGAAGAGGCGGAGCGGACCTTGCTCGCCTTCTTTGGAGTTCCTTGGCCGAGCTGATCTTGTCCGCCGAGCTGATCTTGTCCGCCAAGAAGGAAGAGGCGGAGCGGACCTTGCTCGCCTTCTTTGGAGTTCCTTGGCCGAACTGATCTTGTCCGCCAAGAAAGAAGTCGCGGAGTGGACCTTGCTCGCCTTCTTTGGAGTTCCTTGGCTGAGCTGATCTTGTCCGCCAAGAAGGAAGTCGTGGAGCGGACCTAGCTCACCTTCTTTGGAGTTCCTTGACCGAGCTGATCTTGTCTGCCAAGAAAGAAGTCGCGGAGCGGGCCTTGCTCCCCTTCTTTGGAGTTCCTTGGCCGAGCTGATCTTGTCCGCCAAGAAGGAAGAGGCGGAGCGGACCTTGCTCGCCTTCTTTGGAGTTCCTTGGCTGAGCTGATCTTGTCCGCCAAGAAGGAAGTCACGGAGCGGACCTTGCTCCCCTTCTTTGGAGTTCCTTGGCCGAGCTGATCTCTTCCGCCAAGAAGGAAGTGGCAGAGCGGACCTTGCTCGCCTTCTTTGGAGTTCCTTGGCCGAGCTGATCTTGCTCGCCAAGAGGGAAGTCGCCGAGCGGACCTTGCTCACCTTCCTTGGAGTTCCTTGCCGAAGAAAGTGGATCACCAAGCAAAAAGCCTAGCTCGGCCTTGAAATGTAATCCTAGTCACGCTAGCGCGGACGGAATTAAGGGGCAATTGAGAGGGAGATTTATGATCTAGTCTCGGCCAAACAAGATTGGGCCGAGGTATTTGGCTTCAAGATTGTGCCGTGGTTTTGCTCAGTAATGGCAAAGGGCCTGCGGAGCCGAGCTACTTGGGCTCTTTGGTATGAAGGCCGGTTAAGTGAGAGCTCGGCTGAGACGTCCGCGGCCTAGAAGGGCTTCACGGTTCGTGCGTTGCTCGGTCAGAAGGCGCGCACCCATAGCTCGGCATGAAGATTCGTGCCTGAAGCTCGGCAGGAAGGCCTTTGGTTGACCGGAATGACCAATCCCGTGCTCGGCGTCGCCGGAATGCGGTCGAGCACGGCTGAAACGAAGCTCGGTTATTGGAAGCACTTGGTCTTGAAGTGCAGTATGGCTGTTGGTAGCCGAGAAGCTGCAGCCCGGCTGCCGAGCTCCCAATAGAGTGGGCTGGCAGTTGGGTTAGGTGATGTTCAGCGTGATTTGTGCTGACAGATGGGATAGCAGCACCAGGTGTCGAGAGACTAATGAGAGTAGATTTGGGGCGCAGAAGGTATATAAGCGGGTCTGCGCCCCCCATACGCAGACAGATGAACACTTTGTAAGGAATTTCTTACACTCAAACACCTCTCTCTCTCTCTCTCTCTCTCTCTCTCTCTCTCTCTATCCTAAGGTGTGTGCTAACTTGATCGTCGGAGGATTTTTCCGGCCACACACCGCCGGGTAGCTCACCATTATTTGCGCGCAGGTGATCGGACATAAACGGAGCTCGGAAGAAAGGAGTACGGGCTTGCCGGAATATTTGCTCCCCGTACAGTATGTATTAATTTTTGTGTATGAAGAGCTATAACTGTAAGGAGAGGGACAACACTAGATGGTAGACGAGCAATGTTGCTTTCCAACTCCCAATAGCTGAATAATAAGAAGAAGCAGGGCAACGTGGAGAGAAAAATGTGGTGTTCTTGGAAATTAATAACATCACTGAAAATTAAACTAGGTCTAAATACTTAGACCAGGACCCTGCCCCTGCATGCATGTCACAAATAATATAAATGTATAGTCACATACATAAATGTCTAGATACATATAATTAGTGCACAAGCTGCCGCTTTGGGCCTCTGAATATTTGTTAAAAAAAAGGCCCTGAAAAAATTTGAAAAACTATCAAATGAGTCGTATTTTTTTTGTTATTAATATAGTGAATTATTTAAAACTAATTGATGGGTGTTTATGGGAAAAAGAAACACTTCAAATTTGAAATTGATTAAATCATACATTCAATGAAGTAATTGAATGAGTTTGGTTAATAAGTTGGTTAAAATAAACTTGGTTAATAAATTTACAATTAACAATGCGAGAGTTTAAAAACTTTAGATTACCAACTAGTTGCATTCTGTAAAAAATAATTCAAAAATCGATTCATATTAAAATTCTGCTTTAAAACATTTATAAAAGGTGTCATATTAGAAGTTTGCTTTCAACCTCAAAAAGCCAGAGCCGCCTTGCATATAACCGCTATCTATATCTATCCCCACTCAAGATTAGAACTTGCAATGGTGGTGACACCCTCTGATTCCTTGTGCTTGTCTATATGTGCTCTTTGCTGTAGTTGTAGTGGTGCACTTGCAAGGTACACTTGTATTGTCATGCACTAGTACACTATAGTGGGGATCTCCCTATATCTTATTTTGTGTAGTTATTTGGTGTAGAAATGATTTACACTCATAATTTAGATCTTTAAATTTATTTGAGTGTGTGACAAAATAATAGTTAACACCTATTATACTATATAATTGTGGGCCAAGTGGTTTGACCTTTTTTAAAAGTCTTAAACATTTTTTTTATTTGGTGTAGTTTAGGGTGGTCTTTTAGTAGCTCTTATGAAGTTATTGTATGAGTTATAAAAAAGTCAAAAAGTCATAAAAAAAAAAAAAAAAAATCTCAAACACTCTTTTAAGAGATAAAAAAGGTTAAGATAAAAATTATGCTGATCTCCCTTGAGGCCCAAATATTATGTGAATTAAAATTTTAAAAAAAATTCAATACAATTATATCAAAATTGTGAAAGTTATTATATTTTCTTTAAATCTCAAGAAAGGTCACTTTAATTTACCCAAAAGTTAATGTATTTCTATAGATGCTAAACAAGGTTTTTTTTTTTTTTTTTTTTGTAATTGAAATTAATATAATATTTATTATTTTTAACTGATAACAAACAATTTAGTGATTTTTTTTTTTGGTTTTTTTAGTCAAAAGTTTTTTTTTATTCTTTTATTTTTTAAGTCTTGACACAAGTTTTGCTAAATTGTTAAATTTAACATTTCTATCAATGAACATATAGATTTTATAAAGTGATATAGGATATCATGTGCATGATAGTTAGTGTAAAGAAATTGTAACCTAAAACCAGAAGAGGAGATGATGGTGATTTTACCATTCTAGATTGGACCCATCATTATAAAAATTCAACAGTGATTTTAAAGATGAGATGATAGTGATGTCAAAAAAATGACAGAAGCAATTTATCAAAATTTAACATTTTTTTTTTATTTATTATAACATAGCCAAAATAATAGCATATCAAATTTCGAACTAGCATTGGTTATACTCGAGCAATTCCAATGCAGTTGCTCTAGTGGTTGCGATTACTAGTTAATAGTAATTTCGTACAAAACGTAACCTCTTAACGACATGTCAAATGGTTGTCTATTACTAAACTTTCTACAAAATTTCACACAAGATTTTGATAAAATGTCAAATTTTAGTTAGAGCTACTCTTTTTTTTTTCCTTTCTCTTTAAAAATGGCATTTTGATTTGATTTTTTAAAATAATAGAATAGATAACTAGTATATTATTGGTGTAATATTACTAAAATTTAGCATTTTTCCAATATAAAATTGCTAAAGTTTAGTTTTGATTATCTGTTTTAGCATTAGAAATGCTCTTATAATTGTATTTATTTTGAAAATTTATGGCGAAATAATTTTTGAAAAATGTTAGGAATTTTAAAAATTTTATCAAATTTTTTATCAAATGTCTCACATGGGTGTAAGACTCATACCATATGAATTCTATGTGAGTCTCATACCCATGTAAAATATTTAGTAAAAAATTTAATAAAATTTTTACAACCTCTAATAGTACTCATAATTTTTTTACAACTACTTTTAAGTATGGGCGGCGCCATATTATTATAAATAAATGGGGTGACTTGATTCATCAACCAATTTTGAAAAGCTAATTAAATAAAATAATTTAAATTTATTTTGTCTACTAGTACTTATTACTTTGGATTGTTTTGGGAAGATGGTAAAAAATAATTTTTTGACTTTTAACCAAGTTTTTGGCTTTTTTAGACAAATGATTTGGGAAGTTGGTAAAAAGTGACTTTTGACTTTTTTAATTAATATTTGTTTATGATGTCAAATCATAATAAAATGACTAAACTACCCCCATTTATTTAAAATATTTTCAACTGAACCTATGTAACACATTGTGACCCATGAGGGGTAAAATTGTAATTGCACCGTTGGCTAAAAACCAACTTGCCAAATGAAAAAAAAAGCCAAAAAAGCCAACTTTTAACTTTTGTTACTAACCAAAAAAAGTGACTTTTAGTCAAGCTCCCAAAATAGCCCTTTGTTTATTGCACGTATTACTTTTGTTGATTTGTGTGCAAGTTAGTTCACATATTCAGTTATAAAATAATTTAAATTTATTTTGTCTACTAGTACTTATTACTTTGTCTATCAAATGTCTTAACCAATGGCTAATCTCACCGACCACGTTGATTTCATCAACTATGTCAGCGCCTTCCAGTCCTCAACTGCTATATAAATATCCATGGAATCCAAACGACAGACAGACCCAACACATGTCACTGCTTTGCACTACTAGCCAATAGCATATCCCTCTTTTTGTTCTCTCTCTAGATTTCTTAACATTCTGTTCTCTTTCTCTCTGTCATGGCAAAATTACCAGCTGAGCAACAACACCCAGTGGAGGCCTTGGGATGGGCAGCCAGAGACACATCTGGTGTCCTCTCTCCTTTCAAATTCTCCAGAAGGTATATTACTTTTTTTTTTTTTTTTTGATTAATGTATAATATATGGTTGTGTTTAATTGGCAGTATGTTATTTTATTAATTGGGTTTTCGTGTGGTATAGGACAACCGGAGAAAAAGACGTGACATTCAAAGTATTGTATTGTGGGGTTTGTCATTCTGACCTTCACACAATCAAAAATGAATGGGGCAACACCAACTATCCTTCTCTCCCTGGGTACACTTCATGCATCTTTCATTCTCTCTCTCTAAACATTTTTAAAAAATACAATAACCAAACCAAACCAATCGGACCATTATCAGTTGGGTTGGTTGGGTTATGTCATTGCATTGCTCTGTTTTTGAGTCTAAAACCAGATGCAACACAATTTCAACCCAAAACAAGAAGCTATAAAATTTGATTTATATTGAGATGCCTTCATAAATTTGTTTATTCGTTGTACCTAAAAAAATTTATTGTTTTTATTAGCATTCGTGCATGCATACATATATTTTACTTGTATAAATATCTTGACAATGCAATCTTCATTTTTAATTTATAATTTTGAAACATGTTACTTTGTATCTAAGTCCATTGAGTCTATTATGCATTTCTTATTTCTTAAAATTAAAAATTGGTTCCAATTTTCAGAAAATTCTATTTTTTAATTTTTCGTATTTTAATGTTTTTGATGAATTTTTTTAATATTTTAAACAATTTTTTTTTAATTTTTAAATACACCTAACATAAAAACTCTTAAAAAGTATAATATTTGTAAAAAAAAATCTTTAAAAAATACACTAAATACCAAAAAATACAAAAAAAAAAAAAAATACACAAAAAAAGGAAAATTCAGTTCATTTTTCGTATTTTTGTGTATTTATTAAATTTTTAAAATATTTTTTCACAAATATTTTACTATTTAGATACATGTCTAAAAAAGTAAAAAAAATTCTTAAAATTTAAAAAAATATTCACTAAAAACAAAAAAACACACAAAAATAAAAAATTCAATTTTTAGAAAACTAAAACCAAACACACTATATACTCTCTTTTTTTTCCCTTGTTCTTTGTGTTTTTTTATAATGATTAGGCTTGTTTATTGCACTTATTTATTTATTTATGTGTTTCTTTTGATTATGTGGCAGTGACATTTTTATAATTAAATGTCATTTTAGTGGGCATTCTCTTTTAAAATAACAATTCCAAATGAAATTATATCATTTAAATATATAATTCTATTGGTATATCAGTACTAAATTGTTCTTACATCCCATTAATAGAAATTGGTGGTTAGATGATGAAATTCCAATCACTTAATTAATAAAATCTAACATATGAATGGATATAAAATTGCCAACTCCTTAGTTAGTAGGATATGACATGTTTCATTTGAATTGACAAATGCAGGCACGAGATAGTGGGTGTGGTAACAGAGGTAGGTAGCAAGGTGCAGAAATTCAAACTTGGAGACAAAGTTGGGGTGGGATGTTTGGTTGGATCTTGTAACTCTTGTGACAATTGTGCTAATGATCTAGAAAACTATTGTCCTAAAATGTTATTCACCTACAATTCCATCTACTATGATGGAACCCCAAACTATGGAGGTTACTCTAATATTATGGTGGCTGATGAGCATTTCGTGATTCGCATCCCTGACAGTCTTCCTCTTGATGGTTGTGCACCTCTTCTTTGTGCTGGGATCACTACTTATAGCCCTCTAAAACACTTTGGGCTTGACCAGCCTGGTATGCATGTGGGTGTGGTTGGTCTTGGTGGGCTTGGTCATGCAGCTGTAAAATTTGCCAAAGCTTTTGGTGTTGAAGTGACTGTGATTAGTACCTCTTCCGGCAAGAAGAAAGAAGCTATTGAACGGCTTGGTGCTGATTCTTTTTTGGATAGCCGTGACCCAACTCAGATGCAGGTAACCATTTTTTTCCTTATTAGCTTTGAGTCATGTTATGATCAAAAGTTCATGAGAATTCTTGATTGATAACTTTTATTCTTCTTGTTTTGATGTGTCGAATGTAATAGCTTGTTATGGGCACAATGGATGGTATCATTGATACGGTTTCTGCACCTCACCCTCTTCTACCATTGATTGGTTTGTTGAAATCTCATGGAAAGCTCATCTTGGTTGGTGCACCAGAGAAGCCACTTGAGCTTCCAGTCTTTCCTCTGATCATGGGTAAGCATTTAACATAACTAATTTGTTTTGAGGAATGTATGTAAAAGCACACAACACTTCTGTGTACACAAATTCTAAACACAAAAAATACATGAAAATGTTCATACGGTTCAACCATAGAAACATACTCCCAACGCTTACATACACCCGTGTGAGTGCTCGTATTTTTTGGGGTTGAATTAGCTACCTAACTGTTCTTGAGCAAAATATAATGAAAGGCTCCTTGGCTTTGTGAATTAGAAATTATATGTACGAAAGTCTCCAAACGCTTAATACACAATGTTTGAATGGCAGGGAGGAAAATTGTGGCTGGAAGTTGCATTGGAGGCATAAAAGAGACACAAGAGATGATAGATTTTGCAGCAAAACACAACATAACGGCAGACATTGAGGTGATACCGATGGACTACGTGAATACTGCAATGGAGCGCCTCGTGAAAGCTGATGTTAGATATCGGTTTGTGATTGATATAGGGAATACATTAAAAATGGCTTAAAGTTTTTGCGTTGTGGCTCCTGAATTTGGCTTTTCTTTTTGGACTGACTTGTGCTGTTGGATAGGGATATCTCACAGATTGCAAGTCTTAGAAGTTCTGCACTTATTTTTCTTGTTTTGTTGCTACTGGTTTCTTATTTCTTCTTGTCATTCAAATTTCCAACAGTGTATTCACTTTTTCATTTTGAATAAATGATGGCGGTCAATTTTGCTAGAATAAAACTCTCTGCAATTTATTCTCCAAAATAAAACTCATAGACGCTACATTGATACGTTTATGTAGTTAATGAAAAATGTAAATATTAGTAAGTTAAGCATTGAAAGTATCCGAGAGGTATACTATCAGAAAAACTTCTTAATCAGTTGGGTAGTTTAAGAAAACAATAGTGCTAAAATGAAAAGGAAGGTGAAATGTGAATTGAATATCACTACATTTCACACATATTTTTCCTTCTCCCTTTCCTTTTTCAAATGCGTCTCCAAATTTATAAACTAAATAAAGCCTTGGAGTATCTATCTATATCTATACCATCTATAATTGCAAAACATTGTGTTGTTGCCTTTAAGTTACAAACTCTAGATCCAATTTTTTCATATTTTCAAATTTAAATAAAAAAATAAAAATACACATGTCGCAATACTATTTTTTTTTGAAATTCGATAGGTATTAGTTTTTCTTCATTTTTAATAATTAACTTCCCAAAAATATATGTTTGGAAATTAAGTCAAAATCTTAAATTTGAAAACTTAAAATTAATGTGTTATTATTAAATCTTTCTTTATATAACAATGATTCAATTATTATTATTTTTAATTGTAGCCCTCTAGAACATTTAAAATGAAAATTAAATAAATTTTAAATTTGGTATCTAGAATTATGTTTTTTCAAAAATATAAGGTAAGCTACACTTTGCCCCCTTTATGTTTGGTCACTTTTTCATTTTGGCCCTTAAAATTTGTTTTTTTTCTCACTTTAGCTCTTCATGTTTCAAATTTTTCTCAGTTTACTCTTAAAGTTAAACAGAAAATGACACATTAACAATTACATGACATAAAAATATTTTATTATATGCAAATCACATCTCTAACATAAGCTTAAATTCTATTATAATAATATATATTTTTTATGTTATGTGACAATTATTATGGGCTTTTTTGTCTAATTTTGAAGAGAAATTAGTTTTAAGAGTAAATTGGGAAAAACTTGAAATATAAAGGGCCAAAGTGAGAAAAAATAAAATTTAAGGACCAAAGTAGAAAAGTGGTCAAACATAAAAGGGACAAAGTGTAATTTACCCAAAATATAAATATTTATTTGTAAATACATTATTAAAATTGCCCTAAAATTTTAATGAACTAAAGATTAAATTACAAATACATTCCCTGAGGTGTACTTAAAATATGGATTGTCTCCTATAATTTAGAAAATTACAAATACCGCTTGTAAGAATTTTTTATTTAACGGAATTAACTAGAAAAATAAAATTTCTAACTGCAATCCTATATAATAATAAAATTCCATGAACTATTAATTGAAATATATTTATGATATCATTAAAAATTATTAATTGACTTGATGATTTATTGATAAAATGGTCAACTTGTTATAAAATTAGAAATTTCAAGAGATAGAATGTAATTTTTAAAATCACAAGGGATAATTTGTATTTTAAATAAATCTAAAGAGATGTATTTATAATTTATCTTTTTTAAACAATATTATAATTGTCCCAAATAAATATGTCAATTTTTTAAGATGCCTCTTCGAAATTATATATGCTAACTTTTTTTTTCAATACGATAATGTGGAATAGGTGTAAAGGCGGCCTCATTTGAGCTTCTTAAGCATGCTTGAAAGTATGAAAGAATCAAACCCACACCAATAACTCTGGAATTTTTGAATAATTTCTACAATTTAGGCCAAGAAATAGCAGCTGTGATAGGAATAGTGGTCGAAGTTCATATGCCCACCGAATAAAGGAATTGGGGTGGCAGTTGTCCGAGTTGTTGTGCTGCTTATGGGGTTTGTTTTGAAGTTTATTTTGATATTTTAATTGTAGAATATATTTATAAAAATTTAAATTGATCGATCTTATATTCTTATTATTGAATTTTATTTGTATTTACCAAAGTAATAGTAAATGTGATTTAAAAAATAAAACTGAATACGAATATAATTTGATAAATCGATTATCGATGTCTAATCAATTTAGTTTTTACAATTATATTCTACTCAATATATCTTAAAAAGTGAACAATTTAAATTATAAAAATAATTCCAAAATTAGTGACTGTGCAGCAGCGGGTAATTATTCAGTAATCTCAGAATATGGACACGTAGTATTCCATAGTATTATGATTGGTGGAGAAAGTGGGTAGCTGAAGTATTGTGTTAGGTGATTGAAAAATATGAAAGAATATATTAAGCCATGATTTGGCTAACATTTGGAGCTAAACAATCATAAAAAGACAAAATAGGCTATATAAGTCAATAAGATAAAATATTACATTTTACCCATAATCATTACGTTTTTTCTCTCACAAAAATCAAAAAAATCCAAAACAAAACCAAACGAGGCTAAAAAAGTCTCACCATAAAAAAATTGGCTAAAAAAGCCAATATCAAACGAACCCTAAATGATGATTGATTAGAAAATAAAGACACATTCTATTGGGAATATTGAATAATGAAAAAAAATTGGGAGCTCTAAATTAAGGGGGTATTTGTTTGGATTTTTTTGAGCCAACTTATAATTTTTAACTTTGGAAAAGTTATTTTGGACTGTTTGGTTAAACTTATTTTAAACAACTTTTGATTCTAACAACTTATTTTAACTCAAAAAAATTGATTCTGAAAAGCTGCTCACCCCTTACTTCTGATTTTCAGCTTTTGCAGTGGACATGTTAATTTACGATTATACTCTTAGATTTTTTTTATTTTTTATTTTTTAAAAAATAGAAAAAGACTCAAATGGATTATAAATTATTATTATTATTATTTTTTATGAAAAATGTAGACAAGTAGTGAATAATAAAAAATAAAAGTTAATTGAAAAATCTACTTCACAGTTTATCTAACAAACACTACTCAGCAACTTAAATTTATAATTTAACAGTTACACCAAACAGATTAACAACCTTTGATTAAAATCATAATCTATAATCTGTTAAGTTATAATCTATAATTAAGTAATAATCAAACTAAAGAAATCGTACTGTGAGATGGCAACCGGTGGTGTGAAGGAAGTAGGAGGATGGCAACCAGTGGTGCATGGGAGAAGGAAGCTGTAGACGTCCTCGAACGTCCCGGGAAGGGAATCCCGTTCTGTTCATTTGGGCTCACTACAGTTCATGACTCAATGTCACGGTCCTGTATCTAATCTCACAGAGTGCAATGCAAGACCGATGAATCATCAAAGAGTCCAAATCCGGCAAATTATTTTTGAAAACAGATTTTTTGAAAGAAGTGCCAAACATGGACTGCTTTGCCAAATACAGAGTCGCCACCTAAATATTTTATTTTTGGGGAATTTAGGAAACCCTGACTCGTTGCCTAAGGCCACGTGTCCGTCATCACCAAAGTTGCCTCGGCTCGGGAACTTGGGTACGATTGGGGAAGGTCACTTCGTGAGTACCCCCGCTCGCCCGATCAAAGATCGGCCTCTACTAATCATGATATCTAGTTTTGAAAAACATTATGCGTTCTTATTCCGGTTATTAGCCTAGATTTACTATGTGATGCACACAGCATACAAGTATAGACCGGATCGCCTGAATTGGAATAAAACATTTCATGCTTATTTTTTAAAGCGGTTTGCTACTCGCAAGTAGGCTTAGAATGCAGATTTTGCCACCCTCGGGTGGGCTTAGAAAACATGGTTTTGCCACTATCTAGTGGGCTTAAAACACACAGTCAATGCATTATTCCAATTCAGATAATCCAACCTTCACCCACAGGCATTCAGGCAAATATATCATGTAAGCAATTAGCCTCATGGTATGCATGCTATCATGGCAGTCACTCACACACATGCAAGGATGCTAAAGCATAAATACTTACTGAGTACTCCAAGCCAAAGCAGAAGCCATGTTAGAAATCCATGCATGATCCTAACTATACAGAAATGCCTAATGCAATACATGCAAAAATATAACTACAATAGGCTCGGCTATTCTAAACATGGCATATGAAATGCAACGGATAACATGTATTCAACTCGGAATTGAAGTATAATGCGGTTAGTATGATGCGCCGAGCCCGGTGCATGCAAGACAGATGAATGGATGCAAACATGCGAGCATAAGTATGCTAATTGAAACATGCCCTAATCTAACCATCATAAGCTGGTAAATAAAAGGGAGAAAGAAGTGGGGGTTAGAAGACATACATCACACACACGCACACTTATTATAATTGTGCCCTCGCTCGGAGGGTTCGAATAAATAATACAGTCCGAATAAATGATTTACAAAACCCTAATTAATTAACAAATTAACTAGGAAAGCAAATAAACTAGTATGCAAATTCATGGACTGCCTCAGCTCTGTTCCGAATGATGAAAGATGCATGCTCGAGTTGCCTTATGCGGAAATCCATTGCGATGCCCCGATTCGCCTCTGTTTGCAATTAATCCCGGAATGCTGTGCAAGGCTTTAGAAAGTTGTTGATTTTTTATTTGCTGCAACAGAGAGCAAGAAAAGGGGCATGGCAAAGTATTTTCACATATGTATGCACGCCTCGATCCTCATGCCACCAATCACGCATCTCGATGCATGATGGCCGAGGAGCCGAATTGCACGACTCGATGTGAAATGAATGCACATATAAACACAACAAGACCTAGACTCCATCATGGTTAATCCGGAGTGTCGGCGACCGGGAATTGAGACACGTTTCGTCACTTGGGGTACGAAACGTCCCTCGTTTCCCGTGCTTGGGCTAACTCCTATCCCAAACACAATGCAAATGAGATGGCATACGCAATGCGACTAACATGTAACCTAGCATACGCAATGCTATGGACTAAAATTGCATACACAATGCACGTGATGTAACATGGCATACACAATGCTCTAACATACAACCTAGCATACGCAATGCTATGGACTGAAATGGCACACACAATGCACGATGGACTTACACCAACATGAGTGGACCTCAGCCACACTCACATCAGTGGCCATATGATGGAAATGAGACAACCGAAATACATGCAAACAAGGACGGATGCAAGGGACCGATCCTAAGGTACAACATGCGACTCTAACTAAGCATGGCAAAGGATGAAGTAAGGCATAAAAAAACACATATTCTCCAGCTCTGAAGCATGATAAACAATGGTCCTGAATCATGCAAATATGGCACACAATGCAAGCTAGAGAGCCCGAGTACCGAAACTAGTGAAGTGCGTTACTCTAGAGGTACCCAAAGCAATGGACTAATGGAAAAACCAACCCCAAACAGACCCTAGGCAGGTCTGAAACAGTGGGGAAATGGCCTAAAATGATGGCTCAGAATGCAAAGAAATGGAGCTCACTCAATGGTCGGTAAATGAGGCATACAAGCCCGACTCTCAAACGCATTTAAAGAGTACAAAACATGACAATATGGCATTCAAACAAACTCTGAAATATAATGTATAATGGGCCCAAAACAAGAAAATACCTCAGTATGTGCATGTAATGGACCCCGAAACTCAAAGCTAAGCAAGAGTATTGAACCACAAGCATGCAAAACAAACACCATTCGACCATGAGACCCAAAAATAGAGCTAGGGCAGTCCAAAATATGCACAAAATCAGTTTAAGGCAAGGCCAAAATGTGCTACAATCAAGGGTCAACAAAGCATGCAAAGAAAGCTAGTGAACCATGAGTTGTACCACAGCTATATGAAGCATATGAGCGCTCACCAAACCAGCCAAAAACAGAAGTATGCCATGATAAAATATGCCCAAAAACCCACTGAAACTCAGTCAATGCATGCAAGAATGATGGGCTCCTTTGGAGGGCCATGCAAAGGGTTGTTCCACACGTATATGACGGACACACAAAATGGCAAAATGGCCTCTGGACAGAGGTTATGAAAGCCCTAAAACTCACCAAAAAGGCCCTGAAATTGGTCTATGAAGCATGCAATGAAAGGCCCCTTTGAGAGGCCTTGAGGAGGATTGCTCTACACATGCATGATAGACACAAAATGTGGCCAAAGGGGCTCCGGACAAAGTTCGTGCAGACCTAAAAACTCACAAATAATGGCCTGAAACAAGACTTCAAAGCATGCAAAATGGAGCTCCTTTGGAAGGCCAAAAGGGCCAACAAACAAGACAAGGAGAGAGGGGGTCACCCCCCTCCGATTTTGTCTCTCAAAATAGTGTGCTAGCCACTGAAAATCCACTAGATTTCAGTGGCTAGAAGGCCAAACAAAGCATGAAACAAAGACCTAGATGCAAGGCTCAAAACAAGATGCAAACAAGCATACAAGGGGGTAGATGACCCCTAATAAAAAAATTCCCTTAATCAAACTTCAAGAGGGGCTCAAAATAAGACACTTTTCAGTTTATGAAAAATCTCGAAAATGCTTTCAAGTAAGGCTAAGATAGGAAGCAAAATAAGCCTACGAAGAGGATGGAGCATACAAGGAGGTAGATGACCTCAAACAGAAAAGTGTCCTTAATCAAACTTCAAGAGGAGCTCAAAATAAGACACTTTTCAGTTTAAGACGAAACCTAGAAATGCTTTCAAATAAGGCTAAAGAATGAAGCAAAACAACGTCAAAAGGGGGAAAATAGAGACTCACCCTTGTAGAGAAGACCTCTAGCAACTTCTGGACCAAGATGGTGAGCCTTCAACCTCTGCAAATCAGTTCCAAGATGTTTGGATGGATGGTGGAGGTGTTGTGCTAAGGGTTGGTGTGCAAATGTCCAAGAATAATGGAGTTTAGAGCTTGGGATGGAGAGATATGGAGAGTTGTATGCAAAGTGTCTTAACCAAATTCTTCAACCCTTGCAAATGGAGAGGAAAGCCTCTCTTATAGAAGACAAAGGGCCAAGGCTTCTTGGAGAAGCCTCAAGTAAAGGGTGCAAGCTTCTGAAAGAAGCTAACCAAAAGGGTCAAGCTTCTTGACGAAGCTAGACCAAAGGGGTCAAGCTTCCTTAAGAAGTTTGAAAAAAGGTCAAGCTTCTCCTAGAAGCTAAGAAAAAAGGGCCAAAGCTTCCTTAAGAAGACAAACAAGAGGGTCAAATCTCGGAGAGTGGGTCAAATACTACACAGCTGGCACAGCTGTATGCAACTCAGGAAGGCCAAAAAGTAGAAGGTAGGCCGATCAGCTAATGTAATGACCCCAATATGCGTATAGAAAGTCATCCTTATTTAATTAGGGGTTAATGTGTTTTAATTCAACTATATCTATCGGAATTGAAAAATTATCTGCTGAGTTATGGCGACCTTTATTGTATCGGCTTGAAATTTTTTTTACCCTCCGCTCGAGCATGGGCTCATTTTTGACATTCTTAATAGTGTATTTGGAATGTTCTTACCTTATTTTGGGGTATTGTTTGAGGTGGTGGTATGATGGTAAAGTAAGATTGGACCAACGAATTTAATTCGAACAGTTAACCTATGATCAGCCGTCATTCATTTGCCCTTTTCTTTTTCTACACTTGGAATTTGAATGTGAGGTTAGAACCATTGGAAAGCTTATTTCCGGGGCTTCGATTTGGACACAAGAACGACCTAGAACGGAGTTCCGATGAGAAAGTTATACCCGTTTAAAGTTTTCACATCTGTGTTGGAAGCAGAGCCGCACGTGCGGGGAATAGCGCCGCACGTGCGGTAAGTGCGGGACAGCAGCTCTAAAAACGGGATTTTTGGGCCATTTCTTGCAATTTCTTTTCCTCTCTTCTTCTCCCCTCTTCCATGTCCGAAACCCTAGCCCCAAATCCTTGAATTCCTTTACTTTGCTCATGATCCACCATGGTTTTTGGCATCAAGGATGGAGAACAAGGGAGGATCGATGTTTTTACCCGATTAGAACTTGGATTTGTGAAGGCTTCTTCTCAAGCTCACTTCTTTGCTTGATTATTGAGGTAAGGGTTTGAATACTCTTCAATACTTATATCCATAGATAAATTTGTGACATTTTATTATCTAAATACAAAATTTCCATATTTAGAGCATGTAGTGTATAGTATGAGATTTGAGATTTTATGGTTTGAAGATGTTGGGAGTTAATTAATGGGTTAAAATGGTGAATTATGAGTCCTAAGTGTATAATCAATGGAAAAGTTGGAATAAAAAGTGTTGGGTTAATAAGTTTGATTATTTCTTGAAATCTCCATATTTTCTTGAAACCCTAGGTTGATTAAAGATGATAACCAAAGATTTAACCCAAATTGAAAGTAGAATAATGAAATTGAGGTATTGAATTATGTATATACAAGTTTAATTGGAATTTGGTGATACTTGGAAATTATGTTTAAAATTTGCGAATGAATTTTGTTATGAGCAATTTAAATCATGTTATAATGAGAAGGAAATTGGAGGAAATAACTTATTAATGATATAGATGACATAAACTCGGTTATGGAATGTTGAAATGGAATTTAAGAATTCCTCTTGAATTATGTTAAATTATATTTAATGATGTTGAGTTGAATCATGTTGCTTATGTTGAATTGTAGTGATTATGTGAGATGGTATTGACTATGTTGACTTTGATTTTTGTGACCTAAAATGTGGAGTTTTCCAAAATGGGTTAATCCTAAATTATTTTGCTAAATACTTGTGGGCTTGCTTAGTTATTAAAATCAAGAGAATGATTTATTTTTGGAAAAATGTGGAAGATGTCCATACAATTCCTTCCTATCTTGAAATCGAGGTGATTGATTATAAATTCCATATTGTGTTTGCAAGAATGGTAATCTTCTATTTCTATATATAGCTATATTGAGATGGAGGAAATTGTGGTATAATGGATGGATAATGATAGGCTTGTGAAGAATAATGAAGGAAGGAAAAAGAACTAATGACTAAGTTATATATGTGTATAGGGCACACTTCCGGAGGGCCAAGCACTCCGTTGTAGCACTGTGAGTAGTAGTACTTCGATGTATCTTTAACCGGTAATGATTATTGTCATTGACGTTATGATCTTCGTCATAAGAATTATGTTGACATGTATGTTATGTATGCTACGTAAATATTGTGAAATTATGGAAACATCAAAGGTGTATGCTATATGAGGAATATTGTGAAATTAAGGAAACATCAAAAAGGATTTGTGAAATATGCATCTCGAATTTGTGAAGTATGGATCACCAACTTGTGAAATATGAAACGATGTGGCCAAGGGCCATTTGTGAATTATGAATCTATGTGGCCAAGGGTCATTTGTGAAATATGAAGTTATGTGACCAAGGGCCATTTGTGAATTATGAATCTATGTGGCCAAGGGCCATTTGTGAATTATGAATCTATGTGGCCAAGGGCCATTTGTGAAATATGAAGTTATGTGACCAAGGGCCATTTGTGAATTATGAATCTATGTGGCCAAGGGCCATTTGTGAATTATGAATCTATGTGGCCAAGGGCCATTTGTGAAATATGAAGTTATGTGACCAAGGGCCATTTGTGAAGATCAAACCTATGTGGCCAAGGGCCGACTTGTGACTTATGAAGCTATGAGGCCAAGGGCCAAACTTGTGAACTTGTGAATCCAAAGGGCCAAAGGCCGATGTGATAAGTTGTGACTCTATGAAACCCAAAGGCTATTGTGAATGTGAGAACCTCTCAGGCCAAGGGCCGAACTGTGAAATTGTGAAACTGATAAAGTCATCTGTAATCTAATGAAAATATGCTTACTTTTCGTTACTAATTATCAGGAATGTCCTGTCAACTTTACGTTAATTATGTCAACTCATGGGAATGATGTAACGGTTACCATTAGGACTCTGTTAATTACAAGGCAAGGCAATTATGTTAACATATAAGAATGATTAAACAAAGGTGTATGCTATTGATTAATAGAGCACGTAAAGTAAGTCATTTACCCAAAAGAACTTATGTTCATTCTTGAATGATGGATTCTGAGTAAATATAAGAGTAGCTATGTGCATCCATATGAATTGAAGTTATTTTGCTATGATACTTATAAATTGGAAGTTATTCAGAATCTACGTTATAAGCGCAAAGTTTAGAATCATTGTGTGACCCTTATGAGAATGTGAATTAGTCTCTCATTGTTAAGCGTACGATAATGACATGATACAACAAGAAATGCTCTAGTTATGATATATTCCATTCGAATTAATGAATGATGTTCAAGTATGTTTTAGGCATGTTTCCAGTATGTTACAAGTTCAAGTATATTCAGGTATGTTTCAAGTGTATGTTACAAGTTTATGTTGTTACAAGCTTATGTATGTTACAAGTTTATGTATGTTACAAGTTTAAGTCTGTTACAAGTTCAAGGATGTTACAAGTTCTTTGTTACAAGGGCTTTATGCCACATGTTTCAAGGGCCTTAGTGCCATATGTTATAAGGGCTTCATGCCACATGTTTCAAGGGCTTATAGCCACCATGTTTATGTTGCAAGATTGAACCTAAGGCCATTATGTACTTAGCTCAGAATCAGACTAACTATGTGAACTCTACATCTTTATATGCATTGCCCTGTGTTATGTTTCAAATTAAGCATCGTTTTATTTATGTATTACTATTCACTGAGTCCGGCTCACTCTCTGTTATGTCTGTTTCTGTAGGTCACCAATCAGATGGTCAGTCCTAGCCATGACGCTGCCTTCTTTTGTTAACCTTCGTATGCCCAGGCACTATACACAGTCATTGATTTTGTTAAGCTGATAAGATGTTGGCTTGCTTTTTGAATGTCTATCTAAGAGTGATATATATAGCTCTCATGTTTTTGTATATGCCCAATGATAGGGCTGGGTCTGTATATATGTATGTATATAACCAATGTTCAGGTGTATGTTTTAGATTTTATTTGTTTGTTAAAAGTTTGTGATCCTGGCATGATAGTAGTAGCTCGATGGAGTTTGTTTCCAGTGTCAAATTCTTATATTTAGTGCTTTCGTTCAGGCCCCATATATATATAGATATAAAACAGGTTAAGTGTCCGTTTCTGAAGTGGTCATGTCCAAACTTCTAGGGGCGGGTTTGGGGCGTGACAGCTAAAGTGGTCGGTCGACCACTTGCCCTGGTTAGCCGACCAGGGTTCAAAAGGGTCAATGTGAAATGCTGGTCGGCCATACCAGAAAGGTGGCCTCCCAGATGAGTACAACACAGCTGTATGGTGGGAGACTAGAAATTGTGGCCCAAGAGAGAGAAAAACCAACTTTCTAGCAAGGTTCAAAAGGGTCAGGAAGAAAAGCTGGTCGACCTACCCATATTGGTGGCCTCCCAGATGAGCACAACACAATGGTGGTATGGGAGACCAGAAATTATGGCACAAAACTGAGTATAACCAGCTTTCTGTCAAGAAAATCGGCTGGAGGAGAGAGAAAATGGTTCCTAAAAGAATTGCTGGTCTCCCACTATAATACCACCTTCCAAACAATGAAAATAGGATCCATACCAAAAATGAACCCTAACCGATGCAAAACGAGGGTTCGGGGGCCAAAACGCGCGGCCTGAGGCCCCGAAAACAGGCTGTTAGGCACCGGAGGTGGCGTGTGACCACGAAGGTGACCTCTCAGGCCACAGTGTCCCTCAAAAGAGAGGAAACAAGGTGTGTGCCAAAAACCAGAGCAAACGGAGGTAGTTAAGCGGTCCCGAACCGAGGCACACGGCCGACGGCTCCGAAAATCGGAAATTGGTCTCCAAACGGGAAAAATGGCCTACGACCACGAAACGTAGCCTACGGCCACTGAGAGATGGTCTACGAGACCTCTCCCTCCCTTCGGGAAGAGAAAACAGGAACTGGTTCGCAAACCGAGGGAAAGCACAAAAGAGCCCCGAAGTCCGGAGACAAGGCTCGCAGCCGAGACTCTGAAACCTCAGAACGAGCACAATATGTATCATCACCGAGCGCTCAATTGGTGATGTCTGAGTCTTAAGGTCGGTCAAAAATGGGGTGTCTACAGAAGCAGGTACGGAGGTGTGAAAAGATTGACAGAAAGGATAATGCTATTTACATAGTTTTCGTTGATAACATTCTGTGGTCCATGACTCCAAAAGGTCTTTACTCTCTGTTTGGAAAGTTTGGGGTTGTAAGTGATATGTTCATTCCAAACAAGATAAGAAAAGTTACAAAGACAAGATTTGGCTTTGTCAGACACGATTGTCATGTTGCAGCATCTATGGCGATCCAAGAAGGAAATGGTTTGTGGTGTGACGACAAGGCGTTGAAGGTCAAGGAAGTAGAGTTTGGGAAAGATCCAAGGGAAAAACTCAGCGGTACAATCCAAGTAGTCACCGATGGAGGAAGGGAAAGAAATACCGTAGGAAGCTTAAAAGAGCAAATGGATACGACAAGGCCAAGGAGTACAGGATTTAAGTCCTATGCTGAGGTTGTGAACAATGACTCATGCAAAGTGTATAAAGAACACACAATTGTCGCTCATGAAGTGGGGAATGGGTGGCTGTTTGACAGCCTCTTTGTGAAGTTAAAGAGTTATCACACTTTTCCCATTTTTCAAAAAGCAGTTCTTGAAAAAGGGACAGAAGGTGTCCTTGTCCGGAGAGGGGGGGGAATGATGGCTTTAGTTTCATTTAGCTCACCGGAACTGTAGACACTCCATTTTTGACCGTCCTCAAGATTTGGACGTCACCGCTTGAACACTCGGTGATCATCTATGTTCGTGTTTGTTTTGAGTTCCCAGAGGTCTTAGCTACGCGCCTTGCCTCAGGATCTCTCGACTTGCTTGTTCTATGCTTGGTTTTACACCAAGCCCATCAACGTCTCAGCCAGAGTCATGGTAATGTAACCCTTGCCCTCCTTCAAGCCTTGGGCAACCTCAATCAACCGGACGTTAGATCCTCCGGAGCCCGAGGCAAACAAGAAATGGGATAGCATGCACAAGCAAAGAGCATGTCGTCGGAAGCCTTGCCAATGATGGTCACCGCGGTCATCCGCGTCAGAAAATCGGAAAATTAAACTCGGGACATCCAACGCCCCATCACAAATCAAAGAGCGAGCGTCGGGTATTGAAAGCCCACACATTTGTCCTAAGGCTTGGGCATGGCCGAAGCGAAGTTGGCGCAAGATTTCCTCGTCACGCTCAGACTTCATTAAAGCTTGGAAATCTTCAAAGGTAAGACATACCTCTTGCTTGCTAAAGCTAAAGACATGTGTTACCGGATTCCAAAACCTTGCCGCGGCGTGAAGAAACGGAAAGTGCAGCGGAGTGCGACTCAGAGTAAATAGCGCATTTATGACGAAACCCCGGAAGTTCAGCTTTTTCGAGCCGTCCAAGTTGGCAATCTAAGCTGTGAGATTTTGGGCAAGAAACTCTTCCATTTGGAGCAAATCAGTGTGGAATTGAGAAAAACTACGAAGCTGAAGCCTTTTGTAGGGGATAAGGTTGAGTGGAGGACAGATGTCAGCATTCTGCTGGTCTCTGCCATTTATGGCCGGCCGGCCAAATATAGTGCCGATTGACCACCACTTTTGGCCGATTGATCAGATCTGCTGGCCGATGGCCATTTCATGAGGCCGAAGGATTTCCCTGGTGGCCGGTGGTCTTCCTTCTTGTCCCCTGAGTTGTTTATATGGTTGAACATGCTAAGAACTTGGGGAATGCCACCACTTCCAATGCCCTCCGATGATGATTTTTGCGACGTCACGCCTATTTGCTTATCAAGTTGTTGTAAATTTGCTTATCGAGTTGTATTTCACTTTCTTTAAGTCTTTGATTTGCTTATCGAGTTGTTCTCGCACTTGGTTAGCTTATCGAGTTTCTTTGTTGTCGCTTATCGAGTTATTTTGTCGTTGGTCAGCTCACTACCTGATTATTACGAGGCAAACGCTTGGTTTTCAAACACAATCTCAATTTCATTCACATTGTTATGTGATGCCATGCGATGCATAGAACGTACAAATGTAACACCTTTTCGAACAAAATGGTTGTTTCATTTCTATCATGTCTTTTGCAAAAAGATACTTAGTTTTGAAGAAAGTAAAACCTGCCTGAGGCAGTGCAATGTGCTTAAACTACCAGTAAAAAGAAAAGTAAAGCAAAAAGGAGAACAGGGCAGCAAAGTATCAGAATTGATACCGGTAACCTCCCCTTGCGGTCAATGCACCTCCCGCACCCTTGTTCGGGTCAACTATGTGGTTTGGCACCTTCGTTACTCAAGACAGTGCAAGGAAGTGCACTTTCGGAACATTAGTAGGCCTTCGAGTTGACCTCAAGCCGTGACTTCTATGAGCGATGCTCGGTGCGTGCGAAGAGCACCCCTCCCCGTATCCTTTTTGTCTCTTGCGAATTTCACAAATCGCTTCAATTATACTGTGTTGCAGTGCTTTGCATTTCAACATCATGAATAACATGTCTTTACCATGCTTCAAGTTGAATCTGCCTCTCTTTTCCTTTTATACACATTGCATGCATACGTGCATTGCTTTACTTACATGTGTTCAAGTTCTCTTTATACACATTGCATGCGTTGTCGCATTATGCTTTACTTACATGTGTTCAAGTTCTTTTTATACATATTGCATGCATACGTGCATTGCTTTACTTACATGTGTTCAAGTTCTCTTTATAGACATTGCATGCGTTGTCGCGTTATGCTTTACTTACATGTGTTCAAGTTCTTTTTATACACATTGCATGCGTTGTCGCGTTATGCTTTACTTACATGTGTTCAAGTTCTTTTTATGCACATTGCATGCATACGTGCATTGCTTTACTTACATGTGTTCAAGTTCTCTTTATACACATTGCATGCGTTGTCGCGTTATGCTTTAATTACATGTGTTCAAGTTCTTTTTATACACATTTCATGCATACGTGCATTGCTTTACTTACATGTGTTCAAGTTCTTCTTATACACATTGCATGCATACGTGCATTGCTTTACTTACATGTATTCAAGTTCTTCTTATACACATTGCATGCGTTATCGCGTTATGCTTTACTTACATGTGTTCAAGTTCTTCTTATACACATTGCATGCATTGTCGCGTTATGCTTTACTTACATGTGTTTACCTTAATAGCATTGTTATGGTTGTTTCAAATCGTATTGTCATGCGTTCTATTCGACTTGCGTTGTCATGCACTTTTAATTGCATTGTTATGCATATTGCTAATGATATTATACCTATTAAGTTTTATTTCTAGCACGATATTGCATGTACGGTTCATTTGAAGTTGGTGCAACTAGACGAACCGCACAGGTATTGTATTCTCCGCATGAAACGTAGCGAGAATTACATAATTCTCTTACATCTTTTCTACATTGTAATGTAGTTGGATTTGTGTTTGATTGCTTAAAACTGTTGCATGATATGCTTCGTTACAGCTTTCTTTGCATGATCATAAGTTATGTTTGGCTTCTTGCATTATCAGTTGCATTTTGCCCCTGCCCTCGGGTGCATATCTTATCTGTAGCTTGTATGTTTGTCTAAGTTTTCAGCCTTGTCAAAAATGGGTTGTCTCTGGGCTTTGACACTCACTCCCGTCATTGTTATGACTTTCGAGTTTTGTCAAAGAGGGGCAACTGTAGACACCCCATTTTTGACCGTCCACAAGATTTGGACGTCACCGCTTGAACACTCGGTGATCATCCATGTTCGTGTTTGTTTTGAGTTCCCGGAAGTCTTGGCTACGCTCATTGCCTCAGGATTTCTCGACTTTCTTGTTCTGTGCTTGGTTTTACACCAAGGACTTGTTTGTTTTTGCACCTGAGGGTAGAGAGTAGCTTGTTAGCTACCCCTGATACCCACCGGCCATGGCTTGAGGCCACCGGCCGTGTTTTGAGGCTACCGGCCATTGGTGAAATAGTTTATTGGCCGGTCGGCATTTTATGTGGCCGGCCGACCACCTGTTTGGCTGATGGCCTCCTTTTCTGACCAGTACCACCTTTTTGCCTTTTTCAGGCGTGGTGCATGCCAGCTGTGCCAGCTGGAATGCACAAACCCTGCCCCCGTGCACATCTGTGGCTGTTTTGCCCCTTTTGCACCCTTTTGGTCTAGCTTCTTGAAGAAGCTTGGACCTTTGTCTTAGCTTCCTCAAAAAGCTTGGACCCTGCCTCAGCTTCCTCAGGAAGTCTTGGCCCCTTTGCCTTGGCTTCTTGAAGAAGCCTTGATCCTTTTAATTAGCTTCTCTTGGAAGCTTAGCACCTTTGATGGTCTATATAAGGAGACAAACCCTCTCCTTTGTGTTGGTTCAGCAAAATCAGACCTAGAACATATATATTCTGATACATACATCTTCTCTCTCTATATCTCCCTCTCTCTCTTCATTTGTGTGTGTTTGAGGGCCTAAAAAGGTGATTTGTTCTTACTTTTGCACTAAAACACACACCATTACACCATACTTTGACTTTGGGAGGTGTTGAGGGTTTATTCTTGAGGTTTTGAGCTGGTTTTAATCAGAAGAAGGTGGCTGGACTTGCTATTCTTGAGGTGTTCTTCAAGGGTAAAGGAGAATCAAGTTTTACTCAAAGAATGCTTGCAGGAATGGTGTGAATCTGTCTTAGGATGGAGTGAGGGTGCCCACGTAGAGCAAGAAAGGAGAGTATGGCTTTGTTGTTATGGTGTGCCGTTTTAACCTCTGGAGTGCTGATAAGTTCACAAAGATTGGAAAACTTTAGGGGGAGGTAATCAAGCTTGACGAAGAAATATCTCGACAAATTTCCTTTAGGTGTGGAAAAGTCAAAGTGGCTACAAAATATATGGATTCCATCAATACAGTTATTCAGGTTTGTTGTAAGGATAGAATTTTTCCTGTCAGAGTTTGTGAAGAGCAAGTCATGGTATCTAAAGTGGTTAATGTAGCGTATATGTGCACCATGCATGATTGTTCCAACTCAAACAAACTGGAAAAGCAGGGAGGCAGCCATGACAATAGCTCGAAGGATGAGACCGATGGGGTGGTCAGAGTGGAGATGAATGATGTGGCAAGATCACAACGGAATGAGGTGGCAATGGATCGAGTTAGTACGAGGGAGAAGGAGAAGAACAGTTCTAATTCCTCTTTTGTGGGGAAAACTGTTAGTAATTGTTTCGGAAACATAATGGTGTCAGAGGCATGCAAAACTCAAACAGTTGAGGAGGCACCATTTACTAACCAGAGTAGTAATGATATTGGAGAAAGTGCAACGGTGGAGAAGGTTACCACGTCTGGGTTTATGAAAAGCCTGAGTGGGAATGGGTGTGAGGAGCCTGGAATAAATATTCAAATTCTGTTAGGTAGGGCCCAATTAGCAAACAGACTGCCTAAGCCCAAGTCTACACCAACAGTGATGGACCATAATCACAGTATTAAGAGGGGCAATCAGGCCCTACTAGGGTCTATTCTCTCATCACCTAAACCCCAGCCCGCAGCTATGCATGGGCTATTTGTGGAGGAATCAAGCAAGGCCAAATTCCAAAATTACAAGATTTTTAGATCTAAACAAGCTATTGCTCCAATAAAATGAAGCAGGGGAAGAAGGTATGCTCAAAATAAAGGGAAGGGAAGCAAAGGGAAGTCAATCATGAATAATTAGCATAAAGGACCAGTGTTTAGAGTGGCAGCATCAACTTTTTCTCGTTCAAGTTCGAGTGAGTAGCGTTCAGCCAAAGTGATGAGCATATTAGCGGAGGCCAGAGAAACTATAAAACTGGGTAAAGATCTGGGCATCGATTTTGATAACAACGATGAAGAAGCTATGAAAAGAATTGTTGAGCTCGAAGAAGATGATGCTCTAAAAGTTGCGCAGGAGAATGATGCTTTTCGTAATTGAATGGTATTATATGGTGGTCTCAGTGTTTTTCTCAAGTTTTAATGAAGCTATTGTCGTGGAATGCAAAGGGTTTAGGGAGACCGGAAAAAGGAGGTCCGTAAAAAATCTGCTCAAAGAAAGAAGAACTGATGTTCTGGTTTTGCAAGAAACAACGAAATCAGTACTGACGTTTGACATAGTTAAATCTCTATGGCTTGGTGATGATATGGAATACATGTCAGTAAATGCTGAAGGTTTGGTTGGGGGACTTTTGTGCATTTGGAAGTCTAGTGTGTTTTCACTTTCACAATGTTGCAGCACAAGGAATTTCATTCTTTTATCAGGTACGATTCATCCAGATTTTCAATGTGTTTTGATTAATATTTATGCTCCTAACGATGTTGTTAGAAGAAGTTATCTATGGAATGTATTGGTAAATTTGAAGTCACAGTTTAAAGAGCTTGGTGTATAGGGGGGATTTTAATGAGATTAGAAAGTTAGGTGAAAGAAACGGGTGTTCAAGGAGGGATAGAAGAATGAGGGCTTTTAATGATTTCATAGAAGGGCTTGAATTATCCGATTTACCAATGCAAGGTAGGCAATTTACATGGAGTAATTTAAGTGATGGAGGAAGGTGGAGTCGAATTGACAGAATTTTACTCTCAACAGAGTGGTTAGAAAAATACAATTTTAAACTTTGGGGCCTTCCAAGAGGGGTATCTGAGCATAGTCCTCTTTTATTAATGGAGGATGTTAGGGATTGGGAGCCAAGACCATTTTGTTTTATTAAGGCATGGGTTTTACACCCTCAGTTTTTGTCAGTTATGAAGAACTCCTGGTTGGATTTAGTTGTCTCAGGTTGGGCGGGGTATGTCATTCAAATAAAGCTTAGGAAGCTTAGATTGAATCTAAAGAAATGGAACACTGAGGTATATGGGAATACCACTCACTCTATCAAGGCCGCTAAGGAGGAACTACACAAGCTTGATTTATTGGTTGAGCTTAGGGATTTGTCTGTAGGTGAAGTTGAAAGAATGAGAGAGATCAGAAAAGAATTATGGTCACTAAACAAAAAAGATGAATGGATGTGGCTCCAAAAATCTAGAATGAATTGGGGTTTGAAAGGGGATAAAAATATAAGATTTTTTCATATTGTGGCTTCCAGCAGGCAAAACAGAAATCTATTAAATTCGATATCAGTGGGAGGGGTTTTATTTGAAGATTCACACGGGGTAAAGCATGAGATCTTTAAGCATTTCAAGAATCTGTTCTCACAAGATTAGAGGCCTAGGCCCAAACTAACTGGGCATTTCACTTCTATTGGCAGTGATTGTCTTGCTGAAAATCTTGAAGCCAGGTTCACTGAAGGTGTGGAGAAGTGGTTTGGAAACACTCTTCGAATCCTGGGAGATGTTCGTGATCCTCAGCTAGTCACCTGAAAAGATATAAACAATCCGGTCGGGGGTGCCGGAATTAGCACTCCGATGGACGAGTCAGTTCAGACACTCGAGATAGCTTGTTTACTAAGTTAAGTGAAGTGATTCTTACATACCTTTCTAAATCCGTGGTTCTTGTATTTATACTTGCTTTTTGGGCCTCGGGGCCTGAGCCTACTTTTATCCCATTCCTCTTTCATTTATTCGGAGCTACTGATCTCCGGATATTCGGCCTTCATAGCGTATTCGGCATCCTAGCCACACAGTACGGAGCCGAATAATACCTGATTTCTGGGGTACGCACCTTCCAACTCTTCTATTTATTCAGCTCTCATAATTGCCCCCCAAGCACTTTACCGATGACAGTTGGCTGGAGTGCTTGGTTCCGTATTTCGAAAAGTCAGAGACAAAATTCGGCGGTTGGCCTCATCCTCGTGCGGATATCTAAGCGCACCCCTTTCGGTTGTCGTGTCGACTTCTCGCCCCTTCGTACGTGTCTATTTATTGCGATTTAAAATTTTTACGTCCTTTCGAGTATGCATTTTATGACGCTTGTCGCTGGATTGCCTTTTGAGTCGTCCCTGCAACTCTCTTCTCAGATATCCTCTTCATCCTTTGTAAGTTCTCTCCTCCCTTACTTCGAAGACTCTTTCTGGTTTATTCCTTCCTTGGTATATTCTTATAAACTGTAGGGTATGGCGAAACATTTAAAAGGCCTTCTCTTGTCAGATCGAATTGCTGGCTTTAGACGCCATTTCTCTATTCCTGATGATGTCCGTTTGTCACTTGTGGCAGACGGCACTCTTGATATGGAGAGGGGGGACAAAACCATGATTGTCTTTCCTCTTCTGTCAATCGCAGAGGGGGGAGTCTGTTTTCCCCTTCACCTGTTTTTTAGGGCTATACTTTGCCATTGGGGTTTGATCCCTTCCCAATCTAATGTGAATTTTTTTAGAATTATAATGGGGGTTATAGCGCTCAACCGTCGGCTTAGAATTAACCTTGACATTCCAGCCATCCGGCATTGGTATGCCTTGGCTAAGTAATCTGGTCGGCACGGGCGTTACTTTCTTAGGGCCAAGGATATCGATCATCAGCTAATTACTATGCTTTCCAGTTCTGGGAAACGGGTAGATGATGTTATGGTCGTTGTTCAGGGTAACTGGGAATTCGGTGAAGGGGAGAATCATGTCGACCTTATTCCTAGACGGAAGGGCAAGCCAGGTGGCTGATTGCCTTCTCGCTTTTATTATTTGTTCATTTTTGTTGTAAAGCCTCTTCTTTGAAAAGTTACGGCTTGGCTTGTGCAGGGAACGATTTGAAGAAAGTCCTATCTTCAGCTGACGACGCCGTTCTTTCGGACATCAAAGTCGCGCTCAAGTATTTCGGCCGTCAAAGTCTTCAGAAACAGGAGAGGGCAGCCCACGTTCTGCTTCGTTACAAGCCGACATATATGACCTTCTCGGTGGCGGAAAATATCCCGGTTCCAAAGGGTGAAGATTCTCTTATCGCTCTTATTTTGTCTGACTTCAAAAACTTGAGGCAAGTTGGTTTTGAAGGGTCTAACTCGGAGCGGGATGTAGCTAATGTTACCGAATCAGATCAGTCCGAAACCGAGTCTGACGAGGTATTGAATTTGGCCGATCCTCCATCCACTTCGGGCCGAGGGGATCTTTCACTTGACGGCGTTTTTCAAGGCTTAAAGGACCTTTCCGACGCAGGCCCCGCATACATGGCCGAGTTAAGCCTGACAAAACTTGCCAGGAAGGCGCATGCGAAAAGGTTGGCTGCGCGGCGAAGAGCGGAGGCCCTTCCGTCTAAAGTATCACCCGCCACCGAATCTCAACTCTCCCTGCCTGTTAACGAATCAGAGTCCTGGCGCGTTGCTGAGGAGACGATAACAAATCGGAATGCCGAATCTACTGTGATCATGCAGGTGGGCCAAGAGGTTGAGGAAAAGACAGAGAAACGCCCTGCCGAGTTTGAGGCCGGCTCAGAAGAACAAGGCGGCAAACGTCCTCGATTAGAGGGATCGAATGTGATCGTTTCTTTTGTCATTCAGCCGATGATAAAAAACATGCTGGTTTCTTCTGATGCTTCGGCGCTTAAAGATCCAGAAGTCGCATTCAGCTTGGCTACGTCCGTGTCGTTGCCATCTGACAGGGAGGCTTTCCGGGTGGAACCAGATCTGAATGCGACAGCACTAGCCGCCCAATCGGCGCTTTTGGTACATATTCGGACTTTACGTCACTTAATCCAAATACTGTTAAAGTTATGACTTTAAATTCTTGTTTTGCAGATCGTCAGAAGGATAGCCGATATGGGCCGTTGCCTTTGTGATTCCATCAAACAGATTGGTCGTTTACGAGAGAAAGTTGAGGACCAGAGGAGAAGGGTCGAGGTCGAAGTTTTGAGGGCGAACAAGGAAGCCTCAATGGCCAAGGTCGAGATGGAGAAGGCTCGTAGTGCGGATCAATTGAGATCGGATGCCAAGAAGAAGGCGGACGCAAGCGAAGATGCGCTCAAATTGGCCCAGGAGACGGTCTCCAAACTGGAGGCTGAGTTGGTTGAAATGAATGCGGTGAAGGAAACAGCTGACTCGGAGGCTTCCAAAGTATTCGAGGCTGGGAAAAATGCTGGACTCGCCGAATATTTGGACCAAGTCCCCAAGTTTGAAAATCGGGGATTCAAACATGGCTGGCACAAAGCCCTTGCTGCTGCTAAAGTTTCATTGACTGTGCCAATACCATATGAGAAAGTGGATGTTGAGCCATTGGAGTCTGATTTCGATGGCTGATCTGGGCGACTGACATAGTTTTTAGGATGTCGAATGTAGTTTTACAGTTTTGAATTTGGTATGTTTTATGTGTTGCTACAGTCGTAGTTGTTTGCTAGGCATTTTCATGCGGGCTTGTAACTTTTTGTTCTTTAATTTGCGTATATAAAATTTCATGATTTGTGCTCAACTTGCTAAGTAAAATGTTGTTGATGAATGATGCTGTTTTTGGTTATGGTTAGATCGGCTGCTTAGCTTAGGTACATGGCCGACTAGATTAGTAAATCTGCCCTTACCTTAGACAGGGCGCGAGCTTTGGAAGCCGAATGGTTCTAACTCGTGGGCTGGCTGAGGCAGAGATTGATCGACGCTTGCGCTTGAAAACATGGCCGACCAGATTAATAACCAGATTAGTTAATCTGCCCTTGCCTTAGCCAAGGCGCGAGCTTTGGAAGCCGAATGGTTCTAACTCATGGGCTGGCTGAGGCACAGATTGATCAACGCTTGCGCTTGAAAACATGGCTGACCGGATCAATAAATCTGCCCTTGGCTTAGCCAGGGCGCGAGCTTTGGAAGCCGAATGGTTCTAACTCGTGGTGGCTGAGGCACCGATTGATCGGCGCTTGCGCTTGAAAACGTGGCCGACCGGATTAATAAATCTGCCCTTGCCTTAGCCAAGGCGCGAGCTTTAGAAGCCGAATGGGTCTAACTCGTGGGCTGGCTGAGGCACAGATTGATCGGCGCTTGTGCTTGAAAACATGGCCGACCAGATTAGTAAATCTGCCCTTGCCTTAAGCAGGGCGCGAGCTTTGGAAGCCGAATGGTTCTAACTCGTGGGCTGGCTATGGCGTAGCTTGATCGGCGCTTGCGCTTGAAAACATGGCCGACCAGATTAATAAATCTACCCTTGCCTTAGCCAGGGCGCGAGCTTGGGAAGTCGAATGGTTCTAACTCGTGGGCTGGCTGAGGCAAAGATTGATCGGCGCTTACGCTTGAAAACATGGCCGACCAGATTAATAACCAGATTAGTTAATCTGCCCTTGCCTTAGCCAAGGCGCAAGCTTTGGAAGCCGAATGGTTCTAACTCGTGGGCTGGCTGAGGCACAAATTGATCGGCGCTTGCGCTTGAAAACATGGCCCTAGGGTGTGGGCTGGACAGTTGTCATCCAACTTTCGACATTTGGGATTACTGACGTTGCCTCAGGGGAGCTGCATACATTGAAGGATAAATGGGGTGGGTGCACGCCAGAGGCCCTACATATTTCCATTTAGGCAACTTGGGAGGGACGAAGATTGGCTGAATTAGACGCCGTGATGAGTCACAGCAGCAAGCCTATGCGTACGGGAAGAAAAATGTCCAAGGATCGGGAAACACAGCAGCCCTATAGTCGTCGAAGCAGATTGCCCCAAAAGGACAGGCAACAACGGGGAAGTTCTCTACGCCCGTGGCCGAGAATCGAGCCTGATACGACACCACGTCCGTTGAGTTTTGCGTTTTTTGTGAGGAATAGACCAATGACGGAGGCAGATTCTATCATTAAAGACCCAAGTGTGGCAGTCGAGTTCGCTCGACAGATCTTCCCGCCGGAAGTCCAACAATCGATGGTCGGACGTCAAGATTTCAAAGTATTTCGAGACGGCATACATGGGGCTGTGAAAGGACTATATATTGCTTTCGAAGTCGGCATGCGTCTGCAGGAAGCGCGACGTGAGAGCGAGAAAAAGGATGAAAGGAATCGCAGCTTGGAGATGCGCGGGGAAAAGGCTGAGCGTGAGCTTCGGGAGCTGAAGAAAATTCAAACGAGCACGTCGGTGGCAGACGGTCAATGTAAATTGGTCGTTAAGGAGAGAGTGACCCAACGGACCTCGGGCTATGAAAAGGGGTTTCAGGACGGCTTGAAGCTCGGGATAGAGAAGACCAAACAAGACCTTACCGAGGAGGTCTGCCGATATGAAAATCGTGGATTCAAACACGGTTGGATCAAGGCCCTTCAAACTGAGAAAGCTCTCAAAGACGTGGGCATTGATTCGATTTCGCCCCTGTATCATCGTCACTACTTATCCTATTCCGGTTTCGAAATTGAGAAGAGCGACGATGAGGGTGCCGAATAAATAGACTTTGGAACGCGAGAACAGACTTCGCTCCGAACAAATAGAATTTCTTTTATTTTCAACATTTGTATTTGATCTTGAAATGTTATGTGCTTAATTAAACGTATTATTTCAACTTACTGGCAAGTTTTGTGTTGCGTGGTGCGAATGTTTAAACATGCATTGACCGGCTCGAATTAAGAACAATTCTCAGTGAATATTTATTTGGCCAGGGAATTGATCCAAATGCGTCTCTCATAAAGGCTCCGAATCCGGGGACTATTTTGGCCAATCGTGATATCCGCGAAGGCGCTCCGAATTCGGAGACTTAATCGGCCTTAAAAAGCTCAATCGGCCCTAAGGTGTCATGCACCAAAAGGGGGCTCCGAATCCGGAGACTTTACTTTGGCCAATCGTGATATCCACGAAGGGCGCTCCGAATCCAGAGTCTTAATCGGCCCTAAGGTGTCATGCACCAAAAGGGGGCTCCGAATCCGGAGGCTTTGGCCAATCGTGATATCCATGAAGGACGCTTTGAATCCGAAGTCTTAATCGGCCCTAAGGTGTCATGCACCAAAAGGGGGCTCCGAATCCGAAGACTTTGGCCAATCGTGATATCCACGAAGGGCGCTCCGAATTCGGAGTCTTAATCGGCCCTAAGGTGTCATGCACCAAAAAGGGGACTCCGAATCCGGAGACTTTACTTTGGCCAATCGTGATATCCACGAAGGGCGCTCCGAATCCGGAGTCTTAATCGGCCCTAAGGTGTTATGCACCAAAAAAGGGGCTTCAAATCTGGAGACTTTACTTTGGCCAATCGTGATATCCACAAAAGGCTCTCCGAATCCGGAGTCTTAATCGGCCCTAAGGTGTCATGCACCAAAAGGGGGACTCCGAATCCGGAGACTTTACTTTGGCCAATCGTGATATCCACGAAGGGCGCTCCGAATCCGAAGTCTTAATCGGCCCTAAGGTGTCATGCCCCAAAAGGGGGCCTCCAAATTCAGAGACTTTACTTTGGCCAATCGTGATATCCACGAAGGGCGCTCCGAATCTGGAGTCTTAATCGACCCTAAGGTGTCATGCACCAAAAGGGGGCTCCGAATCCGAAGACTTTACTTTGGCCAATCGTGATATCCACGAAGGGCGCTCCGAATCCGGAGTCTTAATCGGCCCTAAGGTGTCATGCACCAAAAGGGGGCTCCGAATCCGGAGACTTTACATTGGTCAATCGTGATATCCACGAAGGGCGCTCTGAATCCGGAGTCTTAATCGGCCCTAAGGTGTCATACACCAAAAGGGGGGCTCCGAATTCAGAGACTTTGGCCAATCATGATATCCACAAAGGGCGCTCCGAAGCCGGAGTCTTAATCGGCCCTAAGGTGTCATGCACCAAAAGGGGGCTCCGAATCCGGAGACTTTACATTGGCCAATTGTGATATCCATGAAGGGCGCTCCGAATCCAGAGTCTTAATCGGCCCTAAGGTGTCACGCACCAAAAGGGGGGCTCCAAATCCGGAGACTTTACTTTGGCCAATCGTGGTATCCACGAAGGGCGCTCTGTGGTTGGGGAGCGAGCTTTGGAAACGAGAAACTTTGTATTGCAACGGTGGAATATGTACAAGTATCAAACCTACAAGCCGGGTCAATGATAGAATTTACGTAAATGTATTGAATTCCAAGGCCGTGGCAGGCTTCTTCCTAACATGTCTGAGAGCTGATATGCCCCTGTTCTTGCGATGGATTCTATCTGATAGGTGCCGTCCCAGTTTGGACCCAATTTGCCATCGGCCGGCCTCTGGTCTGCTGGAAGTACCTTCTTCAGGACCAACTCTCATAGCGTGTATCGGCGCAACTGAACTCACTGATTATACGACATGGCGAGCTGCTGCTGATACCGTGTGTAGAAGTCCCTGAACGCCCCGGGAGGATGAGTACCGTTCTGTTCGTTTTGGGCTCACTACAGTTCGGACTCTCGAATTGTCACGGTTCTAAATCTGAACCAAACAGTCCAAATCCAGCAAATCATTTTGAGAAAACAGATTTTGAAAAGAAGTGCCAAACATGGACTGCTTTGCCAGATACAGAGTTGCCACCTAAATATTTTATTTTGAAAAATTTAGGAAACCCTGACTCGGTGCTAAAGGCCACGTGTCCGTCATCACCAAAGTTGCCTCGGCTCGGGAACTTGGGTACGATTGGGGAAGGTCAGCTATGAGCACCCCCTCTTGCCCGATCCGAAGATCGGCCTCTACTAACCATGATATCCAGTTTTGAAAACATTATGTGTTCTTATTCCATTTATTAGCCTAGAATTACTATGTTATGCGCACAGCAAACAAGTATAGGCCAAATCGTCTAAATTGGAACAAAACATTGCATGTTCGTTTTGAAGATGGTTTGCTACTCGCAAGTAAGCTAAAATGCAGGTTTTGCCACCCTCGAGTGGGCTTTTAGAAAAGATGGTTTTGCCACTATCTAGTGGGCTTAAACTCACAGTTTTAATGCATTATTCCAATTAGGTAATTCAACCTCCATCCACAGGCATTCGAGCAGTTATATCACATAAGTAGCTAGCCTCATGGTAATCATATTGTTATGGCAACACTCACACGCATGCGGTATGCTAAAGCATAAATGCTTACCGAGTACTCCAAGCCAAAACAGAAACTAGTTAGTAATCATATGCATGATCCTAGTTTAAGATGGCTAATGCAATACATGCGAAATGCAACTAGAAATGGGCTCGGCTGTTCTAAACACGGCATGTGAAATGCTACAACTAACACGTATTCAATTTGGAATTGAAACACAATGCAGTTAGCATGATGTGTCGAGCCTGGTGCATGCAAGACAAATGTATGAATGCACGCATGCATAGCATAAGGTATGCTAAAGTAAACATGTCCTAATACTAACCATCAAAAGTAGGTAAGTAAAAGGGAGAAAGAAGTGGGGGTTGGAAGACATGCACACACGCACCCACACTTATTACAAATTTGCCCTCGCTCGGAGGGACCGAAAGAATAATACAAGTTAATTAACCTACAAGCTAATTAAATATTACAGACCAATTAATTAATTAACAAATTAACTAATCTAATGAAAGCAGTAAATGGCCTCGAGAAAAGGACCCAATGCAATGCGCGCTCGGCTCCGCTCAGAAAGTCACTGCCATGCACAAGTTGCCTCTGCTTTGACTGTTCTGCTTCTCTGAAAATTGCACAACTCCCAAGGTTTCTTCTCTGAGTGTTTTGGAACACCAACGGCTGAGTGGGATCATCACCGGCCATTTAGAATGGTCATTGGCTAAAAATTATGCTCTCGGCCAAACACTCTTTGCCGGTCGGCACTAAACACTGCTGGCCGGCCAAATCTTCTTGCAAAAACTAGTTTGATAGCAGCAGAGGACAAAACATGGCATGGCAATGCATTTTAAGCAATGTATGCACCAATCACACCTCTTATCATATTTATGACTCAAAGGGACATGGTCTTCGATTCTCGGACCACCAAGCGCGCATTTCCATGCATGATGGCCCAAAGAATCAAGTGTGCATCTTGATATGGAATGCAATGCATATAATCAAACAAATTAAACTCAACCTCTATCATACTCATTCAAGAGGTCAAGCATGCATACTCATGCAATGCAATCCTAAGCATGTGAACTAGCATACAACATGGCAATGCAATGCGAATATGCAAGTATGCAAGCAAACCTACAAGGTGAGCACACAATCAAGCAAAGGGGATGGACTTAAACTAATTTAGGATGGCTCGCAAGCATGCCAAAATCAGTGGCCGAAGTGCTCAAACATGAGGACCAACACACACACACACACATGCACATGTTAATGGGCCAACATTTAAACATCAAAAGGAAACTCTCAAGCACGCTTGGAAGAGACTAAACATGGACTAAGGGCATGCAATGTAAGCTCTGAAAACCATGCTAATGATGGTGCCAAACCAACTTAACCAAGACAAACATAGCGTACAATTGGTCCAAGTACTTGAGGCTAGTCAAGGAGACTTAAACCATGGCTAAGCCAACCAAGCCTCACAAGGCCAAGAGGGCTTAAAACAAGTTCAAGGTAGGCCTAGACCATGTAAAGGGAACACCTAGATGGCATCTAAGTGGCTTAAACATGAAAGCATGCAAAAGAGGCTAAACATGGAGCATACAACACAAGCTTTTAAGGCATCAAAGAGGCATCAAAGGTATGCATGCAAGCATGTTATGAGAACTGAAATAGCATGGTAAGTGGTTCCAAACCACTGAAACGATGCAAGCAACGCACACTACACACTCACACACTTGAGGCTAACAATCCAAGATGCAAAAGGACTATGCAATGCATGTCTTGGTCGACCAAAACAGCCAAGGACAGACCTTAAGCATGGCAAGACAAACATAAAAGCTTCACAAAGCTAGGCCTAAACATGCTTGAATAAGGGCTCAAAGCATAGGACATGTTAAGGCTAAAACAAGGCATTACAAGGCATGTATGCTAAGCAAGCATGGTGTACCAAAACCAACATACAACAATGCTATATTATGACATAATAAGCATGAAAATCAGTCAAGGCATGGTCAATACACACTCAAACTATATGCTCCCTCAAGAGGCTAAAAATGACCCTTTTCAAGGACAACAAGGAGAGGGGGTGGCCCTCTCCTTCCTAGGACCTCAAGGCACCATCCTCATCACTAAAATCCCTCAAGATTTCAGTGGTGAGGAGGCCCAAACACAATGGTCCCGGAGCTCAACCGAAATGGCACAAAACAAAGGCGAAACAAGCCTTAAGAGGGGTCAAACAACCCCAAAGCTTAAAATACCCTTAACAAACTATTTAGAGCACTCAAAAACAAGACTTTTCTATGTTATATGATAAGCTCAAAAATAGATGCAAGATAGGCTAAAAAGCTTTGCAAAAAAGGGGTAAAAAATGGACAAAAGTCTTACCCTTGTAGCACAACAGCAAATCAACAACTTTTGACCAAGAAAAGGCTTCAAATCACCCCAAAAATCACCTTCAAGTACCTCAGCTCAATAAAGGGAGTAGAGAACTAGGTGTTTGTATGCAAAAGTGCAAAGAAAATGCACTTTTGAGCACAAACAAGCCCTAAACCTTAGAGAGAGAAGCAGAAAAATGTAGAGAGAGAGGGAGATTTTTTGCTCCTTAGGTTGTATATCTCCTTCTCTCCCTCTTGTATATCTCCTCCTTTGAGAGAGCTTGATTGATATAGATATATCAATCTGCAGCCCCCTCAGAAGTCCCACGTCCAGGCATGGGCTAGGGTAGCTGCCAGCTGTCTACAGAAATATCTGTTGAAAACCACATTTGGCCGGCCGGCCATCAAAGTGGTCGACCAGCAGTCAAATTGGCCAGTCGGCCATCACATTTGGCCGATTGAAAATCAAGGTGGCCGATGGGCAGGAGACTTGGTCGATAGGCTACCCCCTTCCCTCAAGAACACATCCACAAGCTCTTGGTGCAAAACCAGACACAAAGCAGTCGAGCCGAGAGATTCTGAGGCAAGGCGCGCAGCCGAGGCCTCCAGGAACTCAAGACGAACACAAACAAAGATGGTCACCGAGTGTTCAAACGGTGATGTCCAAGTCTTGAGGATGGTCAAAAATAGGGTGTCTACACCGTGCCATGGATGCTAGGGCGCGGTCTCTTCGTTCTTCGATTAGAATCAGATCCAGGGCAAGCATCATGTCATTTCGGCCCGTATCAAAAACTTGACATTTCAGAGTTGGGAGGTCGATTTCCACGGGTAAGATTGCCTGGGTTCCGCGTAGAGCAAACGGCTTTTCTCCGGTGGATCTCCTCAACGTAGTATGATGAGCCCACGATACACTCGGCAATTCTTCGACCCATTTGCCTTTAGCTTTTTCCAGCCTCTTTTTGATGCCGTCCAAGATGGATTTGTTAGAAGCTTCGGCTTGACCATTGCTTTGGGGGTAGGCCGGTGTAGAGAAGTAAGGCCGAATGCCATATTTGTTGCATAACTCTCGATATACGCCACAATCGAACTGGGTGCCATTATCTGAGATGAGAGCTCTTGGAATGCCGAATCGTGTTATGATGTTTCTCCATACAAAGCATTTAATGTCGGCATCTCGTATATGTGTTTAAGCCTTTGCTTCGACCCATTTTATGAAGTAATCTGTCGCGACGATTAAGAATCGCTTGTTCCCTAGGGCCCTTGGCAATGGCCCTATGATATCAAGTCCCCATCGAGCAAACGACCAGGGGCTGGTGATAGAGTTCAACCCTTCGGCAGGCAGATGGGTTAATGGGGAGAACTTTTGGCACTGTTCGCATTTTTTTACATAACTCTCCGCGTCAGCTCTCATTATCGGCCAATAATACCCCTGTGTTATAGCTCGATGGGCCAGGGAGCGCCCGCCAGAATGGGCACCACAACTGCCTTCATGTATCTCTGTCAGAAGCTCCTCCACTTTGTCGAGGTGTATGCATTCCAAATATGGACCAGAGAGGGACTTTTTATAAAGCCCTCCTTGCGGATCCAGATAGTATCGCAAGGCTTTATTTCGCAGCTTATGTGCTTCTTTTTTGTCCTCTGGGAGTTGTTCAGAAGAGAGGAATGCAGCAATGGGGTCCATCCAACTTGGTGCGGATTCTATAACGTTGACATGGATTTCCTCCGAAGGGCCAATACTCGGCTCCGATATGAAACCTACCTCGATGGTCTGTTTGATCTCAGAATTGATGGCGGAGGCTAGGCATGCCAAGGCATCCACGTGTGTGTTCTGGTCGCGTGTTATTTGGTTCAGTTCATGATGGTCAAATTTTGCCTGCAAGGAATTGGCCATTTTCATGTAGGCCGTCATACGATCGTTTCTTGCCGCGTACTCCCCTTTTAGTTGATTGATTACCAATTTTGAATCGCAAAACACAAGCAAACGCCGAGCGCCAAGAAGGTGAGCATTCCGCAGACCGGCTAGAAGAGCTTCGTATTCGGCTTTGTTATTTGATGCTTCAAATCCAAGCTTGACGGCCTGCTTAATTACTGCGCCGTTTGGAGACATGATTACAACTCTGGCGCCGCTGCCCCTTTGGTTAGACGATCCATCACAGTATAATTGCCAAATATCCCCGACATAAATTCTCCAGTTTGGCTTTGGTCGAACTTTAGCCTTTGATCGAACTTCGTCAGGTTTAAGGTTGGCAAGCCCGCCGGTGAATTCGGCAACAAAGTCTACCAGCACTTGCCCCTTGATTGCGGTTTTAGGTAAAAATTGAATGTCGTATTGGCCGAGTTCAAGAGCCCATTTTGAAACGCGTCCTGATGCTTCTGCACTCTGTAGTACTGATCGGAGGGGATAATCTATTAGCACCCCAATGCTATGTCCCTAGAAGTAATGCATCAGTTTTCTTGCCGCCATGACTAGGGCTAAGATGAGTTTTTCCAGCGGAAGGTAGCGTGTTTCAGCGTCAACCATTGCCTTGCTCACATAACACACTGGCCATTGCTCCTCCTCCTCCTCTTTTAACAGTACGGCGCTGACGGCCCTATCAGAAACTGCCAGATATAGCATGAGCGGGTCACCAGCGACGGGTGTTGTCAAGAGAGGTACCGAGCGAAGGTAGGTCTTGAGTCCATTGAAAGTTGTTTCACATTCGGCGGTCCATTCAAAAGCCTTGCCCTGCCGTAGTGTCTGAAAGAATTGTCGGCAGCGATCTGTAGACCGACTGATGAACTTGTTAAGTGCAGCGGCCATCCCCACCAACTTTTGGACTTCTTTTACTGAACGAGGGGAGCCGAGTTCCAAGATTGCTGTGACTTGCCTCGGGTTGGCTTCGATTCCTCGGTGATTGACGATGTAACCCAGGAATTTGCCAGAGCCGATTCCGAACGCATACTTTGAAGCGTTCAGTTTCATTCTTTATTTGCGTAACATGCTGAATGTCTTTTCTAGATCGGCTATATGATTCTGTTCTTCTTTGGACTTGGCCACCATATCGTCGATGTATAATTCCATAGTGTGGCCGAGTTGCTCTTTGAAAATGGCGGTGACCAGTCTTTGGTAGGTTGCCCCTGCATTCTTTAGCCCAAAAGGCATAACTTTGTAGCAGTAGGTTCCTCTTGGGGTGAGGAATACAGTTTTGTCCTGGTCATCTGGATGCATGGCGATTTGATGGTAGCCTCTGTAAGCATCGAGAAAGCTCATGCGTTGATGGCGTGCCGTCGTGTGGACAAGTTGGTCAATTTTGGGTAGAGGAAAACAGTCTTTGGGGCAAGCTTTATTCAGATCCGTGAAGTCGACGCACACTTGCCAAGTCCCATTTTTCTTCTTTACCACCACTGTATTGGAGAGCCACGTAGGGTAAGTGACTTCTCTAATTGCCACGGCGTCGAGCAGTCTGTCGACCTCCTCAACAACGGCGGCAGTGTACTCCACGGCTGACCGCCGGCCTTTCTGAATGATCGGCTTACATTTGGGATCGACATTCAGATGGTGTTGTGAAACTGATGGGTCTATTCCCGGTATTTCGTACGGAGTCCACGCAAAAACGTCGAGGTTGTTGAGCAAGAAAGAGATCAACTGCTGCCTGTCAGCTTGGTTCAGAGAGGCGTCGATCATGAAAAACTTTTCTGGGCTTCCATTGATGTGAACTCAGTCTAAACCGTCCGTGGCCTTCTCATTTGGATGCCGCCCAACGTCATCAAGAATCTCCCGATTTGGCACCTCGATGGAATTTACTTGCAGTTCCTTTGGCATTCTGGCGGCAAGGAGATAACATGCTTGGGCCGATTTTTGGGAGCCGCGGATTTGCTCAATGCCGTGTTCTGTTGGGAAACGTAGCAATTGATGATAGGTACTTGGGACGACCTGCAAGGTATGCAACCACGATCGCCCCATGATGAGATTGTACGGCGATGGTAGCCTGACGACCAAGAATTCTACATCCACCGTTCTGGAACCTGCTCGAACGGGTAAGTTGATCTTTCCCAATGGGTACTCTGGATTGGCATTGAAGCCAAATAGTGGAGAAGGAGCCGGAGTCAGGTCTGACTCGGTGAATGCGAGTTTGATGAAGGTTTTATAATACATAACCTCCGAAGTACTGCCCTGATCGATAAGAACGCGTTCGACGGTGAACCGGTTTACGCGTAGCTCAACAACCAACAGATCGATATGAGGGAGTGTTACACCGATCAAATCAGAGTCGTCGAAGGTGATACTTAACGTTTCTCGGAGCCGCTTTGCTGGCGTGAGTTGCTGTTGGGGGCCTGGATGTGATTTAATCGCATGCACGGCCGGGGCTGCTGGCAGGCTATATATCATGTGGATGGTGTCAAGCAGAGGTGCATCCTTCAGAAGGGCAGGTGTTTTGATCGCACTCCTCTAAACACATCGTTGGAGACGTTCGTCCTTTGCCAACTCCTCAAGATGATCTGTCGAGGCATAGCGGCCATCAGTTTCTTGCTGTCGGGCTCGAGATCGTCGATCAGCAGCCCTCGGGGTTCAGATTTTGGGAGCTTGGCGCACTGTTTGTTTGGATTTTGCTATTTTCAAGGCCAGATCGCGACGAAGGTGTTCGTTCTCAGCGATGATGTTGTCCAACCTCTGTTTGGTTTGCCTAGCTTGTGCCATGATCGCTTGCATTGTCTCTTGCGCTGAAGTCGTCGGTGAGTCGAAGTTCAAGGTGCATCCTGCAGCGATGGTTTCCTTTCCGAGCATATTTGCTGGAGTGAGGACATCTCTCTGTGTGGTCTCATCAGTGGCTATCAGAGGATCTTCGGTCACGCCTTCCATGAGTATTCCCACAGACGGCGCCAATTGTGGAGAAGTGGTTTGGAAACACTTTTCGAATCCTGGGAGATGTTCGTGATTCTCAGCTAGTCACCTGAAAAGATATAAACACTCCGGTCGGGGGTGCCGAAATTAGCACTCCGACGGACGAGTCAGTTCAGACACTCGAGATAGCTTGTTTACTAAGTTAAGTGAAGTGATTCTTACATACCTTTCTAAATCCGTGGTTCTTGTATTTATACTTGCTTTTTGGGCCTCGGGGCCTGAGCCTACTTTTATCCTATTCCCCTTTCATTTATTCGGAGCTACTGATCTCCAGATATTTGGCCTTCATAGCGTATTCGGCATCCTAGCCACATAGTACGGAGCCGAATAATACCTGCTTTCTGGGGTATGCACCTTCCGACTCTTCTATTTATTCGGCTTCCACAGAAGGGAAATATGGGATGCCGTCAGGAGTTGTGATGGTAATAAAGCTCCGGGTCCTGACGGGTTTAATTTATTGTTCTTTAAAAAATGCTGGAAGATTCTCAAAGATGATATCCTTTAATTCTTCAATGAGTTCCATGAAAATGGGAAGTTAGTAAAGGCTATTAACAGTTCTTTTATCACTCTTCTCCCTAAAGTGGATGAGCCAGCCAAAATTTCTGATTATAGACCAATCAGTCTAATTGCGTTTGTTTATAAAATTCTAGCCAAAGTTCTTACTAATAGGTTGAAGCTAGTGGTCGATAGAGTGATTGGGGAGGCACAGTCTGCTTTCCTTGGGGGAGGAATATTATGGATGGGGTATTAATAGCAAATGAAGTGGTTGGTTGCTGGAAGAAAAATAGAAAATAGGGCCTGATTCTAAAACTTGATTTTAAAAAAGTGTACAATTCTGTAAGTTAGGAGTGTTTGCTTTCTATGATGAACAAATTTGGTTTTGGGGGTAAATGGCAAAATTGGATTAAGGAGTGCCTAACCTCATCCCGAATTTCAGTCCTTGTCAATGGGTCTCCAACTCTTGAATTCACTCCAGAAAAAGGTCTCAAGCAAGGGGATCCAATGTCTCATTTCCTCTTTAATCTTGTAGCTGGAGGTTTAAATTTGTTGTTGTGAAGGGCAAGATCAAGAGGCCTAATAACAGGGGCTGTGATAGGTCATGGTGAAGCCAAAACAACGGTAACCCATCTTCAATTTGCTGATGATACGATAATATTTTGTGAAGGATGTGGGGAGGAGGTGATGCTAATTAAAAGGATTTTGAGATGCTTTCAGTTAGTTTCAGGCCTGAAAATAAATTTCCATAAGAGTATTGTGTGTGGTGTTGGAGTGCCTGAGCAAGTGGTGGAGAAGTGTGCAACTAGACTGCACTGCACAAGACATAAGTTACCTATTCTTTATCTTGGGATGCCTCTAGGTGCCAATCCAAGAATGGAGAAAACATGGTGACCTGTCATTGATAAGATGAAAGCTAGATTAGCCTCTTTGAAAAGGAAGTTGCTGTCTTTTGGTGGGCAACTCAACCTCATTAAATTTGTTTTATCCAGCCTTTATGTGTACTATTTATCTTTATTTAAGCTGCCGCAATCAGTAGCGAAGGAAATTGAGAGCATTCAAGCAGCTTTCCTTTGGGAAGGATCTGGTTTAAAGAGGAAGATCCATCTTATCAAATGGGAGGAGGTTACCAAACGAAAGGATCAAGGAGGGCTAGACATTAGAAGAATCAAAGATGTGAATGACTGTTTGTTAGTTAAATGGTGGTGGTGTTTTGGTTCTGAAGATAGTACTCTGTGGAAAAGAGTCCTATGTAGTAGGTATCAGTCTATGGGTGGTTGTTGGCTTCCTTGTACAAACTTTAGTGGCAACTATTCATCATTATGGGGTCGAATTTTGAATATTGGTCAGTCAAACCCTCTTTTACTGAGCCTTTTTCTGGATAATTCACAGATAGTTGTGGGGAATGGGTGTAGAGTTCATTTTTGGGATGATCATTGGCTGGGGAATTATTGTATCAAGAGTGATTTTCCTAGGCTCTACTGTTTATCATCTGAGAAGGATTTGTCTTTGAGCATGATGATTGAAAGGAGAAGGAACTCAGGTAGTTGGAACCTCAATTTCAGAAGGCCCTTATTTGCTTGGGAGTCTGAGGAGTTAGCGAGATTATACTATGTTATGAATCAAGTGGAGTTGATGACTTCAAGTAGGGAGGATCATTCGAAGTTGATGGCATGTCAATCAGGTTAGTTTAGTGTCTCTTCCCTCTATAATCTGTTAGTTCCTACAAATTCTGTGCTAGTTACTAAGCTACTGTGGAATAATGTGGCTCCACCAAAAGCCCAATTCCTTAGTTGGTTTGCTTGGAAGGGGAGATTAAAGACTGCTGGGTTTTTACGTCACATTGGTGTGTTGAATCAAAATACTTCTGTCAATTGTGTGTTCTGTGGTCAAGCCGTGGAAACAGTAAACCATGTTCTTCTTTGGTGTCTGTTATTTGGAAAGTGTGGTCATGCCTCATGAATTGGTAGGGAATGCACTGGGTAATACCTGATAATGTTAATGGGCTACTGCAGTGGTGGAGGGGTTATAAATGGAGAAAGTTCGAAAATAAAATTTGGAAGGCCATTCCGACGGCTGTCATATGGTCATTGTGGAAAATTGAAATGATGTGGTCTTTAACGGGAGAATCTTCCAGTTGGATGAATTATGTGAAACGATTGAGGTGAGAATTGCCTTTTGGGTTAAATCTCTGTCAAAGAAGCCTCCATATTCAGTTCAGGATATTATTATTAACTTGCAGCATATCAGAGCTATCAGTTGCTAGACATTGTATCTATATGTTGGGGGTGTGGGTGTTCTGCAAGGTAAGTATGCAGCTGTCTGTCTGTTCATTGTTCTGGTTTGGGAGTATTGCTTTTGTCTGTTCTAAGTATGTTGGTTTTGCGATTTCAAGACCTGTATGTAGAGACTCATGAGTTGTGGGTGTTGAACCGAACTGCATTTATTGTTCTATAAGGTTTGCTGGTTGCATATGCTATCTTTCCTTTGGCTTGGATCTCCAATTACAAGCACATGCTCTTTTTATGTCTCTGTAATGTTAATAGAGGATGCATTGGTGGAGGTTAAGATGGTTTTGAGCTTGGGAGTGAGGCTGCTGTGCCTATGAGTAGGGTGAGCTGCAGTGGAGGTTAACACATTGATGGTCAGGTATAAATATGAAGGACAAGGTAATGGAGGAATTTGTGACACAGGGGAGTTGAGTTGTTGTTGTATTTGAAGCTGCTGTATTTGTAAGCATTGATGCAGGCTTTGTTATCCTGCCTTCTTCCTCTCTTTTTTTTGGTTGCTCTTCATTGGTTCCCATCGGAGAGGTGCAGGTTCAACTGTTGTTTAGCTCATTGGTTCTAGTGTTGGGATTGAGGTGTTGCTGATGCAAATACGCTGTTGAAGCTGCTGTATTGCTGTTGTTTTCTCCAGCAGTGTTGCTGTATTATTGCACTGCTGATGGTGTGTTGTTTATTTATCTCGTTTTGGTTGCTTTTGATTGGTTTCTCACCAATCTTGGGTTATGCTAGCATATGATTGTGCTTCCTTTGCAGTGCCAACATAGTTGGGATTGTTGGGGTTAGCTATGATGCTCTGTGCATTTCCCCGCTTTGTTGATGTAAACTTTGCATGTATATTGTTTTTTATCAATAAAGCTTTTTGGCTGATAAAAAAAGAAGAAGAAGAAGTTATAATCTATAATCTATTTTAACAGCTACACTAAACGAGGCCTAAAAGTTCTAATAGCTCTAATTGGTGTGTGAGTCTTATATAATGTTATTTTTTTTGTTTTTTTGTTTTTTTTTTTATTTTTCGCATCATTAGTACACTTTTAAAACTTTCAAATTAGAGGAATGTATTATTTCTGTTAAATAATTTCCCTGTAGCAGCACATGGTTGGCCTGATGGCCTTGGACATCAGCATCAATCAGTGACTGTGCAGCAGGACATGGTTGGCCTAATGGCCTTGGACATCATCATCAATTCAAATGGTATCAAATTGTATTGATAATTAAAATTTCGTTTCACATAGGTTAATATAATTAATTTTTTTTATATTGAGACTTTTTAATTTAATTTTTTTAATCTTATTTAGTTTGAATTTTTTAATTTTTATGAAAAAAAAAATAATGATTGTGAGTTGAATGTAATATTTTATCTTATTAATTTATTTAACCTAAATTATTATTTTATACTTTTTTAATCCAAAATAATAGCCACACCAAGGTTAAAGTAACAAAGGATACATGCTTCAAGGATGTCATATTTCTAAAAATAAATAATAAAAAAATAAAAAAAAAGTAACTCAATAAAGTCCGGATGGAAGTTACGAATTTTTTTTTATGGAAATTATGAAAATGAAATTATTATGTATATTTTTAAACAATTCCGCTAGGTAGCTCAAAAAATTAGAGGTTTGAGTGGCCCGAAATCACAAAACAATATCATTTTGCCTTTTTCTTTTTTCTTTTCTTCTTCCTTTCCATAACTCATAGAAAAAGAAGAAGAAGAAAAAAGAAGAGAAAGGAGAACAAGGCCGGCCCTGGGGTGAGGCGACCGAGGCGGTCGCCTTGGGCCCCTAATTTTGAACAAAATTTAGGACCCCAATTAGAGGAGTGTATCATGTCATGTTATTTTATAATTATTTTAATATTAGCTGAATTTATTTATTTTTATATTGTCATGTGGTGTTATTTTGATTCGTGTTCGATTGATGTTTAATGTGAAAACTTTCACTTTTAGTTAAAAATAACTTAGCAAGTGTATTAAGAGATTAAAATTTTTCTCATAAGTTGAATTTTATAAAATTTATTTCAACTAAATGAAATTATTCATAGAATGTTTGATTTTAATTCAATTGCATATTTGTGGAGGAATCAAGCTATGCATGGGCTATATAATCCTAATCATCTGATGCCGGAATGGCAAGATTAGAAAAAACAGTTGAACTGTTGACTGAGGCCTTGAGGCTACAACAGAACCAACAGCCCCCACCTCCTCCAGTTCAACCCGAACAGAATGTTAATGAGGATATAATTGCTCTAACACAGAAGTTCAGCAAAATGAAACCACCATCCTTTGAGGGAGGCCTTGAACCATTAAAGGCCGAAGCATGGGTTCTAGAAATTGAGAAATTGTTCAAAGTGTTTCCTTGTTCGGAGGCACACAAGGTGCTATTGGCTACCTTCACTTTACAAGAAGATGCCAGAAGGTGGTGGATGCTTGTCCGTGACACCAATACTGTTTTGACTTGGGCTCAATTTAAAGAAGTCTTCTTTGAGAAATACTTCCCTCAGTGTGTCAGGGATCGAAAAGTAACTGAATTTAAACAATTGAAACAAGATACTATGTCAGTGACAGAGTATGAATCAAAGTTTACTGAACTCGCTAGATATGCACCACACATGGTGGACACTAATTACAAAAAGGCCAGGAAGTTTGAAAGCGGCCTTAATGTGGAAATACTTGACAGAATCAATGTTCTGAAACTACTGAAATATGTAGATGTTCTTGACCGAGCAATAATAGCCGAGCGAATATCAAGGCACTGAAATAGACTGCAACACCGGAAACTGAATGGCGCGATAAGAGACGAGGCTTTAAGTTCAAGAAAGGCCGAAATAATTGATCGAACAAAAAGTAGAATGCGGCGTCAACAACTAGTTCCAGTCAAGGGAGTGGCTCCATACCGCCCTGTTCAGAATGTGGTAAGAAACATAAAGGGGTTTGTTATAAAATCTCAGGTGCTTGTTACAGGTGTGGCAAGGTGGGCCACATGGTTAAAGATTGCCCTTCCACTTCTCAAGGCAATAGTAAAGCTGCAGCAAGCGCAGCAGCATCAACTGCCCCACCAAAACCCAACCCCAAAGCTACTGAAAAAGAGCCTATGAGGCAAGGCCGAGTGTTTGCACTGGTACCGGGAGATGTACAGAATATCGAGACTGTTGTGTCAGGTATACTCTCAATCTGTACTCAAAATGCTTATGTTCTGATTGATTCGGGGTCTACACATTCATATGTCTCGCATGCTTTTTCACGGAAATTGAATAGACCATTGGAACCCATGAATTATTTGTTAGCTGTATCTTCACCTGTTGGGGGATCCATGACTTGTGCTTATATGTACCCTGCATGTGAGATTATTGTTGGAGATGCGCATTTGGATATTGATTTACTGCCATTGAACATTGACCACTTTGACGTAATATTGGGAATGGACTAGTTAACAAAATATCATGCTATCATAGACTGTGTAACAAAACAAGTTATTTTCCGTCCACCTGGATTGCCTGAATTTGTGTTTAGTGGAGTTGGAGTAGTATCTCCCCCATACCTGATTTCATCCATGAAAGCATTTAAACTGATTAAGAAGGGATGTAAAGGGTATCTATGTTGTATATTGACTGTACCTACTGATGTTAAAGCTAATGTGGACAGTATTCCTATAGTCAGAGAATTCCCAGATGTTTTTCCAGATGGTTTACCAGGGGATTTGATTGATAGGGAGACTGAATTCACCATTGATGTGATTTTGGGTACACAGCCAGTATCTAATGCTCCTTACAGAATGGCACTGACTGAATTGAAAGAGTTGAAAGTTCAACTGCAAGAATTGTTAGATAAGAAGTTCATCAGGCCCAGTACTTCATTGTGGGGCGCGCCGGTCTTATTTGTGAAAAAGAAAGACCGCTCATCGAGACTCTACATTGACTACCGTGAACTGAACAAGGTAACAGTGAAAAATAAATATCCATTGCCTCATATTGATGATTTATTTGACCAGTTACAGGGTGCCCAAGTGTTCTCCAAAATTGACCTTAGATCTGGATACCACCAGTTGAAAGTCAAGACAGGGGACATTGAAAAGACTGGCCTTCGAACGAGGTACGGACATTATGAATTCTTAGTTATGCCTTTCGGAGTTACCAATGCACCCACTACATTTATGGATCTTATGAACAGAATTTTCAAACCATTCCTAGATGAATTTGTAGTTGTTTTCATAGACGACATTTTGATTTATTCCAAAAGCACGGAAGAACATGAACATCATTTGAGAATTACCTTGCAGACCCTAAGAGAACAGAAACTGTATGCAAAACTGACAAAGTGTGAATTTTGGCTAGACAATGTAATGTTTTTGGGACATGTGATTAGTGAGGATGGCATTACAGTTAACCCGCAGAAAATTGAAGCAGTAGTGAATTGGCTCAGATCGTCTAATGTTATAGAAGTTCGAAGTTTCTTAGGCTTAGCCAGGTATTACAGGAGATTTGTGAAAGACTTCTCCAAGATTGCCTTACCATTGACTCAGTTGACTCAAAAAGGGATATCATTTGACTAGACCGATAAGAGAGAATGAGCTTTTCAAGAGTTAAAGACTCGACTTGCGACTGCACTGATTCTTACCCTACCCTCAGGTACGGATGATTTTACCATATTTAGTGATACTTCTTATAAGGGTTTGGGATGTGTTTTAATGCAGAATGGTAAAGTGATTGCGTATGCTTCCCAACAACTGAGACCGCATGAAAAGAACTACCCGACCCATGACTTAGAACTTGCTGCAGTAATGTTTGCACTGAAAATCTGGCGTCACTACCTTTATGGGGCGACATGTGAAGTGTATACAGACCACAAGAGTTTGAAATACTTCTTCACACAGAAAGAACTGAACATGAGACAACAAAGATGGTTAGAACTAATAAAAGATTATGACTTACAAATTTTGTACCATACAGGAAAAGCTAACACCGTTGCCAATGCACTGAGTCGGAAATCAGTTGAAAATTTAGCCTGTTTACTCACTGGATAAAAAGAATTGCTATGTGACCTTGAAAAATTTGAGGTTGAAATTGTTTTGCGCGAACAAGGTAGAACCTTAGCCGCTATTTCTGCTCAACCGGCACTGATTGAGGAAATTAAAGAGAAACAGCAACAGGATGACTTCTTGGAAAAGGTCATTGATGAACGGGAGTCCAAACCGAGGCCGGACTTTAAATTTGAGAACAATGTGTTGAAATTCCAGGGAAGGTTGTGTGTACCGAATGATTCTGAACTGAAAAGATGAATTCTGCAAAAGGGCCACAATTCAAAACTGTCTATCCATCCAGGAAATACGAAAATGTACCAAGATTGAAACTGAATTTCTGGTGGCCGGGAATAAAGAAAGAGATTGCTGACTTTGTATCGAAATGTCTTCAGTGCCAACAAGTTAAAGCTGAACATCAACGACCCGTAGACTTACTGCAACCCTTACCAATACCGGAGTGGAAATGGGAACATATCACTATGGATTTCATTGTTGGTTTACCTCGCTCCAGTAAAGGTATGGACTCAATTTGGGTTATTGTTGATAGACTGACTAAATCTGCTCACTTCTTACCTGTCAAAACAATCTATAATGCGGACAAACTGGCTATACTTTATATTGATAAGATTGTTAGATTGCATGGACTGCCCGTGTCCATTGTTTCTGATAGGGACTCGAAGTTCACATCGAGATTTTGGCAAAGTCTGCAAACTGCATTGGGTACTGAACTGAGACTGAGTAGTGCATACCATCCTCAGATGGATGGCCAGTCAGAAAGAACCATCCAGACTCTGGAAGATTTATTGCAGATGTGTGTTCTTGATTTCCAAGGAAATTAGAAAAGCCATTTACCTTTAGCTGAGTTTGCCTACAACAACAGTTTTCACTCGAGCATTGGTATGGCGCCTTTCGAGGCTTTGTATGGCAAAAAATGTCGATCTCCTATTTGCTGGGTAGAAGTTGGAGATGGGCCTTTGCTTGGGCCCAAGATTGTACAGGAAACCACTGAAAAAGTGAAACTAATTCAACAAAGATTGAAAACCGCACAAAGCCGACAGAAAAGTTATGCGGATGTCTGAAGGCGAGACAGAGAGTACGAAGTAGGTGATCATGTTTTTGTTAAAGTGACACCGATGAAAGGGCAGACTCGTTTTGGAGTCAAGGGTAAGCTAGCACCGAGATATGTCGGACCGTACGAGATTATTGAAAAGATTAATCCGGTGGCGTATCAAGTAGCGCTTCCTCTTGAAATGGAGCATATGCATAACGTGTTCCATATTTCAATGTTGAGGGATTACCTCTGGGATCCCTTCCATGTGATTGAGCCTACCCATGTAGTGCTAAGTGATGACTACACTTATGAGGAACGGCCTATTCAGATTGTAAACCGACGGATCAAGAAGTTAAGGAACGAAGAAATTCCGTTAGTCAAAGTTGATTGGCAAAACCATGGTGGCGTATATGCCACATGGGAAAGGGAAGACGATATGATCAAGAGATATCCTGAACTGTTCTCTCTGGATCTGGTATTCTTCCAAAATGAAGGTAATTCGAGTTTGGAGGACCAAACTCTTTGTAAGGAGGGGAGACTGTGACAACCCTCACCACTATTTACTGATAATGCCACTGATTACTGCTAAACTGTGACTGAACATGATTAAGTAACTAATTTGACTGACATTCTGAACTGATTGATCGAGTGTATTAGTTTAAACGCATTTCTATCTGTTTGACTGTTAATTGATCTGTTCATGTATTAAGTTTGAACTGTAAATTGAAGGCCTTATCGGCGGCCGAATCTGAAATCGATTAATGTTTTATGCTAATTAGAATTTATATGATTTTATGGTAGATTTGATTAAAATGTGATTTAGAATGATTAAATTAGATTAAATAATGGTAAATTACATTAGTTGGCTTATTTACCAAAATGCCATAGAAGTGGGCCACTTTGTTAAGTCTTGTTAGAGCTTATGTGTTGCATCATTTTGTTCATTCTTGAGACCAAAACCGATTGAGAGAGGGAGAGTAGGAGGAAAGACTTGAGTTCATCAAATTGGCTTGGAGAATTAAAAGATTTGGAGGATAATTGCACAAATTGAGCTTCCATTCTTGAAATTGAGGACTTGTAGGAGAATCATCTTCTTGAACTTGTATTTAAGTTGTATCTTGCATGTTTCATGGAAGTTTGGTGATTAGAGACTAGAATCGGTTCAAAATGTTGAATTGAAGCTTAAATCATGCATGCACGTACATGTTCTAGCATTTTGAGATTGTTTTCATGGAAATTGCTATATGCATGTCCATATCTTGATTATAGTTCATGAATTCATCATGTTTTTTGAAGTTTTGACTCATTTGATTACGTATTGGAAGCTTTGATTTCAATTGAACACATGCATGTTACATACACTTTATGTTCTTGAAGTTTATTTGAAATTGTGTTTAATTGACTGACCTTTGGGTTTTGATTTTGCAAATTGATCTTCAAAACATGTAATATTATGAGTTTTAAAGTGTTTTCCAGAAAATTGGCCCAAAGGAATCAAATTTGATGCTTTAAATGTTGAGTTTTGTGCTTGGAGACAAGTCTGGAAATTCTAGATTTTGGATCCACGCTTGAGCGGGGAACTCCACGCTCGAGCGTTCACTCTGAGTACATGCAGCCCGCTCGAGTGGGAAAAGTAACACTCGAGCGTGAAATGTGTGTATCCAGTACTTTTCATGTGTTTACAGTCCGCTCGAGCGAGGACTTGTGTCTCACACTCAAGCGGAGGTCGAGCGCCTATCGAGTGTGAATTGCATGCATCTAGTACTTTTGCCTATGTTTGCAGTCCGCTCGAGCAAGGAAAGTCTCACTCGAGCGGAGCTCCTTTATCTGCATGTCCGCTCGAGCGTAGAAAGCCACACTCGAGCGTGGACCCCTGTTTCAAAAAATTTTGAAAAGTGTTTTAAAGTGCATCTTTGTATCCTCTTTCCATCCTAGGCATTCCTAGGGCATGTTTAAGGCATCTTAATGAGGATATTGATGTAGAACCACACCGAGACAAGTTAGGGACTAAGTCATTGATTCCCAAGTGTGTAACTGAGTAGGGTTGGCATCCGAGGACGCTCATTAGCCGCTTATAGCCCAGTGCTCTATGAGTAACAATGTTGTAAAGATATGTTCAATTATGAATATTTTCTGAATGACCAACTGTTCTGTTTACTGAAACGTTATTGTTTAATGAATGAATGTTTGTCTTATTTGTAAATTGTATTCGTGGTATCCATAGCAATTTACTGTTACTGCTACTGTCACAAAGATCTCTATCGGTTCCCATGTTGGAACCACTACTGTTTACTGTTATGATGGCCATCAACTGACTGTTCGGTCTGTTAAGACCTACTGTACTATTTGCTATTGGATATACCACATATAACTGCTATGGTTTCTAAATGACTGATATGACTGTTTAATGACTGAAAGGACATTCATTCTTAACCTCTTTACACAACTGTTATTCACTGGGATTTAACTCACTGTTTATATTTATATGTAGGTGTTCAAGCACCAGATCGATGCTAGGAGCGTTGGGTTAAACTCCCTTTTTGTCAAGCCAACCATTGTGCCTCACTTCGAGGTTCCAAGTGTGTTCAAGCCAAGGCTGCTTCAGGGTGTTTTAGATTCCCCCTTTCTGTCTCTGTTTTGTATAGACTGTATGAGACTGGCACTGTACTGTTATAGTAGGGATTTGGTCCCTAACCTGAATTGTATGTATATACTGTTTTGCTTATGAATGTGAATATGTGCAGAAAAGTCTTTTTGCATACAGACTGTCACAGCTCATTGGACATCTTTTATTACTGTTTTGGCTTCCGCCAGCCCCTGTACTCTGTATTACTGTCTTTACTGTTAGGCAGGCCTTCGGTAATCACGGATTACTGGCCGGTTACGGTACTAAACTCATAGGGGCGGGTTTGGGTCGTGACACATTACCTGATTAAGACTGTTGTGCCAATACAAGTATTATATTTTCAGTATCGAGTTCAACCTCATTTTCATGCAATGTGATGCTCATGATGCAAAATACAACACTTTTTCAAAGAAAAAATGGTTTCCATTCCGATCATGGTTGTTTTACAAAAGTGCAGTACAAGTTTTTAAAGCAAATAAAAAATGTCTGAAGCTGTACAATGTGCTAAAACTATAAAAAAAAAATTAAAAAAAAAAGAAGAAAAAGAAAGAAAGAAGCTAAGCAAAAATACAAAAAAATCAGCGCTGGTCACCTCAGGCCCGAGAAGCCCTCTTCGTCCTCTTCTTCGGAGGAGAGGACTTTGGGGTACTGTCTCCGTCGGTGCCGCTGTCTGAATCTGGACCAGAGTTTGAATCGGAGCCATCTCCGCTCTTCGCCTCGGAGCTCACCTCAGCATCGCCCCCGCTCTCAGAACTCGAGCTGCGTCATTATCTTCACTCTTAGATGACTCTGAATACTGACTCGTTGCCTTCTCAGAGTCATGACCGTGCTGTTGGTGAAAAGCACAGTATTTGGCCAAGTTGTGTTTTGGGATGAGAGGATCGGGTAGAGGTCGAGGATCTAGTGGCTTAAGATGCCCCTTTTTGATCAACACGCCCATGGCTTTGGATAAGGACATGTAAAGCAGGGTAAAGATCCTCTGGGATTGGGCTTGGTTGTTTGAGGTTTGTGGAGTTGTGTTGGATGTACCGGCGAAAGGGTTAATAGTATTGGGTGTGGTGATGACCATACTCACATCCGAAGACCGTGCAGCAGCGCTACCACTAGTAGTCGCATTAGAACTACGTGAAAAAGGCCTCTTGGCCTGCTCCTTTTCATCAGTGATCAAGCCCTGTTTCATTGCATCTTCGATCTAAACCCCTATTTCGTGGAGTTCAGTAAATGTAAACAACGGCAAGATGATCATCTTCTGCAGCAGTTTCCCTTGCAGATTATGGATTACCATTTGTATTTGATCTTTCTCAGATGGCTTGGTTATCATCATCGATGCCTTGGCCCTCCATCTTGTTACAAAGTCCGAGAAGCCCTCATTTGGCTCCTGACGAGTTGCTTCTAGATCACGTGTTGTGACCTCAATCTGTGTGTTATAGGAGTATTGTGCTATAAAGGCCTCAGCCATCTCCTCCCAGCTGTGCTTCACTGAATCCTCAAGATTTGCGTACCAGAAGGCCGCTATCCCCGACAAGGTTTGGCCGAAAAGCGACAACTTGAAGTCTAGTAAGGCCCATAGCCGCAAGTGGACCATAGGATCCCCAGAACTATCAAACCGGTCGATATGTGGCATTTTGAACCGGTTCGACAAAGTCATTACCAAGTCAGTATAGCCATCATCGATATCAGGAATTGAGTTCACACCCTGTGCCTGCTTGAAAAGCTTTTCTAACTTGTTGACCTTCAGTGTAGTGGGGTCAACTTCGAATTCAAATGGCACCTTCGTTTGGTACAGTAGTGCCTTGGAGGCTTGCAATGGGATGGGGTCCACTGGGATGCCCAAATTCTCTTGGACATTGACAGTAACTCTGGGTGCTGGAATACCCGCAAGAGGTGCATGGGAAGCAGAAGCCGCTATTTGCTGTGGTTACTGTTGCTGCAGCCTATTTATCACTTCAGCTTGCTGAGCTGTAACTTCAGTTTGGCGAGCAGCATCTTGCTGCATGGTTTCTATGGTCTACTAGAGATGATGAAACAAGTCTTCCATGCTAACCAGGGGATGTTGTGCCATCAGAACTGCGAATAATCTTTTAGTGGAGTGGAAGTAGAAGACTGAGCCTGACTGGGTACAGGTCAAGTAGAAGGTGACTGCTGGACTGGTGAGTTATGCCTAACCCTCCTTCATCTCGTAGCCGGTGGGAGTAAAGCAAACACTAGTTGTCCCTTAACAAGATCCCCGAATATGTAAAGTCTTCTTACACGGGTCAAGAGTGCTTGGGGGGTAACTGAACTGTCCGAAGCAATTATGAAAAACTACCTTGCAAAAAGAAATAAAGCAAAAATTAGAAACCGCACAGCACTTCAGCTCAGATTTTAATCAATGTGCAGATGTAATCAAAGTTGTAGGATCATGCTCAATACTGAATTCTGCCTCCCAAAACTGATACCCAAACTTGTAACTGATACATGTATTCCTATAAAGTTTCACTCTAAAAGCACATACCAGTTAAGTGAGAGTCAAAACACCCCTATGATGGGGTAGGGTTACCCTATCCTAGTTTCGTCAAGAGCTAGGGTTTCACTATGCACGCAAAGTGTTTCATACAATCCTAAATTTGGGTAAGCAACCTGTCCTAATTTGGAATAGTCTCTATGGCTTTTCGATATGCAACTAGGTCAATTGGTCAAAAATGGTACCTCAGCAAGGCTACCTAATATACCTCTCACACCTAATACCAAGAAGTGAAACGAGGATCAAACCGTATAACGGTAGTCCAGATCCAAGGGTTGTGCTCCCATTATAGCAGAGCCCGCAACCAGTTAGCCTTTTGGCAAGCTTTTCCAAGCAAGCCTCTGGCAAACCGTTCAAGAATAGCAAATGGAAAACACTGTGACTTAGGCGCACCAATGCGAATGAAAATGCAAAGAAACACATAAGTGTAGATAAAATAACATATCATGAGTTTAAGTCAAGTTCTCTAAATCTCCAGCAGAATCGCCAGAAACTATAGCTCGACTTTTTCGCGCCCCCTTTTGGAAACTCGAAAGAAGCCCTACAGTTCGAACTCCCGTGGTTCTGAATCTAATCTCACAAGTGCAATATGAAATTGATAAACACCAAAAAGTCCAAATCTGGTAAATCATTTTTGAAAAATTGATTTTGAATAAAAAATGTCAAAATTGGACTGCTTTTCCAGATACAGAGTCCCCACCTAAATATTTTATTTTTAAATTTAGGAAACCCATGACTTGTGCCAAAGGCCATGTGTCCGTCATCACCAAAGTTGCCTTAGTTCGGGAACTTGGGAACGAGAAGGGAAGGTCATGAATTGAGCACCCCCGCTCGCCTGATCAAAGATCAGCTTCTATTAATCATGATATGATTTTTATGAACATTATGTGCTCTTATTCCGGTTATTAGACTAATATTACTATGTGATGCGCACAAGCAAGTATAGACTAAAATTGCAAGAATTGGAACAATTCAATTTCATGTTTGTTTGCGAAAAGGGTTTGAATTTGCCACCTCAAGTGGACTTAAAGTTCGCGAATTTCCCACCATACATTGTGGGCTTAAAATTGATTTGCCACTAGACATAGTGGGCTTTAAACATATATTCATTGAATCGTTCCAATTCAAACAATAAGCCTTCATCCACAGGCATTGAAGCAGATTAACAAGTAAGCATTTAACCTCATGGCAAGCATGCTAGACATGGCAATCACTCACATTCATGCAAGTATGCCAAAGCACTAAAAACTCACCTAGTACTCCGAGCTAAGAAAGAAATAAGTTAGAAAAAGAATACACGATTCCTAACTATGCAAAATGTCTAATGCAACACATACAATATGCAACTAATAGGCTCAACTACTAATATGGCATTAGAGTCAATGAAACAACATATGGTCTAAGCACGTATTCAAAAATGTATTTAAACAACAATGCAGTTAGAATGATGAACCGAGCCTCGGTGCATGCGACACAAATGAATGGATGCAAACATGCGATATGCTAATTGAAACGTGATACTCTTAATTTAACCATCAAAAGCTGGTAAATAAACGGGAGAAAAATGTGGGGTTGGAAAACATATACATTATTACAACATTACGCTCTCACGAAGGAGAGTTCGAATGAATAAACTAGCTAAGCTACACTACTTAAGCTAATTATTACAAAACTTGAATGAATAATTAACTAACTATCTAAGCTAATTAACTAAGAATTAACTAGGTTAAACTAATTAAATGTTTACATCATAAACTAATTAGTTACAACTAATTAAGCTAATTAATTATTACAACACAAACTAATTAGCTACAACTAATTAATCTAATTAATTATTACAACGCAAATTAATTAGCTACAACTAACTAATTACAACAAACGCCTAATTAAATGTTAATTAAACTAATTAACTAGCCAAGTGGTCCCGAGAAGCGAGGGAGGCCCATATATGCTCGGTTTCCACCTGAAGAACATCCGTTGTCTGCCCTCGAATGCCTTTGTTTGCATAACCTTTGCACTATTTCCTTCTCCAAATCAACGCTGCCATGCTTCACAAGCACACTACTCAAAAATCATTGGTGGTCGGCCGGCCACCACTGAGGGGTTGCCATCCAACACTGATAACCTGCCGATCAGTAGCAGTGGCCGGCCGGCCACTGATGACACACATTTCCTTACTACAGCAGAGAGCAAACAGGGCAAAGAGAAGGTATTCTCACAGGTTGTTTGTACTCTATACCCCTCCTTATCATCAAAACAATCTCAAAGGAGTGATACACTTGGTTCCAAAACCATCAACCAAGCAATTTCATTGCATGGTAGCCAAAGAATTAAGATGTACAAGTTAATGAAAGCACAAATAAGACTCAACAACCATCACCCTATCATGCACGATCAAGGGCAATGGAGACCTTGGAAACTTGGCACATTTCATCACTTTAAGTATAAAATGCCTCAATTTTCCTTGTGTTCAATTAACGTCCGATTGAACACATGCAACACAAACAAATGCTTACCTTGCACAATTTTACTTACCACTTTTATTTACTCATTTTAATTACCAACCATTACTTAGTCAATTAAGTCCATTGGTGAGAGTTCTCTAAAGTGAAATAAATGTCAACCAAGGGTTGGTTTAAGGCATGAGAGAAGCTTTATACCATTGGTAATGAACCCTCAAAAGATGATTAAACCATTAAGCATGAGTCTCAATCTCAAGCTTAAAGAATCCTAAGTTTGAAACAACCTTCAAAGCAAATAAAGAGTGAAGAAATGATAGAGGTTGCAGAGCTTTAGGTGCTGACATGAAGTGCAAAACAACATCAAAACATGCAATCAACTCAAGTTGGAATATAGCTAGAAAAAGCTAGAAAATCATGCTAACAGATAGAACTAACTAGGCTAGCAAACAAGACACAAAGAGGAGAGGCTAACCCCTTCAATTTTGGACTTCAAAACATGTTTTTTCCCACTGAAAATACTTTGAAATTCCGTGGTTAAAGGCCCAAAAAAAATTGGTTTGAAAGTGGAAAACAAAGGTGCAAAAGCCTTAGAAGCAAGGAATAAAGAAGGGTGAAACACCCTCCTAACCTTAAATGGCTTAAAATACCAATTTCAACCCATCAAAAAAAAGATTTTTACAGCTCAAAATCACCCCAAAAACAGTGGGAAAAGATTGAAAAACAAGTGTACTAAAACAAGTTTAAAAGACAAGTGTTATATCTCTTGAAGCCAAGCACAATTTTAGGCACAAATACAAGTCAAAACCACCTTCTAAAGCTCTAAGAAGGTTTCAAGGGACCTCAGCTCAAAGGTGATCAAGTTTGGTTAAGGAAGTGTATGCAAAAGTGTAGTGTAACTAGGCAAGTGTACACAAAATTGCAAGAGAGAGAAAGAAATCTAAAGAGAGAGAGAGAGATATTTTTGGTCCCAAATTTTCTAACCATAAAAAATGAGGGAGGACGCCCCATATATATAGAAAAGCATGCATTTGGCTGAGTTAAATCAGTCCATACACGTGTATGGTAATAAAGCTCATTGTGCCAACAGCTGGAACAGCTGTCAAGAAAATATTTGAAAAAAGGCATCAATGGCCAGTAGGCCACCAATGATGGCCGGCAGGCCACACCACTAGCCGACAAGGCCCAGTGGTGGCCAGCAAGGCACAAAAGGAGGCCGGCAAGGCACCAAAGCTGGCCGACTGGTCCCAGGGTGTTGAGGTTTGAAGAACTGGAGTTTTGGGTGTGAAAAACTAAGGTTTTGGTCCAAAACAAGGCACAAAGCGGACACCGTTTTAAGGCTCAAAGATAGGCCACTCCACCAAGGACTTCAAGCACTCAAAACAAACACATGCAATCATAATCATCGTGTGCACAAACGATGACGTCCAAGTCTTGAGGACGGTCAAAAATGGAGTGTCTACAGTATTGAGTTTCTATCTGTTTTGTGTAGAAATATCTATCTATATGTTTGTTCTGTTCTGCGAATTGAAGGCCTTATCGGCATCCAATCACGAAACTGACTTGGTTTCTATGTTATTTAGAATTTTAAGAATTTTATGGTAGATTTAATTAAAATTCGATTCGGAACGAATTAATTAGGATGATTAGTGTTAATTTGATTAGCTTAAGCCAAGTTTAATTGAGTCTTCTAAATTAAGCCTATATAAGGCATATGAGACCTCTAGAATACACTTTACACTCTCATTTTCATTCTTCTTGAGCTTCAAACGTGAGAGAGAGAGAGAGAGAGAGAGAGAGAGAGAGAGAGAGACCACGAGAGATTTGAAATCATCAAGGGCAATTGAGGAAGATTTGGAAGAATTAGCTTGGAACCTTAACCAATTAGCCACCTAGAGCATAATTGAGCGTCTAAGGTAAGAATTCAACCCTTTAGCTATGTAATTGAGCCAACAAATGCATAGATTCAAGAGGTCTAAGTGTTCAAACATGAGAATTGAGCTAGAAATGAAGGAATTTAAGTCATACCATACATGCATGCATGCATGCATAATTCCTGAATTTTGAGTTTTGATTTCAACAAATTCTTATACGTAAGGACCTATTTTTGTTCAATCATGAGAGCTCATTGTGGTTTTGCACCTTGACACTTCATTTGTACATGTTTTGGAAGATTTGAGATCATGACAACACATGCATGGGGTGTCTACATGTAATTCAAGTTTGGTTTTGAAGAATTCACTTGCTTTTGGGCCTTGATTTTGTGTAATGATCTTTAATTCATGATGTTTTATAAGTTTACAAGTGTTTTCTGAAGTTTTGGGGCCCAAAGGTTGTGTTTTAAGGCTTTGACTTCACATTTTGAAGCTTGGGAGCAAATCTAGAAATTCTAGAATTCTGTTTCTCTGCTCGAGCGACAAAATCTGCGCTTGAGTGGCCACTTTGTCATTTGCACTTCCGCTTGATCAACCAAAAGTTGGCTCGAGCGTAAATTGCATGCTCCCAGAAGTTCACACATTTTGCAGACCGCTCGAGCGACCAAAGTTGTGCTCAAGCGAAGACTTCAGTCTCACGCTTGAGCGACCGTCAAGTGTGCGTCAGGTGGAAAAATCAAGCAACTAGTACTTTTGCAAAGTTTATAGACTGCTCGAGCGACCGTCAAGTGTGCGTCAAGCGAAAAAATCAAGCAACTAGTACTTTTGCAGAGTTTATAGACTGCTCGAGCGACGAAAGTTGCGCTCGAGCGACCACCCTTATTTTGGACCCTCCGCTCGACCGAGGACCCTGTTTTCAGCAAATTTGACTAAGTGTTTAACAACATGTTTTGGTATCCTCATTACATCTTAGGCATTCCTAAGCCCTAATTAAGACATAATAATGAGGAGAAGACTTAAAAACACACTAAGAACGAAACGCAATAAGTTAAGTACTATCCGAGTTTGTGTTTCAATGTGTGTGTCTGTTATGTTTGTGTAGGTCACGCGCCGCAAGTTACCTGATTTGTCTGCTTTGGAGCCATCTGTGAGTAATAACTTAGTAAAGCTATGTTCAACTTTATTTATTTTATGTATGATGAAATAAGATCTATTTTTTGAAATGTTATGTTCTGTACAATGAATGATTGTCCAGTTTCTGACAAGTATTCGTAGCATCCTTAGCATATCTATTAGCTGTTACCCAGTATCAGAGGTTCTATCATGGAACTTAGTATATCTATTATCTGTTACCCGTACCAGAGGCTCCACCATGGAGCTCAGCATATCTATTATCTGTTACCCAGATCCGGAGGTTCCTTTATGGAACTGGTTACTCATAACCACCATTTATTCTGTTAGCACTAACGGATGTACATGTACCACGTATGAATAAGCATGAAATCTAATTTTTGTATATGATTTGAACAAGAATATAAATCTGAATTCTGATTTCTGAATCTGATATGGGACATCATTCAATTAAAACCCTTTACTCTATTATTATTCACTAGGCTTCTGCTCACTTTTATTACTTATGTATGTAGGTGATCAGGCACATGGCCAGGCTCAATGATGATCACCTGGAGCTCTATTTTGTCAGCCAACCCTTTTGCCTCCCAAGGAGGTTCCGAAAGTCATGTGGTCATGTTTTGTGAACGTATAAGACTTTGTTTTCTTTTTGGAATATGAACAAGTTTTCTGTTTATTTGTATTTTGGGTTAAGTCCTCTTCTGGTTATATCTGTAATGAATGTGACGTAAGACTACTGTAATTATGACATCACGAGTATGTATATAAGTTTTGAAATTTTTGTCCCATGTATGTCTACACAGCTCAATGGACGTTCTATTTTGTAAATTTGCTTCCGCAACCCCTTATGTTATAAAATATTTAGATTAGAGGCCTTTGGTAATCCCTAGATTATTGGCCGATTACGACGCTAAACCTATCGGGGCTGGTTTGGGTCGTGACAGCGGCAAGTGATACTACGGTAATCGGGTCTAGGTAAAGTAACCTATTCTTTAGTTACAGGGTCGCATATCTAGTAAGTTAAAAGAGCCAACGTGCAATACAAAAGCAAGCCTTTGCTCGCTGCCAAGACCTTAAATTGGTGCCCGAAACTGTGTTCTTGAGTAGGGGTGTTCAGCGGATATTATGATCTGCCCAAATCGACTGAACAAAACTGATCCGCCACATTTGATGGATACGTGATGACGAGCAGATAGTTGTGGATTGATTTTTTCCAATTCACCTAGTTTTGAATGGATGACGGATTTAAGGTTCTTTTAGCTGCAACCGAACCGCCAAATCGCGAGCACTCTTCGTAATTTACAAGACTTTGTGTTTTCAATTTGTTTAGATATTCTGTTTGTGTTTTCAATGTTGATATTTGGTATTTTTGTGTGAAAAATATAAGGCTTAATTTTGTCATTTAAAAAAAAATCAAATTAAATAGTATTTGAATAAAAAAAAATAATGAAATAGTTTTGAAAATGCATGGTTTTTTTATATGTATTTGTTATTGATATTTGACAATTTACTTGATAATCTTTTAGTTATGTTGAGTTGGATTGTTATCCAAAAAAAATGTTGACAAATTGTTGTATTATGTTCAAAATTTGTAAAAGTTTAAACCGCTAAACTGATTCGCATCCATCCCTCAACCTGCTCAATTCACATTTGTCAATCCGGCGAACGGATGCGGATTGATTTTTTCCAATTCGCCAATCCGGCAGACAGATGCCAGATTAGAGATTTTTCGGCCGCAACCGAACTGCGAACACCCTATTCTTGAGTATTAAACAGATATAACATAGAGAAATTCTCAGGTGGGCACACATGAGATTCATGATTAAGGCGATCCACAATTTTCCAAAAATGCGATATGTATAGGTACTGATACAAGATTTAGAAATTGAGTTTCCGATATGCATACAATCAAGAAAAAAGCGTTTGGAAATCATAGATTTCCACTCCGATGACACATGTTTGGAACTAAAAAGCGATTTAATGGGCAATCTCACAAGGATTTCTTGGAGAAACCCTTAGGGAAGAGACGAAAAATCAAATATAGGAACTTGTTGATCATCAGATTGGGGATTACTACTACTTACCTTAGTTTGATAAGGAAGGCTATTGTTTCTTGTGAGGCGGAGTGTGAGTTAATAATAATCGCTGCCATTGAGATTGGTTGAATGGGTGCTTCTACTGCTGTGCATAGCCATGATTTTATCTTCAATTGCTAAAATCATTTTGCTGTCTGGAGATATGGAGACAAGATTTGGCGGCGATGCGGCGGATGGTGAAGATCGATCGACAGTGACGGCGATGCCCTAGGAAAGAGAGAATAGCATTCTGTCAGAGAGAGAGAGAGAGAGAGAGAGAGAGACCGAACAACCACTAAAGTGGTCATGAGATGGTAGCGGAAGGGCTTTATCTTTTGCATACTTCTGTAACATTGATAGGAGCAGGCCAATTCATAATAGCTTCTATCTTTTGCAGATCGACAGACACACCATCCTTGTTAATTACATGCCCCAAAAACACAACTTCATTCAACCAAAATTTACATTTCTTCAATTTAGCATATAATTTCTTGTCCCTAAGTGTTTGAAAAATTAATCTCAAGTGCTTTTCATGTTCCTCCCTACTCTTCGAATAAATAAGAATGTCATCAATGAATATCACCACAAACTCATCCAAATACGGTTTGAAAACCCGATTCATTAAATCCATAAAAGCTATTGGTGCATTCATAACCCCAAATGGCATGACAAAAAATTCATAATGGCCGTACCTGGTTTGGAAGGCGGTCTTCTCAACATCCTCTGCTTTGACTTTCAATTAATGGTACTCGAATCTCAAGTCAATTTTTTAAAACACTTGTGCCCCCTGTAATTGGTCAAACAAATCATTAATCCGTGGTAAAGGATATTTATTCTTCACCATTACCTTATTAAGTTCTCTGTAATCAATGCACAACCGAAGAATCCCATCCTTTTTCTTCATAAACACAACAGGTGCGCCCTATGGCGATGTACTCAGTCAGATGAGCCCTTTGTCAAGAAATTCTTCTAACTGTATTTTTAATTTCTTCATTTCTGCCAGAGACATTTTGTATGAAGCCTTGGAAATCGGTTGAGTACTCGATACAATATCAATAACAAACTCAATCTCACGATCTATCAAGTCCCTTGGCAATTCTTTGGGGAAATATGTTTGAAAACTCATTAATAATCTGAATATTTTCAACACCCACCTTAGTTGTCCCTGCATGCAAAATGCTACACAAATAACCTCTACAACCTTTCTGAAGTAGTCTGCAAGTTTTCGTAGCCGATGTCAAATAGGGTGGAGGAACTACTCCATGTCCCACAAAAGTAAACTCATCTTGACCTAGTGGGTGGAACACAACTTGCTTAGACACACAATCGATGGTTGCATGATACTTAGCTAACCAATCCATTCCCAAAATTATATCAAAGTGTACCATATCAAGAGGCATCAAATTAGCACATAATGGAATATCTCTAAGTAAAAGCTCACATGCAGGATACATAAAAACACATAACATATAGTCCCCGAAAGGGAGTGACACACACAACACATAATTCAAGGGTTCCATAGATCTATTCAAATTAGGAGAAAATATTTTCCAAACAAAGGAATGAGTGGAACCCGAATCAAGTAGCACATGAACAGGTTGGCCATTGATGGAAAGCATACCTGAAACCATTGCGTCTGAATTCTGGACATCGCCCAGAACAAGGGCAAAGATTCTCCCTTGCCTAACATTGTCTTTAGAAATAGTAGGCCTTGTCGGGGTCTTTATTCCAGGAATGGAACCGGCTGAACTAGCAATTGGCCTATTCTTTTTTTGTTGCCCAAACATATGACAATCTCTCACTATATGCCCTATCTTCCCACAGTTAAAGTAAGCTCCGGCTGCTCGATAGCAAACCCCCCGGTGCTTCTTTCTACACTCCGGGCAAGTTGGTGTCGAATCACGGGTAGAACCCAAAGTGTTGAAAGTTCCCATATTCTGCTTCTTATTTTGCGAGGATGCCGACCCTTTGTGCATATGCAAACCCTGACTTTTGCCCTTCCAATCCGAGTACCGGTTGCGGTTGGCTTGGTTACCTTCCACTATGATGGCCCTATCCAATACATCTACATATTTCTGTACCTTCAACACATTAATCTTCTCAAGAATGGAGTCTCGAAGACCTCCCTCAAATTTCCTTGCCTTTTTGTAGTCCGTATCGACCAAATGCAGCGCGAAACGGGCTAACTCGGTAAACTGTGTTTCATACCTCGCTACGATTTTGTTCCCTTGCTTCAAGTTCTTAAACTCCGACACCTTACTGTCTCGGATACTCTGTGGGAAGTACTTCTCATAGAAGACGTCCAAAAATTAAGCCCAATTCATTCCTTGGTTTTCTTCTTGGATAAGCATCCACCAACGGCGCTCCTTATCCTCTAGTGTAAAAGTAGCAAGCAAGACTTTCTGTGCTTCTGTGCATGGAAAGACTTTAAACAATTTCTCAATACCAAGCACCCAAGCCTCTACCTTTAGTGGATCAATTCCTCCCTTGAACGATGGCGGTTTCATCTTTTCAAATTCCTTTGTAAGAGCAATAGTTCGGTTGTTAGCTTGGTGGTCTTGCACTATAAGTGGTGGCACAGGCATTGGTGGCGGTGGTGGTTGTTATTGCTATTGTTGTTATTGCCTAAAGGCCTCTACCATGTCCATGATCATTGCCTCCATTCTATCAAGTCGTGCGGAGGTTGAATCATCCCCATCTTCTGCCCTTGTTCTCACCATGATCTAAAGGAACATACATTATAACTTTCACAGATAATATACACATAAGTCACATTTACAAATGCACATTTTCATGCCATACCTAATTATGAACGCATTATGGATGCAACGTAAACCCTTCCTAGACTTCTTATTGCTCACATGGGCTCATGTGTGAGATATTAACTCGTGCTCTAATACCACTCGGTTATGACCTGAACCCGCCTCTAAAAGTTTAGGTCATAACCGGCCGATAATCACTTGATTACCTTTGGCCTCAAATAAATATACAGAGTAATTATAGTAATGGGCCCGAAAGCGGAAGTATACAACAAAAGAATAAGTCCATTGAGCTATGCCAATATGAGCAAAATGCAATACAATTACATCATTTACATATATACGCAAAAGAATATAAGTATCAAAGGAAATTTGTGAATAATGTTTACAAACCCAAGACCACATTAGCAAAACAAAATAAAGTCACAGTATGATGTGAGTTAAAGACAAAACTCCATCTCAGAGGCATGACTCGATTGGGTCCCAAAAGAATAGCTCCTGAAGCTAACTCTAGGGGTGTACTCCATGTTACGGATTACCTACATGTGCATACGTAAAATTGGGTGAGCGAAGCTCAATGAGTAATAATACAGTAAAATAGTGTAAATAGATAATCATAAGATTCTCACAATATCCATAATCATATAAACAAAACGGCCTTAGGCCCAAGCACATTTCAAGCAGCCTCGGGCCGAACATATAACAAAACAGCCTCAGGCCCAATCATATATCAAAACAGCCTCGGGCCCAACATATTTCAAAATGGCCTCGAGCCCAATGTTTATCAAAACGGCCTCGAGCCCAATGTTTATCAAAATGGCATCGGGCCCAACATATATCGAAATGGCCTCGGGCCCAACATTCATCAGAACGGCCTTGAGCCCAACATTTATCAAAACGGCCTCAGACCTACATTGCACATGTCATATAATATTAATGAAGTTTCACATTTCAAACAAATCACAATATCGGCACCAATCACCTTTCACGGTTCGAGGTACACAATAAAGAACATATATGTATGATATTATTACTCACAGTGGGATCGTTCTTGTGGCGTTTCCTCTGGCACATAGCCTACATCAACCATGCTACACACATATTCGATAAATAATTTGTTCATCATATACACTTTTCTTTTAGCAATTCACAACCCTTTTCAATGGTTTCTAATCATCATTTCACTCCCAAAAGGGTTTAAATAAGGCTGGGAATGCGTTCCAAAGGTCAGGAGTAGCAACATAAAACAACACAGATTTTTCCTTGCCTGGCCGCACTTGCGGCCGGTCTAATCGCTCGAGCGGTCTGGCTTCGCACGTGTGGAAATTGTAGCCGCTCGAGTGCAAAATGCGACCCATTTTTAGTTCAAGGCATGGACCGCTCGTGCGGTGCCCGTGGCTGCACGAGCGGTCTGGGCACACACAGGCAATCCGAAAATTGCTCAAAAATGCATACCTTGGAAACTCATTTCCAAGCTCAAATCAAAGCAAAACTCTCTCAAAACATGATATATAAGCATGATTTAGGTATAATTTCACATTACATACATCAATCTTGCGTCACCATTAGATTCATGGTCTCATCTTTTCACAAATTCATGATTTACACAAGTTCAAAATACATATACACATGAATAATATTATAACTAAATCATCTAGGGTTTGTTTCAGTGATCAATCACAAGAGTAAACTGAAATCAAACAAAGATGAAGAGATTAGGGTTCAATTTCATGCATTAAACTCTGGTCATTACATAGCTCAAAACCCTAGCTCAAAACTCCCAATTTCTTCTTGATTTCATGACGAGGATGAGTTAGAGACAAAGATTGTAAGTAGTTTTCCATACCTTAACTCAAATCTATGGTTTGCCTCTTGATTCTCTTGCAATCCCTAGCTCTTCCTCTTCTCCTCTCTCTAACTCACTCCCTAGAGCTCTCAACAAAGATGAAGAACACAAGAGGACCAACACATATATGACTTAACCCTTAAATTTCCAATTTCACCATTACGAATCGTAATTTTTCAAAATTTCACTGTAAGCTCTATAAATCATGCTAATCACAGATATGAAGTCTGTTTTTGTTTATCGCGCCTCTAAGACTTTCAATTTCAGTTCAAAGTTGTAATTGTAACAAATATTCCTATGTTCAACAGATATTATTCCAAATTCACATAATTCACATATTTAAACTTGCAAATTCATATTAAACATATAATCACATGTATGATTAAGTAGCGTACGGGTTGGGTTATCATAGAAATGCTATTTCATGAATAATGAATGAATGTCTAATTTTTTGAAATGTATATGTGGCATCCTTAGTTCACATGGCCCTCGCCTAAGGGAAATAATACCGTGGCATATGTTTATATGGCTCTCGCCCGGGGAAAACAATACCATGGCATATGTTTATTTGGCCCTCGCCTGGGGGATACAATACTGTAGCTTATGATCATATGGCCCTTACCCGGTGTAGACACCTCATTTTTGACTAACCTTAAGACTCAGACGTCACCGATTGAGCGCTCGGTGATGATGCATATTGTGCTCGTTCTGAGGTTTCAGAGTCTCGGCTGCGAGCCTTGCCTCCGAATTTCGAGGCCCTTTTGTGCTTTGCCTCGGTTTGCGAACCAGGTCCTATTTTCTCTTTCCGAAGGGAGGAAGAGGTCTCGTAGTCCATCTCTCAATGGCCATAGGCTACGTTTCGTGGTCGTAGGCCATTTTTCCCTTTTGGAGACCAGTTTCCAGTTTTCAGAGCCGTCAGCCGTGTGCCTCGGTTCGGGACCGCTTAATTACCTCCGTTTGCTCCGATTTTTGGCACACACCTTGTTTCCTCTCTTTTGAGGGACACTTTCTCCCGAGAGACCACCTTCGTGGTCGCGCGCCACCTCCGGTGCCTAACAGCCTGTTTTCGGGGCCCCAAGCCGCGCGTTTTGGCCCCCGAACCCTTGTTTTGCATCGGTTAGGGTTCATTTTTGGTATGGACCCTATTTTCACTGTTTGGAAGGTGGTACTATAGTGGGAGACCAGCAATTCTTTTGAAAACCATTTTCTCTCTCCTCCAGCCGATTTTCTTGACAGAAAGCTGATTTTTCTCACTTTTGGGCCATAATTTCTGGTCTCCCATACCACCATTGTGTTGTACTCATCTGGGAGCCCACCAATATGGGTAGACTGACCAGTTTTTCTTCCTGACCCTTTTGAACCTTTCTAGAAAGCTGGTTTCCCTCACTCTTGGGCCACAATTTCTAGTTTCCCACTATACAGCTGTGTTGTACTCATCTAGGAGGCCACCTTTCTGGTATGGCCGACCAGCTTTTCACTTTGACCCTTTTGAACCCTGGTCGGCCGACCAGGGTAAGTGGTCAGCCGACCACTTGAACTGGTCGGCCTACCTTCTGCTTTTTGGCCTTCTTGAGTGCAACACAGCTGTGCTAGCTGTGAAGCATTTGAGCCATCCTCCGAGATTTTGCTCCTTTGTTTGACTTCTTAAGGAGGTTTTGACCCTTTTGCTTAGCTTCTAAGAGAAGCTTGACTCTTTTGTCAAGCTTCTTGAGGAAGCTTGACCCTTTTGGTCTAGCTTCCTCAAGAAGCTTGACCCTTTTGCTTAGCTTCTTTTAAAAGCTTGGCCTTTTTACTTGAGGCTTCTCCAAGAAGCCTTGGGCCTCTTCATCTATAAGACAAACCCTCCTCTCCATTTGCAAGGGTTAGAAAGTTTTGGCTGAGATATATACACCTCCCCCTCCATAGCTCTCTTCTTCAAGCTCCAAACCCCTTTATTCTTGGCCATTTACACTACACCTCATAACCTACCACCTCCACCATCCATTCAAGCACCTTGGAACTGATTTTCAGAGGTTGAAGGCTCACTTTCTTGATTCAGAACTTGCTGCATTGCTGTGTTACAAGGGTAAGTCTCTATTTTCCCTTTTTTTGCATTATCTTGCTTCATATCTTAGCCCTATTTGCAAGCATTTATGGGTTTCTTCTTAAACTGAAAAGTGTCTTATTTTGAGCTTCTCTTGAAGTTTGATTAAGGACACTTTTCTGTTTGAGATCATCTACCTCCTTGTATGCTCCATCCCTCTTTGTAGGCTTATTTTGCTTCCTATCTTAGCCTTACTTGCAAGCATTTCGAGATTTTTCATAAACTGAAAAGAGTCTTATTTTGAGCCCCTATTGAAGTTTTATTAAGGGCATTTTTCTGTTGGGGGTCATCTATCCCCTTGTATGCTTGTTTGCATCTTGTTTTGAGCCTTGCATCTAGGCCTTTGTTTCACACTTTGTTTGGCCTTCTAGACACTGAAATCTAGTGGATTTTCAGTAGTTAGAACACTATTTTGAGAGCCAAAATCAGAGGGGGGTGACCCCCTCTCTCCTTGTCTTGTTTGTTGGCCCTTTTGGCCTTCCAAAGGGGCTCCTACTTGCATGTTGTGAAGTCACATTTCAGGCCCTATTTGGTGAGTTTTAAGGTCTTCCTTAGCTCTGTCCAGAGCCCTTTTGGCCATATTTTGTGTCCCCCATGCATGTGTGGAGCAATCCTCTTCATGGCCTTTCAAAGGGACCTTTCATTGCATGCTTCATTGACCCATTTCAGGGCCTTTTGGGTGAGTTTTAGGACCCTCATAACTGATTTCCAGAGAAGGTTTTGCCACTTTGCATGTCTATCTTGTATGTGTTGAACAACCCTCTTATTAGCCTCTCAAAGGAGCACCCCATTCTAACATGTGTTGACTGAGTTTCCATGGGTTTTTGGGCATATTTTAGCATGGCATACTTCTATTTTTGGTTGGTTTGGTGAGCTCTCATATGCTTCATATGGCTATAGTGTAAATCATGGTTCACTAGCTTACTTTGCATGCTTTGTTGACCCTTGATTTTAGCTCTTTTTGGCCTAGCCTTGCCTTAAACTGATTTTGTGCGTATTTTGGACGATCCGAGCTCTGTTTTTGGGTCTCGTGGTCGAATGGTGTTTGTTTTGCATGCTTGTGGTTCAATACCCATGCTTAACTTTGAGTTTTGAGGCTCACTCCATGCATATACTGAGGTGTGTTCATGTTTTGGGCCCATTATACATCGTATTTTAGAGCTTGTATCAATGCCATATTGCCATGTTTTATACTCTTTAAATGCGTTTGAGAGTCGGGCTTGTATATCTCATTTACCGACCATTGAATGAGTTCCATTTCGTTGCATTCCGAGCCATCATTTTAGGCCATTTCCCCACTGTTTCAGACCTGCCTAGGGTCTGTTTGGGGTTGGTTTTTCCATTAGTGCATTGCTTTGGGTACCTCTAGGGTAACGCACGTCACTAGTTTCGGTACCCGGGCCCCCTAGCTTGCTTTGTGTGCCATGTTTGCATGTTTCGGGACCATTTTGTATCATGTTTCAGAGCTGAAATTTGTGTGTTTGTATGCCATATTGCATCATTTGCCATGCTTAGTTAGAGTTGCATGTTATGCCTCAGGATCGGTCATTTGCATTCGTGCATGTCTGCATGTGTTTCGGTTATCTCATTTCCATCATAATGGGCACTAATGTGGGTGTGGCTGAGGTCCACTCACGTTGGTGTAAGTCCATCGTGCATTGTGTATGCCATTTCAGTCTATAGCATTGCGTATGTTAGGTTACATGTTAGAGCATTGTGCATGCCATATTGTGTCTCGTGCATTGTGTATGCCATTTTAGTCCATAGCATTGCGTATGCTAGGTTGCATGTTAGTCGCATTGTGTATACCGTCTCATTTGCATTGTGTTTGGGATAGGAGTTAGCCCAAGCACGGCAAACAATGGACGTTTCGTACTCCAAGTGACGGAACGTGTCTCAATTCCCGGTCGCCGACACTCCGGATTAACCATGTGTTTATACGTGCATTCATTTTGCATAGAGCCGTGCAATTCAACTCCTCGGTCATCGTGCATTGAGATGCGTGATTGGTGGCGCGAGGATCGAGGTGTGCATACATATGTGAAAATACTTTGCCATGCCCCTTTCTTGCTCTCTGTTGCAGCAAATCAGAAATCAGCAACTTCCTAAAGCCTTGCACAGCATTCCAGGATCAATTGCAAACAGAGGCGAATCGGGGCATCGTAATGGATTTCCGCGCAAGGCAACTCGAGCATGCATTTTTCATCATTCGGAACAGAGCTGAGGCGGTCCATGAATTTGCATACTAGTTTATTGCTTTCCTAGTTAATTTGTTAATTAATTAGGGTTTTGTAATATTTAATTATTCATTCGGACTGTAATTATTTATTCGGACTGTATTATTTATTCGGACCCTCCGAGCGAGGGCACAATTGTAATAAGTGTGCGTGTGTGTGATGTATGTCTTCCAACCCCCACGTCTTTCTCCCTTTTATTTATTAGCTTATGATGGTTAGATTAGGGCATGTTTCAATTAGCATACTTATGCTCGCATGTTTGCATCCATTCATCTGTCTTGCATGCACTGGGCTTGGCGCATCATACTAACTGCATCGTATTTCAATTCCAAGTTGAATACGTGTTAGCTGTAGCATCTCATATGCCATTCTTAGAATAGCCGAGCCTATTATAGTTGCATTTTTACATGTGTTACATTAGGCATTTCTGTATAGTTAGGATCATGCATGTATTTCTAACATAGCTTTTGTTTTGGCTTGGAGTACTCGGTAAGTATTTATGTTTTAGCATCCTTGCATGTGTGTGAGTGACTGCCATGATAGCATGCTTACCATGAGGCTAATTGCTTATGTGATATATCTGCCTGAATGCCTGTGGGTGAAGGTTGAATTATCTGAATTGGAATAATGCATTGACTGTGTGTTTTAAGCCCACTAAATAGTGGCAAAATCATGTTTTCTAAGCCCACCCGAGGGTGGCAAAATCTGTATTTTAAGCCTACTTGCGAGTAGCAAACCGCTTTAAAAAATAAGCATGAAATGTTTTATTCCAACTCAGGCGATCCAGTCTATACTTGTATACTGTGCGCATCACATAGTAAATCTAGGCTAATAACCGGAATAAAAGCGCATAATGTTTTCAAAACTATATATCATGGTTAGTAGAGGCCGATCTTTGATCGGGCGAGCAGGGGTGCTCACGAAGTGACCTTCCCCAATCGTACCCAAGTTCCCGAGCCGAGGCAACTTTGGTGATGACGGACATGTGGCCTTAAGCAACGAGTCAAGGTTTCCTAAATTTCCCAAAATAAAATATTTAGGTGGCGACTCTGTATCTGGCAAAGCAGTCCATGTTTGGCACTTCTTTCAAAAAATATGTTTTCAAAAACGATTTGCCGGATTTGGACTCTTTGATGATTCATTGGTCTTGCATTGCACTCTGTGAGATTAGATACAGGACCGTGACATTTGAGTCCGAACTGTAGTGACCCCAATGAACAAAACGGGAATTTTTCCCGGGACATTTGGGGACGTCTACACCCAGGGAAAACAATACCGTGGTTTATACATGGCCCTTGCCTGGGAAAAACAATACCATGGCTACTTGTGCACAAGATATGGACCTTTGGGATCGTCGGTACCGACTATGCATATGGGTCCTAGGACCAAGATGATATGATAGCTAATGGATGTACCACATATAACTGCTTATGACTTCTGGTTATGTATATGAATCTGTTTCTGATATGAACTCTGATTTTTGAAATTGTTTAGACACCATTCATAAACCCTTTTACTCTGTTGTTATTTACTGAGTTCTACCTCACTGTATTATGTATGTATGTAGGTGACCAGGCATGTAACTAGGCTCAAAATTGATTGCCTGGAGTTTTGTTCTGTCAGCCAACCACAGTGCCTCCCAAGGAGATTCCTATTTTGCAGTAGTCAAGTTTTTATGAATCATGTCAAAGATCTTTTTGTATTTCTTTTGTTAAGTTTGAACAAGTCTTTTGTTTGTCTGTATGTATGAATGGTGATGTGGGTATGACATCTTAATTATGTAAATTAAGTTGTATATTTTAATCCTCACAACTTTCTTTTTATTTTTCCTCCAAAAAATTCAAAACCTCAGCCTTAAGGTTTGGTAGAGAGTTGGATAGTGTTTCCCTTGAAACACAGTCAAAAGTATAGTTAAGAAGATTAAAGGCAAAAGAGTTTTTGGGAAAAAATATTAATAAATGTTGAAAAAAGCAGAAGAGGTACAAGAATAAGAAGATTATTGGAATGAGTATCGTTTTGGATCAATAAATGGACAATGTTGTGGAAGAATCAATTTCACTGTTAGATGACAAAGTCAAATGCTATTACGTAGGGAAACCTTTAAGCTTGTAATAATGGATGATAGTATTAACATTTATAATTATGTTCAAATCTCTTTTACACCATTTCATAAAGTTGTTTATTCTGCACTTGATCTTTTGCCCCCAATATACTTTCAGCTACACAATTATTTTTGCAAATTTTTTGTAAGATCGCACGATTAAAAATGCATTAATAAAAGAGATATAGAGATTTTTAGGATATATAATTTTTGTTGTTTTATTCCTACTCCAATCATTCCATACGTGATGCAATTAGAATTCTTTTATATCCTTCAATTTTGACCTGATGGTTCAATTTAAAAGTTTTATGTATAGAGTGTTTAGTTTCTTTGTTTTTCAAATATTGATTAATTATTTTGTCATTTTTTTTTCTTAATCCATAAAGAATAATTCCTTTTCATCCCCAAAAAAATTAATTGATAATTTTTTCAATCGTTTCTGATTTCACTAGGTGGTTGATTTTTAAAGACTTGTTTTCCAATGCTTTTTCTTCACTTTTTTGGGTCAATTAGTAGAATATTTATTTATAATTATCATCAGAATTACATTAAATGGAACAATCAACTTTATCATGTAGTCCGACAACAGCCCAACAATGACAAGTCGTCAATACTAGAAAAAAAACTTAATAATGTGAACGAAACAAACATTCACATAATGGGGGAGAAAATAATAACAATTAGTGTATTTGGTTTTAGTTTTTTGAATTTAGTTTTTTAAAAATTGAGTTTTTTATTTTTTATTTTTTTTGTTTTTAGTGAATAATTTTTAAATTTTAAGTAATTTTTTTACTTTTTTAGACGCACCTTACTTAGATATATCTAAATAATAAAATATTTGTAAAAAATTAATAAATACACAAAAAATAGGGAAAATGTACTGAATTTTTTTTTTTTTTTGATATTTAGTGAATTTTTTAAATATTTTTTTCACAAATATTATACTTTTTAAGTGTGTTTATGTTAGATGTGTCTAAAAATTAAAAAAATTACTTAAAATATTAAAAAAATTCATTCAAAACAAAAAAAATACATAAAATAAAAAGTAAAATTTTCTAAAAAATGTTTTCTGAAAATCAAAACCAAAAAATAATTTTTTAAAACTACCCAATCCCACTTCCAGAAAAATATAACTTGAACAAATATTGAAATTTCCAAGGTTCTAGAGAGTTTGAATCCCTCAAGTCAAGTAGTAAGTATTTGGACCAACATTGATTCATTATTAAACAATCTAGAAGAACTTAACTTGAAACAAATTTTATACAATGGAGTGTAATTTCTAACTTTCTAGACATTTCGAATTCCCCAAGTAGCTAGTGTTTCGAGACCCACTTCCATTCATTATTATACAATCAAAAAATTTTGCAAACATAGCAAGAAAAAGTCACCTCTATCGACCTTCTCGTTGATGGAATTCATACTTAGTCCAAAACTAATTACCTTTCAAAATAAAAAATAAAAAAAAATTATCAAAATCACCCAACGTGATATTAATTAAGATCGCTCTAATGCTTAAGTCGGTGACTATAATGTAGATTTTGACTCATTTAATGGGTGAATCCATCCTTAACTCTGGAAATGAATGATGAAGATCGTATGTCTATTGCGAGATATGAATTTCTTTATCTCGAGTGTTATATCAATTTGACAACTTAATCTAAAAAGGAATTTTAGGTGAAATTTTTATGGAGTGGTTATGCACTAGTCAACTTTGGTGTTCACATTGGCCTAGTGAGGACTTTTCTTTTTTTTTAAAAAAGAAAAAAACTTGACTTGATTGTGCTCTGGCCTGGGCATGGCCATACCCATCAGATCTTATCCAATTTTTCTCTTATTGAGAGGGACAAGTTACTAGCTCAGCTATTATTATATAAGTTACATTTGGTTGTTTTGCTAACTGCCCATTTTGGATCTTTCTTTAATCTAAGTAATTGACCATTAATTTACTCTCTTCTTTAAGAAGACAGATATTTCTAGTTTTGACAATAGTGAATCTTTCAAGTTTCTTGTGATAAACCAAATCATATGCTCTTTTATCTCATTTACAAATTTGCTACAAATGATAGGTTTACAACTTGTAATGACAGAAAATTATAATTTAAACTTGCAAAACCTAATGCAAAGCATGACTTTATCTGTCTTGAGGAAGTGTCTGCACATTTCTGCATTTGTAGGTCCTTTTAAGTTTTCTCATGTTTAACTCCAATTGATAAAGACTTCTATAATCACATTAAGATAAAACTACCACTCATCTGCTTCCATTCATCCTACACTTTTTTCACTAACAAAATATAGGGTAAATTACACTCATCTCCCCTAAGGTTTGAAAAAAATATAATTAGTCCCACACTTTTGATTAATTACACTAGCTTCTCTTCAGGTTTTATTTCACAAAATAAGTTTGTTTTCGTAAGTATTTGTTAGTCGTATGAATGAAAGAATAATATTGTCAACTCTATTAAATTAAAATGTATATTTATTTTTATTTATTTCAGTATCTACCCACCATTTACATTAATTTAAGCCATTTTAACATTACTAAAAAGGAATTTAAGTCAATACAATTATATTAAAAGCGTAGAACTAACTATAGTTTTTCCAATCCTTAAGTGAGGTGAGCATAATTTACCTAAAAATCTAATATGTATTTATGTGTCTTTCCATTCTCTTTAGCTAAGTTGACATTTGTTTAACTCCGTCAGGGCTATTTAACAACTTTGTCGGTCTTAAGCCTAGGTAAAGGGGAAGGGTTGTATGCTAGGTAGTCGACAGCCAGCATGTAAAAAAAATTGCTCGGATTCCTTATGAAAATGAATCTTACTTTGAATCGATTAAATGTTAGGTCGTTCCCCTTAAGTGACACGTTACACCTGCTTCCGAATGTTTTGAAAAGTAAGTAAGGGGCACCGCATCGATGCCTGGGTGCATTGAAAAATGAACAAAGGTTGTTGCGTTTTTCTGGACGAGCGCGGATAAAGAAGTTAGTCCAAAACTATATGTTTAGGATAGCTACATGGAATGTAGGAATTTTAATTAGTGAGTCTATGGAATTGGTAGATGTCATGATTAGGAGAAGAGTTAGTATAGCTAGAAAAAAAACTAAGTGAATGGGTGAGAAAGTTAGGGAAATAGAGGATAACGATTTCAAACTCTATTATAGTGGCAATGATAGAAACAGAAATGAGGTAAGAATAATAGTTGCCAAGGGTCTTATAGAAAATATAGTTGCTAGAAAAGATAATAGGATTATGTTAGTTAAGCTAATTATTAAAGAGAATATAGTAAATGTTGTTAGTGCATACACCCCCCAAGTAGGATTAGATAATCAGACTAAGAGATATTTTTGAGACCAAAAGGATGAGGTATTATAAGAGATAACCGTAGGAGAGAACCTAGTTATATGTGGAGATTTCAACGGCTAGAAATCGATAATTAGGTTATGAGAGGGCGCGTGGTGAGTTGGTTTTGGTGATAAAAATGAGGTTGGATGGAGTATTTTAGATTTTGTGTTAGCTTCTGACTTGGTGGTACCCAATACTATGTCTAAGAAGAAGGAAGAACATTTGATAACCTTTAAGAGTAGGTCAATTAAGAGGCAAATATATCACTTTCTAGTAAGAAAAGTGGACTGTCTAAAATGCAGTGACTATAGGGTGATTTCTAGAGAGAGCATAACGTCTCAACATAGGATCTTGGTATTAGATTTATACTTAAAGGACAACACCAAGCTAGGAAGAATAGTGGGTGTCGTAGGACAAGATGGTAGGACCTAAAATGGGATAGACTAGAAGTATTTAAGAATAGAACGGATATAGAAGGTATTTGGGACTCGAAAGATGATGCTAACACTATGTGGAACTCGATGGCCAATTGTATGTGGAGAATCTCAAGGGAAGTCCTTGAAGAGTCAAAAGGAAAGTGACCAAACTCTAAGGAAACTTGGTGGTGGAGGGAGGAGGTTGAAGCGGTAGTAAAGACAAAAAAGAGTGTTTTAAAAAGTGGTAGAATGATAGAACTGAAAAAAACCTTAAGAGTTATAGATTGGCTATTAAAGAGGTCAAAAAAGTAATAAGAGAAGTTAAGTCGAAAGTGTATGATGACCTATACACTAGACTAGATAGTAAGGATAAGAGAGGCTAAGTCCTTATCTTTTTGCTTTAGTTATGGATGAGTTGATGAGAAATATTTAGGATGATGTGCCATGATGTATGCTTTTTGCAGATGATATCATGTTAGTGGATGATACTAGAGAAGGAGTTAACACTAAGCTGGAGACGTGGAGAGAAACATTTGAATCTAAAAGATTTAGGACAAGCAGAACAAATACAGAGTACAATGGAGTGTAATTTTAGTAATAGTAATAATAGAAGCAGAGGAGAAGTGAAAATCGAGAACCAAGAACCTAAGAGTGAACATTTTTGTTATTTAGAATCAATTAGTAAGGGAGATTGGAGTGGATGCAATCCATAGAATTAAAGTAGGGTGGCTTAAGTAGAGGAGTGCGTCTGGAATACTATGTGATAAACGAGTACCCACTAGACTGAGAGGAAAGTTCTATAGAACGACTATTAGTCTAGTAATGTTGTATGGGATGGAATGTTGAGCAACTAAGAAACAACATGTAGATGAGTGTTGTTGAGATGGGGATGCTAAGGTGGATATGTGGTAAGATTAGAAAAGATAAAATTAGGAATGAGTATATTCGTGAATAGGTTGGAGTAATATCGATAGAAGCTAAGTTGAGAGAGAATAGATTGAGATAGTTTGGTCATATACAACGGAGGCCAATGAAGATAGTAGTGAAGAGATGTGATACAGTCATGGTAGATGAAAGTGTTAAGAGAAGGGGTAGACCTAGATTTACGTAGGTGAGTATATTAAATAGATATATGAATCTTCTTAATTTGACTAACCAAATGGTCGTTGATAGAGTTGAGTGGAGAAAAAGGATTCATATAATCGACCATATTTAATGTAACTTAAGGCTTGGCTCGAATTGGTTTGGTTTATACATGTTCAGTAGAACTATATGCACATAATTTATGTCCAAAAATATATCTAGAAAGATAATATGTAATTGAGATTTAACTCTTGTGTAGAGAAACCCACATCCTAAATGAACCTGTACCATATATTAAATATTCTGAATATTATTTGTGTATGAATTCTATAAACATAGCATTAGTTGCTGATATATGTTTTTATGTATGTATTAATTTTTGTGTATGAAGAGCTATAACTGTAAGGAGAGGGACAACACTAGATGGTAGACGAGCAATGTTGCTTTCCAACTCCCAATAGCTGAATAATAAGAAGAAGCAGGGCAACATGGAGAGAAAAATGTGGTGTTCTTGGAAATTAATAACATCACTGAAAATTAAACTAGGTCTAAATACTTAGACCAGGACCCTGCCCCTGCATGCATGTCACAAATAATATAAATGTATAGTCACATACATAAATGTCTAGATACATATAATTAGTGCACAAGCTGCCGCTTTGGGCCTCTGAAAATTTGTTAAAAAAAAGGCCCTGAAAAAATTTGAAAAACTATCAAATGTGTCTTATTTTTTTTTGTTATTATACTTGCTCAAAAGCGTCCCTAAAAAACCAAAACTTATTAATATAGTGAAGTATTTAAAACTAATTGATGGGTGTTTATGGGAAAAAGAAACATTTCAAATTTGAAATTGATTAAATCATACATTCAATGAAGTAATTGAATGAGTTTGGTTAATAAGTTGGTTAAAATAAACTTGGTTAATAAATTTACAATTAACAATGCGAGAGTTTAAAAACTTTAAATTACCAACTAGTTGCATTCTGTAAAAATAATCCAAAAATCGATTCATATTAAAATTCTGCTTTAAAACATTTATAAAAGGTGTCATATTAGAAGTTTGCTTTCAACCTCAAAAAGCCAGAGCCGCCTTGCATATAATTGCTATCTATATCAATCCCCACTCAAGATTAGAACTTGCAATGGTGGTGACACCCTCTGATTCCTTGTGCTTGTCTATATGTGCTCTTTGCTGTAGTTGTAGTGGTGCACTTGCAAGGTACACTTGTATTGTCATGCACTAGTACACTATAGTGGGGATCTCCCTATATCTTATTTTGTGTAGTTATTTGGTGTAGAAATGATTTACACTCATAATTTAGATCTTTAAATTTATTTATAATGATAGGATAAAAGAATTGGATCTTATATATTTGAGTGTGTGACAAAATAAGAGTTAACACCTATTATACTATATAATTGTGGGCCAAATCGTTTGACCTTTTTTAAAAGTTTTAAACATTTTTTTTATTTGGTGTAGTTTAGGGCGGTCTTTTAGTAGCTCTTATGGAGTTATTGTATGAGTTATTAAAAAGTCAAAAAGTCATAAAAAAAAAAAAAAAATCTCAAACACTCTTTTAAGAGATAAAAAAGGTTAAGATAAAAATTATACTGATCTCCCTTGAGGGCCAAATATTATGTGAATTAAAATTTTAAAAAAAATTCAATATAATTATATCAAAATTGTGAAAGTTATTATATTTTCTTTAAATCTCAAGAAAGGTCACTTTAATTTACCCAAAAGTTAATGTATTTCTATAGTTGCTAAACAAGGGTTTTTTTTTTTTTTTTTTGTAATTGAAATTAATATAATATTTATTATTTTTAACTGATAACAAACAATTTAGTGATTTTTTTTTTTGGTTTTTTTAGTCAAAAGTTTTTTTTTTTATTCTTTTATTTTTTAAGTCTTGACACAAGTTTTGCTAAATTGTTAAATTTAACATTTCTATCAATGAACATATGTATTTTATAAAGTGATCTAGGATATCATGTGCATGATAGTTAGTGTAAAGAAATTGTAACCTATAACTAGAAGAGGAGATGATGGTGATTTTACCATTCTAGATTGGACCCATCATTATAAAAATTCAACAGTGATTTTAAAGATGAGATGATAGTGATGTCAAAAAAATGACAGAAGCAATTTATCAAAATTTAACATTTTTATTTATTTATTATAACATAGCCAAAATAATAGCATGTCAAATTTCGAACTAGCATTGGTGATACTCGAGCAATTCCAGTGCAGTTGCTCTAGTGGTTGCGATTACTAGTTAATAGTAATTTCGTACAAAACGTAACCTCTTAACGACATGTCAAATGGTTGCCTATTACTAAACTTTTTACAAAATTTCATACAAGATTTTGACAAAATGTCAAATTTTAGCTAGAGCTACTCTTTTTTTTTCCTTTCTCTTTAAAAATGACATTTTGATTTGATTTTTTAAAATAATAGAATAGATAACTACTATATTATTGGTGTAATATTACTAAAATTTAGCATTTTTCCAATATAAAATTGCTAAAGTTAAGTTTTGATTATCTATTTTAGCATTAGAAATGCTCTTATAATTGTATTTATTTTGAAAATTTATGACGAAATAATTTTTGAAAAATGTTAGGGATTTTAAAAATTTTATCAAATTGTCTATCAAATGTCTCACATGGATGTGAGACCCATACCATATGAATTCTATGTGAGTCCAACACCCATGTAAAATATTTAGTAAAAAATTTAATAAAATTTTTACAACCTCTAATATTGCTCATAATTTTTTTACAACTACTTTTAAGTATGGGCGGCGCCATATTATTATAAATAAATGGGGTGACTTGATTCATCAACCAATTTTGAAAAGCTAATTAAATAAAATAATTTAAATTTATTTTGTCTACTAATTTAAATTTATTTTGTCTACTAGTACTTATTACTTTGTTTATTGCACGTATTACTTTTGTTGATTTGTGTGCAAGTTAGTTCACATATTCAGTTATAAAATAATTTAAATTTATTTTGTCTACTAGTACTTATTACTTTGTCTATCAAATGTCTTAACCAATGGCTGATCTCACCGACCACATAATGTCTCGTTGATTTCATCGACTAAGTCAGCCCCTTCCAGTCCTTAACTGCTATATATATCCATGGAATCCAAACGACAGACAGACCCAACACATGTCACTGCTTTGCACTACTAGCCAATAGCATATCCCTCTTTTTGTTCTCTCTCTAGATTTCTTAACATTCTGTTCTCTTTCTCTCTGTCATGGCAAAATTACCAGCTGAGCAACAACACCCAGTGGAGGCCTTGGGATGGGCAGCCAGAGACACATCTGGTGTCCTCTCTCCTTTCAAATTCTCCAGAAGGTATATTACTTTTTTTTTTTTTTTTTCCGATTAATGTATAATATATGATTGTGTTTAATCGGCAGTATGTTATTTTATTAATTGGGTTTTCTTGTGGTATAGGACAACCGGAGAAAAAGACGTGACATTCAAAGTATTGTATTGTGGGGTTTGTCATTCTGATCTTCACACAATCAAGAACGAATGGGGCAACACCAACTATCCTTCTCTCCCTGGGTACACTTCATGCATCTTTCATTCTCTCTCTCTAAACATTTTTAAAAAATACGGTAACCAAACCAAACCAATCGGACTATTATCAGTTGGGTTGATTGGGTTATGTCATTGCATTGCTCTGTTTTTGAGTCTAAAACCAGATGCTACACAATTTCAACCCAAAACAAGAAGCTATAAAATTTGATTTATATTGAGATGCCTTCATAAATTTGTATATTCGTTGTACCTAAAAAAATTTATTGTTTTTATTAGCATTCGTGCATGCATACATATATTTTACTTGTATAAATATCTTGACAATGCAATCTTAATTTTTAATTTATAATTTTGAAACATGTTACTTTGTATCTAAGTCCATTGAGTCTATTATGCATTTCTTATTTCTTAAAATTAAAAATTGGTTCCAATTTTCAGAAAATTCTACTTTTTTATTTTTCGTATTTTAATGTTTTTGATGAATTTTTTTAATATTTTAAACAATTTTTTTTAATTTTTAAATACACCTAACATAAAAACCCTTAAAAAGTATAATATTTGTGAAAAAAAATCTTTAAAAAATACACTAAATACCAAAAAATACAAAAAAAAAAAACACAAAAAAATGAAAATTCAGTTCATTTTTCGTATTTTTGTGTATTTATTAAAATTTTAAAATATTTTTTCACAAATATTTTACTATTTAGATACATGTCTAAAAAAGTAAAAAAAATTCTTAAAATTTAAAAAAATATTCACTAAAAACAAAAAAACACAAAAAATAAAAAATTCAATTTTTAGAAAACTAAAACCAAAAACACTATATACTCTTTTTTTTCCCCTTGTTCTTTGTGTTTTTTTTATAATGATTAGGCTTGTTTATTGCACTTATTTATTTATTTATGTATTTCTTTTGATTATGTGGCAGTGACATTTTTATAATTAAATGTCATTTTAGTGGGCATTCTCTTTTAAAATAACAATTCCAAATGAAATTATATCATTTAAATATATAATTCTATTGGTATATCAGTACTAAATTGTTCTTACATCCCATTAATAGAAATTGGTGGTTAGATGATGAAATTCCAATCACTTAATTAATAAAATCTAACATATGAATGGATATAAAATTGCCAACTCCTTAGTTAGTAGGATATGACATGTTTCATTTGAATTGACAAATGCAGGCACGAGATAGTGGGTGTGGTAACAGAGGTAGGTAGCAAGGTGCAGAAATTCAAACTTGGAGACAAAGTTGGGGTGGGATGTTTGGTTGGATCTTGTAACTCTTGTGACAATTGTGCTAATGATCTAGAAAACTATTGTCCTAAAATGTTATTCACCTACAATTCCATCTACTATGATGGAACCCCAAACTATGGAGGTTACTCTAATATTATGGTGGCTGATGAGCACTTCGTGATTCGCATCCCTGACAGTCTTCCTCTTGATGGTTGTCCACCTCTTCTTTGTGCTGGGATCACTACTTATAGCCCTCTAAAACACTTTGGGCTTGACCAGCCTGGTATGCATGTGGGTGTGGTTGGTCTTGGTGGGCTTGGTCATGCAGCTGTAAAATTTGCCAAAGCTTTTGGTGTTGAAGTGACTGTGATTAGTACCTCTTCCGGCAAGAAGAAAGAAGCTATTGAACGGCTTGGTGCTGATTCTTTTTTGGATAGCCGTGACCCAACTCAGATGCAGGTAGTAACCATTTTTTTCCTTATTAGCTTTTGAGTCTTGTTATGATCAAAAGTTCATGAGAATTCTTAATTGATAACTTTTATTCTTCTTGTTTTGATGTGTCGAATGTAATAGCTTGTTATGAGCACAATGGATGGTATCATTGATACGGTTTCTGCACCTCACCCTCTTCTACCATTGATTGGTTTGTTGAAATCTCATGGAAAGCTCATCTTGGTTGGTGCACCAGAGAAGCCACTTGAGCTTCCAGTCTTTCCTCTGATCATGGGTAAGCATTTAACATTACTAATTTGTTTTGAGGAATGTATGTAAAGGCACACAACACTTCTGTGTACACAAATTCTAAACATAGAAAAAATACACGAAAATGTTCATACGGTTCAACCATAGAAACATACTCCCAACGCTTACATACACCCGTGTGAGTGCTCGTATTTTTTGGGGTTGAATTAGCTACCTAACTGTTCTTGAGCAAAATATAATGAAAGGCTCCTTGGCTTTGTGAATTAGAAATTATATGTACGAAAGTCTCCAAACGCTTAATACACAATGTTTGAATGGCAGGGAGGAAAATTGTGGCTGGAAGTTGCATTGGAGGCATAAAAGAGACACAAGAGATGATAGATTTTGCAGCAAAACACAACATAACGGCAGACATTGAGGTGATACCGATGGACTACGTGAATACTGCAATGGAGCGCCTCGTGAAAGCTGATGTTAGATATCGGTTTGTGATTGATATAGGGAATACATTAAAAATGGCTTAAAGTTTTTGCGTTGTGGCCCCTGAATTTGGCTTTTCTTTTTGGACTGACTTGTGCTGTTGGATAGGGATATCTCACAGATTGCAAGTCTTAGAAGTTCTGCACTTATTTTTCTTGTTTTGTTGCTACTGGTTTCTTATTTCTTCTTGTCATTCAAATTTCCAACAGTGTATTCACTTTTTCATTTTGAATAAATGATGGCGGTCAATTTTGCTAGAATAAAACTCTCTGGAATTTATTCTCCAAAATAAAACTCATAGACGCTACATTGATACGTTTATGTAGGTAATGAAAAATGTAAATATTAGTAAGCATTGAAAGTATCCGAGAGGTATACTATCAGAAAAACTTCTTAATCAGTTGGGTAGTTTAAGAAAACAGTAGTGCTAAAATGAAAAGGAAGGTGAAATGTGAATTGAATATCACTACATTTCACACATATTTTTTCTTCTCCCTTTACTTTTTCAAATGCGTCTCCAAATTTATAAACTAAATACAGTCTTGGAGTATCTATCTATATCTATACCATCTATAATTGCAAAACATCGTGTTGTTGCCTTTAAGTTACAAATTCTAGATCCAATTTTTTCATATTTTCAAATTTAAATAAAAAGATAAAAATACACATGTCGCAATACTATTTTTTTTTTGAAATTCAATAGGTATTAGTTTTTCTTCATTTTTAATAATTAACATCCCAAAAATATATGTTTGGAAATTAAGTCAAAATCTTAAATTTGGAAACTTAAAATTCATGTGTTATTATTAAATCTTTCTTTATATAACAATGATTCAATTATTATTATTTTTAATTGTAGCCCTCCAGAACATTTAAAATGAAAATTAAATAAATTTTAAATTTGGTATCTAGAATTATGTTTTTTCAAAAATATAAGGTAAGCTACACTTTGCCCCCTTTATGTTTGGTCACTTTTCCATTTTGGCCCTTAAAATTTGTTTTTTTCTCACTTTAGCTCTTCATGTTTCAAATTTTTCTCAGTTTACTCTGAAAGTTAAACAGAAAATGACACATTAACAATTACATGACATAAAAATATTTTATTATATGCAACTCACATCTCTAACATAAACTTAAATTCTATTATAATAATATATATTTTTTATGTTATGTGACAGTTATTATGGGCTTTTTTGTCTAATTTTGAAGAGAAATTAGTTTTAAGAGTAAACTGAGAAAAACTTGAAATATAAAGGGCCAAAGTGAGAAAAAATAAAATTTAAGGACTAAAGTAGAAAAGTGGTCAAACATAAAAGGGACAAAGTGTAATTTACCCAAAATATAAATATTTATTTGTAAATACATTATTAAAATTGCCCTAAAATTTTAATGAACTAAAGATTAAATTACAAATACATTCCCTGAGGTATACTTAAAATATGGATTGTCTCCTATAATTTAGAAAATTACAAATACCGCTTGTAAGAATTTTTTATTTAACGGAATTAACTAGAAAAATAAAATTTCTAACTGCTATCCTATATAATAATAAAATTACATGAACTATTAATTGAAATATACTTATGACATCATTAAAAATTATTAATTGACTTGATGATTTATTGATAAAATGGTCAACTTGTTATAAAATTAGAAATTTCAAGAGATAGAATGTAATTTTTAAAATCATAAGGGATAATTTGTATTTTAAATAAATCTAAAGAGATGTATTTATAATTTATCTTTTTTAAACAATATTATAATTGTCCCAAATAAATATGTCAATTTTTTAAGATGCCTCTTCGAAATTATATATGCTAACTTTTTTTTTCAATACGATAATGTGGAATAGGTGTAAAGGCGGCCTCATTTGAGCTTCTTAAGCATGCTTGAAAGTATGAAAGAATCAACCCCACACCAATAACTCCGGAATTTTTGAATAATTTCTACAATTTAGGCCAAGAAATAGCAGCTGTGATAGGAATAGTGGTCGAAGTTCTTATGCCACTACTAAAAAAGTGACTTTTTGCGTCTAGTTTTTTGCGACCCACTATTTAACCGTCGCAAAAAGAAAACATTTTTGGAAATGATCTGTGCCAAAAGGCATATTTTACCCCTATTTTTTATTCCCTTCACTGACCCCAATTTATTTTGCCCTTTTGTTACACTCACCCATGCCCTAAGCCCCTTTCACTGTCATTTTCACGACATTGATAAACAGAGAGGTCTCTCTATAGCTCTCTCGTACTCTCTGTCTCTCTCGCTCTCTTTGCTCGCCATGGTCGTAACTCTAGTGGTATGAATCTCTCTCTCTTTCTCTCTCTCCTTTCTCTCTCTATATATACATACATATTTGTATATTTATATATGTATATATATTGTGAATTGCAAGTAGAGTTCTTCATATGCTTGGTATTGACGATCTTAGGTTACATTCCTGGAATAGTTTACGCTCTCTATGCGATGCTCTGTGTTGATCGTGATATGACTCGCGCCGATTACCGTCCACTCGCCTAGTCTCTGTGTGTGTGTGTGTGTGTGTGGAAATCTGTGTGTGTTTAGCTGTAATCTCATGGTATTATACTCTGGCCCTATGTGTGAAATCAATTTGAATGAGTTTAAACTATTGCTATTGTATTGAATCGCTTTGATTTAATTCTATTCTTCTCTTATTTATTTCTATTTCAAATACCTGTGTATAGATTTTGGAGTGATTTGAACTCATGATTGATCTAACTCTCTCTCAGCTACGAAGCTTTGGTTCGAATCAATCCTTTTGCTATATTTTCATATGTATATATATATATATATATATCTGTGTTCATTCATTGCTGAGTAACTTTGATTTATACCGAGATTCACATATTTTTTTGATCTGCTTTTAATTTTCATCTATATATCTTTACTGTAAGTTTGATAGTCATGATCGGTGATGGATTTCTGTGGTTCTACATGTATAGAAATTGGATTGGCGTGTGCTTTGTTTTAACCTAATCGAAGTTTAATTTATAATTTCTTTTTGTTTGTATCCATTTGATTTTGCAGTGATTGCTCATGGAATCAAATTGATTTATACCGAGATTCACATATTTTAATGCTTTGGTCATTGCTGAGTAACTTTGACTACCATGCTTGAGGTAAGTTTAATGCTAAGTAACTTTGATTTAATTTCAATATTTTCTAGGGTTTGGAACGATGCATTCATGTGCCCCTCGCGATTTCTGTTCTTCGCAATTTCTTCTTATGATCGATGCATTCAATTTCATTTGGAATTTTGTTCTTCGTGATTTCTTCAAAGGTACTCGATTTGTTCTTCGCGGTTTCATTTCATTTAGTTACAATTTACAGTAGAGAATGGCTTTGTTCACACTTTCTTCTTCCCTTGGATCATTTCAATTGAAGCCATATTTATATGCATTTTAACTTGTTGAGATTATATTTCAATGTGCCTTATGTTAGTGGATGTTGACATGTTGTCAATGTGCTTTCCCCTAATTTATCTACTGCAGTTTTTTGATGAATGGGTCAAGAGATTGCTCTTCTCATCCCCTGTGTTTTGTTTTATTATGTTTTGTTCTGGAGATTGCTCTTCTTATATATGTATGATCATAATTGCAGAATTTACATATGTATGATCATAGCATTATTGCAGAATTTATACTCAACGACAGTGAGTCCTGTCATAAAAATATATATGTATGATTATAGCATTATTGCAGAATTTACATGAGTGCACAACAAAGACTACAGTGGAGTATCAGGTGCCATTTCTAGAACTGAGCAGAGTAGTAATTAGTATTAGAAATTTAGAATTTCACATCAACACATCCTACAGTAAGTTTTTACTGCATACACAGATAAGTGCATAGGTAGAGGCAGGCAGTAAGTAAAAGGTAATAAGGGATGGATAGATGATGAGGATGATAAGATAAAGATAAGATTACAAGAGATTACAAGAGAGAGAGAGAGAGAGAGAGAAGTGTGGTCGTTATCACTATGAGCACAACAGTGGATCTTGTTTCTTGAGATGCTTGAAGTAATTTTTTTTTCACCTCCTTGAACATGTTATTGTGTTAATATGTGCATGTTTGTTGGAACATCCGTATTCAAGCAAGGGATTGATTACTGGTGTTATTGGTTAATTATACTAGCATTCACATATTCTCCGTGTCATGGTTCTATGGGTTACTTTTCAGGATATTGTTACCGTGAAAGTCAGTAATATGCAAGTAATTGCAGTAGGAGTCTATCTCCCTCAATTGGTGAATGTGATGTGACCTAGAAGCTAGATCTTTAATAACACCAAAATTATGTATACCATATTATCTTCAATTGGTGAATGTGATGTGACCTAGAAGCATGTATCATGCCTATGAAACCATCCCGACCAAGTTATTTGATTCATTCCTCTAATATGAGATGATTTTGGTAATCAATGAACATGCAATAATTATTTTCTTTTTTCTTTTTCTTTTTATTTTTATTTTATTTTATTTATTTATTTATTTATTTTTTTGACGTAGTTGGAAATGTGGATTATGCTGTAGGAAACAACTCATTTTTCTGGACGAATCTTCTCCAATGCTCTGCTTTGTCTGGATTATGCGTGCTCGTGTTCGTGTTCGTGTTCGTGCTTCATTGTAGCTAATGCGTGTTCTTCTTTCTAGTGACTTTGTGATGATTCATTTGATAATTTGACTTATATTTCTACAGTCTTGATTTAATTTTGTTCATTGCTTCCCTTAGAGAACAGCAGATGAAAGAACAGCTAAGGTGGCAGAACTTGAGCAGAAGGTGGCATTGTTGGAGGTATCTTTAGTTCTTCAAAATGAAGGTTTATTTCCCATTCTTGCTATGTAAGTCCACATAATCTTCATTATCTGCCATCAGGTTGAATGTGCATCCTTGAATCAAGAGCTACAAGATATGGAAGCCCGTGCTCGTCGTGGACAAAAGAAGTCTCCTGAAGATGCGAATCAAATGATTCAGGTACACAAATTTAAACCAACATCCATTTTTATGAATTTATAAACAAAATACGTAATGAGTTTCACATAATTTACTTGGTTCTGTGGTTTTGAAGTTTGTGCTTTACATAAAATTTATATTTATATATTGGCAAATTATGTTCCAAAATTATTCACAATTGGGGATAATATTTTACCTGTGAAATGTGCCTTTTTATACCATAATTGGGAATATAAACAATTTGCTTGGGGTAGGTCTTGGGGGTGATGCATATATATGTATTAGCTATGCAGAAAATTGAAAATTGAGCTTTAAAAAGATAATGCAGACGTTTGTTCAGATGGTGATAATGCCCACCAATTGTCGGTTAGATGACTAGTCTAATGGTTTTTAAGCTATGCCTTCATGAATCATGAAATATATTCAGAAAATGTTTAGATGCTTTTGTTAAATCTTGACTCGACATAATAATGCTATTCACCAATATTTGCTTTTTCAATTATGTTTTAGTTTCTAGAAATATGATTGATGAAAGATGATGTTTTGTTTGGTTTTATGTATAGCATAAGTGTGAAATCTTGTGGGATAAAAATGAAGTGTCTCTGTTTTTTGAATATTTTGAGTTGATTTTTTTCCTGATATATTTGGTGGTCAGGTTTCCTATGTCTTTAGAAAGCCTGAAGTTTCAGATATTGTGATATTTAAGGTGCCTCCAATTCTTCAGGTGTGTTTCTCATCTTCAAAGTAACAAATAAAATATTTTGATCAATTCATTAGACACTAATACATTTGTATGTATTTTTTGGGTGCGCCTTGCAGGAAATCAGCTATAGTTCAGGTGATGTGTTTATAAAGCGCATTGTTGCAAAGGAACGGGATTTTGTTGAAGTAAGTTCTCCTCTTCATTTAACTGAAAAATCCCATGTGCTTCATCTTGACATCTAACGTTCAGTAATTCTGTGCCTTAATAGGTACATGATGTTAAGTTAATGGTGAATGGTATTGTGCAAGAAGAGGATTTCATTTTGGAGCCACTTGATTATGAAATGGAACCAGTGGTAAGAACTCCTGCTTCTTTGCTTTATCAAAGTGAATTTCTTATCATTAATCTTATTAGAGTCCTAAAACATTTACCATATTGGACTGAAATTTGCAATTTGTATTTCTGCAGCTTGTGCCTGAAGGTTTTGTGTTTGTCATGGGGGACAACGGCAACAATAGTTTTGATTTGCATAATTGGTAATTCCGGGTCACCAATATTAGAATTGCTTAGAAGTAATTTATTTGAATAGTGTAGCTGTATTATTCGACAATTCCTCATAAAAAATCTTTGATGTGAATATATTACTAACATCCAATATCAGAATTGCTTATATTTCATGATTCAATAAGTATTTATATATTGGCAAATTACATTCCAAAATTATGTTTCAATTATAACCAAACATTTATGAAATCTTTAGTTCTGAGAATCTGTTCACTGAAAAATTATAATGCTCTCCTGTTAAGTTCAAGCCTCACATTTTTCTGCATTTCTATTACAATGTTCTTTTTATATCCTTTGTGTTCCATAAAAATAATACAACTATAATTTAGTCTTTCACCAATAGAAGAGTGCTATAGTAGTACATATCCATCTAACCACTTTATCTTCTAAATATGAAGATGCATGCACGGCAGGAAGAAGCGGAGTGAGCTCGGCAAGGTCAGAGAGATGCTGAGAGCAAGCTTTCCTCTTTAGAGGCAAGTTTCTTGTAATGTTCCTGTACATGTGTCACTTGTTATCTTTAATCAAGTTACATGATTGAAGACTAAATGCTGTTTATTTGGAGATGTCAATTGGGAATTGATTCCAATATCTAATTTTTATTATTATACAATAAATAAATTTGAAACGTTGCAAATTGATGTTTCAAGACTATTTAAGGACTTTTTATGTTATATACTTATTTGTAGGCTGAAGTGCAAAAAATGAGAGTCGAAATGTCTGCCATGAAGAGTGATGCAGAATGTTATTCACGTCAAGTAAGCAATCTCTCTTTTCTCACCCTGTTTCTGATATGTGGTCATCTTCTGTTTGGTTATGCTAACTTCCCAGCATCACACTTCTGTAAGAGCCTTTTTCACATCTTAAATTAAATTAAGGCACCGTATGTTCTGAAGAAGGAATTTAACATTCAAATTTTGGGATTGGGTTGGAAGTTTCCACTTTTCCCATTCTGCTCTACTTTGTTATCACAACAGATAACTAGAAAAAAGAATGCCTAATATATAATTTGCAAAAAATCCAGGAAACAAAGCCAAAGGCTATGGTTGGATTTTTGTTTTATCGGTTTAAAGTGGCAATATCTCAACTTGTTGCATTTGCAATTGAAGGAATAGATGAAGCAAGCACCAGAGTTTTTCTTGTTTCTTACACTTAAGGGGTGCAAATTTCTGCAATTACATCTCTGCATTAGCTGAATGACTTTCAACTGGGCAGATTACATCTTTTGAGGGGTGGCTAAATGAATTTTTTTAACACTGATAAAATCTTGTCACAACTCCAACCCATTGCCTTCTTGGCATGTTATTTTTATTTATTTACCGTTGAGCCTTTATATTGACATTCCTTGTCTGTGCTGTGGATTATGTTCATTTATTAAATTATTATGATTAGATTAGATTCTCAGCATTGCTGTGGATTATGTTCATGTTAATTTGAACATTTGATTAGGTGGTGTTAGTTATGCCATTTTTCTTTTTTGAATTGTAGGCATACAGGAAAGATTCCCATTCATGGTGATGCTTATGCCAAAGCCACTTTATATAGGGATAGATTTCTCTTGTTGCTCCACAGGCTTTCTCGTGATCAGCATTTTTCTAAGCCTGCATTTAACACTGAAAGGTCTCAGTTCGGCAGCTGTGAGGTAATCCGTCTCTCTGTTTTGCACATAAACATATCAAGATTGGAGAGACATATGTTAATTAAAGTATGCTTATTTATGTGTATATGTTGGGTAGATATCTCCAATTCAGAGTCTCATTGGGCTAACAGGGGGAAGATGGGGAAGATGGGTCATGGGCGTTATATCTCAGTTAGAGGATGGCCATTTCTACTTGGAAGACCTCACTGGAACAGTTGAAATCAATGTCTAATGCAATATTCTCTACATGTTTATATTTTTCTCTTTTGAGAGACTTATTATTTGTTTTGAATGCTTGGATTTGGGCTGCCCCATAATCTCCAAAAGCGAAAGTTCTCATTGTAGGCCTTTTTAAATAATGGAAAATAATGCATGAATGTTGAGATTTTTACAAATATGTCTTTACGTTTATTGCATATAATATTTGCATATATATATATATATATCTGATTGTAGGTATTTTTTTTATGTTTTTTTTTTTGCGACGGTAAGATGGTCGCTAATACATTGTAGGCCTTTTTAAAACTCTTTTGCGACGGCAAAATATCAGTCGCTATAAGTAGGTTAGGCGGTCGCAAATAGTTTGCGACTGTTATTTTGCGGTCGCAAAAAGTATTTGCCACCCCCACATTCGCGACCCCCATTTGCCGTCGCATGGGCCGTCGCAAAAAGTCTTTTGCGACTGTTTTTTATTATTTGTGATGGCTTGTAGCGGTCGCAAAAAGTACTTTTTTTAGTAGTGTGCCCACCGAATAAAGGAATTGGGGTGGCAGTTGTCCGAGTTGTTGTGCTGTTTATGGGGTTTGTTTTGATGTTTATTTTGATATTTTAATTGTAGAATATATTTATAAAAATTTAAATTAATCGATCTCATATTCTTATTATTGAATTTTATTTGTATTTACCAAAGTAACAATAAATGTGATTTAAAAAATAAAACTGAATACAAATATAATTTGATAAATTGATTATCGATATCTAATCAATTTAGTTTTTACAATTATATTCTACTCAATATATCTTAAAAAGTGAACAATTTAAATTATAAAAATAATTCCGAAATCAGTGACTGTGCAGCAGCGGGTAATTATTCAGTAATCTCAGAATATGGACACGTAGTATTCCATAGTATTATGATTGGTGGAGAAAGTGGGTAGGTGAAGTATTGTGTTAGGTGATTGAAAAATATAAAAGAATATATTAAGCCATGATTTGGCTAACATTTGGAGCTAAACAATCATAAAAAGACAAAATAGGCTATATAAGTCAATAAGATAAAATACTACATTTTACCCATAATCATTACGTTTTTTCTCTTACAAAAATAAAAAAAACCCAAAACAAAACTAAACGAGACTAAAAAAGTCAGGCTAAAAAAGTCTCACCATAAAAAAACTAGCTAAAAAAGCCAATATCAAACGAACCCTAAATGATGATTGATTAGAAAATAAAAACACATTCTATTGGGAATATTGAATAATCAAAAAAAATTGGGAGCTCTAAATTAAGGGGGTATTTGTTTGGATTTTTTTGAGCCAACTTATAATTTTTCACTTTGGAAAAGTTGTTTTGAACTGTTTGGTTAAACTTATTTTAAACAACTTTTGATTTTAACAACTTATTTTCACTCAAAAAAATTAATTCTGAAAAGCTGCTCAGCCCTTACTTCTGATTTTCAGCTTTTGCAGTGGACATGTTAATTTACGATTATACTCTTAGATTTTTTTTTTATTTTTTATTTTTTAAAAAATAGAAAAAGACTCAAATGGATTATAAATTATTATTATTATTATTTTTTATGAAAAATGTAGACAAGTAGTGAATAATAAAAAATAAAAGTTAATTGAAAAATCTACTTCACAGTTTATCTAACAAACACTACTCAGCAACTTAAATTTATAATTTGACAGTTACACCAAACAGGTTAACAACCTTTGATTGAAATCATAATCTATAATCTGTTAAGTTATAATCTATAATTAAGTAATAATCAAACTAAAGAAATCGTACTGTGAGATGGCAACTGGTGGTGTGAAGGAAGTAGGAGGATGGCAACTAGTGGTGCATGGGAGAAGGAAGCTGTAGACGTCCCCGAACGTCCCGGGAAGGGAATCCCGTTCTGTTCATTTGGGCTCACTACAGTTCATGACTCAATGTCACGGTCTTGTATCTAATCTCACAGAGTGCAATGCAAGACCGATGAATCGTCAAAGAGTCCAAATCCGGCAAATTGTTTTTGAAAAAAGATTTTTTGAAAGAAGTGCCAAACATGGACTGCTTTGCCAGATACAGAGTCGCCACCTAAATATTTTATTTTTGGGAAATTTAGAAAACCCTGACTCGTTGCCTAAGGCCACGTGTCCGTCATCACCAAAGTTGTCTCGGCTCGGGAACTTGGGTACGATTGGGGAAGGTCACTTCGTGAGTACCCCCGCTCGCTCGATCAAAGATCGACCTCTACTAACCATGATATCTAGTTTTGAAAAACATTATGCGTTCTTATTCCGGTTATTAGCCTAGATTTACTATGTGATGCACACAGCATGCAAGTATAGACCGGATCGCCTGAATTGGAATAAAACATTTCATGCTTATTTTTTAAAGCGGTTTGCTACTCGCAAGTAGGCTTAGAATGTAAATTTTGCCACCCTCGGGTGGGCTTAGAAAACATGGTTTTGCCACTATCTAGTGGGCTTAAAACACACAGTCAATGCATTATTCCAATTCAGATAATCCAACCTTCACCCACAGGCATTCAGGCAGATATATCACGTAAGCAATTAGCCTCATGGTAAGCATGCTATCATAGCAGTCACTCACACACATGCAAGGATGCTAAAGCATAAATACTTACCGAGTACTCCAAGCCAAAGCAGAAGCCATGTTAGAAATCCATGCATGATCCTAACTATACAGAAATGCCTAATGCAACATATGCAAAAATGTAACTACAATAGGTTCGGCTATTCTAAACATGGCATATGAAATGCAACGGATAACATGTATTCAACTCGGAATTAAAGTATAATGTGGTTAGTATGATGCGCCGAGCCCGGTGCATGCAAGACAGATGAATGGATGCAAACATGCGAGCATAATTATGCTAATTGAAACATACCCTAATCTAACCATCATAAGCTGGTAAATAAAAGGGAGAAAGAAGTGGGGGTTGGAAGACATACATCACACACATGCACACTTATTACAATTGTGCCCTCGCTCGGAGGGTTCGAATAAATAATACAGTCCGAATAAATGATTTACAAAACCTTAATTAATTAACAAATTAACTAGGAAAGCAAATAAACTAGTATGCAAATTCATGGACCGCCTCAGCTCTATTCTGAATGATGAAAGATGCATGCTCGAGTTGCCTTGTGCGGAAATCCATTGCGATGCTCCGATTCGCCTCTGTTTGCAATTAATCCCGGAATACTGTGCAAGGCTTTAGAAAGTTGCTGATTTCTGATTTGCTGCAATAGAGAGCAAGAAAAGGGGCATGGCAAAGTATTTTCACATATGTATGCACGCCTCGATCCTCGTGCCACCAATCACGTATCTCGATGCAAGATGGCCGAGGAGCCGAATTGCACGACTCGATGTGAAATGAATGCACATATAAACACAACAAGACCTAGATTCCATCATGGTTAATCCGGAGTGTCGGCGACCGGGAATTGAGACACGTTTCGTCACTTAGGGGTACGAAACGTCCCTCGTTTTCCGTGCTTGGGCTAACTCCTATCCCAAACACAATGCAAATGAGATGGCATACGCAATGCGACTAACATGTAACCTAGCATACGCAATGCTATGGACTAAAATTGCATACACAATGTACGTGATGTAACATGGCATACACAATGCTCTAACATGAAACCTAGCATACGCAATGCTATGGACTGAAATGGCATACACAATGCACGATGGACTTACACCAACATGAGTGGACCTCAGCCACACTCACATTAGTGGCCATATGATGGAAATGAGATAATCGAAATACATGCAAACAAGCACGGATGCAAGGGACCGATCCTAAGGCACAACATGCGACTCTAACTAAGCATGGCGAAGGATGAAGTAAGGCATAAAAAAACACACATTCTCCAGCTTTGAAGCATGATAAACAATGGTCCCGAATCATGCAAATATGGCACACAATGCAAGCTAGGGAGCCCGGGTACCGAAACTAGTGAAGTGCGTTACTCTAGAGGTACCCAAAGCAATGCACTAATGGCAAAACCAACCCCAAACAGACCCTAGGCAGGTATGAAACAGTAGGAAAATGACCTAAAATGATGGCTCGGAATGCAAAGAAATGGAGCTCACGCAATGGTCGGTAAATGAGGCATACAAGCCCGACTCTCAAACGCATTTAAAGAGTACAAAACATGACAATATGGCATTCAAACAAACTCTAAAATATGATGTATAATGGGCCCAAAACAAGAAAATACCTCAGTATATGTATGTAATGGACCCCGAAACTCAAAGCTAAGCAAGAGTATTGAACCACAAGCATGCAAAACAAACACCATTCGACCATGAGACCCAAAAATAGAGCTAGGGCAGTCCAAAATATGCACAAAATCAGTTTAAGGCAAGGCCAAAATGTGCTACAATCAAGGGTCAACAAAGCATGCAAAGAAAGCTAGTGAACCATGAGTTGTACCACAGCTATATGAAGCATATGAGCGCTCACCAAACCAGCCAAAAACAGAAGTATGCCATGCTAAAATATGCCAAAAACCTATTGAAACTTAGTTAATGCATGTAAGAATGATGGGCTCCTTTGGAGGGCCATGCAAGGGGTTGTTCCACACGTATATGACGGACACACAAAATGGCCAAATGGCCTCTGGAAAGAGGTTATGAAAGCCCTAAAACTCACCAAAAAGGCCCTGAAATTGGTCTATGAAGCATGCAATGAAAGGCCCCTTTGAAAGGCCTTGAGGAGGATTGCTCTACACATGCATGATAGACACAAAATGTGGCCAAAGGGGCTCCGGATAGAGTTCGTGCAGACCTAAAAACTCACAAATAATGGCCTGAAACAAGACTTAAAATCATGCAAAATGGAGCTCCTTTGGAAGGCCAAAAGGGCCAACAAACAAGACAAGGAGAGAGGGGGTCATCCCCCTCTGATTTTGTCTCTCAAAACAGTGTGCTGGCCACTGAAAATCCACTGAATTTCAGTGGCTAGAAGGCCAAACAAAGCATGAAACAAAGGCCTAGATGCAAGGCTCAAAACAAGATGCAAACAAGCATACAAGGGGGTAGATGACCCCTAATAGAAAAATTCCCTTAATCAAACTTCAAGAGGGGCTCAAAATAAGACACTTTTCAATTTATGAAAAATCTCAAAAATGCTTTCAAGTAAGGTTAAGATAGGAAGCAAAATAAGCCTACGAAGAGGGATGGAGCATACAAGGAGGTAAATGACCTCAAACAGAAAAGTGTCCTTAATCAAACTTCAAGAGGAGCTCAAAATAAGACACTTTTCAGTTTAAGACGAAACCCAGAAATGCTTGCAAATAAGGCTAAAGAATGAAGCAAAACAACGTCAAAAAGGGAGAAATAGAGACTCACCCTTGTAGAGAAGACCTCCAGCAACTTCTGGACCAAGATGGTGAGCCTTCAACCTCTGTAAATCAGTTCCAAGATGCTTGGATGGATGGTGGAGGTGTTGTGCTAAGGGTTGGTGTGCAAATGTCCAAGAATAATGGAGTTTAGAGCTTGGGATGGAGAGATATGGAGAGTTGTATGCAAAGTGTCTTAACCAAATTCTTCAACCCTTGCAAATGGAGAGGAAAGCCTCTCTTATAGAAGACAAAGGGCCAAGGCTTCTTAGAGAAGCCTCAAGTAAAGGGTGCAAGCTTCTAAAAGAAGCTAACCAAAAGGGTCAAGCTTCTTGAGGAAGCTAGACCAAAGGGGTCAAGCTTTCTCAAGAAGCTTGACAAAAGGTCAAGCTTCTCCTAGAAGCTAAGAAAAAAGGGCCAAAGCTTCCTTAAGAAGACAAACAAGAGGGTCAAATCTCGGAGAGTGGGTCAAATGCTACACAGCTGGCACAACTGTATGCAACTCAAGAAGGCCAAAAAGTAGAAGGTAGGACGACCAGTTCAAGTGGTCGGTCGACCACTTGCCCTGGTTGGCCGACCAGGGTTCAAAAGGGTCAATGTGAAATGTTGGTCGGCCATACCAGAAAGGTGGCCTTCCAGAGAGGAAAACCAGCTTTCTAGCAAGGTTCAAAAGGGTCAGGAAGAAAAGCTGGTCGGCCTACCCGTATTGGTGGCCTCCCAGATGAGCACAACACAATGGTGGTATGGGAGACCAGAAATTATGGTCCAAAACTGAGGAAAACCAGCTTTCTGTCAAGAAAATCGGCTAGAGAAGAGAGAAAATGGTTTCCAAAAGAATTGTTGGTCTCCCACTATAATACCACCTTACAAACAATGAAAATAGGGTCCAAACCAAAAATGAACTCTAACCGATGCAAAACGAGGGTTCGGGGGCCAAAATGCGCAGCCTAGGGCCCCGAAAATATGCTGTTAGGCACCGGAGGTGGCGTGCGACCACGAAGGTGACCTCTTAGGCCACAGTGTCCCTCAAAAGAGAGGAAACAAGGTGTGTGCCAAAAACCAGAGCAAACGGAGATAGTTAAGCGGTCCCGAACCGAGGCACACGGCCGACGACTCCGAAAATCGAAAACTGGTCTCCAAATGGGAAAATGGCCTACGACCACGAAACGTAGCCTACGGCCACTGAGAGATGGTCTACGAGACCTCTCCCTCCCTTCGGGAAGAGAAAACAGAGAAAACAGGAACTGGTTCGCAAACCGAGGCAAAGCACAAAAGAGCCCTGAAGTCTGGAGGCAAGGCTCGCAGCCGAGACTCTGAAACCTCAGAACGAGCACAATATGTATCATCACCGAGCGCTCAATCGGTGATGTCTGAGTCTTAAGGTCAGTCAAAAATGGGGTGTCTACAGAAGCAGGTACGGAGGTGTGAAAAGATTGACAGAAAGGATAATGCTATTTACATAGTTTTCGTTGATAACATTCTATGGTCCATGACTCCAAAGGGTCTTTACTCTCTGTTTGGAAAGTTTGGGGTTGTAAGTGATATGTTCATTCCAAACAAGATAAGAAAAGTTACAAAGACAAGATTTGTCTTTGTCAGATACGATTGTCATGTTGCAGCATCTATGGGGATCCAAGAAGGAAATGGTTTGTGGTGCGATGACAAGGTGTTGAAGGTCAAGGAAGCAGAGTTTGGGAAAGATCCAAGGGAAAAACTCAGCCGTACAATCCAAGTAGTCACCGATGGAGGAAGGGAAAGAAATACCGTAGGAAGCTTAAAAGAGCAAATGGATAAGACAGGGCTAAGGAGTACAGGATTTAAGTCCTATGCTGAGGTTGTGAACAATGACTCATGCAAAGTGTATAAAGAACACACAATTGTCGCTCATGAAGTGAGGAATGGGTGGCTGTTTGACAGCCTCTTTGTGAAGTTAAAGAGTTATCACACTTTTTCCATTTTTCAGAAAGCAGTTCTTGTAAAAAGGACAGAAGGTGTCCTTGTCCGGAAAGAAACTCTTCAATTAGGAGCAAATCAGTGTGGAATTAAGAAAAACTACGAAGCTGAAGCCTTTTGTAGGGGATAAGGTTGAGTGGAGGACAGATGTCAGCATTCTGCTGGTCTCTGCCATTTATGGCCGGTCGGCCAAATATAGTGCCGACCGACCACTACTTTTGGCCGATTGATCAGATCTGCTGGCCGATGGCCATTTCATGAGGCTGAAGGATTTCCCTAGTGGCCGGTGGTCTTCCTTCTTGTCTCCTGAGTTGCTTATATGGTTGAACATGCTGAGAACTTGGGGAATGCCACCACTTCCAATGCCCTCCGATGATGATTTTTGCGACGTCACGCCTATTTGCTTATCGAGTTATTGTAAATTTGTTTATCGAGTTGTATTTCACTTTCTTTAAGTCTTTGATTTGCTTATCGAGTTGTTCTCGCACTTGGTTAGCTTATCGAGTTTCTTTGTTGTCGCTTATCGAGTTATTTTGTCGTTGGTCAGCTCACTACCTGATTATTACGAGCCAAACGCTTGGTTTTCAAACACAATCTCAATTTCATTCACATTGTTATGTGATGCCACGCGATGCGATGCATAGAATGTACAAATGTAACACATTTTTGAACAAAATGGCTGTTTCATTTCCATCATGTCTTTTGCAAAAAGATACTTAGTTTTGAAGAAAGTAAAACCTGCCTGAGGCAGTGCAATGTGCTTAAACTACCAGTAAAAAGAAAAGTAAAGCAAAATGGAGAACAGGGCAGCAAAGTATCAGAATTGATACCGGTAACCTCCCTTTGCGGTCAATGCACCTCCCGCGCCCTTGTTCGGGTCAACTATGTGGTTTGGCACCTTCATTACTCAAGACAATGCAAGGAAGTGCACTTTCGGAACATTAGTAGGCCTTCGAGTTGACCTCAAGCCGTGACTTCTATGAGCGATGCCCGGTGCGTGCGAAGAGCACCCTTCCCCGTATCCTTTTTGTCTCTTGCGAATTCCGCAAATCGCTTCAATTATACTGTGTTGCAGTGCTTTGCATTTCAACATCATGAATAACATGTCTTTACCATGCTTCAAGTTGAATCTGCACCTCTTTTCCTTTTATACACATTGCATGCATACGTGCATTGCTTTACTTACATGTGTTCAAGTTCTCTTTATACACATTGCATTCGTTGTTGCGTTATGCTTTACTTACATGTGTTCAAATTCTTTTTATACACATTGGATGCATACGTGCATTGCTTTACTTACATGTGTTCAAGTTCTCTTTATACACATTGCATGCGTTGTCGCGTTATGCTTTACTTACATGTGTTCAAGTTCTCTTTATACACATTGCATGCATTGTCGCGTTATGCTTTACTTACATGTGTTCAAATTCTTTTTATACACATTGCATGCGTTGTCGCATTATGCTTTACTTACATGTGTTCAAGTTCTTTTTATACACATTGCATGCATACGTGCATTGCTTTACTTACATGTGTTCAAGTTCTCTTTACACACATTGCATGCGTTGTCACGTTATGCTTTACTTACATGTGTTCAAGTTCTTTTTATACACATTGCATGCATACGTGCATTGCTTTACTTACATGTGTTCAAGTTCTTCTTATACACATTGCATTCATACGTGCATTGCTTTACTTACATGTGTTCAAGTTCTTCTTATACACATTGCATGCGTTATCGCGTTATGCTTTACTTACATGTGTTCAAGTTCTTCTTATACACATTGCATGCGTTGTCGCGTTATGCTTTACTTACACGTGTTTACCTTCATAGGATTGTTATGCTTGTTTCAAATCGTATTGTCATGCGTTCTATTCGACTTGCGTTGTCATGCACTTTTAATTGCATTGTTATGCATATTGCTAACGATATTGTACCTGTTAAGTTTTCTTTCTCTTTCTGGCACGATATTGTATGTACGGTTCATTTGAAACCGGTGCAACTAGACGAACCGCACAGGTATTGTATTTTCCGCGTGAAACGTAGCGAGAATTACATAATTCTCTTACATCCTTTCTACATTGTAATGTAGTTGGATTTGTGTTTGATTGCTTAAAACTGTTGCATGATATGCTTCGTTACAGCTTTCTTTGCATGATCATAAGTTATGTTCGGCTTCTTGCATTATCAGTTGCATTTTGTCCCTGCCCTCGGGCGCATATCTTATCTGTAGCTTGTATGTTTGTCTAAGTTTTCGGCCATGTCAAAAATGGGTCGTCTCTAGGCTTTGACACTCACTCCCGTCATTGTTATGACTTTCGAGTTCTGTCAAAGAGAGGCAACTGTAGACACCTCATTTTTGACCGTCCTTAAGATTTGGACGTCACCGCTTGAACACTCAGTGATCATCATGTTCGTGTTTGTTTTGAGTTTCCGGAGGTCTTGGCTACGCGCCTTGCCTTAGGATTTCTCGACTTGCTTGTTCTGTGCTTGGTTTTACACCAAGGACTTGTTTGTTTTTGCACTTGAGGGTAGAGAGCAGCTTGCTAGCTACCCCTGATACCCACCGGCCATGGCTTGAGGCCACCGGCCGTGTTTTGAGGCTACCGGCCATTGGTGAAATAATCCATTGGCCGGTCGGCATTTTATGTGGCCGGCCGACCACCTGTTTGGCCGATGGCCTCCTTTTCTGGCCAGTACCACCTTTTTGCCTGTTTCAGGTGTGGTGCATGCTAGCTGTGCCAGCTGGAATGCACAAACCCTGCCCCCGTGCACATCTGTGGCTGTTTTGTCCCTTTTGGTCTAGCTTCTTAAGGAAGCTTAGACCTTTGTCTTAGCTTCCTCAAGAAGCTTGGACCCTGCCTTAGCTTCCTCAGGAAGCCTTGGCCCTTTTGCCTTGGCTTCTTGAAGAAGCCTTGATCCTTTTAATTAGCTTCTCTTGGAAGCTTAGCACCTTTGATGGTCTATATAAGGAGACAAACCCTCTCCTTTGTGTTGGTTCAGCAAAATCAGACCTAGAACATATATATTCTGATACATACATATTCTCTCTCTATATCTCCCTCTCTCTCTTCATTTGTGTGTGTTTGAGGGCCTAAAAGGGTGATTTGTTCTTACTTTTGCACTAAAACAAACACCATTACACCATACTTCGAATTTGGGAGGTGTTGAGGGTTTATTCTTGAGGTTTTGAGCTAGTTTTGATCAGAAGAAGGTGGCTGGACTTGCTGTTCTTGAGGTGTTCTTCAAGGGTAATACTTTTGCTTTAGATTTCCTAATCTTGCACTAGCTTTTGACCTGCTTTGCATACTGATTTGAGCTTCGTGTATAACTGAAAAAAGTCTTGTATTTGTATGCTTAAGATACTTCATTAAGGTTACTTTGTTGTTTAGGGTCGATCTCCCCCTCTTAGGCCTTGTTTGGTCCTTTTTGTGCTCTCTTTGATAAGCTTTGGGGACTTTTGTATATTGGCCTTCTCACCACTGAAATCCAGTGGATTTTTAGTGTTGAAGAAGGGGTTTTGACGTATTACATAGGGGAGGGACACCCCTCTCCCTTGGTCTCTCTTTTGTTTGCATTTTTAGCCCATAAGGGTAGCATGTATGATTAGTTGTTATTGGCTTCATTCCAGAGGTTTTTAAGTGTTATTGGGTCATATTATGCCTCTGTTTTTGGTCAAATTAAAGGTCCCTTGCATGCATAATATACTTGCTTTGTATTCTCCTGTTATGCCTAGAAGTGCATCATGCATTTAACCTACTATGCTCTCATGTTTTGGCCTAACTTTGTGAAGTTCTTAGCCATGTCTTACCATGCTTAAGGTCTGTTGGGAGCTTATTTGATCATATTTACCATGTTTGATATAGCCCCTTTGTATTTTGGCTTGTGAGCCTTGAGGGTGTGAGTCATGAGCATGTTTTAGTTGGGTTGTTTCAATGATTTGGAGTCATTTCACATGCCATTTCAGTCCCTAATCCATGTTCCTATGCTTGTATCCATCACCCTTTTCATGCCTTGAAGAGGTGTCCTTTTGTGCCTTGAAATGAGCATTGTGCATGCTTATGTATTTAAGTTTTTGGGGCTGCCATATCAGTGGGTTTTGGGGCATATTTTGATGCATAAAAACTCTGTTTTGGGTTTCTTAGTTCATGCCATGATTGCTTGGGGTAGGTGTTGAGCAATGCTCTCTTTTGTGGCCTTGAATACCTTCTATTTTGCATCCATTCCCTAGCATGTCTTGGTGTCATCTTTTGCATGCTTTTCAGAGTTTAACATGAGTGTTTAATGTCCAAGCATATTGCCTTTAAGTATGCTTAGAGTTGTCCCCTTCCATGCTTAGATGATAGGCCTTGGTGTGTGCATGCTTGCATGCATAAGTTATGCCATTTTTGACCCTTTTGGCCACTGTTTTAGGGTGTGGCTGCGGCCTCCCATTTCAGTCTAAGTCCATTCTTGTACATAGTTGTATGTTTGACTTGTTGCCTCTCGTTGCATGCTTGCATTGTTCCATGTTTGCATCGCATGCTAAATTGCATTATATTGCCTCTTGCATGATTAGCACATTGCATGCTTGCATAATAGATTGCATTGCATTTGGCATGTTTTGCATCTTAGCCTCATGTTGCATTCTTGAGCCATGTTTGTATACATGCATTGTATTGCTTGGTTTGGGGTGTCAAACCAAGCATGAGGATTGAGAGTGTTCGTACTCCAAATGACGTAACACGCCTCAATTCTTGGTCGCCGACGCCCTTGATCTCAATATGATAGGGTCTTAGCATTCATCTCTTTTGTTGCATGCATTTTACATTGAATGGCAAACTTGGCCTCTCAGGCCATCATGCATCAAAATGCATAATTGATGGCCCGAGGGTCGAAGGTCATGCTCCCTTGAGTCCATTGCATGATGGGGAGTGTAGCCATGCTCACATTTGCTTGAAAATTCCATGCCATACACTGCTTGCCCTCTACTGCTGTCAACTGCAGGATTTTGCAGGAAGAAATAGCCGGCCGGTTACTTGAAGTGCCGACCGACCAAATACAATTAGCCAGTGGCTTAACCAATGGTCGATGACCATTCCTTTCGGCCGGTGGTGTTCCCACTTGGTCGGTGATGCTCCCCAGTGTTCAGAGAAGCATCATTGGGACTTGTGCAAATTTTTAAAGAAGCAGGACAGTGTAAACAGAGGCAACAGTGCTATGGCAGCGAGTTTCTGAGCGGGGCGAGTCAAGCATGCATCATTTGCGCATTCCGAGGCAGAGCTGTGGCAATCTCTTTAGCTTCACATTTAAATCATTTTTGTGATTAATTTGTTAATTAATTAGAGGGTCTGTAATAATTAATTAGCTAGGATAGTTGATTCATTATTTGGACTATATTATTCTTTTGGTCCCTCCGGGCGAGAGCGAATTTGTAATAAGTGTGGGTGAGTGTGTGTTGTCTTCCAACCCCCACTTCTTTCTCCCTTTTACTTACCTGCTTTCAATGGTTAGTATTAGGTCATATTTAAATTAGCATACCTTATGCTATGCATGCGTGCATCCATACATGTGTCTTGCATGCACCAGGCTCGGCGCATTATACTAACTGCATTGTATTTCAATTCCAAGTTGAATACGTGTTAGTTGTAGCATCATCATATGCCATCTTAGAATAGCCGAGCCTATTATAGTTGCACCTTGTATGTGTTGCATTAGCCATTTTAATATAAACTAGGATCATACATATGATTACTAACTAGCTTCTGTTTTGGCTTGGAGTACTCGGTAAGCATTTATGTTTTAGCATCCTTGCATGAGTGTGAGTGTTGCCATGATAGCATGCTTACCATGAGGCTATGTGCTTACGTGTTATAACTGCTTGAATGCCTATGGGTGAAGGTTGGGTTACTTAAATTGGAACAATGCATTGAATGCATTGAATGCGAGTCTTAAGCCCACTTGAGGGTGGCAAAATCCATGTCTTAGCCTACTTGCGGGTAGCACCATCAAACCATTTTCAAACAAACAAACATGAAATGTTTTATTCCAATTTAGGCGACTTAGTCTATACTTGATTGTCGTGCGCATCACGTAGTAAATCTAGGCTAATAACCAGAATAAGAACGCATAATGTTTTCAAAACAAGATATCATGGTTAGTAGAGGCCGATCTTTGATCGGGCAAGCGAGGGTGCTCATAGCTGACCTTCCCCAATCGTACCCAAGTTCTCGAGCTGAGGCAACTTTGGTGATGACGGACACGTGGCCTTAGGCAAATGAGTCAGGGTTTCCTAAATTTCTCCAAAATAAAACATTTAGGTGGCGACTCTGTATCTGGCAAAGCAGTCCATGTTTGGCACTTCTTTCTTTACAAAAAATCTGTTTTCAAAAACGATTTGCCGGATTTGGACTCTTTGGTTCAGATTAAGAACCGACACAAATTGAGTCCAAACTGTAGCACATGAGGCCCTTACACGGGGCGCGTCTACAGTTTCTGGCGACTCTGCTGGGGATTTTAGAGAACTTGGCTCAAACTCGTGATATCTTGTTTTGACTACACTTATGTGTTTCTTTGTATTGCATGTGCATTGGTGCGCCTAGGACACTGTGTTGGCCATCTGCTATTCCTGAGTGGTTTGCCAGAGGCTTGACTTTGTCAAAGCATGCAATAAGGCTGACCGGTTGTGGGCTTTGCCAGTATGGGAACACAAACCCCGGTTTTACTGGGGCACCCTTTTCGACCATTCGACCTAGTACATATTCGGAATCCATAGTGACCATTTCAAACTAGGACAGGTTGCTTAACCAATATAGGTTGTTGAAACCGCTGCGTGCGTAGTGAAACCTTAGCTCCTGACAAAATAGGACAGGGAAACCCTACCCTAACATAGGGGTGTTTTGGCTCTCACTTATCTGCTATGTGCTCTTAGAATTGGCCTCTACAGGACTGCACGTATCAGTTTGCAGGTTTGGGCATCAGGCCTGCGGGCACCAGTATTTTAATCAGTTATCTGCGGGTATCAGATCCAGCTTTGGGGACAGTGATTTGGGGAATAATGATCAGTGTTTGAGAACAGTGTATTCAGCTTATCGACAGGGTGTTGTCATGCCAAACCATGTGTTATGTTTATTTAAGTTGTTATGCTGTCCGTTTGTCTGGTCGTTTATTTCCTTATTATCGTTTTATTTATCTTTTTGCTAGGTAGTTTAGCACGATTGCTTCTGACCCAGTAGATATTCCCCAAGCACCCTGGATTAGAGGTCGTCGACTCCATCGATCTGAGGATCTAGTAGACGGACAACCAGTGTACTACTCATTACCCCCGGTTTCTACACGGAAGGCAGTCAGGTAGAGAATATCAGTTCAGCGATCAGTACAGAGGGCTTTATCTACCCCACCTGAGTACAGTAGAGATCAGGGTTCTGTTTCTCCTGCAGAGAGGGAATATATACCAGAAATTCAATCAGATCAGAGCAGTATGGCAAGCTTAGAGGAGACGGTGCGCCAGCTCCAAGAGAGCATGAAAACTATGCAGCAAGACGCTGTCCGACAGGCGGAGTTCGCCAAGCAACAGGCCACGGTTATGACTGAACAAGCAGAGTTAATCGTGAGGCTACAACAACAAGCCGGAGCATCTGCTTCGCATCAAGCCCCTCCCTCGCCAGGAGTTCCAATACTCGGCGAGACAGCTAATGTTCAGAATGATACGGACATTTCCACAGGGCCACCTCCGCCCCCAATCCTACCCCAGATCCTACCCTAGTTATCCAAAACATCCACCAACCTACCGGACTCTCCCTTTGAGTTCGAGACAGATCCCACCGCATTAAAGTTGAGTAAGCTTGAAAAGCTGCTCAAGAGATCCCAGGGAGTCAAGACCATCCCTGATATTGAAGATGGGTACACCGATGCAGTTGTGACGCTGTCGGACCGATTCAAAATGTCGCACATCGACCGGTTTGATGGATCCGGGGATCCTATGGTACACCTGCGTTTGTTTTCAGACATCTTAAAGCCGATGGGCCTCACCAGACTGCAGAAGCTATCTCTATTCGGCCGGACCCTATCGGGTGTGGCAGCCATCTAGTATGCCAAATAAGAAGATGATGTCAAGAGAAACTGGGACGAGATGGCTGAGGCCTTCATTGCGCAATACTCATATAACACGCAAATCGAGGTTATGACCCGTGATCTTGAGACAACGAGGTAGGAGCCTAAAGAGAGCTTTTCAGAGTTCGTGACCGGATGGAGGGCTAAGGCCTCAATGATGACCCTAAGGCCCACATATAAAGATCAAATTCGGATGATTGTACGCAATCTCCAGCCTAAGCTGATGCAGAAAATGATCGTGCTCCCCTTCCCTATCTTTGCTGATCTGCATGAGATGGGAGTACAGATTGAGGATGCCTTGAAGCAAGGCTTAATTGATAATGATCGGGAGCAACCCAGAAGAACTTTCAATCGCAACACCAATGCAGGCCCGAGTGGCGTTACAACTGCAAGAGCCTCAGAAGTGAGCATGGTCACCACCATCCCCCCTCCCCCTCCAAGACCCATGGCAGCTACGCCTTTCTCCGGTGCGTCCGGAAGCAATACACAAACAGCCAGATACCCACCCAAAAACCAAAGAACCTTCGCTCCACTATATATGCCCCTGTCCAAAGCTCTGGGGGTCTTAATCAGAAAAGGGCACTTGAAGCCCTTAGAGCCGCGGCCATTGCCGGAAAGACTTCCCCCTACCCACAACCCAGCCAAATATTGCGCATTTCACCAACAGCACGGTCATGACACCGACCAGTGCTTCCGATTTCGTCATGAGGTTCAAGATCCCATTGATAACGGGGTGATTTTGCCACCTGAGAAACCTAATGTTACAACAAACCCTCTCCCACCACACAACCAAGCTCCACCTCCCAAAAGAATCAATTTTATCCAGACTGGGGTCGCGTCTTACGATCCTAGCATATATATCACTCCTTCCCACCTACCTAAGCCGGAGGTGTTCCTTCCTGACAGCACTAACTTGTGCATGTTGGACATCTCCAGAACCCAACCAGAGCCAATGGTGATGACCATCGAAGATGGGACATGGATGATTTCAGAGGAGAATGGGATTGTTGAGCCAGAATCTGAGGAATCTGGGAGTTCTGCTGAGGAAGCCTACAATCCGAGTGATTATATTCTGTCAGTAGGCCAGGTTCGGCCCATTGTAGAATTGCCGGAGAGGGTAGAGCTGTGTATGATCCAAGGGGATGGATTCGAGCAGGGGACAGATAATTTGACGGCTATGGAAGAGGACCTTGCCAACCTCCAGTTTTTCAACGACCAAGACCCAGGGGACGCAGCAATCAACTGGTTTGATTATGAGGAATCGACAGAGGCTACCGGGTGGTTGGATGATCAACCGGATGTTGTGGAAGAATTCCAACCAGAATAAGGCCCGGCAGGGGGGAGAATGTCAGTGACGGCCGGAAGGGCCGAAGAGCAGAGTACATCGCCGGAGAGCACCGGTGTCGAGAATTTTGCTTAGGATTGGAGCATCTTGAACACAGGAATTATTGAACAGCCAGATGTATTGACATAGTCGAAACAGGAAAGGTTTGAGGATTCTGAGAGAACTAGGAAAGCTAAGGCCCATGCGGGAACTGAAAGTGCTGTGTATACGAGGACAGAAAATACTGCGAGCATGCGGACGGAAGACATTGCAAATATAAGAACAGCCATACCGGAGCCAGACAGGTGTCTGTCGGCTACCGATGGAATGTGGTGGGAGGACGACGACTTATGTCTTTTCCACACAGATGAGGATTGGGGAAGCAACCAGCCGGACGATACCTGGTACATCAGCGAAGTCGATCATATGACAAGGAGTGGGCGGTATTTCAAGCCCCCGCACCTAGATCAGCCAGAGGCGTCTGGGAAGGATAAAGAGGTTGAGAAACAGAAAGAGAAGTAACTTGAAGACGAGGCCGTGCTCAAACAATTGAAAAAGATACAAGCAGACATCTCCATTTGGGGACTGCCTATGGCATCGTGAGTGCACAGACAGGCTGTCTTATCTGCTATGGACAAGGCTAAACTCTTCTTAGATACCACACCAGAGCAGCTAGTTGGATTGGTCTTTCCGGGAGGAGCTACCCCGATATTGACTTTCTCTGATAAGGAACTGTCACCTGAGGGTGTGAACCATAATAAGCCACTCTACATCTCTATAGAGTGTAGAAATAAATGGATACCGGTGGTTCTTGTTGATACCGGGTCCACCATCAACGTCTGCCCGGCAAGGATAGCGTACTCAATCGGTTTGAAGATCGCGGACTTCACACCGACAACCCAGGTGATTTGGGCATATGACAACATGAGCCGAGAAGTCATGGGAACAGTGAAAATCCAGACCAAGGTTGGGCCGGGACAGCATGAAATAGACTTCCATGTCTTAGAAGTGCCTGCAACTTTCAATATGCTTTTGGGGAGGCCATGGTTGCACCAGGTGAAGGCAGTTTTGTCCACCTTGCATTAGATGGTGAAATACCCCCATAGGAAGGGAGTAGCCATTGTTTTTGGAAATTCATCGATCCATCCACCACCAGAAGTATCTACGCCAATTTTGGAAATTCAGCACGGTATGGAGGATGTGTTCATGTCGGGTTTTACCTTGGCCGAGGCTCTAGTAGTTCAGAACATCATGGCTGTTAATGAGGGGTTGTATATCAGTGCTCAATCAGTATACCTCATGAATAAGCTCCAACACATCCCCGAGATGGGATTGGAAAAGAGTGGCCGGAAGGACGTCGCCGCATTGGCCAAAGTGCCACGCAACCCACATACCTTTGGCTTGGGTTATTTGCCCACCAAAGAGGATTGGATAAGGAAAGGCAAGGAGATGGCTGGAAGAGCCAGAGCGAAGTAGGCGGGGAAGCCTTTTGAATTAATGCACCGGCCCATCCAGGGTACCTTAAACGGATGCTTCGTCTGGGAGGGGGAGGACTTTCTATTTTGTGGCTTCCCAGAGCCATGGTTGAACGTGGAGAGGAAGCGCGTGCCGGGGTTTGAGATCTTCTTCAACCTGCAGTTATCCGGGGATGACGTTGCCGAAGAGCAGACAGACCCATTAGCTGAGGCTGAGCAGAACAAGAAAGTGGAGTCTAAGGACGTTGAAATCGAAATGGGGATAGCACTGGCTTGTCTACTTTCAGATCCTCCGATCGAACAGAAGTGCTTGGGGGGTAACTTTTCGGTGTCCATGATCGGGAATGAAACAGCTGCGGACCTACCAGCAAACATTTTGGATGCATCTATTGCACCATCTCTCATTTGGCAGTATGAAGAGGGATTTTTGTCAAGTAGCACCGGGTCAGGTAGTGAGCCGAAATCTGATTCCACCGAGTCTTGTGAGTCGGAATCAGGTTCCAGCTCGACTGAGTCTGAGTGCGGTATTCCTAGGGGTGACAACCCAGATGCCACAGTCCTGTCCAGGTCGTCTTTTTCTTTTTCTTTTGAGTCTGTTGTAACAGAAGAATCGGATGGTTTGGATGTGCTTAATGAGAATGATGTGGATGTGGTTTCTGAGTACTTTTCTGTACCTTTGATTTATTGCTTGAATCAAGACTCTTAAAATTTTGATAAAAACAACGAGGAAGAAATTCTCCTGATTTTGCAACGCTTAATTGAACAAGAGCAAGAAAGATTTGTTAAACCTTTAGTTGATGAAATTACTACTGTGAATGTCGGTACTGAGAAGGACCCACGGCTGGTCCAGATCGGGTCTACGTTGTCTTCGGAGGAACGCGAGCGCTTAGTCGCTTTATTAAAAGATTTCAAAGATGTTTTTGCGTGGTCCTATGAAGACATGCTTGGGATCGATCCTGAGATTGTACAGCACTGGATCCCTCTTGACCCCGAGGGCTGACCTGTTAAATAAAAACTCAGGAGAATCCGCCCCGACTGGGCTCTCAAGATTAAGGAAGAGGTCACCAAACAAATCGATGCAGGGCTTCTGCTGGTATGCGAATACCCGACTTGGTTGGCCAACATAGTTCCAGTGCCGAAGAAGGATGGCAGGATCAGGGTGTGCGTGGATTTCAAGGATCTAAACAGAGCCAGTCCGAAGGACGACTTTCCCTTGCCGCATATCGACGAGTTGGTAGATTTCACAGCGGGGCATGCTTTGTTTTCGTTTATGGATGGCTTCTCAGGCTACAACCAGATAGTGATGGCACCCGAAGACCGAGAAAAGACTGCCTTCACCACCCCGTGGGGGACATACTGCTACAGAATGATGTCATTTGGGTTAAAGAACGCTGGAGCTACATATCAACGGGCCGCGACCACGATATTACATGACATGATCCACAAAGAGGTTGAGGTGTATATGGATGACATGATTGTCAAGTCCAAAGAAAGAGAGGGCCACTACACCCCCTTGCAAAAGTTCTTCCAAAGGATCAGAGAATTCCGGTTGCGGCTAAATCCTCAGAAGTGCACGTTTGGTGTTACAGCAGGGAAAATGCTAGGGTTTCTGATTACACAGAGAGGTATCGAAGTCGACCCTTCCAAAATCAAGGCCATCTTAAAAATGCCACCACCAAGGACTGAAAAGGAGGTGCGAGGCTTTCTGGGTAAAGTGCAATTCATAAGACGGTTTATCTCAAAGTTAACCTTGACTTGTGAACCACTTTTTGGTCTCCTGAAGAAAGGAACGAAGTTCTAGTGGGATGGCCGATGCCAAGCTGCTTTTGAACAGATCAAAGAATACTTACAGAACCCACCCGTGTTGTCACCGCCAGAATCGGGGAGACCATTGATGTTGTACCTTTCAGTAACAGAGACTCCAATGGGCTGCATTCTCGCGCAAGAATCAGAGGACAAAGTGGAGAGAGCCATCTACTATCTGAGCAAGAAGATGCTAGAGTATGAGACTCGCTACACACCGTTGGAGAAAGCTTGCCTAGCTTTGGTATGGGCTACTAGGAAGCTGCGGCACTACCTGTTAGCTCACTCCGTAATATTGGTTTCACGACTAGATCCCATCAAATATCTTTTCGAGAAACCGGCGCTTACGGTTAAGCTAGCTCGTTGGTTGCTGTTGCTTTCCGAATTCGATTTGAAATATGTGACGCGCAAGTCAGTCAAGGGAAGGGCAGTAGCAGAATTCTTAGCCGATCATCCGATGGAAGGGGGTGAAGCGATTGAGTACTTATTCCCAGATGAGGCTATTTTGCATATCGACGATGTACTTTGACGGAGCGTCAAACTAGTACGGGTATGGGATAGGGGTATTGCTAATAGCGCCCGACAATTCCCGTATCCCTTTAGTATTTAAACTTCGATTCAAAGTCTCAAACAACGAGGCAGAATATGAGGCATGGATTGCCGGTCTAGAAGCAGCCCTGGAACTAGGGGCAAGACGGTTGGACGTCATCGGGGACTCGAACCTTATTGTGTCTCAAGCGAAAGGAGACTGGAGGGTCAAAGAGGAAAAGATGATAATGTACCATCAGACCTTGGACCTGCTGATTCCTCGGTTTGAGAAGCTAAACTTTGCTCATCTACTAAGAGAGAACAACAGGTTCGCAGATTCACTAGCAACTCTATCTTCTATGATAGACATCCCGTTTGGAGTCCGGATGCGTCCAGTCCTTATTGACCAAAAGTTTGCGCCAGCATATGAATCAATTGCTGCCATAGATGAGGTTCAGGACGGGAACCCCTGGTATTACGACATTTGGAACTTCTTGGAGAAAGAGGTGTATCCACCAGGGGCAAATGCCAAGGATAAAAGGGCAGTTAGAAGAATGGCCGTTCAGTTCATCATCTGCGGCGGTAAGCTGTATAAGAGAGGTCATCTGGGAATGCATAAGTTGTGCGTAGAAGCCGAAGAATCAAAGCGCCTGATGGAGGCCATCCATGGAGGGGAATGTGGTGTACATATGAACGGGGTAATGCTAGCTAGGAAGATCCTCAAACAGGATTACTACTGGTCCACCATGGAGGAAGATTGTATCAGCTTTGTTCGGCGATGCCACAAATGTCAAATCCATGCAAACCGCATGAATATCCTGTCGTCGAAGCTATACAACATGACTTCGCCATGGCCATTTTCAGTTTGGGGAATCGATGTGATCGGGGCTGTCACTCCGAAAGGGTCGAATAGGCATGAGTTCATCCTGGTCGCAATAGACTATTTTACAAAGTGGGTTGAGGCCCAATCATATGTAGCGTTGAAGGCGTCGCACGTTGCAAAGTTTATCAGAAACAACATCATCTGTCGTTATGAGGTCCCAAACGAGATTATTTCAGACAATGGTTCCTACTTCAAGAAGGAAGTGATTGATTTGTTAGAGAAATACAATGTGGCTTTTCATAAGTCATCCACATACCGGCCTCAGACCAATGGAGCGGTTGAGGCCGCCAATAAGAATGTCAAGCGCATTTTACAGAAGATAGTGGAAACTTACCGGGACTGGCCAGATAAGTTGCCGTTCGCTCTATGGGGCAACCGAACTTCAATTAGAACTTCTACCGGGGCGACTCCGTACTTATTGGTTTATGGGATAGAAGCTGTTCTACCTATTGAAATTGATGTTCCGTCTTTGAGAGTGCTGGTTGAGTGTCAGATAGCCGGGGCAGATTGACAACAGAGCAGATTTAAAGAACTCGTGCTCTTTGATGAGAGAAGACTGAAAGCACTATATCATGTTCAAGGTTATCAACGTGGAATTGCCAGGGCTTTCAACAAGAAAGTTAAGTCCAGGAATCTAAAAGAAGGAGATTTGGTGCTCAAGGATAACCGAGCTCCCATCCACGACCCTAGGGGCAAGTTCAGACCCAATTGGACTGGTCCTTACATCATTAAGTCGATCTGGTCAGATGGGGCTGTGGTTCTGATGGATCTAGATGGCCTAGAGTTCTTACAACCGATCAACATGGACAAGTTGAAGAAATATTACCCCTGAGAGGCTCGCTAGGCTGAAAACCCGAAAGGGCGACCTAGGCAAAAGTTAGAGCACAAAAAATTAGAAATTATAAAAACTGAGCTCGCAAGGTTGAAAACCCGCAAAGAGCAGCCTTGGCAAAAGTTAGAGCGTAAAAGGAGAGTGAAAATACCCGAGTGAACCCGAGCCTGAACTACGTAAGGCTTGATTCCCATCTTTGGGATACGTAGGCAACTTCATCCTGAAGTTCAGCCATAAACTTTTCCCCGATCAACTTTGTCCATTTGATCACCTCGACCATCTTTGTCTATTCAGCATTCAAGAGTTCGGTTATGATCTCCGGTGCAGTGCTTTTCAGACTAGGGGCAACTTTCCGTTGCCATGAAGTGCTGCAGTACTATTCAGACTAGGGGCAACTTTCCAGTTGCTAGGATCCGAGGTTGTGCATCTCAGTGACAGATTTCAGGCATGTCCAGTTCTGATCCATATCGAAAATGACTTTGAAAAGTTTTGATAAAAGTTGACTTTGTTCAAATTAATCTTTTTACAACTTAGACCATTTTTGCACCAAAGCGGAAAATTTTCAGTACCCACAACCTTTAATTTCATTGATTTCAATACAGAGTTCTCCTGCTCTTGCATACAAATTGAAGTTGTTTTTCTTATTTATTACATTCATAAAGAAAACTTGAAAGTTCTAATAAAGCAATAAATCTGGGGCATAGATGAGTCAGGTGCTTCTGCGCCCCCTCCTAGAGCTGGTCGAAGCCTCTGATGCCAAGCTGGGCCCAATCTGTGCCTCTTCATTGAGCCAATCTATGCACTCATCAGACAAAGTGCAACTGAAAGTGGGAGCGGGGGCTAGGAGCTCTCTAGTCCTCCATGCTGTAGCATACCGGGCGAGCTATACGCCTCGGACCGGGAATGTAGCCGGGTACTCTATCCCCTTTGGTGGACAAGTTTGATCATGATCGAACTGGCGTCGGATCCGGAACGAAAAATAGAAGACACAGTGTGTCATGCCAATCAATTAAATCCTAGGTTGACGGGTCATGCTGTAGCTTATCACCGGTAGGTTGAGCTAAGGACACCGCTAAGCAATGCGGTCTGCGGATAAGCTGCACATCCAATCAAACCACCATCCCTCATCAAGGGCATCAACTAGGCGTTACCGAAAGAAGTAGCCGTGAGCTGAGTATGCTGGGCAAGAGTCCACAACCTGCGACTTGTCCATCAACCACACCTAGGAAGGGATGAAAAACGAGAGAATAAAGAATAGAGAGATGTACGATGTGAGAAAAATGAGAAAAGGGTTTTGTGAGAAAAATTGAGCTTGAGGGCCGAGTGATGTGAGCAAATACAAATGTGAGATTGGGTGGGAAACATTACCTGCAGCAGTAGTGGACTCCCCGCAAATCTGGTTGTCTCTCGGCGATAAAAGGCATCCAAGCCCATCAACGTCTCAGCCAGAGTCATGGCAATGCAACCCTTGCCCTCCTTCAAGCCTTGGGCAACCTCAATCAACCGGACGTTAGATCCTCCGGCGCCCGAGGCAAACAAGAAATAGGATAGCATGCACAAGCAAAGAGCATGTCGTCGGAAGCCTTGCCAATGATGGTCACCGCAGTCACCAGCGTCAGAAAATCGGCAAATTAAACTCAGGACATCCAACGCCCCATCACAAATCAAAGAGCGAGCGTCGGGTATTGAAAGCCCACACATTTGTCCTAAGGCTTGGGCATGGCCGAAGCGAAGTTGGGGCAAGATTTCCTCGTCGCACTCAAACTCCATTAAAGCTTGGAAATCTTTGAAGGTAGGACATACCTCTTGCCTGCTAAAGCTAAAGACATGTGTTACCGGATTCCAAAACCTTGCCGCGGCGTGAAGAAACGGAAAGTGTAGCGGAGTGCGACTCAGAGTAAATAGTGCATTTATGCCGAAACCCCGGAAGTTCAGCTTTTCCGAGCCGTCCAAGTTGGCAATCCAAGCTGTGAGATTTTGGGCAAGAAACTCTTCCATTTGGAGCAAATCAGTGTGGAATTGAGAAAAACTACGAAGCTGAAGCCTTTTGTAGGGGATAAGGTTGAGTGGAGGACAGATGTCAGCATTTTGTTGGTCTCTGCCATTTATGGCCGGCCGGTCAAATATAGTGCCGACCGACCACCACTTTTGGCCGATTGATCAGATCTGCTGGCCGATGGCCATTTCATGAGGCTGAAGGATTTCCCTAGTGGCCGGTGGTCTTCCTTCTTGTCCCTTGAGTTGTTTTTATGGTTGAACATGCTGAGAATTTGGGGAATGCCACCACTTCTAATGCCCTCCGATGATGATTTTTGTGACGTCACGCCTATTTGCTTATCGAGTTGTTGTAAATTTGCTTATCGAGTTGTATTTCACTTTCTTTAAGTCTTTGATTTGCTTATCGAGTTGTTCTCGCACTTGGTTAGCTTATCGAGTTTCTTTGTTGTCGCTTATCGAGTTATTTTGTCGTTGGTCAGCTCACTACCTGATTATTACGAGGCAAACGCTTGGTTTTCAAACATAATCTCAATTTCATTCACATTGTTATGTGATGCCACGCAATGCGATGCATAGAACGTAAAAATGTAACACCTTTTTGAACAAAATGGTTGTTTCATTTCCATCATGTCTTTTGCAAAAAGATACTTAGTTTTGAAGAAAGTAAAACCTGCCTGAGGCAGTGCAATGTGCTTAAACTACCAGTAAAAAGAAAAGTAAAGAAAAAAGGAGAACAGGGCAGCAAAGTATCGGAATTGATACCGGTAACCTCCCCTTGCGGTCAATACACCTCCCGCGCCCTTGTTTGGGTCAACTATGTGGTTTGGCACCTTCATTACTCAAGACGGGGCAAGGAAGTGCACTTTTGGAACATTAGTATGCCTTCGAGTTGACCTTAAGCCGTGACTTCTATGAGCGATGCCCGGTGCGTGCGAAGAGCACCCCTCCCCGTATCCTTTTTCTCTCTTGCGAATTCCGCAAATCGCTTCAATTATACTGTGTTGCAGTGCTTTGCATTTCAACATCATGAATAACATGTCTTTACCATGCTTCAAGTTGAATCTGGCCCTCTTTTCCTTTTATACACATTACATGCATACGTGCATTGCTTTACTTACATGTGTTCAAGTTCTTTTTATACACATTGCATGCGTTGTCGCGTTATGCTTTACTTACATGTGTTCAAATTCTTTTTATACACATTGCATGCATATGTGCATTGCTTTACTTACATGTGTTCAAGTTCTCTTTATACACATTGCATGCGTTTTCGCGTTATGCTTTACTTACATTTGTTCAAGTTCTCTTTAAACACATTGAATGCGTTGTCGCGTTATGCTTTACTTACATGTGTTCAAGTTCTTTTTATACACATTGCATGCATACGTGCATTGCTTTACTTACATGTGTTCAAGTTCTCTTTATACACATTGCATGCGTTGTCGCGTTATGCTTTACTTACATGTGTTCAAGTTCTTTCTATACACATTTCATGCATATGTGCATTGCTTTACTTACATGTGTTTAAGTTCTTCTTGTACACAATGCATGCATATGTGCATTGCTTTACTTACATGTATTCAAGTTCTTCTTATACACATTGCATGCGTTATCGCGTTATGCTTTACTTACATATGTTCAAGTTCTTCTTATACACATTGCATGCGTTGTCGTGTTATGCTTTACTTACATGTGTTTACCTTCATAGCATTGTTATGGTTGTTTCAAATCGTATTGTCATGCGTTCTATTCGACTTGCGTTGTCATGCACTTTTAATTGCATTGATATGCATATTGCTAACGATATTATACCTGTTAAGTTTTCTTTCTCTTTCTGGCATGATATTGTATGTACGGTTCATTTGAAGCTGGTGCAACCAAACGAACCGCACAGGTATTGTATTCTCTGCGTGAAACGTAGCGAGAATTACATAATTCTCTTATATCCTTTCTACATTGTAATGTAGTTGGATTTGTGTTTGATTGCTTAAAACTGTTGCATGATATGCTTCGTTATAGCTTTCTTTGCATGATCATAAGTTATGTTCGGCTTCTTGCATTATCAGTTGCATTTTGCCCCTACCCTCGGGCGCATATCTTATCTGTAGCTTGTATGTTTGTCTAAGTTTTCGGCCTTGTCAAAAATGGGTTGTCTCTGGGCTTTGACACTCACTCCCGTTATTGTTATGACTTTCGAGTTCTGTCAAAGAGGGGCAACTGTAGACACCCCATTTTTGACCGTCCTCAAGATTTGGACATCACCGCTTGAACACTCGGTGATCATCCATGTTCGTGTTTGTTTTGAGTTCCCGTAGGTCTTGGCTGCGTGCCTTGCCTCAGGATTTCTCGGCTTGCTTGTTCTGTGCTTGGTTTTACACCAAGGACTTGTTTGTTTTTGCACCTGAGGGTAGAGAGTAGCTTGGTAGCTACCCCTGATACCCACCGGCCATGGCTTGAGGCCACCGGCCGTGTTTTGAGGCTACCGGCCATTGGTGAAATAGTCTATTGGCCGGTCGGCATTTTATGTGGCCGGCCGACCACCTATTTGGCCGATGGCCTCCTTTTCTGGCCGGTACCATCTTTTTGCCTTTTTCAGGTGTGGTGCATGCCAGCTGTGCTAGCTGGAATGCACAAACCCTGCCCCCGTGCACATCTGTGGCTGTTTTGCCCCTTTTGTACCCTTTTGGTCTAGCTTCTTGAGGAAGCTTGGACCTTTGCCTTAGCTTCCTCGAGAAGCTTGGACCCTGCCTCAGCTTCCTCAGGAAGCCTTGGCCCCTTTGCCTTGGCTTCTTGAAGAAGCCTTGATCCTTTTAATTAGCTTCTCTTGGAAGCTTAGCACCTTTGATGGCCTATATAAGGAGACAAACCCTCTCCTTTGTGTTGGTTCAGCAAAATCAGACCTAGAACATATATATTCTGATACATACATCTTCTCTCTCTACATCTCCCTCTCTCTCTTCATTTGTGTGTGTTTGAGGGCCTAAAAAGGTGATTTGTTCTTACTTTTGCACTAAAACACACACCATTACACCATACTTTGACTTTGGGAGGTGTTGAGGGTTTATTCTTGAGGTTTTGAGCCGGTTTTGATCAGAAGAAGGTGGCTGGACTTACTATTCTTGAGGTGTTCTTCAAGGGTAAAGGAGAATCAAGTGTTACTCAAAGAATGCTTGCAGGAATGGTGTGAATCTGTCATAGGATAGAGTGAGGGTGCCCACGTAGAGCAAGAAAGGAGAGTATAGCTTTGTTGTTATGGTGTGCCATTTAACCTCTGGAGTGCTGATAAGTTCACAAAGATTGGAAAACTTTGGGGGGAGGTAATCAAGCTTGACGAAGAAATATCTCGACAAATTTCCTTTAGGTGTGGAAGAGTCAAAGGGGCTACAAAATATATGGATTCCATCAATACAATTATTCAGGTTTGTTGTAAGGATATAATTTTTCCTGTCAGAGTTAGTGAAGAGCAAGTCATGGTATCTAAAGTGGTTAATGTGGTGTATATGTGCACCATGCATGATTGTTCCAACTCAAACAAACTGGAAAAACAGGGAGGTAGCCATGACAACAGCTCGGAGGATGAGACCGATGGGGTGGTCGAAGTGGAGATGAATGATGTGGCAAGATCACAACGGAATGAGGTGGCAATGGATCGAGTTAGTACGAAGGAGAAGGAGAAGAACGGTTCTAATTCCTCTTTTGTGGGGAAAACTGTTAGTAATTGTTTCGGAAACATAACGGTGTCAGAGGCATGCAAAACTCAAACAGTTGAGGAGGCACCATTTACTAACCAGAGTAGTAATGATATTGAAGAAAGTGCAAGGATGGAGAAGGTTACCACGTCTGGGTTTATGAAAAGCCTGAGTGGGAATGGGTGCGAGGAGCCTGGAATAAATATTCAAATTCTGTTAGGTAGGGCCCAATTAGCAAACAGACTGCCTAAGCCCAAGTCTACACCAACAGTGATGGACCATAATCACAGTATTAAGAAGGGCAATTAGGCCCTACTAGGGTCTATTCTCTCATCACCTAAACCCCAGCCCGTAGCTATGCATGGGCTATTTGTGGAGGAATCAAGCAAGGCCAAATTCCAAAATTACAAGATTTTTAGATCTAAGCAAGCTATTGCTCCAATAAAATGAAGCCGGGGAAGAAGGTATGCTCAAAATAAAGGGAAGGGATTAAGGAGCGAAGGGATGTCAATCATGAATAATTAGCATAAAGGACCAGTGTTTAGAGTGGCAGCATCAACTTTTTCTCGTTCAAGTTCGAGTGAGTAGCGTTCAGCCAGAGTGATGAGCATATTAGCGGAGGCCAGAGAAACTATAAAACTGGGTAAAGATCTGGGCATCGATTTTGATAACAACGATGAAGAAGCTATGAAAAAAATTGTTGTGCTCGAAGAAGATGATGCTCTAAAAGTTACGCAGGAGAATGATGCTTTTCGTAATTGAATGGTATTATATGGTGGTCTCGATGTTTTTCTCAAGTTTTAATGAAGCTATTGTCGTGGAATGCAAAAGGGTTTAGGGTGACCAGAAAAATGAGGTCCGTAAAAAATCTGCTCAAAGAAAGAAGAATTGATGTTGTGTTTTTGCAAGAAACAACGAAATCAGTACTGACATTTGACATAGTTAAATTGCTATGGCTTGGTGATGATATGGAATACATGTCGGTAAATGCTGAAGGTTTGGTTGGGGGACTTTTGTGCATTTGGAAGTCTAGTGTGTTTTCACTTTCACAATGTTGCAGCATAAGGAATTTCATTCTTTTATCAAGTACGATTCATGCAGATTTTCAATGTGTTTTGATTAATATTTATGCTCCTAATGATGTTGTTAGAAGAAGTTATCTATGGAATGTACTGGTAAATCTGAAGTCACAGTTTAAAGAGCTTGGTGTATAGAGGGGATTTTAATGAGATTAGAAAGTTGGGTGAAAGAAACGGGTGTTCAAGGAGGGATAGAGGAATGAGGGCTTTTAATGATTTCATAGAAGGGCTTGAATTATCCGATTTACCAATGCAAGGTAGGCAATTTACATGGAGTAATTCAAGTGATGGAGGAAGGTGGAGTCGAATTGACAGAATTTTACTCTCAACAGAGTGGTTAGAAAAATACAATTTTAAACTTTGGGGCCTTCGAAGAGGGGTATCTGACCATAGTCCTCTTTTATTAATGGAGGATGTTAGGGATTGGGGGCCAAGACCATTTTGTTTTATTAATGCATGGGTTTTACACCCTCAGTTTTTGTCAGTTATGAAGAACTCCTGGCTGGATTTAGTTGTCTCAGGTTAGGCGGGGTATGTCATTCAAATAAAGCTTAGGAAGCTTAGATTGAATCTAAAGAAATGGAACACTGAGGTATATGGGAATACCACTCACTCTATCAAGGCCACTAAGGAGGAACTACACAAGCTTGATTTATTAGCTGAGCTTAGGGATTTGTCTGTAGGTGAAGTTGAAAGAAGAAGAGAGATCAGAAAAGAATTATGGTCACTAAACAAAAAAGATGAATGGATGTGGCTCCAAAAATCTAGAATGAATTGGGGTTTGAAAGGGGATAAAAATATAAGATTTTTTCATATTGTGGCTTCCAACAGGCAAAACAGAAATCTATTAAATTCGATATCAGTGGGAGGGGTTCTATTTGAAGATCCACACGGGGTAAAGCATGAGATCTTTAAGCATTTCAAGAATCTGTTCTCACAAGATTAGAGGTCTAGGCCCAAACTAACTGGGCATTTCACTTCTATTGGCAGTGATTGTCTTGCTGAAAATCTTGAAGCTAGGTTCACTGAAGGTGTGGAGAAGTGGTTTGGAAACACTCTTCGAATCTTGGGAGACGTTCGTGATCCTCAGCTAGTCACCTGAAAAGATATAAACACTCCGGTCGGGGGTGCCGGAATTAGCACTCCGACGGACAAGTCAGTTCAGACACTCGAGATAGCTTGTTTACTAGGTTAAATGAAGTGATTCTTACATACCTTTCTAAATCCGTGGTTCTTGTATTTATACTTGCTTTTTGGGCCTCAGGGCCTGACCCTACTTTTATCCCATTCCCCTTTCATTTATTCGGAGCTACTGATCTTCGGATATTCGGCCTTCATAGCGTATTCGGCATCCTAGCCACACAGTACGAAGCCAAATAATACCTGATTTCTGGGGTACGCACTTTCCGACTCTTCTATTTATTCGGCTCTCACAATTGCCCCCCAAGCATTTTACCGACGACAGTTGGCTGGAGTACTTGGTTCCGTATTTCGAAAATCCAGAGACAAAATTCGGCGGTTGGCTTCATCCTCGTGCGGATATCTAAGTGCACCCCATTCGGTTGTCGTGTCGACTTCCCACCCCTTCGTACGTGTCTATTTATTGCGATTTAAAATTTTGATGTCCTTTCGAGTATGCATTTTATGACGCTCGTCGTTGGATTGCCTTTTGAGTCATCCCTGCAACTCTCTTCTCAGATATCCTCTTCATCCTTTGTAAGTTCTCTCCTCCCTTACTTCGAAGACTCTTTCTGGTTTATTCCTTCCTTGGCATATTCTTATAAACTGTAGGGTATGGCGAAACATTTAAAAGACCTTCTCTTGTCAGATCGAATTGCTGGCTTTAGACGCCATTTCTCCATTCCTGATGATGTCCGTCTGTCGCTTGTGGCAGACGGCACTCTTGATATGGAGAGGGAGGACAAAACCATGATTGTCTTTCCTCTTCTGTCAATCGCAGAGGGGGGAGTCCGTTTTCCCCTTCACCCGTTTTTTAGGGCTATACTTCGCCATTGGGGTTTGATCCCTTCCCAATCTAATGTGAATTTTTTTAGAATTATAATGGGGGTTATAGCGCTCAACTGTTGCCTTAGAATTAACCTTGGTATTCCAGCCATCTGGCATTAGTATGCCTTGGCTAAGTAATCTGGTCGGCACGGGCGTTACTTTTTTAGGGCCAAGGATATCGATCATCAGCTAATTACTATGCTTTCCAGTTCTGGGAAATGGGTTGATGATGTTATGGTCATTGTTCAGGGTAACTGGGAATTTGGTGAAGGGGAGAATCACGTCGACCCTATTCCTAGACGGAAGGGCGAGCCAAGTGGCTGATTGCCTTCTCGCTTTTATTATTTATTCATTTTGTTGTAAAGCCTCTTCTTTGAAATGTTACGGCTTGGCTTGTACAGGAAACGATTTGAAGAAAGTCCTGTCTTCAGCTGACGACGCCGTTCTTTCGGATATCAAAGTCGCGCTCGGTCATCGAAGTCTTCAGAAACAGGGGAGGGCAGCCCACGTTCTGCTTCGTTACAAGCTGACATATACGACCTTCTCGGTGGCGGAAAATATCCCGGTTCCGAAGGGTGAAGATTCTCTTATCACTCTTATTTTGTCCGACTTCAAAAGCTTGAGGCAGGTTGGTTTTGAAGGGTCTGACTCAGAGCGGGATGTAGCTAATGTTACCGAATCAGATCAGTCCAAAATCGAGTCTGACGAGGTATTGAATTTGGCCGATCCTCCATCCACTTCGGGCCGAGGGGATCTTTCACTTGACGGATTTTTTCAGGGCTTAGAGGACCTTTTCGACGCAGGCCCTGCAGACATGGCCGGGCTAAGCCTGACAAAACTTGCCAGGAAGGCGAATGCGCAATGGTTGGCCGCGCGGCGAAGAGCGGAGGCCCTTCCGTCTAAAGTATCACCCGCCACCGAATCTCAACTCTCCCTGCTTGTTAACGAATCAGAGTCTTGCGCGTTGCTGAGGAGACGGTAACAAATCGGAATGCCGAATCTACTGTAATCATGCAGGCGGGCCAAGAGGTTGACGAAAAGACAGAGAAACGCCCTGTCGAGTTTGAGGCCGGCTCAGAAGAACAAGGCGGCAAACATCCTCGATTAGAGGGATCGAATGTGATCGTTTCTTTTGTCATTCAGTCGATGATAAAAAACATGCCGATTTCTTCTGATGCTTCGGCGCTTAAAGATCCAGAAGTTGCATTCAGCTTGGCTATGTCCGTGTCGTTGCCGTCTGACAGGGAGGCTTTCCGGGTGGAACCAGATTTGAATGCGACAGCACTAGCCACCCAATCAGCGCTTTTGGTACATATTCGGACTTTACCTCACTTAATCTAAATACTGTTGAAGTTATGATTTTAAATTCTTGTTTTGCAGACCGTCGGAAGGATAGCCGATATGGGCCGTTGCCTTTGTGATTCCATTAAACAGATTGGTCGTTTACGAAAGAAAGTTGAGGACCAGAGGAGAAGGGCCGAGGTCGAAGTTTTGTGGGCGAACAAGGAAGCCTCAAGGGCCGAGGCCGAGATGGAGAGGGCTCGTAGCGCGGATTAATTGAGATCGGATGCCGAGAAGAAGGCGGACGCGAGTGAAGATGCGCTCAAATTGGCTCAGGAGACGGTCTCCAAACTGGAGGCTGAGTTGGCTGAAATGAATGCGGCGAAGGAAATAGCTGACTCGGAGGCTTCCAAAGTATTCGAGGCTGGGAAAAATGTTGGACTCGCCGAGTATTTGGACCAAGTCCCCAAGTTTGAAAATCGGGGATTCAAACATGGCTGGCACAAAGCCCTTGCTGCTGCTAAAGTTTCATTGACTATGCCAATACCATATGAGAAAGTGGATGTTGAGCCATTGGAGTCTGATTCCGATGGCTGATCTGGGCGACTGACATAGTTTTTAGGATGTCGAATGTAGTTTTACAGTTTTGAATTTGGTATGTTTTATGTGTTGCTACAGTCGTAGTTGTTTGCTAGTCATTTTCATGCGGGCTTGTAGCTTTTTGTTCTTTAATTTGCGAATATAAAATTTCATGATTTGTGCTTAACTTGCTAAGTAAAATGTTGTTGATGAATGATGCTGTTTTTGGTTATGGTTAGATCGGCTGCTTAGCTTAGGTACATGGCCGACCAAATTAGTAAATCTGCCCTTACCTTAGAAAGGGCGTGAGCTTTGGAAGCCGAATGGTTCTAACTCGTGGACTGGCTGAGGCAGAGATTGATCGGCACTTGCGCTTGAAAACATGGCCGACCAGATTAATAACCAGATTAGTTAATCTGCCCTTGCCTTAGCCAAGGCGCGAACTTTGGAAGCCGAATGGTTCTAACTCGTGGGCTGGCTGAGGCACAGATGGATCAGCACCTGCGCTTGAAAACATGGCTGACCGGATTAATAAATCTGCCCTTGCCTTAGCCAGGGCGCGAGCTTTGGAAGCCGAATGGTTCTAACTTGTGGGCTGGCTGAGGCACAGATTGATCGGCGCTTGCGCTTGAAAACGTGGTCGACCGGATTAATAAATCTGCCCTTGCCTTAGCCAGGGCGCGAGCTTTGGAAGCCGAATGGGTCTAACTCGTGGGCTGGCTGAGGCACAGATTGATCGGCGCTTGCGCTTGAAAACATGGCCGACCAGATTAGTAAATCTGCCCTTGCCTTAGCCAGGGCGCAAGCTTTGGAAGCCGAATGGTTCTAACTCGTGGGCTGGCTGAGGCGCAGCTTGATCGGTGCTTGCGCTTGAAAACATGGCCGACCAGATTAATAAATCTACCCTTGCCTTAGCCAGGGCGCGAGCTTGGGAAGTCGAATGGTTCTAACTCGTGGGCTGGCTGAGACAAAGATTGATCGGTGCTTGCGCTTGAAAACATGGCCGACCAGATTAATAACCAGATTAGTTAATCTGCCCTTGCCTTAGCCAGGGAGCGAGCTTTGGAAGCCGAATGGTTCTAACTCGTGGACTGGCTAAGGCACAAATTGATCGACGTTTGCGCTTGAAAACATGGCCCTAGGGCGTGGGCTGGACAGTCGTCATCCGACTTTCAACATTTGGGATTACTGACGTTGCCTCAGGGGAGCTGCATACATTGAAGGATAAATGGGGTGGGTGCACGCCAGAGGCCCTACGTATTTCCATTTAGGCAACTTGGTAGGGACGAAGATTGGCTGAATTAGACGTCGCGATGAGTCACAGCAGCGAGCCTATGCGTACGGGAAGAAAAATGTCCAAGGATCGGGAAACACAGCATTAGTTGTCGAAGCAGATCGCCTCGAAAGGACAGGCAACAACGGGGAAGTTCTCTGCGCCCGTAACAGAGAATCGAGCTTGATGCAACGCCACGTCTGTTGCGTTTTGTGGTTTTTGTGAGGAATAGACCAATGACAGAGACGGATTCTATCATTAAAGACCCAAGTATGGCAGCCGAGTTCGCTCGACATATCTTCTCGCCAGAAGTCCAACAATCGATGGTCGGACGTCAAGATTTCAAAGTATTTCATGACGGCATACATGGGGCTGTGAAAGGACTATATATTGCTTACAAAGTCGGCATGCGTCTGCGGGAAGCGCGACGTGAGAGCGAGAAAAAGGACGAAAGGAATCGCAGTCTGGAGATTCGTGGGAAAAGGCTGAGAGTGAGCTTCGGGAGCTGAAGAAAATTCAAACGAGCGCGTCGGTGGCAGACAGTCAATGTAAATTGGTCGTTAAGGAGAGAGTGACCCAACGGACCTCGGGTTATGAAAAGGGGTTTCAGGACAGCCTGAAGGTCGGGATAGAAGACCAAACAAGACCTTACCGAGGAGGTCTGCCGATGTGAAAATTGTGGATTCAAACACGGTTGGATCAAGGCCCTTCAAACTGAGAAAGCTCTCGAAGACGTGGGCATTGATTCGGTTTCGCCCCTGTATCATCGGCACTACTTACCCTATTCCGGTTTCGAAATTGGGAAGAGCGACGATCAGGGTGCCGAATAAATAGACTTTGGAGCGCGAGAACAGACTTCGCGCCGAACAAATAGAATTTCTTTTATTTTCAACATTTGTATTTGATCTTGAAATGTTATGTGCTTAATTAAACGCATCATTTCAACTTACTGGCAAGTTTTGTGTTGCGTGGTGCGAATGTTTAAACATGCATTGACCGGCTCGAATTAAGAACAATTCTCAGTGAATATTTATTTGGCCCAGGAAGTGGTCCGAATGCGTCTCTCACAAAGGCTCCGAATCCGGGGACTATTTTGGCCAATTGTGATATCCGCGAAGGCGCTCCGAATTCGGAGATTTAATCAGCCTTAAAAAGCTCAATCGGCCCTAAGGTGTCATGCACCAAAAGGGGGCTCCGAATCCGGAGACTTTACTTTGGCCAATCGTGATATCCATGAATGGCGCTCCGAATTCGGAGTCTTAATCGGCCCTAAGGTGTCATGCACCAAAAGGGGGCTCCGAATTCGGAGGCTTTGGCCAATCGTGATATCCACGAAGGGCGCTCCGAATTCGGAGTCTTAATCGGCCCTAAGGTGTCATGCACCAAAAGGGGGCTCCGAATCCGAAGACTTTGGCCAATCGTGATATCCACGAAGGGCGCTCCGAATCTGGAGTCTTAATCGGCCCTAAGGTGTCATGCACCAAAAAAGGGGCTCCGAATCCGGAGACTTTACTTTGGCCAATCGTGATATCCACGAAGGGCGCTCCGAATTCGGAGTCTTAATCGGCCCTAAGGTGTCATGCACCAAAAAAGGGGCTCCAAATCCGGAGACTTTACTTTGGCCAATCGTGATATCCACAAAAGGCGCTCTGAATCCGGAGTCTTAATCGGCCTTAAGGTGTCATGCACCAAAAGAGGGGCTCCGAATCCGGAGACTTTACTTTGACCAATCGTGATATCTACGAAGTACGCTCCAAATCCAGAGTCTTAATCGGCCCTAAGGTGTCATGCCCCAAAAGGGGGCCTCCGAATCCGGAGACTTTACTTTGGCCAATCGTGATATCTACGAAGGGCGCTCTGAATCTGGAGTCTTAATCGGCCCTAAGGTGTCATGCACCAAAAGGGGGCTCCGAATCCGGATACTTTACTTTGGCTAATCATGATATCCACGAAGGGCGCTTCGAATCCGGAGTCTTAATCGGCCCTAAGGTGTCATGCACCAAAAAGGGGGCTCCGAATCTGGAGACTTTACTTTGGCCAATCGTGATATCCACGAAGGGTGCTTCAAATCTGGAGTCTTAATCAGCCCTAAGGTGTTATGCACCAAAAGAGGGCTCTGAATCCGGAGACTTTACTTTGGCCAATCGTGATATCCATAAAGGGCGCTCCGAATCCAGAGTCTTAATCGGCCCTAAGGTGTCATGCACCAAAAGGGGGCTTCGAATCCGGAGACTTTACTTTGGCCAATCGTGATATCCACGAAGGGCGCTCCGAATCTGGAGTCTTAATCGGCCCTAAGGTGTTATGCACCAAAAGAGGGCTCCGAATCCGGAGTCTTAATCGGCCCTAAGGTGTTATGCACCAAAAGGGGGCTCCGAATCCGGAGACTTTGGCTAATCGTGATATCCACGAAGGGCGCTCCGAATCTGGAGTCTTAATCGGCCCTAAGGTGTCATGCACCAAAAGGGGGCTCCGAATCCGGAGACTTTACTTTGGCCAATCGTGATATCCACGAAGGGCACTCTGAATCCGGAGTCTTAATCGGCCCTAAGGTGTCATGCACCAAAAGGGGGCTCCGAATCCGGAGACTTCACTTTGGCCAATCGTGATATCCACGAAGGGTGCTCTGAATCCGGAGTCTTAATCGGCCCTAAGGTGTCATGCACCAAAAGGGGGGCTCCAAATCCAGAGACTTTGGCCAATCGTGATATCCACAAAGGGCGCTTTGAAGCTGGAGTCTTAATCGGCCCTAAGGTGTCATGCACCAAAAGGGGGCTCCGAATCCGGAGACTTTACTTTGGCCAATTGTGATATCCACGAAGGGCGCTCCGAATCTGGAGTCTTAATCGGCCCTAAGGTGTCATGCACCAAAAGGGGAGCTCCGAATCCGGAGACTTTACTTTGGCCAATCGTGGTATCCACGAAGGGTGCTCTAAGGTTGGGGAGCGAGCTTTGGAAACGAGAAACTTTGTACTGCAATGGTGGAATATGTACAAGTATCAAGCCTACAAGCCGGGTCAATGATAGAATTTACGTAAATGTATTGAATTCCAAGGCCGTGGCAGGCTTCTTCCTGACATGTCTGAGAGCTGATATGTCCCTGTTCCTGCGATGGATTCTATCTGATAGGTGCCGTCCCAGTTTGGACCCAATTTGCCATCGGCCGGCCTCCGGTCTGCTGGAAGTACCTTCTTCAGGACCAACTCTCCTAGCGTGTATCGGCACAACTGAACTCACTGATTATACGACATGGCGAGCTGCTGCTGATACCGTGCCATGGATGCTAGGGCGCGGTCTCTTCGTTCTTCGATTAGAATCAGATCCATGGCAAGCATCATGTCATTTCGGCCCGTATCAAAAACTTGAGATTTCAGAGTTAGGAGGCCGATTTCTAGGGGTAAGATTGCCTGGGTTCCAAAGCATAGAGCAAACGACGTTTCTTCGATGCATCTTCTCGGTGTAGTACGATGAGCCCACAATACACTCGGCAATTCTTCGACCCATTTGCCTTTAGCTTTTTCCAGCCTCTTTTTGATGCCGTCCAAGATGGATTTGTTAGAAGCTTCGGCTTGACCATTGCTTTGGGGGTAGGCCGGTGTAAACCATTGCTTTGGGGGTAGGCCATATTTGTTACATAACTCTCGATATATGCCACAATCGAACTGGGTGCCATTATCTGAGATGAGAGCTCTTGGAATGCCGAATCGTGTTATGATGTTTCTCCATACAAAGCGTTTAATGTCGGCATCTCGTATATGTGTTAAAGTCTTCGCTTCGACCCATTTTGTGAAGTAATCTGTCGCGACGATTAAGAATCGCTTGTTCCCTGGGCCCCTTGGCAATGGCCCTACGATATCAAGTCCTCATTGAGCAAACGACCAGGGGCTGGTGATAGAGTTCAACCTTTTGGTAGGCAGATGGGTTAATGGGGAGAACTTTTGGCACTGTTCACATTTTTTTACATAACTCTCCGCGTCAGCTCTCATTGTCGGCCAATAATACCCCTGTGTTATAGCTCGATGAGCCAAGGAGCGCCCGCCAGAATGGGCACCACAACTGCCTTTATGTATCTCTGTCAGAAGCTCCTCCACTTTGTCAAGGTGTATGCATTCCAAATATGGACCAGAGAGGGACTTTTTATAAAGCCCTCATTGCGGATCCAGATAGTATCGCAGGGCTTTATTTCGCAGCTTATGTGCTTCTTTTTTGTCCTCTGGGAGTTGTTCAAAAGAGAAGAATGCAGCAATGGGGTCCATCCAGCTTGGTGCGGATTCTATAACGTTGACATGGATTTCCTCCGAAGGGCCAATACTCGGCTCCGAGATGAAACCTACCTCGATGGTCTGTTTGATCTCAGAATTGATGGCGGAGTCTAGGCACGCCAAGGCATCCGCGTGTGTGTTCTGGTCGCGTGTTATTTGGTTCAGTTCGTGATGGTCAAATTTTGTCAGCAAGGAATTGGCCATTTTCATGTAGGCCGTCATACGGTCGTTTCTTGCCACGTACTCCCCCTTTAGCTGATTGATTACCAATTTTGAATCGCATAACACAAGCAAACGCCGAGCGCCAAGAAGGTGAGCATTCCGCAGACCGGCTAGAAGAGCTTCGTATTCGGCTTTGTTTTTTTATGCTTCGAATCCAAGCTTGACGGCCTGCTCAATTACTGCGCCGTCTGGAGACATGATTACAACTTCGGCACCGCTGCCCCTTTGGTTAGACGATCCATCACAGTATAATTGCCAAATATCCTCGACATAAATTCTCCAGTTGGGCTTTGGTCGAACTTCAGCCTTTGATCGAACTTTGTCAGGTTTGAGGTTGGCAAGCCCGCCGGTGAATTCGACAACAAAGTCGGCCAGCACTTGCCCCTTGATTGTGGTTTTAGGTAAAAATTGAATGTCGTATTGGCCGAGTTCAAGAGCCCATTTTGAAACACGTCCTGATGCTTCTACACTCCGTAGTACTGATCGGAGGGGATAATCTATTAGCTCCCCGATGCTATGTCCCTGGAAGTAATGCATCAGTTTTCTTGCCACCATGACTAGGGCTAAGATGAGTTTTTCCAACGGAAGGTGGCGTGTTTCGGCGTCAACCATTGCCTTGCTCACTTAACACACTGGCCGTTGCTCCCCTTCCTCCTCTTTTAACAGTACGGCGCTGACGGCCCTATCGAAAACTGCCAGATATAGAATGAACGGGTCACCGGCGGCGGGTGTTGTCAAGAGAGGTACCGAGCGGAGGTAGGTCTTGAGTCCATTGAAAGATGTTTCACATTCGGCGGTCTATTCAAAAGCCCTGCCCTGCCGTAGTGTCTGAAAGAATTGTCGGCAGCGATCTGTAGACCGACTGATGAACCTGTTGAGTGCAGCGGCCATCCCCATCAACTTTCGGACTTCTTTTACTGAATGGGGGGAGCCGAGTTCCAAGATTGCTATGACTTGCCTCGGGTTGGCTTCGATTCCTCGGTGATTGACGATGTAACCCAGGAATTTGCCAGAGCCGATTCCGAACGCATACTTTGAAGCGTTCAGTTTCATTCTGTATTTGCGTAACATGCTGAATGTCTTTTCTAGATCGGCTATATGATTATGTTCTTATTTGGACTTGGCCACCATATCGTCGATGTATACTTCCATAGTGTGGCCGAGTTGCTCTTTGAACATGGAGGTGACCAGTCTTTGGTAGGTGCCCCTGCATTCTTCAGCCCAAAAGGCATAACTTTGTAGCAGTAGGTTCCTCTTGGGGTGAGGAATGCAGTTTTGTCTTGGTCATCTGGATGCATGGCGATTTGATGGTAGCCTCTGTAAGCATCGAGAAAGCTCATGCGTTGATGGCGTGCCGTCGCGTCGACAAGTTGGTCGATTCTGGGTAGAGGAAAACAGTCTTTGAGGCAAGCTTTGTTCAGATCCGTGAAGTCGATGCACACTCGCCAAGTCCTATTTTTCTTCTTCACCACCACTGTATTGGAGAGCTGTAGACGTTCCCGAACGCCCCGGGAGGATGAGTCCCGTTCTGTTCATTTGGGGTCACTACAGCTCAGGACTCTAAAATTGTCACGGTTCTAAGTCTGAACCAAAAGAGTCCAAATCCGGCAAATTGTTTTGAGAAAAACTGATTTTTTTGAAAGAAGTGCCAAACATGGACTGCTTTGCCAGATACAGAGTCGCCACCTAAATATTTTATTTTGGGAAATTTAGGAAACCCTAACTCGGTGCCAAAAGGCCACGTGTCCGTCATCACCAAAGTTGCCTCGGCTCGGGAACTTGGGTACGATTGGGGAAGGTCACTTCGTGAGCACCCCCGCTCGCCCGGTCATAGACCGGCCTCTACTAACCATGATATCAAATTTTGAAAACTTTGTGTGTTCTTAAACCGGTTATTAGCCTAGGTTACTATGTGATGCGCGCAGCATACAAGTATAGATCGGGTCGCCCGAATTGGAACAAAACATTTCATGTTTGTTTTTGAAAGAGGTTTTGCTACCCGCAGGTAGGCTTGAAACATTTGATGATTTATTCCAATTCAGATAACCCAACCTTCACCCACAGGCATTCAGGCAGATATATCACATAAGCATTTAGCCTCATGGTAAGCATGCTACTCATGGCAGTCACTCACACGCATGCAAGGATGCTAAAGCATAAAGCTTACCGGGTACTCCAAGCCAAAACAGAAACTGTATTAGAAATCATGCATGATCCTAATTATACAGAAATGTCTAATGCAACACATGCAAAATGCAACTATAGCAGGCTCGGCTATTCTAAGATGGTATATGAAATGCTACAACTATCATGTATTCGACTTTGAAATTGAAAATACAATGCAGTTAGTATGATGCGTCGAGCCCGGTGCATGCAATACAGATGAATGAATGCAAACATGCTGTCATACTGTATGCTAATTTAAATATGCCCTAATCTAACCATCATAAGCGAATAAATAAAAGGGAGAAAGACGTGGGGTTGGAAGACATACATCACACTCACGCACACTTATTACAGTTGTGCCCTCGCGCAGAGGGTCCGAATAAATAATACAGTCCCGAATAAAAGAATATTACAGTCCGAAAAAAAAAAAAATACAAATTCCTAATTAATTAATGAATTAACTAAGAAAGCAAATAAAACTGGCATGCAAGCCAGGGACTGCCTTGCTTCTGATGGATGATGCATGTCCGGGTTGTCTTGCGCGGAAATCCACCGGAATGCCCCAATTAGCCTCTGTTTACACCTGTTCTTGAAATGCGTGCCAAGCCCCAAAAAGTTGTTGATTCTTCGTTTTGCTGCAACAGAGAGCAGGAAAGGGGCATAGCAATGTATTTGCACAGATATATGCATGTCTCGATCCTCGTGCCACCAATCACGCATACCGAGGCATGATGGCCGAGGAGTCGAAATGCACAACTCAATATAGGATGAATGCACATGAAATTACAGCTAAAACCTAACTCCATCATGGATAATCCGGAGTGTCGGTGATTGGGGAATTGAGACACATTCCGTCACTTGGAGTACGAAATGTACCTCGTTTCCCATGCCCGGGCTAACTCCTATTCCGGACATGATGCAATATGCATGATATGCATGAAATGCGACTAAGATACAATCCTAACATACACAATGCTACCTAGTATGCACTATGCTATGAAAATGAGATGCCTCGAAATGCGTGCACACGGGCATGCAAACCGAGAAAATGACAGAATGCAATCTAAGATACAACCTAGTATGCACTATGCTATGAAAATGAGATGCCTCGAAATGCGTGCACACGGGCACGCAAATCGAGGCGATGGTATACGCAATGTAAATGACATGGAAATATGATATGGGCTTGTACCAACATGAGTGAGCCTCAGCCACACTCACGTAGGATGCCGGCGGATAAAAATGAGGTGCCTCGAAATGCGTGAACACGGGCACGCAAATCGAGGCGATGACAGAATGCGATGTAATGACATGGAAACATGATATGGGCTTATACCAACATGAGTGAGCATCAGCCACACTCACATAGGATGCCGGTGAATGAAAAATGAAGTGCCTCGAAATGCGTGCACACGGGCACGCAAACCGAGGCGATGGCAAAATGCGATGCAATGGCATGGAAACATGATATAGGCTTATACCAACATGAGTGAGCCTCAGCCACACTCACATAGGATGCCGGCGGATAAAAATGAAGTGCCTCGAAATGCGTGCACACGGGCACGCAAACCGAGGCAATGACAGAAATGCGATGCAATGGCATGAAAATGGCATGCAAGCATTCTAATGGAATTTCAGCAATAAAATATGGGGGAAAACAGTCCCGAAATGAGGCGAAATGATACCAAATGCATGGAATTGTCCCGAAATGCGAACTTAGGCACCCGAAATGGCCTATAGCTATGCCAAACATGCACAACATGGACATGAAATGCAAAGACAGAAGCTAGACAGTCCCAAAAAAGGCACTTTCACAGTTATAAACATGGCCAAACAGCAAGCATAGGTATGGCAAAAATGGCATGCAAGAATAGGGGCCAAGAGAGGGGTAATGAAGCAAGTGATATAAGAAAAACCCAAACTGAAAAATTTCCTTGTACAACATTGAAGAGGGACCAAAAATATTCACATTTACAGTTTATGTCAGCCTCAAAATCAGTATACAAACATGATAGAAATGTGATGCAAAATGAGGCTCAAAAGTGGCTATAACATGAAGTATGCAAAATATTCACCAAACAGCCAAAGACCCTTAATAAAACATGTAGAATGGGCCAAAATAGGACTATTTCCAGAACTGTAAAATGGCCAAAAACAAAAGCATGATAGGCTAACTAAACATGCAAGAATGGGGAATAAAAGAGAGATATAACATGAAGTGGCATATGGAGGTCCCAAACCATGAAATGACCTAAATGAAACATGAAGAATGGACCAAAATAAACACTTTTTCAGAACTGTAAAATGGCCAAAAACAAAAGCATGGTAGGCTGCCATTGCATGCAAGAATGGGGAAGAAAAGAGGAGTATAAAGGTAAGTACAACATGGAAGTCCCAAATGGTGTTGAGCCCTTCTTCAATGTTGAAGAGGGGCTCAAAATAAGCCTAATATCAGTTTACAATATGCTCAAAAACAGATTACTCATGGGCCAAAAATAGCATGCAAAATTATGACATATAAGAGGATCAATGAAGCAAGTCCATCATGGAGGGCTCAAACAGGGTTGAGCCCTTAATGAAAAGTGAATATGAGCTCAAAAGAGGGCCCTTTTCAGTTAGGGCCGGAGTTTGAAACAAAAAGCAAGTGGGGCTTACAAATGGATCAAGAAAAGGGGTCAAAAGAGGAGAAGTGTTACTCACCCTTGAAGACTATGACTTTTGTTACTTCTTGGACCAATTTGCAGCTCCTTTTGCCTTTGAGAAGCCTTCCTTGTTGCTGGAAATGAGGTGTTGGTGGTAGAGCTTGGTGATGTAGAAGAAATGGTGATTAGGGACTTAGAGATTTTCAAGGAAATGAGAGGTATAGAGATGGAGTTGTGTATGGAAGCTTGAAGGTGAAGTTTTCTAACCCCAACAAATGATCTAGCTTGCTTGTTATATAGGCCAAGAAGGGGGTGTAAAGGTGGGGGAAAAGGAGACAAACTTTCCCCCACAAAATATCCCCCGGAAAGATCTTTTCTGGGGGATAAAGCCCCACAGCTGTAAAGTGCACAATGCCAAGACCTCGGCCGGCCTGTTACTTTTGCTCCAGGTGGCCGGCCGGCCACACCCCCTAGCCGGCCGGCTAGGGGTCAAAAGGGTCAATCAGATTTTCTGGCCGGCCACCAATTGATGGTGTCCTCCTATGTGTGTACAACACAACCCTGTGGTTAAAAGTCCAAGAAAGTGGGTCCAAGGGGTTCAACATTAGCTCAGAAAGAGGGGTTCAAAAGGGTCAGGTGGAATTACTGGCCGGCCACCAACGTTTAGGGTCCTCCCATGTGTGTACATCACAAATATGTGGTTCAAAGTTCAAGAATGTGGGCCCAAGGTGTTCAACATTAGCCCGGAAGGAGGGGGTCAAAAGGGTCAAGTAGCATTAATGGCCGGCCACCAACTTTTAGGGTCCTCCCATGTGTGTACATCGCAAATATGTGGTTCAAAGTTCAAGAATGTGGGCCCAAGGTGTTCAACATTAGCCCGGAAGTGCAAAAAACGGGCGTCGGAGGGCGTCGGAGGATGTATAACTGGTTGCTGCAACAATTGCTGGCCTCCCACCCTTCAGTGACCTCCCCGGTGATAAAACAGAGGTACCTGCCAAAAATGAACGAAAACCAATGCAAAACGAATGCTCGGGGACCAAAACGCGCAGTTCGAGGTCCCGAAAATGGGCTGTTAAGCACCGAAAGTGGCATTCGGCCACGAAGTGGGTTTCTCAGACCCCAGTGTCCCTCAAAAGGGAGAAAATAGGGAGTATGCCAAAAATTAGAACAAACGGAGGTGGTTAGGCGGTCCCGAACCGAGGCACACGGCCAACGGTCCCGAAAAACCGGAAATCGGACTCCGAAATGGGAAAAATGGCCTACGGCCACCAAATGTAGCCTACGAACATTGAGAGATGGTCTACGGGACCTCTCCTTCCCCTCAGGAAAAGAAACAGAGAAAACCGAGTCTGGTTCGCAAACCGAGACAAGGCACAGAAGAGGGTTCGGAAGTCCGGGGGCAGGGCTCACGGCCGTGACTCTGAAACTTCTGAACGAGCACATTATGCAACATCACCAAGTGCTCAATCGGTGACGTCTGAGTCTTAAGGTTGGTGAAAAATGGGGTGTCTACAAGAGCCACGTAGGGTAAGTGACTTCTCTAATTGCCACGGCGTCGAGCAGTCTGTCGACCTCCTCAACAACGGCGGCAGTGTGTTCCGTGGCTGACCGCCGGCCTTTCTGAATGATCGGCTTACATTTGGGATCGACATTCAGATGGTGCTGTGAAACTGATGGGTCTATTCCCGGCATTTCGTACGGAGTCCACGCAAAAACGTCGAGGTTGTTGAGCAAGAAAGAGATCAACTGCTGCCTGTCGGCTTGATTCAGAGAGGCGTCGATCATGAAAAACTTTTCTAGGCTTCCATCGATGTCAACTCGGTCTAAACCATCCATGGCCTTCTCATTTGGATGCCGCCCAACGTCATCAAGAATCTCCCAATTTGGCACCTCGATGGAATTTACTTGCAGTTCCTTTGGCGTTCTGGCGGCAAGGAGATAACATGCTTGGGCCAATTTTTGGGAGCCGCGGATTTGCTCAATGCCGTGTTCTGTTGGGAAACGTAGCAGTTGATGATAGGTACTTGGGATGGCCTGCAAGGTATGCAACCACGATTGCCCTATGATGAGATTGTACGGCGATGGCAGCCTGACGACCAAGAATTCTACATCCACCGTTCTGGAACCTGCTCGAACGGGTAAGTTGATCTTTCCCAATGGGTACTCTGGATTGGCATTGAAGCCGAATAGTGGAGAAGGAGCCAGAGTCAGGTCTGACTCGGTGAATGCGAGTTTGATGAAGGTTTTATAATACATAACCTCTGAAGTACTACCCTGATCGATAAGAACGCGTTCGACGATGAACTGTTTTACGCGTAGCTCAACAACCAACGGATCGATGTGAGGGAGTGTTACACCGATCAAATCAGAGTCGTCGAAGGTGATACTTGACGTTTCTCGGAGCCGCTTTGCTGGAGTGAGTTGCTGTTGGGGGCCTGGATGCGATTTAATCGCATGCACGGCCGGGGCTGCTGGCAGGCTATATATCATGTGGACGGTGTCAAGCGGATGTGCATCCTCCGGAAGGGCAGGTGTTTTGATCGCACTCCTCTGGACACATTGTTGGAGACGGTCGTCCTTTGCCAACTCCTCAAGATGATCTGTCGAGGCATAGCGGCCGTCAGTTTCTTGCTGTCGGGCTCGAGATCGTCGATCATCTGCCCTTGGGGGTCGCGTAGGAGCTTGGCGCACTGTTTGTTTGGATTTTTCTATTTTCGAGGCCAGATCGCGATGAAGGCGTTCATTCTTAGCGATGATGTTGTCCAGCCTTTGTTTGGTTTGCCTAGCTTGTGCCATGATCGCTTGCATTGTCTCTTACGCTGAAGTCGTCAGTGAGTCGAAGTTCAAGGCGCGTCCTGTAGCGATGGTTTCCTTTCCGAGCATATTTGCTGGAGTGAGGACATCTCTCTGTGTGGTCTCGTCAGTGGCTATCAGAGGATCTTCGGTCATGCCTTCCATGAGTATTCCCACAGACGGCGTCAATTGTGGAGAAGTGGTTTGGAAACACTTTTCGAATCCTGGAAGACGTTCATGATCCTCAACTAGTCACCTGAAAAGGTATAAACACTCCGGTCGGGGGTGCTGGAATTAGCACTCCGACGGACGAGTCAGTTCAGACACTCGAGATAGCTTGTTTACTAAGTTAAGTGAAGTGATTCTTGCATACCTTTCTAAATCCGTGGTTCTTGTATTTATACTTGCTTTTTGGGTGTCGGGGCCTGAGCCTACTTTTATCCCATTCCCCTTTCATTTATTCGGAGCTACTGATCTCCGGATATTCGGCCTTCACAGCGTATTCGGCATCCTAGCCACACAGTACGGAGCCGAATAATACCTGATTTCTGGGGTATGCACCTTCCGACTCTTCTATTTATTTGGCTCCCACAGAAGGGAAATATGGGATGCCGTCAGGAGTTGTGATGGTAATAAAGCTCCGGGTCCTGACGGGTTTAATTTATTGTTCTTTAAAAAATGCTGGAAGATTCTCAAAGATGATATCCTTTAATTCTTCAATGAGTTCCATGAAAATGGGAAGTTAGTAAGGGCTATTAACAGTTCTTTTATCACTCTTCTCCCTAAAGTGGATGAGCCAGCCAAAATTTTTGATTATAGACCAATCAGTCTAATTGCGTTTGTTTATAAAATTCTAGCCAAAGTTCTTACTAATAGGTTGAAGCTAGTGGTCGATAGAGTGATTGGGGAGGCACAGTCTTCTTTCCTTGGGGGAGGAATATTATGGATGCGGTATTAATAGCAAATGAAGTGGTTGATTGCTGGAAGAAAAATAGAAAACAGGGCCTGATTCTAAAACTTGATTTTAAAAAAGTGTACAATTCTGTTAGTTAGGAGTGTTTGCTTTCTATGATGAACAAATTTGGTTTTGGGGGTAAATGGCGAAATTGGATTAAGGAGTGCCTAACCTCATCCTGAATTTCAGTCCTTGTTAATGGGTCTCCAACTCCTGAATTCACTCCAGAAAAAGGTCTCAGGCAAGGGGACCCAATGTCTCCTTTCCTCTTTAATCTTGTAGCTGAAGGTTTAAATTTGTTGTTGCGAAGGGCAAGATCAAGTGGCCTAATAACAGGGGCTGTGATAGGTCATGGTGAAGCCAAAACAACGGTAACCCATCTTCAATTCGCTGATGATACGATAATTTTTTGTGAAGGATGTAGGGAGGAGGTGATGCTAATTAAAAGGATTTTGAGATGCTTTCAGTTAGTTTCAGGCCTGAAAATAAATTTCCATAAGAGTATTGTGTGTGGTGTTGGAGTGCCTGAGCAAGTGGTGGAGAAGTGTGCAACTAGACTGCACTGCACAAGACATAAGTTACCTATTCTTTATCTTGGGATGCCTCTAGGTGCCAATCCAAGAATGAAGAAAACATGGTGACCTGTCATTGATAAGATGAAAGCTAGATTAGCCTCTTTGAAAAGGAAGTTGCTGTCTTTTGGTGGGCAACTCACCCTCATTAAATTTGTTTTATCCAGCCTTCATGTGTACTATTTATCTTTATTTAAGCTGCCGCAATCAATAGCGAAGGAAATTGAGAGCATTCAAGCAGCTTTCCTTTGGGGAGGATCTGGTTTAAAGAGGAAGATCCATCTTATCAAATGGGAGGAGGTTACCAAACGAAAGGATCAAGGAGGGCTAGGCATTAGAAGAATCAAAGATGTGAATGACTGTTTGTTAGTTAAATGGTGGTGGTGTTTTGGTTCTAAAGATAGTACTCTGTGGAAAAGAGTCCTATGTAGTAGGTATCAGTCTATGAGTGGGCGTTGGCTTCCTTGTACAAACTTTAGTGGCAACTATTCATCATTATGGGGTCGGATTTTGAATATTGGTCAGTCAAACCCTCTTTTATTGAGCCTTTTTCTGGATAATTCACAGATAGTTGTGGGGAATGAGTGTAGAGTTCATTTTTGGGATGATCATTGGCTGGGGAATTATTGTATCAAGAGTGATTTTCCTAGGCTCTACTGTTTATCATCTGAGAAGGATTTGTCTTTGAGCATGATGATTGAAAGGAGAAGGAACTCAGGTAGTTGGAACCTCAATTTCAGAAGGCCCTTATTTGCTTGGGAGTCTGAGGAGTTAGCGAGATTATACTATGTTATGAATCAAGTGGAGTTGATGACTTCAAGTAGGGAGGATCATTTGAAGTGGATGGCATGTCAATCAGGTTAGTGTAGTGTCTCTTCCCTCTATAATCTGTTAGTTCCTACAAATTCTGTGCTAGTTACTAAGCTACTGTGGAATAATATGGCTCCACCAAAAGCCCAATTCCTTAGTTGGTTTTCTTGGAAGGGGAGATTGAAGACTGTTGGGTTTTTACGTCACATTGGTGTGCTGAATCAGAATACTTATGTCAATTGTGTGTTCTGTGGTCAAGCCGTGGAAATAGTAAACCATGTTCTTCTTTGGTGTCCTGTTGTTTGGAAAGTGTGGTCGTGCCTCATGAATTGGTAGGGGATGCACTGGGTAATACCTGATAATGTTAATGGGCTATTGCAGTGGTGGAGGGGTTATAAATGGAGAAAGTTCGAAAATAAAATTTGGAAGGCCATTCCGATGGCTGTCATATGGTCATTGTGGAAAATTGAAATAATGTGGTCTTTAACGGGAGAATCTTCCAGTTGGATGAATTATGTGAAATGATTGAGGTGAGAATTGCCTTTTGGGTTAAATCTCTGTCAAAGAAGCCTCCATATTCAGTTCAGGATATTATTATTAACTTGCAGCATATCAGAGCCATCAGTTGCTAGACATTGTATCTGTATGTTGGGGGTGTGGGTGTTCTGCAAGGTAAGTATGTAGCTGTCTGTCTATTCATTGTTCTGGTTTGGGAGTATTGCTTTTGTCTGTTCTAAGTATGTTGGTTTTGCGATTTCAAGACCTATATGTAGAGACTCATGAGTTGTGGGTGTTGAACCGAACTGCATTTGTTGTTCTATAAGGTTTTCTGGTTGCATGTGCTATCTTTCCTTTGGCTTGGATCTCCAATTACAAGCACATGCTCTTTTTATGTCTCTATAATGTTAATAGAGGATGCATTGGTGGAGGTTAAGATGGTTTTGAGCTTGGAAGTGAGGCTGCTGTGCCTATGAGTAGGGTGAGCTGCAGTGGAGGTTAACACATTGATGGTCAGGTATAAATATGAAGGACAAGGTAATGGAGGAATTTGTGACACAAGGGAGTTGAGTTGTTGTTGTATTTGAAGCTGCTGTATTTGTAAGCATTGATGCAGGCTTTGTTATCCTGTCTTCTTCCTCTCTTTTTTTTGGTTGCTCTTCATTGGTTCCCATCGGAGAGGTGCAGGTTCAACTGTTGTTTAGCTCATTGGTTCTAGTGCCGGGATTGAGGTGTTGCTGATGCAAATATGCTGTTGAAGCTGCTGTATTGCTGTTGTTTTCTCTAGCAGTGTTGCTGTATTATTGCACTACTGATGGTGTGTTGTTTATTTATCTCGTTTTGGTTGCTTTTGATTGGTTTCTCACCAATCTTGGGTTATGCTAGCATATGATTGTGCTTTCTTTGCGGTGCCAACCTAGTTGGGATTGTTCTGGTTAGCTATGATGCTCTGTGCATTTCCCCGCTTTGTTGATGTAAACTTTGCGTGTATACTGTTTTTTATCAATAAAGCTTATTTGCTGATAAAAAGAAGAAGAAGAAGAAGTTATAATCTATAATCTATTTTAACAGCTACACTAAACGGGGCTAAAAGTTCTAATAGCTCTAATTGGTGTGTGAGTCTTATATAATGTGATGTTTTTTTTTTGTTATTGTTTTTGTTTTTGTTTTTTTTTTTGATTTTTCGCATCATTAGTACACTTTTAAAACTTTCAAATTAGAGGAATGTATTATTTCTGTTAAATAATTTCCCTGTAGCAGCACATGGTTGGCCTGATGGCCTTGGACATCAGCATCAATCAGTGACTGTGCAGCAGGACATGGTTGGCCTAATGGCCTTGGACATCATCATCAATTCAAATGGTATCAAATTGTATTGATAATTAAAATTTCGTTTCACATTGGTTAATATAATTAATTTTTTTTATATTGAGACTTTTAATTTAATTTTTTTTAATCTTATTTAGTTTGAATTTTTTAATTTTTATGAAAAAAAAAATAATGATTGTGAGTTGAATGTAATATTTTATCTTATTAATTTATTTAACCTAAATTATTATTTTATACTTTTTTAATCCAAAATAATAGCCATACCAAGGTTAAAGTAACAAAGGATACATGCTTCAAGGATGTCATATTTCTAAAAATAAATAATAAAAAAATAAAAAAAGTAACTCAATAAAGTCCGGATGGAAGTTACGATTTTTTTTTTATGGAAATTATGAACAATGAAATTATTATGTATATTTTTAAACAATTCCGCTAGGTAGCTCAAAAAATTAGAGGTTTGAGTGGCCCGAAATCACAAAACAATACCATTTTGCCTTTTTCTTTTTTCTTTTCTTCTTTCTTTCCATAACTCATAGAAAAAGAAGAAGAAGAAGAAGAATAAGAAAAAAGAAGAGAAAGGAGAATAAGGCCGGCCCTGGGGTGAGGCGACCGAGGCAGTCGCCTGGGTGAGGCGACCGAGGCAGTCGCCTCGGGCCCCTAATTTTGAACAAAATTTAGGACCCCAATTAGAGGAGTGTATCATGTCATGTTATTTTATAATTATTTTAATATTAGCTGAATTTATTTATTTTTATATTGTCGTGTGGTGTTATTTTGATTCGTGTTCGATTGATGTTTAATGTGAAAACTTTCACTTTCAGTTAAAAATAACTTAGCAAGTGTATTAAGAGATTAAAATTTTTCTCATAAGTTGAATTTTATAAAATTTATTTCAACTAAATGAAATATTCATAGAATGTTTGATTTTAATTCAATTGCATATTTGTGGAGGAATCAAGCTATGCATGGGCTATATAATCCTAATCATCTGATGCCGGAATGGCAAGATTAGAAAGAACAGTTGATCTGTTGACTGAGACCTTGAGGCTACAACAGAACTAACAGCCCCCACCTCCTCCAGTTCAACCCGAACAGAATGTTAATGAGGATATAATTGCTCTAACACAGAAGTTCAGCAAAATGAAACCACCATCCTTTTAGGGAGGCCTTGAACCATTAAAGGCCGAAGCATGGGTTCTAGAAATCGAGAAATTGTTCAAAGTGTTTCCTTGTTCGGAGGCACACAAGGTGCTATTGGCTACCTTCACTTTACAAGAAGAGGCCAGAAGGTGGTGGATGCTTGTCCGTGACACCAATATTGTTCTGACTTGGGCTCAATTTAAAGAAGTCTTTTTTGAGAAATACTTCCCTCAGTGTGTCAGGGATCGAAAAGTAACTGAATTTGAACAATTGAAACAAGGTACTATGTCAGTGACAGAGTATGAATCAAAGTTTATTGAACTCGCTAGATATGCACCACACATGGTGGACACTGATTACAAAAAGGCTAGGAAGTTTGAAGGTGGCCTTAATGTTGAAATACTTGACAGAATCAATGTTCTGAAACTACTGAAATATGTAGATGTTCTTGACCGAGCAATAATAGCCGAGTCGAATATCGAGGCACTGAAATAGACTGAAACACTAGAAACTGAATGGCGCGGTAAGAGACGAGGCTTTAAGTTCAAGAAAGGCCGAAATAATTCATCGAACAAAAAGTAGAATACGGGGTCAACAACCAGTTCCAGTCAGGGGAGTGGCTCCATACCGCCCTATTCAGAATGTGGTAAGAAACATAAAGGGGTTTGTTATAAAATCTCAGGTGCTTGTTACAGGTGTGGCAAGGTGGGCCACATGGTTAAAGATTGCCCTTCCACTTCTCAAGGCAATAGTGAAGCTGCAGCAAGCGCAGTAGCATCAACTGCCCCACTAAAACGCAACCCCAAAGCTACTGAAAAAGAGCCTATGAGGCAAGGCCGAGTGTTTGCCCTGGTACCGGGAGATGTACAGAATATCGAGACCGTTGTGTCAGGTATACTCTCAATCTGTACTCAAAATGCTTATGTTCTGATTGATTCGGGGTCTACACATTCATATGTCTTGCATGCTTTTTCACGGAAATTGAATAGACCATTGGAACCCATGAATTATTTGTTAGCTGTATCTTCACCTGTTGGGAGATCCATGACTTGTGCTTATATGTACCCTGCATGTGAGATTATTGTTGGAGATGCGCATTTGTATATTGATTTACTGCCATTGAACATTGACCACTTTGACGTAATATTGGGAATGGACTGGTTAACAAAATATCATGCTACCATAGACTGTGTAACAAAACAAATTATTTTCCGTCCACCTGGATTGCCTGAATTTGTGTTTAGTGGAGTTGGAGTAATACCTCCCCCATACCTGATTTCATCCATGAAAGCATTTAAACTGATTAAGAAGGGATGTAAAGGATATCTATGTTGTATATTGACTGTACCTACTGATGTTAAAGCTAATGTGGACAGTATTCCTATAGTTAGAGAATTTCCAGATGATTTGCCAGGGGATTTGATTGATAGGGAGACTGAATTCACCATTGATGTGATTTCAAGTACACAGCCAGTATCTAAAGCTCCTTACAGAATGGCACTGACTGAATTGAAAGAGTTAAAAGTTCAGCTGCAAGAACTGTTAGATAAGAAGTTCATCAGGCCTAGTACTTCACTGTGGGGCGCACCGGTCTTATTTGTGAAAAAGAAAGACGGCTCATTGAGACTCTGCATTGACTACCGTGAACTGAACAAGGTAATAGTGAAAAATAAATATCCATTGCCTCGTATTGATGATTTATTTGATCAGTTACAGGGTGCCCAAGTGTTCTCCAAAATTAACCTTAGATCTGGATACCACCAGTTGAAAGTCAAGACAGGGGACATTGAAAAGACTGGCCTTCGAACGAGGTACGGACATTATGAATTCTTAGTTATGCCTTTCGGAGTTACCAATGCACCCACTACATTTATGGATCTTATGAACAGAATTTTCAAACCATTCCTAGATGAATTTGTAGTTGTTTTCATAGACGACATTTTGATTTATTCCAAAAGCACGGAAGAACATGAACATCATTTGAGAATTGCCTTGCAGACCCTAAGAGAACAGAAACTCTATGCAAAACTGACAAAGTGTGAATTTTGGCTAGACAATGTAATGTTTTTGGGACATGTGATTCGTAAGGATGGCATTACAGTTAACCCGCAGAAAATTGAACCAGTAGTGAATTGGCCCAGACCGTCTAATGTTACAGAAGTTCGAAGTTTCTTAGGCTTGGTCGGGTATTACAGGAGATTTGTGAAGACTTCTCCAAGATTGCCTTACCATTGACTCAGTTGACTCAAAAGAGGATATCATTTGACTGGACCGATAAGAGAGAATCAGTTTTTCAAGAGTTAAAGACTCGACTTGTGACTACACCGATTCTTACCCTACCCTCAGGTACGGATGATTTTACCATATTTAGTGATACTTCTTATAAGGGTTTGGGATATGTTTTAATGCAGAATGGTAAAGTGATTGCGTATGCTTCCCAACAACTGAGACCACATGAAAAGAACTACCTGACCCATGACTTAGAACTTGCTGCAGTAGTGTTTGCACTGAAAATCTGGCGTCACTACCTTTATGGGGCGACATGTGAAGTGTATACAGACCACAAGAGTTTGAAATACTTCTTCACACAAAAAGAACTGAACATGAGACAACGAAGATAGTTAGAACTGATAAAAGATTATGACTTACAAATTTTGTACCATACAGGAAAAGCTAACACCATTGCCGATGCACTGAGTCGGAAATCAGTTGGAAATTTAGCCTGTTTACTCACTGGGTAGAAAGAATTGCTATGTGACCTTGAAAAATTTGAGGTTGAAATTGTTTTACGCGAACAAGGTGGAACCTTAGCCGCTATTTCTGCTCAACCGGCACTGATTGAGGAAATTAAAGAGAAACAGCAACAGGATGACTTCTTGAAAAAGGTCATTGATGAACGGGAGTCCAAACCGAGGCCGGACTTTAAATTTGAGAACAATGTGTTGAAATTCCAGGGAAGGTTGTGTGTGCCGAATGATTCTGAACTGAAAAGATGAATTCTGCAAAAGGGCCACAATTCGAAACTGTCTATCCATCCAGGAAATACGAAAATGTACCAAGACTTGAAACTGAATTTCTAGTGGCCGGGAATGAAGAAAGAGATTGTTGACTTTGTATCAAAATGTCTTCAATGCCAACAAGTTAAAGCTGAACATCAACGACCCGTAGACTTACTGCAACCCTTACCAATACCGGAGTGGAAATGTGAACATATCACTATGGATTTTATTGTTGATTTACCTCGCTCCAGTAAAGGTATGGACTCAATTTGGGTTATTGTTGATAGACTGACTAAATCTGCTCACTTCTTACCTGTCAAAACAATCTATAATGCGGACAAACTGGCTATACTTTATATTGATAAGATTGTTAGATTGCATGGACTGCCCGTGTCCATTGTTTCTGATAGGGACTCGAAGTTCACATCGAGATTTTGGCAAAGTCTGCAAACTGCATTGGGTACTGAACTGAGACTGAGTAGTGCATACCATCCTCAGACGGATGGCCAGTCAGAAAGAACCATCCAGACTCTGGAAGATTTACTGCAGATGTGTGTTCTTGATTTCCAAGGAAATTGGGAAAGCCATTTACCTTTAGCTGAGTTTTCCTACAACAACAGTTTTCACTCGAGCATTGGTATAGCGCCTTTCGAGGCTTTGTATGGCAGAAAATGTCGATCTCCTATTTGCTGGGCAGAAGTTGGAGATAGGCCTTTGCTTGGGCCCAAGATTGTACAGGAAACCACCGAAAAAGTGAAACTGATTCAACAAAGATTGAAAACCGCACAAAGTCGACAGAAAAGTTAAGCGGATGTCTGAAGGCGAGACAGAGAGTACGAAGTAGGTGATCATGTTTTTGTTAAAGTGACACCGATGAAAGGACAGACTCGTTTTGGAGTCAAGGGTAAGCTAGCACCGAGATATGTCGGACCGTACGAGATTATTGAAAAGATTAATCCGGTGGCGTATCAAGTAGCGCTTCCTCTTGAAATGGAGCATATGCATAACGTGTTCCATATTTCAATGTTGAGGGATTACCTCTGGGATCACTTCCATGTGATTGAGCCTACCCGTGTAGTGTTAAGTGATGACTACACTTATGAAGAACGGCCTATTCAAATTGTAAACCGACGGATCAAGAAGTTAAGGAACGAAGAAATTCCGTTTGTGAAAGTTGATTGGCAAAACCATGGTGGCGTATATGCCACATGGGAAAGGAAAGACGATATGATCAAGAGATCTCTTGTACTGTTCTCTCTGGATCCGGTATTCTTCCAAAATGAAGGTAATTCGAGTTTGGAGGACCAAACTCTTTGCAAGGAGGAGAGACTGTGACAACCCTCACCACTGTTTACTGATAATGCCACTGATTACTGCTAAACTGTGACTGAACATGATTAAGTAACTGATTTGACTGACATTCTGAACTGATTGATCGAGTGTATTAGTTTAAACGCATTTCTAGCTGTTTGACTGTTAATTGATCTGTTCATGTTTTAAGTTTGAACTGTAAATTGAAGGCCTTATCGGCGGCCGAATCTGAAATCGATTAATGTTTTATGCTAATTAGAATTTATATGATTTTATGGTAGATTTGATTGAAATGTGATTTAGAATGATTAAATTAGATTAAATAATAGTAAATTACATTAGTTGGCTTATTTACCAAAATGCCATAGAAGTGGGCCACTTTGTTAAGTCTTGTTAGAGCTTATGTGTTGCATCATTTTGTTCATTCTTGAGACCAAAACCGATTGAGAGATGGAGAGTAGGAGGAAAGACTTGAGTTCATCAAATTGGCTTGGAGAATTAAAAGATTTGGAGGATAATTGCACAAATTGAGCTTCCATTCTTGAAATTGAGGACTTAAGGTAGGAGAATCATCTTCTTGAACTTGTATTTAAGTTGTATCTTGCATGTTTCATGGAAGTTTGGTGATTAGAGACTAGAATTGGTTCAAAATGTTGAATTGAAGCTTAAATCATGCATGCATGTACATGTTCTAGCATTTTGAGGTTGTTTTCATGGAAATTGCTATATGCATGTCCATATCTTGATTATAGTTCATGAATTCATCATGTTTTTGGAAGTTTTGACTCATTTGATTACGTATTGGAAGCTTTGATTTCAATTGAACACATGCATGTTACATACACTTTATGTTCTTGAAGTTTATTTGAAATTGTGTTTAATTGACTGACCTTTGGGCTTTGATTTTGCAAATTGATCTTCAAAACATGTAATATTATGAGTTTTAAAGTGTTTTCCAGAAAATTGGCCCAAAGGAATCGAATTTGATGCTTTAAATGTTGAGTTTTGTGCTTGGAGACAAATCTGAAAATTCCAGATTTTGGATCCACGCTCGAGCGGGGAACTCCACGCTAGAGCGTTCACTCTAAGTACATGAAGCCCACTCGAGCGGGGAAAGTAACACTCGAGTGTGAAATGCGTGTATCCAGTACATTTCATGTGTTTACAGTCTGCTCGAGCGAGGGAATGCACGCTCGAGCGAGGACTTGTGTCTCATGCTCGAGCGAAGGTCGAGCGCCCATCGAGCGTGAATTGCATGCATCTAGTACTTTTGCCTATGCTTGCAGTCTGCTCGAGCGAGGAAAGTCTCGCTCGAGCGGAGCTCCTTTATCTGCATGTCCGTTCGAGCATAGAAAGCCACACTCGAGCGTGGACCCCTGTTTCAGCAAATTTTGAAAAGTATTTTAAAGTGCATCTTTGTATCCTCTTTCCATCCTAGGCATTCCTAGGGCATGTTTAAGGCATCTTAATGAGGATATTGATATAGAACCACACCGAGACAAGTTAGGGACTAATTCCCAAGTGTGTAACTTAGTGTGTGTTCATTCTGTAACTGAGTAGGGTTGGCATCCGAGGACGCTCATTAGCCGCTTATAGCCCAGTGCTCTATGAGTAACAATGTTGTAAAGATATGTTCAATTATGAATATTTTCTGAATGACCAACTGTTTTGTTTACTGAAACGTTATTGTTTAATGAATGAATGCTTGTCTTATTTGTAAACTGTATTTGTGGTATCCATAGCAATTTACTGTTACTGCTACTGTCACAGAGATCTCTATCGGTTCCCATGTTGGAACCACTACTGTTTACTGTTATGATGGCCATCAACTGACTGTTTGGTCTGTTAAGACCTACTGTACTGTTTGCTATTGAATATACCACATATAACTGCTATGGTTTCTAAATGACTGATATGACTGTTTAATGACTGAAAGGACATTCATTCTTAACCTCTTTACACAACTATTATTCACTGGGCTTTAGCTCACTGTTTATATTTATATGTAGGTGTTCAAGCACCGGATCGATGCTAAGAGCGTTGGGTTAAACTCCCTTTTGTCAAGCCAACCATTGTGCCTCACTTCGAGGTTCCAAGTGTGTTCAAGCCAAGGCTGCTTCGGGGTGTTTTAGATTCCCCCTTTCTGTCTCTGTTTTGTATAGACTGTATGAGACTGGCACTGTACTGTTATAGTAGGGATTTGGTCCCTAACCTGAATGTTGTACATATTGCATGTATATACTGTTTTGCTTATGAATGTGAATATGTGCAGAAAAGTCTTTTTGCATACAGACTGTCACAGCTCATTGGACATCTTTTATTACTGTTTTGGCTTCCGCCAGCCCCTGGACTCTGTATTACTGTCTTTACTGTTAAGCAGGCCTTCAGTAATCACGGATTACTGGCCGGTTACGGTACTAAACTCATAGGGGCGGGTTTGGGTCGTGACACATTACCTGATTAAGACTGTTGTGCCAATACAAGTATTCAATTTTCAGTATCGAGTTCAACCTCATTTTCATGCAATGTGATGCTCATGATGCAAAATACAACACTTTTTCAAAGAAAAACTGGTTTCCATTCCGATCATGGTTGTTTTACAAAAGTGCAGTACAAGTTTTTAAAGCAAATAAAAAATGTCTGAAGCTGTACAATGTGCTAAAACTATAAAAAAAAAATATATATATATATAAAAAAAAGGAAGAAAAAAAAAAAAGAAAGAAGCTAAGCAAAAATACAAAAAAAATCAGCGCTGGTCACCTCAGGCCCGAGAAGCCCTCTTCGTCCTTTTCTTCGGAGGACAGGACTTTGGGGTACTGTCTCCGTCGGTGCCGCTGTCTGAATCTGGACCAGAGTTTGAATCGGAGCCATCTCCGCTCTTCGCCTCGGAGCTCGCCTCAGCATCACCCCCGCTCTCAGAACTCGAGCTGTGTCATCATCTCCACTCTTAGATGACTCTGAATACTGACTCGTTGCCTTCTTAGAGTCATGACCATGCTGTTGGTGAAAAGCACAGTATTTGGCCATGTTGTGTTTTGGGGTGAGAGGATCAGGTAGAGGTCGAGGATTTAGTGGCTTAGGATGCCCCTTTTTGATCAACACGCCCATGGCTTTGGATAAGGACATGTAAAGCAGGGTAAAGACCCTCTGGGATTGGGCTTGGTTGTTTGAGGTTTGTGGAGTTGTGTTGGATGTACCAGCGAAAGGGTTAGCAGTATTGGGTGTGGTGGTGACCATACTCACATCCGAAGACCGTGCAGCAATGCTACCACTAGTAGTCGCATTAGAACTACGTGAAAAAGGCCACTTGGCGTGCTCCTTTTCATCAGTGATCAAGCCCTCTTTCATTGCATCTTCGATCTGAACCCCTATTTCGTGGAGTTCAGTAAATGTAAATAATGGCAAGATGATCATCTTCTGCAGCAGTTTCCCTTGTAGATTATGGACTACCATTTGTATTTGATCTTTCTCAGATGGCTTGGTTATCATCATCGATGCCTTGGCCCTCCGCCTTGTTACAAAGTTCGAGAAGCCCTTATTTGGCTCCTGACGAGTTGCTTCTAGATCACGTGTTGTGACCTCAAACTGGGTGTTATAGGAGTATTGTGCTATAAAGGCCTCAGCCATCTCCTCTCAGCTGCGCTTCACTAAATCCTCAAGCTTTGCGTACCAGAAGGCCGCTATCCCCGACAAGGTTCGGCCGAAAAGCGACAACTTCTGAAGTCTAGTAAGGCCCATAGCCGCAAGTGGACCATAGGATCCCCAGAACTATCAAACCGATCGATATGTGGCATTTTGAACCGATTCGACAAAGTCATTACCGAGTCAGTATAGCCATCCTCGATATCAGGAATTGAGTTCACACCCTGTGCCCGCTTGAAAAGCTTTTCTAACTTGTTGACCTTCAGTGCAGTGGGGTCAACTTCGAATTCAAATGGCGCCTTCGTTTGGTACACTGGTGCCTTGGAGGCTTGCAATGGGATGGGGTCTACTGGGATGCCCAGATTCTCTTGGACATTGATAGTAACTCTGGGTGCTGGAATACCCGCAGGAGGTGCATGGGAAGCAGAAGCCGCTATTTGCTGTGGTTGTTGTTGTTGCAGCCTATTTATCACTTCAGCTTGCTGAGCTGTAACTTCAGTTTGGCGAGCAGCATCTTGTTGCATGGTTTCTATGGTCTACTAGAGATAACGAAACAAGTCTTCCATGCTAACCAGGGGATGTTGTGCCATCAGAACTGGCGAATAATCTTTTAGTGGAGTGGAAGTAGAAGACTGAGCCTGACTGGGTACATGTCAAGTAAAAGGTTACTGCTGGACTGGTGAGTTATGCCTAACCCTCCTTCATCTCGTAGCCGGTGGGAGTAAAGCAAACACTAGTTGTCCCTTAACAAGATCCCCGAATATGTAAAGTCTTCTTACACGGGTCAAGAGTGCTTGGGGGGTAACTGAACTATCCGAAGCAATTATGAAAAACTACCTTGCAAAAACAAATAAAGCAAAAATTAGAAACCGCATAGCACTTCAGCTCAGATTTTAATCAATGTGCAGATGTAATCAAAGTTGTAGGATCATGCTCAACACTGAATTCTGCCTTCCAAAACTGATACCCAAACTTGTAACTGATACATGCATTCCTATAAAGTTTCACTCTAAAAGCACATACCAGTTAAGTGAGAGTCAAAACACCCCTATGATGGGGTAGGGTTACCCTATCATAGTTTCGTCAAGAGCTAGGGTTTCACTATGCACGCGATGTGTTTCATACAATCCTAAATTTGGGTAAGTAACCTGTCCTAATTTGGAATAGTCTCTATGGCTTTTCGATATGCAACTAGGTCAATTGGTCAAAAATGGTACCTCAGCAAGACTACCTAATATACCTCTCACACCTAATACCGAGAAGTGAAACGAGGATCAAACCGTATAACGGTAGTCCAGATCCAAGGGTTGTGCTCCCATTGTAGCAGAGCCCGCAACCAGTTAGTCTTTTGGCAAGCTTTTCCAAGCGAGCCTCTGGCAAACTGTTCAGGAATAGCAAATGGCAAACACTATGACTTAGGCGCACCAATGCGAATGAAAATGCAAAGAAACACATAAGTGTAGATAAAATAACATATCATGAGTTCGAGTCAAGTTCTCTAAATCTCCAGCAGAATCGCCAGAAACTATAGCTCGACTTTTTCGCGCCCCCTTTTGGAAACTCGAAAGAAGCCCTACAGTTCGAACTCCCGCGTTTCTGAATCTAATCTCACAAGTGCAATATGAAATTGATAAACACCAAAGAGTCCAAATCCGGCAAATCATTTTTGAAAAATTGATTTTGAATAAAAAATATTAAAATTGGACTGCTTTGCCAGATACAGAGTCCCCACCTAAATATTTTATTTTTAAATTTAGGAAACCCATGACTTGTGCCAAAGGCCATGTGTCCGTCATCACCAAAGTTGCCTTAGCTCGGGAACTTGGGTACGAGAAGGGAAGGTCATGAATTGAGCACCCCCGCTCGCCTGATCAAAGATCAGCTTCTACTAATCATGATATGATTTTTATGAACATTATGTGCTCTTATTCCGGTTATTAGACTAATATTACTATGTGATGCGCACAAGCAAGTATAGACTAAAATTGCAAGAATTGGAACAATTCAATTTCATGTTTGTTTGCGAAAAGGGTTTGAATTTGCCACCTCAAGTGGACTTAAAGTTTGCGAATTTGCCACCAAACATTGTGGGCTTAAAATTGATTTGCCACTAGACATAGTGGGCTTTAAACATATATTCGTTGAATCGTTCCAATTCAAACAATAAGCCTTCATCCACAGGCATTGAAGCAGATTAACAAGTAAGCATTTAACCTCATGGCAAGCATGCTAGACATGGCAATCACTCACATTCATGCAAGTATGCCAAAGCACTAAAAACTCACCTAGTACTCCGAGCTAAGAAAGAAATAAGTTAGAAAAAGAATACATGATTCCTAACTATGCAAAATGTCTAATGCAACACATACAATATGCAACTAATAGGCTCAACTACTAATATGGCATTAGAGTCAATGAAATAACATATGGTCTAAGCACGTATTCAAAAATGTATTTAAACAACAATGTAGTTAGAATGATGAACCAAGCCTCGGTGCATGCGATACAAATGAATAGATGCAAACATGCAATATGCTAATTGAAATGTGATACTCCTAATTTAACCATCAAAAACTGGTAAATAAACGGGAGAAAAATGTGGGGTTGGAAAACATACACATTATTACAACATTACGCTCTCACGAAGGAGAGTTCTAATGAATAAACTAGCTAAGCTACACTACTTAAGCTAATTATTACAAAACTTGAATGAATAATTAACTAACTATCTAAGCTAATTAACTAAGAATTAACTAGGTTAAACTAATTAAATGTTTACATCATAAACTAATTAGTTACAACTAATTAAGCTAATTAATTATTACAACACAAACTAATTAGCTACAACTAATTAGTCAAATTAATTATTACAACACAAATTAATTAGCTACAACTAACTAATTACAACAAATGCCTAATTAAATGCTAATTAAACTAATTAACTAGCCAAGTGGTCTCGAGAAGCAAGGGAGGCCCATATATGCTCGGTTTCCACCTGAAGAACATCCGCTGTCTGCCCTCGAATGCGTTTGTTTGCATAACCTTTGCACTATTTCCTTCTCCAAATCAACGTTGCCATGCTTCACAAGCACACTACTCAAAAATCATTGGTGGTCGGCCGGCCACCACTGAGGGGTTGCCATCCAACACTGATAACCTGCCGGTCAGTAGCAGTGGCCGGCCGGCCACTGATGACACACCTTTCCTTACTGCAGCAGAGAGCAAACAGGGCAAAAAGATGGTATTCTCACAGGTTGTTTGTACTCTATACCCCTCCTTGTCATCAAAACAATCTCAAAGGAGTGATACACTTGGTTCCAAAACCATCAACCATGCAATTTCATTGCATGGTAGCCAAAGAATTAAGATGTACAAGTTAATGAATGCACAAATAAGACTCAACAACCATCACCCTATCATGCACGATCAAGGGCAATGGAGACCTTGGAAACTTGGCACATTTCATCACTTTAAGTATAAAATGCCCCAATTTTCCTTATGTTCAATTAACGTCCGATTGAACACATGCAACACAAACAAATGCTTACCTTGCACAATTTTACTTACCACTTTTATTTACTCATTTTAATCACCAACCATTACTTAGTCAATTAAGTCCATTGGTGAGAGTTCTCTAAAGTGAAAGAAATGTCAACCAAGGATTGGTTTAAGGCATAAGAGAAGCTTCATACCATTGGTAATGAACCCTCAAAAGATGATTAAACCATTAAGCATGAGTCTCAATCTCAAGCTTAAAGAATCCTAAGTTTGAAACAACCTTCAAAGCAAATAAAGAGTGAAGAAATGAGAGAGGTTGCAGAGCTTTAGGTGCTGACATGAAGTGCAAAACAACATCAAAACATGCAATCAACTCAAGTTGGAATATAGCTAGAAAAAGCTAGAAAATCATGCTAACAGATAGAACTAACTAGGCTAGCAAACAAGACACAAAGAGGAGAGGCTAACCCCTCCAATTTCGGACTTCAAAACATGTTTTTTCCCACTGAAAATACTTTGAAATTCAGTGGTTAAAGGCCCAAAAAAAGTTGGTTTGAAAGTGGAAAACAAAGGTGCAAAAGCCTTAGAAGTAAGGAATAAAAAAGAGTGAAACACCCTCCTAACCTTAAATGGCTTAAAACACCAATTTCAACCCATCAAAACAAAGATTTTTACAGCTCAAAATCACCCCAAAAACAGTGGGAAAAGATTGAAAAACAAGTGTACTAAAACAAGTTTAAAAGACAAGTGTTATATCTCTTGAAGCCAAGCACAATTTTAGGCACAAATACAAGTCAAAACCACCTTCTAAAGCTCTAAGAAGGTTTCAAGGGACCTCAGCTCAAAGGTGATCAAGTTTGGTTAAGGAAGTGTATGCAAAAGTGTAGTGTAACTAGGCAAGTGTACACAAAATTGCAAGAGAGAGAAAGAAATCTAAAGAGAGAGAGAGAGAGATATTTTTCGTCCCAAATTTTCTAACCCTAAAAAATGAGGGAGGACGCCCCATATATATAGAAAAGCATGCATTTGGCTGAGTTAAATCGGTCCATACACGTGTATGGTAATAAAGCTCATTGTGCCAACAACTGGAACAGCTGTCAAGAAAATATCTGAAAAAAGGCATCAATGGCCGGTAGGCCACCAATGATGGTCGGCAGGCCACACCACTAGCTGACAAGGCCCAGTGGTGGCCGGCAAGGCACAAAAGGAGGCCGGCAAGGCACCAAAGCTGGCCGATTGGTCCCAGGGTGTTGAGGTTTGAAGAACTGGAGTTTTGGGTGTGAAAAACTAAGGTTTTGGTCCAAAACAAGGCACAAAGCGGACACCGTTTTAAGGCTCAAAGATAGGCCACTCCACCGAGGACTTCAAGCACTCAAAACAAACACATGCAATCATAATCATCGTGTGCACAAACGATGACATCCAAGTCTTGAGGACGGTCAAAAATGGAGTGTCTACAGTATTGAGTTTCTATCTGTTTTGTGTAGAAATATCTATCTATATGTTTGTTCTGTTTTGCGAATTGAAGGCCTTATCGGCATCCAATCACGAAACTGACTTGGTTTCTATGTTATTTAGAGTTTTAAGAATTTTATGGTAGATTAAGGCCAAGTTTGGGAAGACTAATAAGTGCACTTTTTGACTTTTTTTGTATTATGTGTAGAAAAAGTAGAGATGAGATGTTGATTGATGTGACCCAAAAAAAATAAAAAGATGAAATAAGTGCACTTTTTTAGGTTAGGATGATTAGTGTTAATTTGATTAGCTTAAGCCAAGTCTAATTGAGTCTTCTTAATTAAGCCTATATAAGGCATATGAGACCTCTAGAATACACTTTACACTCTCATTTTCATTCTTCTTGAGCTTCAAACGTGAGAGAGAGAGAGAGAGAGAGAGAGACCAAGAGAGATTTGAAATCATCAAGGGCAATTGAGGAAGATTTGGAAGAATTAGCTTGGAACCTTAACCAATTAGCCACCTAGAGCATAATTGAGCGTCTAAGGTAAGAATTCAACCCTTTAGCTATGTAATTGAGCCAACAAATGCATAGATTCAAGAGGTCTAAGTGTTCAAACATGAGAATTGAGTTAGAAATGAAGGAATTTAAGTCATACCATACATGCATGCATGCATGCATAATTCCTGAATTTTGAGTTTTTATTTAAACAAATTCTTATACGTAAGGACCTATTTTTGTTCAATCATGAGAGCTCATTGTGGTTTTGCATCTTGACACTTCATTTGTACATGTTTTGGAAGATTTGAGATCATGACAACACATGCATGGGGTGTCTACATGTAATTCAAGTTTGGTTTTGAAGAATTCACTTGCTTTTGGGCCTTGATTTTGTGTAATGATCTTTAATTCATGATGTTTTATAAGTTTACAAGTGTTTTTTGAAGTTTTGGGGCCCAAAGGTTGTGTTTTAAGGCTTTGACGTCACATTTTGAAGCTTGGGAGCAAATCTAGAAATTCTAGAATTCTGTTTCTCTGCTCGAGCGACAAAATCTGCGCTTGAGTGGCCACTTTGTCATTTGCACTTCCGCTTGATCAACCAAAAGTTGGCTCGAGCGTAAATTGCATGCTCCCAGAAGTTCACACATTTTGCAGACCGCTCGAGCGACCAAAGTTGCGCTCAAGCGAAGACTTCAGTCTCACGCTTGAGCGACCGTCAAGTGTGCGTCGAGTGGAAAAATCAAGCAACTAGTACTTTTGCAAAGTTTATAGACTGCTCGAGCGGCCGTCAAGTGTGCGTCAAGCGGAAAAATCAAGCAACTAGTACTTTTGCAGAGTTTATAGACTGCTCGAGCGACGGAAGTTACGCTCGAGCGACCACCCTTATTTTGGACCCTCCGCTCGACTGAGGACCCTATTTTCAGCAAATTTGACTAAGTGTTAAACAACATGTTTTGGTATCCTCATTACATCTTAGGCATTCCTAAGCCCTAATTAAGACATAATAATGAGGAGAAGACTTAAAAACACACTAAGAACGAAACGCAATAAGTTAAGTACTATCCGAGTTTGTGTTTCAATGTGTGTGTCTGTTATGTTTGTGTAGGTCACGCGCCGCAAGTTACCTGATTTGTCTACTTTGGAGCCATCTGTGAGTAATAACTTAGTAAAGCTATGTTCAACTTTATTTATTTTATGTATGATGAAATAAGATCTATTTTTTGAAATGGTATGTTCTGTACAATGAATGATCGTCCAGTTTCTGACAAGTATTTGTAGCATCCTTAGCATATCTATTAGCTGTTACCCGGTATCAGAGGTTCTATCATGGAACTTAGTATATCTGTTATCTATTACCCGTACCAGAGGCTCCACCATGGAGCTCAGCATATCTGTTATCTGTTACCCGGATCCGGAGGTTCCTTTATGGAACTGGTTACTCATAACCACCATTTATTCTGTTAGCACTAATGGATGTACATGTACCACGCATGAATAAGCATGAAATCTGATTTCTGTATATGATTTGAACAAGAATATAAATCTGAATTCTGATTTCTGAATCTGATATGGGACATCATTCAATTAAAACCCTTTACTCTATTATTATTCACTAGGCTTCTGTTCACTTTTATTACTTATGTATGTAGGTGATCAGGCGCATGGCCAGGCTCAATGATGATCACCTGGAGCTCTGTTTTGTCAGCCAACCCTTTTGCCTCCCAAGGAGGTTCCGAAAGTCATGTGGTCATGTTTTGTGAACGTATAAGACTTTGTTTTCTTTTTGGAATATGAACAAGTTTTCTGTTTATTTGTATTTTGGGTTAAGCCCTCTTCTGGTTATATCTGTAATGAATGTGACGTAAGACTACTGTAATTATGACGTCACGAGTATGTATATAAGTTTTGAAATTTTTGTCCCATGTATGTCTAACAGTTCAATGGACGTTGTATTTTGTATATTTGCTTCCGCAACCCCTTATGTTATAAGATATTTAGATTAGAGGCCTTTGGTAATCCCCAGATTATTGGTCGATTACGACGCTAAACCTATAGGGGCTGGTTTGGGTAGTGACAGCGGCAAGTGATACTACGGTAATTGGGTCTAGGTAAAGTAACCTATTCTTTAGTTGCAGGGTCGCATATCTAGTAAGTTAAAAGAGCCAACGTGCAATACAAAAGCAAGCCTTTGCTCGCTGCCAAGACCTTAAATTGGTGCCCGAAACTGTGTTCTTGAGTAGGGGTGTTCAGCAGATATTATGATCCGCCCAAATCGACTGAACAAAACTGATCCGCCACATTTGGATGGATACGTGATGACGAGCAAACAGTTGTGGATTGATTTTTTCCAATTCACCTAGTTTTGAACGGATGACGAATTTAAGGTTCTTTTAGTTGCAACTGAACCGCCAAATCGCGAGCACTCTTACTAATTTGCAAGACTTTGTGTTTTCAATTTGTTTAGATATTCTGTTTGTGTTTTCAATGTTGATATTTGGTATTTTTGTGTGAAAAATATAAGGCTTAATTTTTTCATTTAAAAAAAAAAATCAAATTAAATAGTATTTGAATAAAAAAAAATAATGAAATAGTTTTGAAAATGCATGGTTTTCTTATATGTATTTGTTATTGATATTTGACAATTTACTTGATAATCTTTTAGTTATGTTGAGTTGGATTGTTATCCAAAAAAAATGTTGACAAATTGTTGTATTATGTTCAAAATTTGTAAAAGTTTAAACCGCTAAACTGATTCGCATCCATCCCTCAACCTGCTCAATTCGCATTTGTCAATCCGACGAACGGATGCGGATTGATTTTTTCCAATTCACCAATCCGGCAGACAGATGCCGGATTAGAGATTTTTCGGCCACAACCGAATTGTGAACACCCTATTCTTGAGTATTAAACAGATATAACATAGAGAAATTCTCAGGTGGGCACACATGAGATTCATGATTAAGGTGATCCACAATTTTCCAAAAATGCAATATGTATAGGTACTGATACAAGATTTAGAAATTGAGTTTCCGATATGCATACAATCAAGAAAAAAAGCGTTTGGAAATCATAGATTTCCACTCCGATGACACATGTTTGGAACTAAAAAGCGATTTAAGGGGCAATCTCACAAGGATTTCTTGGAGAAACCCTTAGGGAAGAGACGAAAAATCAAATATAGGAACTTGTTGATCATCAGATTGGGGATTACTACTACTTACCTTAGTTTGATAAGGAAGGCTATTGTTGCTTGTGAGGCGGAGTGTGAGTTAATAATAATCGCTGCCATTGAGTTTGGTCGAATGGGTGCTTCTGTTGCTGTGCATAGCCATGATTTTATCTTCAATTGCTAAAATCATTTTGCTGTCTGGAGATATGGAGACAAGATTTGGCGGCGATGTGGCAGATGGTGAAGATCGATCGACAGTGACGGCGATGCCCTAGGAAAGAGAGAATAGCATTCTGTCAGAGAGAGAGAGAGAGAGAGAGAGAGAGAGAGAGAGAGACCGAACAACCACTAAAGTGGTCATGAGATGGTAGCGGAAGGGCTCTATCTTTTGCATACTTCTATAACATTGATAGGAGCAGGCCAATTCACAATAGCTTCTATCTTTTGCAGATCGACAGACACACCATCCTTGTTAATTGCATGCCCTAAAAACACAATTTCATTCAACCAAAATTCACATTTCTTCAATTTAGCATATAATTTCTTGTCCCTAAGTGTTTGAAGAATTAATCTCAAGTGCTTTTCATGTTCCTCCCTACTCTTCGAATAAATAAGAATGTCATCAATGAATATCACCACAAACTCATCCAAATACGGTTTGAAAACTCGATTCATTAAATCCATAAAAGCTATTGGTGCATTCACAACCCCAAATGGCATGACTAAAAATTCATAATGGCCGTACCTGGTTTGGAAGGTGGTCTTCTCAACATCCTCTGCTTTGACTTTCAATTGATGGTACTCGAATCTCAAGTCAATTTTTTACAACACTTGTGCCCCCTGTAATTGGTCAAACAAATCATTAATTCGTGGTAAAGGATATTTATTCTTCACCATTACCTTATTAAGTTCTCTGTAATCAATGCACAACCGAAGAGTCCTATCCTTTTTCTTCATAAACACAACAGGTGTGCCCTATGGCGATGTACTCAGTCAGATGAACCCTTTGTCAAGAAATTCTTCTAACTGTATTTTTAATTCCTTCATTTCTGCCGGAGACATTTTGTACGAAGCCTTGGAAATCGGTTGAGTACCCGATACAATATCAATAACAAACTCAATCTCACGATCTATCAAGTCCCCTGGCAATTCTTTGGGGAAATATGTTCGAAAACTCATTAATAATCTGAATATTTTCAACACCCACCTTAGTTGTCCCTGCATGCAAAATGCTACGCAAATAACCTCTACAACCTTTCTGAAGTAGTCTGCAAGCTTTCGTAGCCGATGTCAAATAGGGTGGAGGAACTACTCCATGTCCCAAAAAAGTAAACTCATCTTGACCTAGTGGGTGGAACACAACTTGCTTAGACACACAATCGATGGTTGCATGATACTTAGCTAACCAATCCATTCCCAAAATTATATCAAAGTGTACCGTATCAAGAGGCATCAAATTAGCACATAATGGAATATCTCTAAGTAAAAGCTCACATGCAGGATACATAAAAGCACATAACATATAGTCCCCGAAAGGGAGTGACACACACAACACATAATTCAAGGGTTCCATAGATCTATTCAAATTAGGAGAAAATATTTTCCAAACAAAGGAATGAATGGAACCCGAATCAAGTAGCACATGAACAGGTTGGCCATTGATGGAAAGCATACCTGAAACCATTGCGTCTGAATTCTGGACATCGCCCAGAACAAGGGCAAAGATTCTCCCTTGCCTAACATTGTCTTTAGAAATAGTAGGCCTTGCTGGGGTCTTTATTGCAGGAATAGAACCGGCTGAACTAGCAGTTGGCCTATTCTTTTTTTGTTGCCCAAACATATGACAATCTCTCACTATATGCCCTATCTTCCCACAGTTAAAGTAAGCTCCTGCTGCTCGATAGCAAACCCCCCGGTGCTTCTTTCTACACTCCAGGCAAGTTGGTGTCGAATCACGGGTAGAACCCAAAGTGTTGAAAGTTCCCATATTCTGCTTCTTATTTTGCGAGGATGCCGACCCTTTGTGCATATGCGAACCCTGACTTTTGCCCTTCCAATCCGAGTACCGGTTGCGGTTGGCTTGGTTACCTTCCACTATGATGGCCTTATCCAATACATCCACATATTTCTGTACCTTCAACACATTAATTTTCTCAAGAATGGAGTCTCGAAGACCTCCCTCAAATTTCCTTGCCTTTTTGTAGTCCGTATCGACCAAATGCGGTGCGAAACGGGCTAACTCGGTAAACTGTGTTTCATACTCCACTACGGTTTTGTTCCCTTGCTTCAAGTTCTTAAACTCCGACACCTTCCTATCCTGGATACTCTGTGGGAAGTACTTCTCATAGAAGACGTCCAAAAATTGAGCCCAATTCATTCCTTGGTGTTCTTCTTGGATAAGCATCCACTAACGGCGCGCCTTATCCTCTAGTGTAAAAGTAACAAGCAAGACTTTCTGTGCTTCTGTGCATGGAAAGACTTTAAACAATTTCTCAATACCAAGCACCCAAGCCTCTACCTTTAGTGGATCAATTCCTCCCTTGAACGATGGTAGTTTCATCTTTTCAAATTCCTTTGTAAGAGCAGTAGTTCGGTCGTTAGCTTGGTGGTCTTGCACTATAAGTGGTGGCACAGGCATTGGTGGCGGTGGTGGTAGTTATTGCTGTTGTTGTTATTGCCTAAAGGCCTCTACCATGTCCACGATCATTGCCTCTATTCTATCAAGTCGTGCGGAGGTTGAATCATCCCCATCTTCTGCCCTTGTTCTCACCATGATCTAAAGGAACATACATTATAACTTTCACAGATAATATACACATAAGTCACATTTACAAATGCACATTTTCATGCCATACCTAATTATGAATGCATTATGGATGCAACTTAAACCCTTCCTAGACTTCTTATTGCTCACATGGGCTTATGTGTGAGATATTAACTCGTGCTCTAATACCACTCGGTTATGACCTGAACCCGCCTCTAAAAGTTTAGGTCATAACTGGCCGATAATCACTTGATTACCTTCGGCCTCAAATAAATATACAGAGTAATTATAGTAATGGGGCCGAAAGCGGACGTATACAACAAAAGAATAAGTTCATTGAGCTATGCCAATATGAGCAAAGTGTAATACAATTACATCATTTACATACATACGCAAAAGAATATAAGTATCAAAGGAAATTTGTGAATAATGTTTACAAACCCAAGACCACATTAGCAAAACAAAATAAAGTCACAATATGATGTGAGTTAAAGACAAAACTCCATCTCGGAGGCATGACTCGATTGGGTCCCAAAAGAATAGCTCCTGAAACTAACTCTAGGGGTGTACTTACCTACATGTGCATACATAAAATTGGGTGAGCGAAGATCCATGAGTAATAATACAGTAAAATAGTGTAAATAGATAATCATAAGATTCTCACAATATCCATAATCATATAAACAAAACGGCCTTAGGCCCAAGCACATTTCAAGCAGCCTCGAGCCGAACATATAACAAAACAACCTCAGGCCCAATCATATATCAAAACAGCCTCAGGCCCAACATATTTCAAAATGGCCTCGAGCCCAATGTTTATCAAAATGGCATCGGGCCCAACATACATCGAAATGGCCTCGGGCCCAACATTCATCAGAACGGCCTCGAGCCCAACATTTATCAAAACGGCCTCGGACCTACATTGCACATGTCATATAATATTAATGAAGTTTCTCATTTCAAACAAATCACAATATCGGCACCAATCACCATTCACGGTTCGAGGTACACAATAAAGAACATATATGTATGATATTATTACTCACAAGTGGATCGATCTTGTGGCGTTTCCTCTGGCACACGGCCTACATCAAACATGCTACACACATATTCGATAAATAATTTGTTCATCATATACACTTTTCTTTTAGCAATTCACAACCTTTTTCAATGGTTTCTAATCATCATGTCACTCCCAAAAGGGTTTAAATAAGGTTGGGAATGCGTTCCAAAGGTCAGGAGTAGCAACATAAAACAACACAGATTTTTCCCTGCCTGGCCGCACTTGCGGCCGGTCTAATCGCTTGAGCGGTCTGGCTTCGCACGTGTGGAAATTGCAGCCTCTCGAGCGCAAAATGCGACCCATTTTTAGTTCAAGGCATGGACCGCTCGTGCGATGCCCGTGGCCGCACGAGCGGTCTGGGCACACACAGGCAATCCGAAAATTGCTCAAAAATACATACCTTGGAAACTCATTTCCAAGCTCAAATCAAAGCAAAACTCTCTCAAAACATGATATATAAGCATGATTTAGGTATAATTTCACATTACATACATCAATCTTGCGTCACCATTAGATTCATGGTCTCATCTTTTCACAAATTCATGATTTACACAAGTTCAAAATACATATACACATGAATAATATTCTAACTAAATCATCTAGGGTTTGTTTCAGTGATCAATCACAAGAGTAAACTGAAATCAAACAAAGATGAAGAGATTAGGGTTCAATTTCATGCATTAAACTCTGGTCATTACATAGCTCAAAACCCTAGCTCAAAACTTCCAATTTCTTCTTGATTTCATGACGAGGATGAGTTAGAGACAAAGATTGTAAGTAGTTTTCCATACCTTAACTCAAATCTATGGTTTGCCTCTTGATTCTCTTGCAATCCCTAGCTCTTCCTCTTCTCCTCTCTCTAACTCACTCTCTAGAGCTCTCAACAAAGATGAAGAACACAAGAGGACCAACACATATATGACTTAACTCTTAAATTTCCAATTTCATCATTACAAATCGTAATTTTTCAAAATTTCACTGTAAGCTCTATAAATCATGCTAATCACAGATATGAAGTCTGTTTTTGTTTATCGCGCCTCTAAGGCTTTCAATTTCAGTTCAAAGTTGTAATTGTAACAAATATTCCTATGTTCAACAGATATTATTCCAAATTCACATAATTCACTTATTTAAACTTGCAAATTCATATTAAACATATAATCACATGTATAATTAAGTAGCGTACGGGTTGGGTTATCATAGAAATGCTATTTCATGAATAATGAATGAATGTCTAATTTTTTGAAATGTATATGTGGCATCCTTAGTTCACATGGCCCTCGCCTAAGGGAAATAATACCGTGGCATATGTTTATATGGCTCTCGCCCGGGGAAAACAATACCATGGCATATGTTTATTTGGCCCTCGCCTGGGGGAAACAATACTGTGGCTTATGATCATATGGCCCTTACCCGGTGTAGACACCTCATTTTTGACTAACCTTAAGACTCAGACGTCACCGATTGAGCGCTCGGTGATGATACATATTGTGCTCGTTCTGAGGTTTCAGAGTCTCGGCTGCGAGCCTTGCCTCCGGACTTCGGGGCCCTTTTGTGCTTTGTCTCGATTTGCGAACCAAGTCCTGTTTTCTCTTTCTGAAGGGAGGAAGAGGTCTCGTAGGCCATCTCTCAATGGCCATAGGCTACATTTCGTGGTCGTAGGCCATTTTTCCCGTTTGGAGACCAGTTTCTGATTTTCAGAGCCGTCGGCCGTGTGCCTCGGTTCGGGACCGCTTAACTACCTCCGTTTGCTCCGGTTTTTGGCACACACCTTGTTTCCTCTCTTTTGAGGGACACTGTCGCCCGAGAGACCACCTTCGTGGTCGCACGCCACCTCCGGTGCCTAACAGCCTATTTTTGGGGCCTCAGGCCGTGCGTTTTGGCCCTTAAACCCTCGTTTTGCATCGGTTAGGGTTCATTTTTGGTATGGACCCTATTTTCATTGTTTGGAAGGTGGTACTATAGTGGGAGACCAGTAATTCTTTTGAAAACCATTTTCTCTCTCCTCCAGCCGATTTTCTTGACAGAAAGCTGGTTTTTCTCACTTTTGGGCCATAATTTCTGGTCTCCCATACCACCATTGTGTTGTACTCATCTGGGAGGCCACCAATATGGGTAGGCCGACTAGTTTTTCTTCCTGACCCTTTTGAACCTTGCTAGAAAGCTGGTTTTCCTCACTCTTGGGCCACAATTTCTAGTTTCCCACCATATAGCTGTGTTACACTCATCTGGGAGGCCACCTTTCTGGTATGGCTGACCAACTTTTCACTTTGACCCTTTTGAACCCTGATCGGCCGACCAGGGCAAGTGGTCGGCCGACCACTTGAACTGGTCGGCCCACCTTCTGCTTTTTGGCCTTCCTGAGTGCAACACAGCTGTGCTAGCTGTGAAGCATTTGAGCCATCCTCCGAGATTTTGCTCCTTTGTTTGACTTCTTAAGGAGGTTTTGACCCTTTTGCTTAGCTTCTAAGAGAAGATTGACTCTTTTGTCAAGCTTCTTGAGGAAGCTTGACCCTTTTGGTCTAGCTTCCTCAAGAAGCTTGACCCTTTTGCTTAGCTTCTTTTAGAAGCTTGGCCTTTTTACTTGAGGCTTCTCCAAGAAGCCTTGGCCCTCTTCCTCTATAAAACAAACCCTCCTCTCCATTTACAAGGGTTAGAAAGTTTTGGCTGAGATAAATACACCTCCCCCTCCATAGCTCTCTTCTTCAAGCTCCAAACCCCTTTATTCTTGGCCATTTACACTACACCTCATAGCCTACCACCTCCACCATCCATTCAAGCATCTTGGAACTGATTTTCAGAGGTTGAAGGATCACTTTCTTGATTCAAAACTTGCTGCATTGCTGTGCTACAAGGGTAAGTCTCTATTTCCCATTTTTTTGCATTATCTTGCTTCATATCTTAGCCCTATTTTCAAGCATTTTTGGGTTTCGTCTTAAACTGAAAAGTGTCTTATTTTGAGCTCCTCTTGAAGTTTGATTCAGGACACGTTTCTGTTTAAGGTCATCTACCTCCTTGTATGCTCCATCCCTCTTTGTAGGCTTATTTTACTTCCTATCTTAGCCTTACTTGCATGCATTTTCGAGATTTTTCATAAACTGAAAAGAGTCTTATTTTGAGCCCCTATTGAAGTTTTATTAAGGACATTTTTCTGTTGGGGGTCATCTACCCCCTTGTATGCTTGTTTGCATCTTGTTTTGAGCCTTGCATCTAGGCCTTTGTTTCATGCTTTGTTTGGCCTTCTAGCCACTGAAATCCAATGGATTTTTAGTAGTTAGCACACTATTTTGAGAGCCAAAATCAGAGGGGGGGTGACCCCCTCTCTCCTTGTCTTGTTTGTTGGCCCTTTTGGCCTTCCAAAGGGGCTCCTACTTGCATGTTGTGAAGTCACATTTCAGGCCCTATTTGGTGAGTTTTAAGGTCTTCCTTAGCTCTGTCCAGAACCCTTTTGGCCATATTTTGTGTCCCTCATACATGTGTGGAGCAATCCTCTTCAAGGCCTTTCAAAGGGACCTTTCATTGCATGCTTCATTGACCCATTTCAGGGCCTTTTTGGTGAGTTTTAGGACCCTCATAACTGATTTCCAGAGGAGGTTTTGCCACTTTGCATGTCTATCTTGTATGTGTTGAACAACCCTCTTATTGGCCTCTCAAAGGAGCACCCCATTCTAACATGTGTTAACTGAGTTTCCATGGGTTTTTGGGCATATTTTAGCATGGCATACTTCTATTTTTGGTTGGTTTGGTGAGCTCTCATATGCTTCATATGGCTATAGTGTAAATCATGGTTCACTAGCTTACTTTGCATGCTTTGTTGACCCTTGATTTTAGCTCTTTTTGGCCTAGCCTTGCCTTAAACTGATTTTGTACGTATTTTGGACTGCCTTAGCTCTGTTTTTGAGTCTCGTGGTCGAATGGTGTTTGTTTTGCATGTTTGTGGTTCAATACCCATGCTTAACTTTGAGTTTTGAGGCTCACTCCATGCATATACTGAGGTGTGTTCATGTTTTGGGCCCATTATACATTGTATTTCAAAGCTTGTATCAATGCCATATTGCCATGTTTTATACTCTTTAAATGCGTTTGAGAGTCAGGCTTGTATGCCTCATTTACCGACCATTGAATGAGCTCCATTTCGTTGCATTCCGAACCATCATTTTAGGCAATTTCCCCACTGTTTCAGACCTGCCTAGGGTCTGTTTGGGGTTAGTTTTGCCATTAGTTCATTGCTTTGGGTACCTCTAGGGTAACGCACGTCACTAGTTTCGGTACCCGGGCCCCCTAGCTTGCATTGTGTGCCATGTTTACATGTTTCAGGACAATTTTGTATCATGTTTTACAGCTGGAATTTGTGTGTTTGTATGCCATATTGCATCATTTGTCATGCTTAGTTAGAGTTGCATGTTATGCCTTAGGATCAGTCATTTGCATTCGTGCATGTCTGCACGTGTTTCGGTTATCTCATTTCCATCATAATGGCCACTAATGTGGGTGTGGCTGAGGTCCACTCACGTTGGTGTAAGTCCATCGTGCATTGTGTATGCCATTTCAGTCAATAGCATTGCGTATGCTAGGTTACATGTTAGAGCATTGTGCATGCCATATTGTGTCTCGTGCATTGTGTATGCCATTTTAGTCCATAGCATTGCATATGCTAGGTTGCATGTTAGTCGCATTGTGTATGCCGTCTCATTTGCGTTGTGTTTGGGATAGGAGTTAGCCCAAGCACGGGAAATGATGGACATTTCGTACTCCAAGTAACGGAACGTGTCTCAATTCCCGGTCGCCGACACTCCGGATTAACCATGATGGAGTCTAGGCCTTGTTGTGTTTATACGTGCATTCATTTTGCATAGAGTCGTGCAATTCAACTCCTCAGCTATCGTGCATCGAGATGCGTGATTGGTGGCACGAGGATAGAGGTGTGCATACATATGTGAAAATATTTTGCCATGCCCCTTTCTTGCTCTCTGTTGCAGCAAATCAGAAATTAGCAACTTCCTAAAGCCTTGCACAGCATTCCGGGATCAATTGCAAATAGAGGCGAATCGGGGCATCGCAATGGATTTCCGCGCAAGGCTTCTCGAGCATGCATCTTTCATCATACGGAACAGAGCTGAGACGGTCCATGATTTTTCATACTAGTTTATTGCTTTCCTAGTTAATTTGTTAATTAATTAGGATTTTGTAATAATTAATTATTCATTCGGACTGTAATTATTTATTCGGACTGTATTATTTATTCGAACCCTCCGAGCGAGGGCACAATTGTAATAAGTGTGCGTGTGTATGATGTATGTCTTCCAACCCCCACGTCTTTCTCCCTTTTATTTATCAGCTTATGATGGTTAGATTAGGGCATGTTTCAATTAGCATACTTATGCTCGCATGTTTGCATCCATTCATCTGTCTTGCATGCACCGGGCTCGACGCATCATACTAACTGCATCGTATTTCAATTCCAAGTTGAATACGTGTTAGCTGTAGCATCTCATATGCCATTCTTAGAATAGCCGAGCCTATTATAGTTGCATTTTTGCATGTGTTGCATTAAGCATTTCTGTATAGTTAGGATCATGCATGTATTTCTAACATAGCTTCTGTTTTGGCTTGGAGTACTCGGTAAGTATTTATGCTTTAGCATCCTTGCATGTGTGTGAGTGACTGCCATGATAGCATGCTTACCATGAGGCTAATTTCTTATGTGATATATCTGCCTAAATGCCTGTGGGTGAAGGTTGGATTATTTGAATTGGAATAATGCATTGACTGTGTGTTTTAAGCCCACTAGATAGTGGCAAAATCATGTTTTCTAAGCCCACCCGAGGGTGGCAAAATCTGTATTTTAAGCCTACTTGCGAGTAGCAAACCGCTTTCAAAAATAAGCATGAAATGTTTTATTCCAACTCAGGCGATCCATTCTATACTTGTATGTTGTGCGCATCACATAGTAAATCTAGGCTAATAACCAGAATAAGAGCGCATAATGTTTTCAAAACTAGATATCATGGTTAGTAGAGGCCGATCTTTGATCGGGCGAGCAAGGGTGCTCACGAAGTGACCTTCCCCAATCGTACCCAAGTTCCCGAGCCGAGGCAACTTTGGTGATGACGGACATGTGGCCTTAGGCAACGAGTCAAGGTTTCCTAAATTTTCCAAAATAAAATATTTAGGTGGCGACTCTGTATCTGGCAAAGCAGTCCATGTTTGGCACTTCTTTCAAAAAATATGTTTTCAAAAACGATTTGCCAGATTTGGACTCTTTGATGATTCATCGGTCTTACATTGCACTCTGTGAGATTAGATACAGGACCGTGACATTTGAGTCCGAACTTTAGTGAGCCCAATGAACAAAACGGGGGATTTTCCCCGGGACATTCGGGGACGTCTACACCCGGGGAAAACAATACTGTGGTTTATACATGGCCCTTGCTTGGGAAAAACAATACCATGGCTACTTGTGCACAAGATATGGACCTTTGGGATCGTCGGTACCGACTATGCATATGGGTCCTAGGACCAAGATGATATGATAGCTAATGGATGTACCACATATAACTGCTTATGACTTCTGGTTATGTATATGAATCTGTTTCTGATATGAACTCTAATTTTTGAAATTGTTTAGACACCATTCATAAACCCTTTTACTCTGTTGTTATTTACTGGGTTCTACCTCACTGTATTATGTATGTATGTAGGTGACCAGGCACGTAACTAGGCTCAAAGTTGATTCCCTGGAGTTTTGTTCTGTGAGCCAACCACAGTGCCTCCCGAGGAGGTTACTATTTTGCAGTAGTCAAGTTTTTATGAATCATGTTAAAGATCTTTTTGTATTTCTTTTGTTAAGTTTGAACAAGTCTTTTGTTTGTCCGTATGTATGAATGGTGACGTGGGTATGACGTCTTAATTATGTAAATTAAGTTGTATATTTTAATCCTCACAACTTTCTTTTTATTTTTCCTCCAAAAAATTCAAAACCTCAGCCTTAAGGTTTGGTAGAGAGTTTGATAGTGTTTCCCTTGCAACACAGTCAAAAGTATAGTTAAGAAGATTAAAGGCAAAAGAGTTTTTGGGAAAAAATATTAATAAATGTTGAAAAAAGCAGAAGAGGTACAAGAATAAGAAGATTATTGGAATGAGTCTAATGGTTTTGGATCAATAAATGGACAATGTTGTGGAAGAATCAATTTCACTGTTAGATGACAAAGTCAAATGCTATTACGTAGGGAAACCTTTAAGCTTGTAATAATGGATGATAGTATTAACATTTATAATTATGTTCAAATCTCTTTTATAGCATTTCATAAAGTTGTTTATTCTGCACTTGATCTTTTGCCCCAATATACTTTCAGCTACACAATTATTTTTGCAAATTTTTTGTAAGATCGTGCGATTAAAAATGCATTAATAAAAGAGATATAGAGATTTTTAGGACATAATTTTTGTTGTTTTATTCCTACTCCAATCATTCCATACGTGATGCAATTAGAATTCTTTTATATCTGTACGGGAAAGAAATAAACCTTCTCGTATAATCCTGTTGATCAAGTCTGCGCTCCTCCAAACGTCGTCGCTTTACTCCCTGAAAACACAAACGTGAGCTAGCCGGCGGGTGTGTACCGGAAACCCCTCCGATGCCTAAGTCAGAAAAATGGACAAAGATAAAAGCTCTGTGTATTCAAGAATCAAAGTTGTGTTACCTCTCCATAGGTGATGTTTGTGAGCTTTTATAGGTTCCGTGTGGCACAATCCAAGTAGGACTCTTACTCCTCCATGTAGAGTCCTCCTATGATTCATACTCCTGAAAGATAATGATTATCCTTCAACACCCCCCTCACTGCTTAAACCAAGTGAGATGGTTTTATCATGGCCGGACTACCATACAACCGAAATAACATTGCCATGCTAGACTAACTGGAGTGACCGATCTAACTGTTAGTTCGTCTTTTTACTTCCTCACTTCTACCTCGGCTTTGCACGCCAAGACCGAGCTACCCGTAGAAGAGTTGGACCGAGCTAACCAAGAACAAAAGTCCTGAAGAGGATCCGTATACCTCAGTTAAAGATTACGATCGGACCAACCAATTTGGCCGTGGCGACCGAGATAACAACAAGGCCTTCTTGGACCGAGCTAATGAAAAAAAGCCATTTTACTCCGTCTTTCTTACTACGGCCCAAAACGGCCCATTACCCAATCTCGGCCCAATTTATTCATATAAATTACCCTCTCAATTGCCCCTTAATTCCATCTGCGCAGCATGACGGTATTACCTTGTCTTCCAGCTGTGCTAAAAAATAAAATTTTAATCTTACTACCGAGCTAAGCCTTTAAGCTTTTCCAGCTGAGCTAAAATTCTTTCAGCCTTTCCAGCTGAGCTAGGCTCACACCGGTCTAAACTTGTCCGGTCAAAACATCTCTTCAATCACAGCAACTGAAACGCTTCTTATTTCATGGACACGTGGCCTGCTCTTATTGGCTGAAGGCAGCTGTCACGCCGCCCTCGTACCTCGTGTTTTTTGAACAGTTCCCGCCTTTTTGTCCTTTCATCTACACAAAACAAACCCTTGCTAATTCGAATCACTTCTCATCTCCTTCTCTCTCTTTTCCAACCTCCACTGTCCTTCAACCTTGCAACTGTAAAGCTCGTGTTTTGCTGCTGCTGTGTGCTCCCATCCTCTAGGCTGTTCGATCTTCATCAGGTAAGCATTATAAATCTGTTTTATTTTTCTTGTTTTCGTATTTGTTTAATCCACTGTATTCTGTTTTGTGTGTTTTTGTAAAACACACTCTTTCTTCCTACTTGATTTGTATGTTTCTGAAAAAACTTAGCAATAGAACATTCGATTACATGCAATACCCTGTAGAACACTGGTTTTTGATCCAAAATCATAATACAACCGGACTAGGATACTGTTTATGTTGTGTGTAAGTCTAGCCAGACCATTCAACCGAACCAACACTTGTACCAGTAGTTTTAACAAGTCAAAAAACCATCTTTTGATTTATCTTGGCCGAGATATCAAACCGAACTAGGTCTGTACTTAGTGTGTTTGAAGGCCTTAATTCCGACCGAACTATCTTGGGGCTAAACCAGCACTCTTAGTTCAGACCGAACTAAGAAAGCTGCCCCTAGAATTTCAACCGATCTAACAAATCACTCGCCCCAACCGAGCTACCAAACACCTTGCTGAAACCGAGATAGGACCTTCAACATTTCACAAAGCCAAAGTAGGACTTAACTTGTTTTTACTTTGTAGCACGGTCTAAAGATCTGTGCTTAACACTTCTGTTTTTTCACTTTGCAGACTTAGGTTGCCCAGGCACTCCTTTTGATTGCTCAACCAAGCTACACAGCAACATTTTCCGACCGAGCTAGCACCAAGCATAATTTATACATAACTTAGGAGTAAATGGGTAAATATAGGTTTTTAGTTGAAACACCAGGTGGCATGGCTGAATTCCGAAGGGATTATAACATCCCTGACGATGTCCACCTAACCTTAGCCAAAAAAGATGTTATACCTTGGGGAAACCAGGGCTTTGTACCCTTTACCCTTTTATCAATAATAGAAACCGGACTAAGATTTCCAGTCCAACCCTTAATTTGTGAATTCCTTAGGCAAATGAGAATATGCCCAACCCAGCTTTCCACCAACTCATACCGTATAATAATGGGCATAGCTGAGCTAAACCGCTGTGCTAGCATTAACCTCGGCTTAGCCGAATTGTTTCATCAATACTCCATAGGGTCAAAAGAAGACGGCTGGGTTTACTATCTTAGAATACGCCGCCGCCGAGAAAAAATAATAAAAGACACACCGGACAAAGACTTGAATGATGATAACTTTTTCTGGGTGTCTGGCAATTTTGAAGACCAGCAAGCCCAGATCCCTAGCCGAAGTATAAACTGGAATAAAGGAGAACCTGGTATAATTACTTCGGTTTGTTGGCATGCTTTGTTTTATTTCGGTTACCTGCTCCTGAACCGAACTAACAGTTTGTCTTCTTTATGCAGATTCAGCCCATCTTCAATCCTTGTACAGTTACCCCAACTTGAACACTATCCGCGCCGCACTTCGTTTTCCAGAAAGAAGTTGGGCCAAACTTCTAAATTTCGAACCGACATACAGATACTCTGGCCGCCGAAAAGCCAGAGTAACTGACTTTTTGTTGGAGGACGCCCCCGAATCGGACCCAACCTTGCCACAAATTATACTAATCCCACCGACTGCTGAAAAAGAGATGGCCAAAAGGAACAGAGTCAGGGCTCTCTTAACCGAAACAAACAGGGCCGAGGTACCACTGCCAAACCAAAACACAAGAAACCGTGGTGGCCCTACCATCACAACAACCTTCTTTATCTCGCCAAACTAAACGCGCCCGTACTACCCAGACCAAACAACGCTTAATTGATGAAGACGAAACCATTCTGTCGCCAAGCCCTCCACCAAGCTCGCAACTGGAACATGCCGACCGATCCAGCTCTTCCAAGTGGGCACCCAAACTGACTTTCCAGAACCGTGATATTCAGGACACTGATTCAGTTGTCGCTGAAAAAGACCATCTGATGGCTTTCAACCTTGCCAAGAGTGTGTGCCTCCCAGCTGACATAGAGCACCACAAGAACTTGACCGAGCTAAAGGCCATCCGCTCGGCCACGAAATCCATGATCCTGGTAAGTTGTTCTTCTTGTCTCTCTAAATATTTATCAACTTTCTGTTCGGTTTTGACATTAGTTTCTTTTTCAGGCCGTGCAAAAGGGCCAAATTGCGCATAAAAAGGTGTTGGAGCTCAGGAGCACAGCAAGGCAAGCCATGGCAGAGGTTGAAGCAAAAACAACCGAACTGAAGGAGTCCTACCAGAAAACGGCCGAGCTAGAGGCCGAGGTAGCTCGTCTGACTGGACTAGTTACCTCGGCCGATGCAGACAAACAGAAGGCCCTAGCTATGATGAAGGACAAGTACCTTCGTGAGCTAGTCAAGCTCGAAGGTAAGAAGGACGCCGAGATAGCCGAGCTGAAGAAGAAGGCAGAAGACGCCGAGCTCCGGGGTTTCAAGGAGGGCGAAGCCCTTTATATCAAACAATGTGAAGCAGCAAAGGATTTATTCTTCAAGTGCGGCTGGAGAGGTGTTGTGGAGCAGCTCGGTTGTGGGCCCGACGCCGAGGTCTACAATGCTCCTCAGTACTTCATTCCGACCTCACTGGCGGAGTATGCTGCCGACCTTCAGAAGCAATTTCTTGAAGAAGATGGAGATGAAGGCTCTTCTTCTGAAGACGACTCCCAGCCCGGTCGCCAGCCTACTCCTCCAATTCCAGCAATCTCCAATCCCCCAGCACTTGATGCTATAGTTGTGTCTCCAGCTGAGCTGAACCCAGAGGAACTTGTTTCAACCGAGCTCAACCGAGTTCTGGCGACGACCGAACTTCCTGCTGAGACCGGACTCAGAGTTGAGCTGGATGCTGATCTCGACGATCTCTTTAACTGATTTTGTATCTTCTTTTTTCTTTTTTCTTTTTGTAACCGGGCTGTGGCCCCTTCTTTGTACTTGTTTTGAATTTGATCAATGAAAATCATCTTTTATGGTCAACACTTATTCCGGTTTGATCTGTATGCGTGTAACTGTAATGACTTTTCAATGACTTCTTTTGTTCCAACTGTTATCTCGGTTTGCTTTCCTGTTTGTGCTTGCTTTCTAACTGCAACTTGAACGAAACACAATATTTTTCGGCCGAGATACTTTATTTCGGTCTTAGCTGAGCAATCTGACTGAGCTTACTAGTCAACCACTCTTTAGCCGATATACGTACTTCGGCTGAAGAGTACCAAGAGTGGTTTAATCCAGTCAACCATTCTTCAGCCTATACCCTTACTTCAGCTGCAGAGTAATAAGAGTTTAATCCAGCCAACCACTCTTTGGCCGATGTCCTTACTTCGGCTAAAGAGTACTAAGAGTTGGTTTTAATCCAGCCATCCACTCTTTAGCCGATGTCCTTACTACGGCTAAAGAGTACCAAGAGTTGGTTTAATCCAGCCAACCACTCTTTAGCCGATGTCCTTACTTCAGCTAAAGAGTACTAAGAGTTGGTTTAATCCAGCCAACCACTCTTTTAGCCGATGTCCTTACTTCGGCTAAAGAGTACTAAGAGTTGGTTTAATCCAGCCAACCACTCTTTTAGCCGATGTCCTTACTTCGACTAAAGAGTACTAAGAGTTGGTTTAATCCAGCCAACCACTCTTTAGCCGATGTCTTTACTTCGGCTAAAGAGTACTAAGAGTTGGTTTAATCCAGTCAACCACTCTTTAGCCGATGTCCTTACTTCGGCTAAAGAGTACCAAGTATTGGTTTAATCCAGCCAACCTCTAGATTGGTTTTTCTAGCCAACCTAAAGTAAAGTGTTTGGTTATTTCGACCAAACGTCCTGCAGCCTGGATCCTTATCCTGGGCTTAGGAAGGGTGTTGGTTTTTCCAGCCAACTTTTAGATTGGTTTTTCCAGCCAACCTAAAGTAAAGTGTTTGGTTATTCCGACCAAACGTCCTGCAGCCTGGATCCTTATCCTGGGCTTAGGAAGGGTGTTGGTTTAATCCAGCCAACCTTTAGATTGGTTTTTCCAGCCAACCTAAAGTAAAGTGTTTGGTTATTCCGACCAAACGTCCTGCAGCCTTGATCCTTATCCTGAGCTTAGGAGGGGTGTTGGTTTAATCCAGCCAACCTCTAAGTTGGTTTTTCCAGCCAGCTTAGAATAAAATGTTTGCAATGTTCCTAACGTCACTAAAACTAACTTTTACAGAAAACAACTATGCTAAAAAGAATCGACTTGTTTTATTGAGGAAAGAAAAAATTACACATGTTTGAAAGAGGAAAGCTAAAAATAAAATAACTTGAGATTGGCGGTGTTCCATGGCCTAGGGATTGCTTTGTCGTCCTTGTCTTCTAGGTGGTATGCCCTTTTGCCTGCTAACCCAACCACTTTGTAAGGACCTTCCCAATTAGGCCCTAGCTTGCCATCTCCTAGCACCAGGGTGTTTCCCATCACTCTGCGTAGCACCCAATCTCCGATCTTGAATTGCCTCGAATGCACTGTTTTGTTGTATTTCCTGGATAACTCTTGTTGATATGAGGCAATATGGACTAGTGCTCTTTCTCTTCTTTCTTCGGCGAGGTCGAGCTCCAATGCTATGGCTTCTCCATTCAAGTCTGGATCAAAATTTTCGCTTCTAATTATGGGGAGGCCAACTTCCAGTGGGATTACTGCTTCCATGCCGTAGGCTAAGGAAAATGGTGTTTCTCCTGTTGATCGTCAAGATGTGGTATGGTAAGCCCATAAAACATGAGGAAGTTCCTCCGCCCACTTGCCTTTTGCCTTCTCTAACCTTTTCTTCAGTCCATCCAAGACAACCTTGTTTGATGCTTCTGCTTGGCCATTTGCTTGAGGATATGCTGGTGTAGAATTGTAGAATTCTATCTTGTATTCTTCACAAAAGCCTCTAAAGATTCTGCCATCAAACTGGGTGCCGTTATCTGATATTAGGGCTTTAGGTATGCCGAATCGAGTAATGATATTCTGCCAGACGAACTTCTTCACATCTTTTTCTTTGATTGATGCCAATGCTTCTGCTTCCACTTACTTTGTGAAGTAGTCTGTTGCTGCGAGAAAGAACTTTCTGTTTCCAGGTGCTGTTGGAAGTGGTCCTACTATGTCCAAGCCCCACATTGCAAAGGGCCATGGGCTGGTCAATGGTAGGAGTTCTCTAGCCGGCCGATGTATTTGATGTGCGAACTTCTGACATTTCTCGCACTTCTTCACATACTTCTCTGAGTCAGCTTGCATGTATGGCCACCAGTATCCTTACGAAATGGCTCTATAAGCTAACGATCTTCCCCCTTGGTGGCTTCCGCACACCCCTTCGTGTATTTTGAACAAGAATACTTCTACTTTGCTGGGGTGGACACACTTCAGATAAGGTCCTGAAAATGACTTTTTGTACAATGCCATAGATGGGGAGAGCCAAAATCACTACTACATTACTCTAATTTTGTTGGCTTCTTTCTTGTCTTCCGGTAAGACGCCGTTTTTTAAGAACAGTATAATGGGATCCATCCATGAGGGGCCTAATTCGGCGTAACATACCTCTTCTACTTCGGGGTCTTCAATGATTGGCCTTGGTAGGTAGTCAATTAGTAGTGGGTGAGGGATGGATGTATCTGCCATTGACGCAAAGCCTGCTAATTCGTCTGCTCTGCTGTTTTCCTCCCTGCCAATCTGTTCTATTCTTACTACTTCAAATTTCTTGATCTCTGTTCTGACCAATTCTTGGTACTTGGCCATCCTATCATCCTTTGCTTCATAGTCGCCAGAAATTTGGTTTACCACCAGCTGTGAATCGCTGTAGACCATTAATTCGGTGGCCTTCATGTAGAATGCTGATTTGAGTCCTGCAAGAAGTGCTTCATACTCCGCTTCATTGTTTGATGCTGGGAAGCCAAGGTTGATTGCTTGCTCCACAACCAGGCTGTCTGGTGAGATGAGGACTATGCCAAGTCCTGCACCATGCCGGTTGGATGCTCCATCCACAAAGAGCTTCCACATCTCACCAACGAACAACTTCCAGCAAGCGGAGGGGTCAGATGATGTCGTGGGGTCAAGAATGTTGCTGGTGTTGTCTTCAAGGTCCATGCTTGCTGTTTGCCCCTCGCTATCTGATTGTACCAAGTCTTTATTTGTTGGTGAGTCTTGGCTAGGTGTAGCTTGGTTTGCTTCTTCCTTGCTGTCTTTATTCTGGTCTGCCTTGGGATCTGACTGAATATCCTGTACCAGGGGTTGCGCTATTCCGGCGTCAACTTCTATTCCTGGTTTGGTTGTATCAGTCAGGTCGACTGAGCAAATATGATGGCTTCCTGGGGTGAATTCTGCGACAAAGTCTGCCAAAGCTTGGGCCTTTATCACGGTTCTGGGTTGGAACTTGATGTCGAATTGTCCCAATTCTACCGCCCATTTCAAGATTCGCCCAGAAAAGTTTGCCCTCTCAAACAAAGCTTTTAATAGGAAAGCTGTGAGGATGACTGTAGTATGGGCGTGAAAGTAGTGTGATAACTTTCTTAAAGCCATCATCAAGGCCAATGCCAGTTTTTCCATTGGTAAGTACCTTGTTTCGGCACCCAGCACTGTCTTGCTGACATAATAGATGGGCAGATGTTGGATTCCTTCCGCGCGGACCAATACTGTGCTAATTGCGTGCTAAGAGACTGCCAGGTACAGGAAGAGTTCTTCTCCAGGTATTGGGGTTACTAGTAATGGTGGAGAGGACATGTATTCTTTCAAGCTTTCTAGAGCTCGGTCGCATTCTTCGTCCCACTCGAACTTGGCTTTTAATGCTTGAAAAAATGGTCGCAGTCTATCTGACGACAGGCTAATGAATCGGTTGAGTGCAGCTGCCATGCCGGTGAGATGCTGCACTTCTTTTACTGAGTTAGGCCTCTCTAGATTCTGAATAGCTTTGATCTGGGAGGGGTCTGCCCCAATACCCCAGTTGGTCACTAGGAAGCCCAGGAATGTGCCAGATCCTACACCGAACGCGCACTTGGATGCATTAAGGTGCAACTTGTGCTTCTTCAGAATCTGGAACATCTCACGTAGGTCCCTTAGATGGTCATTCTCATCCTTGCTCTTGACCACCATGTCATCGATGTAAGCGTCCATTGTTCTGCCTAACAATGGCTCAAACATCTTGGTGACCATTCTCTAGAATGTTGCCCCTGCGTTCTTTAGGCCAAAGGGCATGACCTTATAGCAATACAGTTCTCTTGGAGTCGTAAAGGACATGACCTCCTGGTCTGGTTCGTACATGGCAATCTGATGGTAGCCTTTGTACGCATCCAGAAAGCTAAGTCGGTTGTGCCCCGCCGTCAGGTCTACCAGTTGATCTATCCGTGGTAGGGGGAAGCTGTCCTTTGGGCATGCTTTGGTGACTGTCTTATAGTCGACGCAGGCACGCCATTTGCCATTCTTCTTTGGTACCACGACTGTGTTGGAAATCCATATGGGGTAGTGCATCTCTCTGATAGCTCCTGCCTTTAGCAGATTTCCCACCTCTTCTGCCACTATCTCGGCGTGGTGGAGTGCCGATCTGCGAGTGCGCTGAATGATTGGTCTGGCAGATGGGTGGACATTGAGTTGGTGACAGATGAAGTTTAGATCGATGCCTGGCATGTCGTAGGGTGTCCAGGCGAACACTTCGATGTTTAAGGTCAAGAATTCCAAGACCTTCAATCTCTCAGTGCTGGACAACGACGAACCGAGCAAAAAGAACTTATCCGGGTTCTTTTCATATATTCTTACCTCTACCAAATCTTCCACCACTTTTTGATCAACTGCTCTGCCGACATCTGCGAACAGTTCATTACTCTCAGGTTCTTCCACCGAATGAACATATCCCTTGGCAGTGCGGCTGCCATTAGCCGTGACAAAGCATTGCTTTGACATAATCTGGTCTCCAAAGACCTCTTCAATTGCTCTCGTTCCGTTGGGGAACCGCATTACTTGATGGTACGATGATGCTACTGATTTCATGGCATGGAGCCATGTTCTTTCCAAAATTATGTTGTAAGTGGAAGGGCCTTTCAATACCCAAAATTCCACTTGTTTTGTCACGCTTCTTACTCTGACTGGCAGGATAATTTTGCCGACTGGCCATTCTGGCATTGAGTTGAATCCGATCAGGGGGGATACAGCCGGTGCCAGGTCTTTGTCCTCCAATTTCAGTTGTTTGAAGGTATCGTAATACATTATCTCAGACGAGCTGCTTTGGTCTATCAGAATTCGTTTGACGTCATAATCCTTGATGCGGAGGGTGACGACCAGTGCATCGTTATGAGGGCAATATATTCTTTCCAAGTCCTTGTTTGAAAAAGACATGACGTTCGTGGCCTCTGTTCTCCCCTTTTTGATGGCAGGTTGGGCACTTAGTACCTCCCTTAAGTGCTCAGCCTTCTTGATCGATCCTCTGAGCTCGCATACACGCTCAGGTTTGAACACCCCATGTATCACATTGATCACACCTTGAGGTGGGGCGTCAATTGGCATTCCATTGGGGTTATTGTGGTCCTGGGAGGCAAGTTGCGTCCCTCCTTCAATGTATTTATCCAAGTGACCGGCTGCCACCAACTTTTCCAGATGTTGTCTCAATGGCATACAATTTTCAGTACGATGCCCCTTTTCTTTGTGGAAGGTGCATCGCGACCTTTCGTCGTAGTCTTTCTGTGCTTCTCCCAGCTTAGCTAGCCATCTGACGAAAGGCTCATCGCGTATTTCACTCAGAATCCGGTAGATCGGTTTCTTGAATACCGTGGTTATGGCTGTGCGGATTCTTAACCATCTTTTATCCTGGTCCTCTCCGTTGTCTCGCCTGCCTCGTCCGTTTTTGTTCGGACGTTCTACCGCGTTGATCTTTGCTGTGGTCTTTTTATCTGGTACTGCAGTCGTACCAGATTTTGCCTTAGCACGGGCGCCATCCTCTTCCACCCTGATGTGCTGATGCACTCTTTCCATCAAGGCCTCCATGGTGAGGGTCGGTGTCATGGTGATTGAGTCCTTTAGTCTGTTTCCGACTGGAAGGCCTCTTTTGTACTGTGCAATGGCGAGATTTGTGGGACAGTCCCCAATCTGGTTGAATGTCTCCCAGTAGCGACTATTGTAGGATCTTAGTGTCTCTTTTTCGCCCATGTCGATGGAGAGTAACTGGTCAATCTCCACCGGGGTTTTGGTGTTTGTTCTGAACCTTGTGACGAACGCCTCTGCCAATTGTGCCCAGGAGGCTATGCTGCTTTCTGGAAGTTTTTCGAACCAGGTTAAACCTAGATCACCAAGGCTTGATGGGAAGAGGATGCACATCAAAGCCTCGTTTTGCCGATATACCGCCATAACCTGGCGGAAGTGGCTTAGGTGTATATAGGGGTCCGTCTTCCCCTCGTATGTGGTAAATTTGGGCTGAAGGAAGCCTGAAGGTAGGGGCGCGTTTTCTATTGCCAGAACGAACGGCGAGGTCTGTGGCCTTGCTAATGCTTTGTCCGTTGGTTCGTAGGCAGGGTGCGGTAATGGCATTCCAACCTCGACGCTTCCATGCGTCTGAGGAGCCAACCGCTGAAGAGCAGATACCCTGCGAGGGTCGCGCGCCCTAGTATCTTCCTTCAAACGTGCCCTTTCTTCTAGCATGATCCGCAAATTGGATGATTTGGGCAACTCCGTTTGCCTGGATGATGTCTGGTGCGAGCGCGAGGGTCGATAGGTACTTCCCTCTGTGTAAGACCTCAATGATCTCATTCTCTCAGACCTGGAGAAACGAGCTCTGGAGGTTCTGGATTGAGTATCGCCTGTCCTGAGGCTCCTACTTTCTGCTTGTGATGGTGTGTAATACCTTCCACGGTCTTCTGAGCGGCGAGGGGGCGTTTTGCTTTTGCACCCCTCTCCTGTCGCCACTCATTTTCCCTTCATCTGGCGCTTCATGGCCTCCATGTCCGCCGCCATCTTCCTTATTAATTCATCTTCCTCCTTTACGCGGTCCTCCAGAACTTGAGGATCAATCCTCCGCCTTTGTCTGTCAGGACTTCGTGAACGAGAATGACGGGGGCTGTTAGTCCGCCTCCTCCCCCTTGTATCCCTCTTGGGATTTTGTCGCTGTGGCTCCAAGTCCGCCATGGGAGGGATAAAAGGTAGGCCTTCGCGTCTTGCACCCCCCTCTGGTGTTTGTCCGTCGATGGCGGACTACGGCAAATCTTCATTGTGCGCCATTGCTTCTAAAGAGGAAAAGCTTGATCAAGAGGTTTTGTTCTGTGTCTTTTTCCCACAAACGGCGCCAATTGTACGGGAAAGAAATAAACCTTCTCGTATAATCCTGTTGATCAAGTCTGCGCTCCTCCAAACGTCGTCGCTTTACTCCCTGAAAACACAAACATGGGCTAGCCGGCGGGTGTGTACCGGAAACCCCTCCGATGCCTAAGTCAGAAAAATGGACAAAGACAGAAGCTCTGTGTATTCAAGAATCAAAGTTGTGTTACCTATTGTAGACACCCCATTTTTGACCGTCCTCAAGACTTGGACGTCACTGTTTGAACACTCGGTGATTATCCATGTTTGTGTTCGTTTGGAGTTCCCGGAGGTCGCGGCTCACGCGCCTTGCCTCAGGATCCCCGAACTCGACCGTTTAGTGTCTGGTTTTGCACCAAACACTTGTGTTTTGCCTTGGAAAGGCAGGGTGAGGCTTGTAGACCATCCCCACCCACCACCGGCATTGGCTAGATGCCACCGGCTGGTTTTTGCTGCCACCGGCAATATAGTTTGCCGGCCGGCACTCTTTGTTGCCGGTCAGCACTCTTTTGTGCCGGTCGGCACTTTGTTTGGCCAAGATGGCATTTTTTGCCGGCCGATTGCTGTTCATCTGCTTTTGCAGATATTTTTGGACAGCTGTATAGCTTTTGCTCCCCTCCATACACGTGTATGGAGGGATCTCCCTCTTGCAAAGCTTGTCTTGTAAGCTTTACAAGAGGCATATAGAGAGAAGCTCTCTCAAAAAGGCAAAAAAAAGAGGAGAGCCTTTAGACATTTTTGAGGAAAAAATACAGAGGAGAGCTCTGGTTTTCTAGGGTTAGGGTTAGATACACTCACCTATCTCTCTTTTCCTCTCATTTTCCACACTAGGTGTTTTGTGCCTTACTATTGCACACAAACACCTAGTGTTTCACCTTCCTCTTGGAGCTGAGGTTCTAAAGAGTGTGTTTTGAAGTTTTTGTCTTGGATTCAAGCTCAAGGAGGCCATTGGAACATCTTTGTTGAAGAAGGCATCAAGGGTGAGAACTAGTCCATTTTTCCCCCTTTTTTGCATCAATTTTATACCTATCTTAGAGCTGTTTTTGTGATTATTGTATAACATAAAAAAGTTCTGTTTTTGAGCCCTCTTTATTGTTTATTAAGAGTGTTTTGTTGTTTGAGGGTTGTTGACCACCCTTAGGTCTCAAAAGGCCTCATTTTGAGCCATTTTGTGTTAGCTCCGGGATTTTGGTGTTGAGGTCTCTTCACCACTGAAATCTTGAGGGATTTCAGTGGTGAAGATGATGCTTTGAAGTCCCAAAAAGGGGAGGGCCACCCCCTCTCCTTGTTGTCCTTGAAAAGGACCTATTTTGACCTCTTAAGGAAGCCTATGCTTGAGTGTGTGTTGAGCATATTTGGTTTGTTTTTCATGCTTATATATCCATGATATAACATGATTTCAAGTTGGTTTTGGAACTCCATGCATGTTTAGCATAGTTGCCATGTAATGCCTTATTTGTGCCTTAACATGTTCTAGGTTGTTAGCCTTTGTTGGAGCATGTTTTAGGCTTGTATTTGTGAAGTTTATGTGCTTATTTTGCCATGTTTTAGCTCTGCCCATAGTCGTTTGGGTTGATCTTTGCATGCATTATATAGCTCCTTTGTATTTGGGCTTGTTGGCCTTGAGTATGTGCATGTGTAGCATGCCATCTTTGCATTGTTTTGGTGATTTGGGATCATTCTACATGTCATTTCAGTCCCATTTCCGTGCTTGTTGGATTGCCTTGCATGTCTCTTTAATGCTTTGAAAGCATGTGTTGCAATGCTCCATGTTTTGGCCATGGTGCATGCCTTTGTATTTGGGCCACTTAGATGCCATCTAAGGAGTCCTTTGGCCTTGTTTTAACATGCTAAAAATCTGTTTTTAGTTGTTTAATGCATGCCATGTTTGATCATGATAAGTGTAGTTCAATGCATTATTGATTTGCCTTGAACACTTGGACTACTCTTTGCATGTTTTGGCTTAATTTATAACTTGATTTGGCATCATTTTATAACATAATTTTAGGGCTCATGTTGCACGCTAATTAGTCCATGACTCCTCCTTTCAAGTGTGCTTGAATGTTGTTTGATTCATGCTTAAGTGTTGGTCCTTATGTGCATGTGTGTGTGCATGCCATTTGGCTCTCACTCTTTAGCACTTTTGGCCACTGTTTTAGGCCTATTTTAGAGTTGCCTAATTCATGTATAAGTCCATCTTGCCATCCATTTGCATTGCCATATGTATGCTTGCATGATTGCATAAGTTAATTGCCATGCCATGTTGCATTCCTAGCTTGTATGCCTAGGTTGCATTGCATTTTGCATGCATGCCTTGTTCCTTGAATTGGTGATAGGAATTGGGCCTAATTTGTTTGATTGGTTTGCATGCATTTGAAACCAAAGTTGCATGCTTGGTTCCTTGGACCATCATGCATGGAAATACGTGATTGGTGGTCCAAGAACCGAGGCACATGTCCCTTTGAGTCATTACAATGATAAGAGACATGTTTGGTGCATACATGCCTTGAATTGTGCTGCCATGCCTTGTTTTGCCCTCTGTTGCTGTGAGTTGCAGGTTCTGCAGGAATACTCTGCCGACCGGCAGTGTAATGTGCCGACCGGCACTATTTTCTCTGCCGACAGACCCTACTTTGTGCCGATGGCCATAAAACACTGCCGGTGGAAATTTCATCTAGCCGGTGATGATCCCCTCTGTCCAAGGATGTAGTTCTGAGGTTTTGACAGCCTCCAGAGGAGGAAAGGGAGGAAAACAGAGGCAGCTTGCACATGGTGGCACGTTTCCCGAGACGTTTCCCTGCTTTAATTAATTTGTTTAATTTGTTAATTAGATTAATTAATTTGTAATCTTTAATTAGCTTGCGTAGTTAATTAATTTGTAATATTTATTCGGTCCCTCCGAGCGAGGGCAAATCTGTAATAAGTGTGCGTGAGTGTGTGTATGTCTTCCAAACTCACGTCTTTCTTCCCTTTTATTTACCTGCTTATGATGGTAGATTAGGGCACATTTATTTCAGCATACCTTATGCTATGCATGTGTGCATCCATGCATTTGTATTGCATGCATTAGGCTCGGTACATCACGCTAACTGCATCAGTATTTCAATTCAAAAATTGAATATGTGTTAATTGTGCATTTTCACATGACATGTCTAGGATTAGCCGAGCCTATCCTAGCGACATTTTGTATGCGATGCATTAGGCACTTAACATGGACTTGGATCATGCATGTTTGCTAACAAGTTCTTGGTTTTGGCATGGAGTACTATGTAAGTATTTTAATGCTTTAGCATATCGCATGAGTGTGGATGTTGCCATGATAGCATGCTTAACATGTGGCTAGATGCTTATGTGTTAAACTGTTTTGAATGCCTGTGGGTGAAGGTTGGATTGTTTGAGTTGGAAAAACTCATTGAAATCCATGTTTTAGCCTACTCGCGAGTAGCAAATTCCAAAGCATTTTCAAAACAAACGGATATGCAATGTTTCTTTCCAAATTAGGCAATCTAGTCTATACTTGTTTGCTGCGCGCATAACATAGTAATTCTAGGCTAATAATTGGAATAAGAACACGTAAAGTTTTCAAAATCGGATATCACGGTTAGTAGAGGCCGGTCTTCGGACCGGGCGAAAGGGGGTGCTCATAGCTGACCTTCCCCGATCGTACCCAAGCTCCCGAGCCGAGACAACTCCGGTGATGACGGACATGTGGCCTTCGGCACCGAGTCAGGGTTTCCTAAATTCTCCCATTTTAAAATATTTAGGTGGCGACTCTGTATCTGGCAAAGCAGTCCATGTTTGGCACTATTTTTTTCAAAAATCTGTTTCTCAAAACGATTTGCCAGATTTGGACTCTTTGGTTCAAGATTAAGAACCGCGACAACAAAAATCGCGAGTCCGAACTGTAGCACGAGGTCCCCCCTCCGCGGGCGCGTCTACACCTATCCATAGGTGATGTTTGTGAGCTTTTATAGGTTCCGTGTGGCACAATCCAAGTAGGACTCTTACTCCTCCATGTAGAGTCCTCCTAGGATTCATATTCCTGAAGGATAATGCTTATCCTTCAACACCCCCCTCACTGCTTAAACCAAGTGAGATGGTTTTATCATGGCCGGACTACCATACAACCGAAATAACATTGCCATGCTAGACTAACTGGAGTAACCGATCTAACGGTTAGTTCGGCTCTTTACTTCCTCACTTCTACCTCGGCTTTGCACGCCAAGACCGAGCTACCCGTAGAAGAGTTGGACCGAGCTAACCAAGAACAAAAGTCCCAAAGAGGATCCGTATACCTCGGTTAAAGATTACGACCGGCCCAACCAATTTGGCCGTGGCGACCGAGATAACAACAAGGCCTTCTTGGACCGAGTTAATGAAAAAAAGCCATTTTACTCCGCCTTTCTTACTACGGCCCAAAACGGCCCATTATCCAATCTCGGCCCAATTTATTTATATAAATTACCCTCTCAATATCCTTCAATTTTGACCTGATGGTTCAATTTAAAAGTTTTATGTATAGAGTGTTTAGTTTCTTTGTTTTTCAAATATTGATTAATTATTTTGTCATTTTTTTTTCTTAATCCATAAAGAATAATTCCTTTTCATCCCCAAAAAAATTAATTGATAATTTTTTCAATCGTTTCTGATTTCACTAGGTGGTTGATTTTGAAAGACTTGTTTTTCAATGCTTTTTCTTCACTTTTTTGGGTCAATTAGTAGAATATTTATTTATATAATTATCATCAGAATTACATTAAATGGAACAATCAACTTTATCATGTAGTTCGACAACAGCCCAACAATGACAAGTCGTCAATACAAGAAAAAACTTAATAATGTGAACGAAACAAACATTCACATAATGGGGGAGAAAATAATAACAATTAGTGTATTTGGTTTTAGTTTTTTAAAAATTGAGTTTTTTATTTTTCATTTTTTTTTGTTTTTTTGTGAATAATTTTTAAATTTTAAGTAATTTTTTTACTTTTTTAGACGCACCTTACTTAGATATATCTAAATAATAAAATATTTGTAAAAAATTAATAAATACACAAAAAATAGGAAAAATGTACTGATTTTTTTTTTTTTTGTTTTATATTTAGTGAATTTTTTAAATATTTTTTTCACAAATATTATACTTTTTAAGTGTGTTTATGTTAGATGTGTCTAAAAATTAAAAAAAAATTGCTTAAAATATTAAAAAAATACATAAAATAAGAAGTAAAATTTTCTAAAAAATGTTTTCTGAAAATCAAAATCAAAAAATAATTTTTTAAAACTACCCAATCCCACTTCCAGAAAAATCTAACTTGAACAAATATTGAAATTTCCAAGGTTCTAGAGAGTTTGAATCCCTCAAGTCAAGTAGTAAGTATTTGGACCAACATTGATTCATTATTAAACAATCTAGAAGAACTTAACTTGAAACAAATTTTATACAATGGAGTGTAATTTCTAACTTTCTAGACATTTCGAATTCCCCAAGTAGCTAGTATTTCGAGACCCACTTCCATTCATTATTATACAATCAAAAAATTTTGCAAACGTAGCAAGAAAAAGTCACCTCCATCGACCTTCTCTTTGATGGAATTCATACTTAGTTCAAAATTAATTTACCTTTTAAAATAAAAAATAAAAAAAATTATCAAAATCACCCAACGTGATATTAATTAAGATCGCTCTAATGCTTAAGTCGGTGACTATAATGTAGATTTTGACTCATTTAATGGGTGAATCCATCCTTAACTCTGGAAATGAATGATGAAGATCGTATGTCTATTGCGAGATATGAATTTCTTTATCTCGAGTGTTATATCAATTTGACTAATCTTAAAAGGAATTTTAGGTGAAATTTTTATGGAGTCGTTATGCACTAGTCAACTTTGGTGTTCACATTGGCCTAGTGAGGACTTTTCTTTTTTTAAAAAAAAGAAAAAAACTTGACTTGATTGTGCTCTGGCCTGGGCATGGCCGTACCCATCAGATCTTATCCAATTTTTCTCTTATTGAGAGGGACAAGTTACTAGCTCAGCTATTATCATATAATTTACATTTGGTTGTTTTGCTAACTGCCCATTTTGGATCTTTCTTTAATCTAAGTAATTTACTCTCTTCTTAAGAAGATAGATATTTCTAGTTTTGACAATAGTGAATCTTTCAAGTTTCTTGTGATAAACCAAATCATATGCTCTTTTATCTCATTTACAAATTTGCTACAAATGATAGGTTTACAACTTGTAATGACAGAAAATTATAATTTAAACTTGCAAAACCTAATGCAAAGCATGACTTTATCTGTCTTGAGGAAGTGTCTGCACATTTCTGCATTTGTAGGTCCTTTTAAGTTTTCTCATGTCTAACTCCAATTGATAAAGACTTCTATAATCATTAAGATAAAACTACCACTCATCTGCTTCCATTCATCCTACACTTTTTTCACTAACAAAATATAAGGTAAATTACACACATCTCCCCTAAGGTTTGAAAAAAATATAATTAGTCCCACACTTTTGATTAATTACACTAGCTTCTCTTCAGGTTTTATTTCACAAAATAAGTTTGTTTTCGTAAGTATTTGTTAGTTGTATGAATGAAAGAATAATATTGTCAACTCTATTAAATTAAAATGTATATTTATTTTCATTTATTTCAGTATCTACCCACCATTTACATTAATTTAAGCCATTTTAACCTTACTAAAAAGGAATTTAAGTCAATACAATTATATTAAAAGCGTAGAACTAACTGTAGTTTTTCCAAACCTTAAGTGAGGTGAGCATAATTTACCTAAAAATCTAATATGTATTTATGTGTCTTTCCATTTTCTTTAGCTAAGTTGACATTTGTTTAACTCTGTCGGGGCTATTTAACAACTCTGCTGGTCTTAAACCTAGGCAAAGGGAAAGGGTTGTATATTAGGTAGTCGACAGCCAGCATGTAAAAAAAATCGCTCGGATTCCTTATGAAAATGAATCCTACTTTGAATCGATTAAATGTTAGGTCGTTCCCCTTAAGTGACACGGTACACCTGCTTCTGAATGTCTCGAAAAGTGAGTAAGAGGCACCGTATCGACGCCTGCGTGTATTGAAAAATGAACAAAGGTTGTTGCGTTTTTCTGGACGAGCGCGGATAAAGAAGTTAGTCTAAAACTATATGTTTAGGATAGCTACATGGATTGTAGAAATTTTAATTAGTAAGTCTATGGAATTGGTAGATGTCATGATTAGGAGGAGAGTTAGTATAGCTAGAAGAAATTAAGTGAATAGGTAAGAAAGTTAGGAAAATAGAGGATATTGATTTCAAACTATATTATAGTGGCAAAGATGGACACAGAAATGAGGTATGAATAATAGTTGCCAGGGGTCTGTAGAAAATATAGTTGCTAGAAAAGATAATAGAATTATGTTAGTTAAGCAAATTTTAAAGAGAATATAGTAAACGTTGTTAGTGCATGCACCCCCCAAGTAGGATTAGATAATCAGACTAAGAGAGATTTTTGAGACCAAATGAATGAGGTATTATAAGAGATACACGTAGGAGAGAACCTAGTTATAGGTAGAGATTTCAACGGCCAGGAATCGATAATTAGGTTATGAGAGGGTGCGTGGTGAGTTGGTTTTGGTGATAAAAATGAGGTTGGATGGAGTATTTTAGATTTTGTGTTGGCTTCTGAGTTGGTGGTACCCAATACTATGTCTAAGAAGAGAGAAGAATGTTTGATAACCTTTAAAAGTAGGTCAATTAAGAGCCAAATATATCACTTTCTAATAAGAAAAGTGGACTGTCTAAAATACAGTGACTGTAGGGTGATTTCTAGAGAGAGCATGACGTCTCGACATAGGATCTTGGTACTAGATTTATGCTTTAAAGGACAATACCAAGCTAGGAAGGATAGTGGGTGTCGTAGGACGAGATGGTAGGACCTAAAATGAGATAAAGTAGAAGTATTTAAGAATAGAATGGATATAGAAGGTATTTGGGACTCGAAAGATTATGCTAACATTATGTGGAACTCGATGGCCAATTGTATGGGAAGAATCTCAAGGGAAGTCCTTGAAGAGTCGAAAGGAAAGTGACCAAACTCTAAGGAAACTTGGTGGTGGAGGGAGGAGGTTGAAGCAGTAGTAAAGACAAACAAGAGTGCTTTAAAAAGTGGTAGAAGGATAGAACTGAGAAAAACCTTAAGAGTTACAGATTGGCTAATAAAGAGGTCAAAAAAGTAGTAAGAGAAGCTAAGTCGAAAATGTATGATGACCTATACACTAGACTAGATAGTAAGGATAAGAGAGGCTAAGTCCTTATCTTTTTGCTTTAGTTATAGATGAGTTGATGAGAAATATTCAGGATGATGTGCCATAGTTTATGCTTTTTGCAGATAATATCGTATTAGTGGATGATACTAGAGAAGGAGTTACCACTAAGCTGGAGACGTGGAGAGAAACATTTGAATCTAAAGGATTTAGAACAAGCAGAACAAATACAGAGTACAATGGAGTGTAATTTTAGTAACAATAATAATGGAAGTAGAGGAGAAGTGAATATTAAGAATCAAGAACCTAAGAGTGAACATTTTTGTTATTTAGAATCGATTAGTAGGGGAGATTGGAGCGGATGCAATCCATAGAATTAAAGTAGGGTGGCTTAAGTAGAAGAGTGTGCCTGGAGTACTGTGTGATAAACGAGTACCCACTAGACTGAGAGGAAAGTTCTATAGAACGACTATTAGTCTAGCAATGTTGTATAGGATGGAATGCTGAGCAACTAAGAAACAACATGTAGATGAGTGTTGTTGAGATGATGGAGGATGCTAAGGTGGATGTGTGGTAAGATTAGAAAAGATAGAATTAGAAATGAGTATATTCGTGAATAGGTTGGAGTAGCATTGATAGAAGCTAAGTTAAGAGAGAATAGATTAAGATAGTTTGGTCATATACAGCAGAGGCCAATAAAGATAGTAGTGAAGAGATGTGATACAGTAATGGTAGATGAAAGTGTTAAGAGAATGGGTAGATCTAGATTGACGTGGGTGAGTATATTAAATAGAGATATAAATCTTCGTAATTTGACTAACCAGATGATCGTTGATAGAATTGAGTGGAGAAGAAGAATTCATATAATCAACCATATTTAATGGAAGTTAAGGCTTGGCTCGAATTTGTTTGGTTTATACATGTTCAGTAGAACTTTATGCACATAATTTATGTCCAAAAATATATCTAGAAAGATAATATGTAATTGAGATTTAACTCTTGTATAGAGAAACCCGCATCATAAATGAACCTATACCATATATTAAATATGCTGAATATTATTTGTGTATGAATTCTATAAACATAGCATTAATTGCTGATATATGTTTTTATGTATGTATTAATTTTGGGGTATGAAGAGCGATAACTGCAAGGAGAGGGACAACACTAGATAGGGGTGAGTATGGTCCGGATTGGACCGGATTTGGAGTAAAATCAGGACCAATCCATTATTTACGGTTCCTAAAAAATTGGAACCAATCCAATCCGTTTAAATCATGGAACCAATCCAAACCAATCCATTTAAACACGGATTGGATCGGTTTAGGACCATGGATTCACATAATTAAATAACAAAAAAATGAATATATAACACTTTAATTTCATAAAAATATAAACATAGCGCTCTATTAGTTCCACAATAGCAGCATGTCTTTCTATAATAGCGACATACTATTCTAGAATTTAAACAATCATAAGAAAATTGGTTTCATCATAAGTATTTAAACTATTACAAATTAAAACTAAAAACTAACAAACAAAAGTTATAAAAGAAGGTATTATGCGGATTTAGGTTTGAGTTTAGGTTTTATATGGAATAAGAGAAGATACTATGGGGAGGATGTATAATAAAAATATAGACTACTTGTATACGGTTCGGATCGGTTCCAATCTGGAACCGTGGGGTTCAATCCGGAACCAATCCGTGGACTACGGATTTTTAATTGTTCAATCCGGAACCGAACCATGGATTCAAAAAATCAATCCAAACCCATCGGATTGGACTGGACTGGATCGGATTACGAATTTCACGGATTCCTTACTCAGCCCTAACACTAAATGGTAGATGAGCAGTGTTGCTTTCCAACTCCCAATATCTGAATAATAATAAGAAGAAGAAGAAGAAGCAGGGCAACGTGGAGAGAAAATTGTGGTGTTCTTGGAAATTAATAGCATTACTGAATATTAAACTAGGTCTTAAATATTTAGGCCAGGACCCTGACCGTGCATGCATGTCACAAATAATATAAATGTATAGTCACATACATAAATGTTTAGATACATATAATTAGTGTCCGCTTTGGACACAAGCGGCCGCTTTGGGTCTCTGAAAATTGGTTAAAAAAAAGTCCCTGAAAAAATTTGAAAAACTATCAAATAAGTTTTATTTTTTTTGTTATTATACCTGCTCAAAAGGGTCCCTAAAAAATAAAAACTTATTAATATAGTGAATTATTTAAAACTAATTGATGGGTGTTTATGGGAAAAAGAAACATTTCAAATTTAAAATTGATTAAATCATACATTTAATGAAGTAATTGAATGAGTTTGGTTGATAAGTTGATTAAAATAAACTTGGTTGATAAATTTACAATTAACAATGCCAGAGTTCAAAAAATTTAAATTACCAACTAGTTGAATTCTGTAAAAAATAATTCAAAAATCGATTCATATTAAAATTCTGCTTTAAAACATTTACAAAAGGTGTCATATTAGAAGTTTGCTTTCAACCTCAAAAAGCCAGAGCCGCCTTGCATATAATTGCTATCTATATCTATCCCCACTCAAGATTAGAACTTGCAATGGTGGTGACACCCTCTGATTCCTTGTGTTTGTCTATATGTGCCCTTTGCTGTAGCCGTAGTGGTGCACTTGCAAGGTACACTTGCATTGTCATGCACTAGTACACTGTAGCAAGAACGGATCCAGAATTATGTCTTTGGGAGAATTATTCTATAGTTTAAAAAATTAAGGGGGGCTACTCTATATAATTCTGAAACTATCTACAAAAAATTTGGGAGTGCGAACTCTTATAATTTTAAATTATTTTTAAAAATTTAATATAATATATAATATTTTTCAAATTTTTGGAGGTGCGGCCGCCCCCCCAATCCATCATTGCACTATAGTGGGGATCTCCTTGTATCTTATTTTGTGTAGTTATTTGGTGTAGAAATGATTTACACTCATAATTTAGATTTTTAAATTTATTTATAATGATAGGATAAAAGAATTGGATCTTATATATTTGAGTGTGTGATAAAATAAGAGTTAACACATATTCTACTATATAATTGTGGGCCAAATCGTTTGACCTTTTTTAAAAGTCTTAAACTTTCTTTTTATTTGGTGTAGTTTAGGGTGGTCTTTTAGTAGCTCTTATGGAGCTATTGTATAAATTATTAAAAAGTCAAAAAGTCCTAAAAAAAATAAAATAAAATCTCAAACACTTTCTTAAGAGATAAAAAAGGTTAAGATAAAAATTATACTGATCTCCCGTGAGGCTCAAATATTATGTGAATTAAAATTTTTAAAAAAAATCAATATAACTATATCAAAATTGTGAAAGCTATTATATTTTCTTTAAATCTCAAGAAAGGTCACTTGAATTTACCCAAAAGTTAATGTATTTCTATAGTTGCTAAACGAGTTTTTTTTTTTTTTTTTTTTGTAATTGAAATTAATATAATATTTAGTATTTTTAACTGATAACAAACAATTTAGTGATTTTTTTTTTGGTTTTTTTAGTCAAAAGTTTTTTTTATTCTTTTATTTTTTAAGTTTTGCTAAATTGTTAAATTTAACATTTCTATCAATGAACATATGTATTTTATAAAGTGATATAGGATATCATGTGCATGATAGTTAGTCTAAAGAAATTGCAACCTATGATGGTGATTTCACCATTCTAGATTGGACCCATCATTATAAAAATTCAACAGTGATTTTAAAGATGAGATGATAGTGATGTCAAAAAAATGACTGAAGCAATTTATCAAAAATTTAACATTTTTTTTTATTATAACATAGCCAAAATAATAGCATGTCAAATTTCGAACTAGCATTGGTGATACTCGAGCAATTCCAATGCAGTTGCTCTAGCGGTTGCTATTACTGGTTAATAGTAATTTCATACAAAACGTAACCTCTTAACGACATGTCAAATGGTTGTCTATTACTAAACTTTCTACAAAATTTCACACAAGATTTTGATAAAATGTCAAATTTTAGCTAGAGTTACTCTTTTTTTTCCTTTCTCTTTAAAAATGACATTTTGATTTGATTTTTTAAAATAATAGAATAAATAACTAGTATATTATTGGTGTAATATTACTAAAATTTAGCATTTTTCTAATATAAAATTGCTAAAGTTTAGTTTTGATTATCTGTTTTAGCATTAGAGATGCTCTTATAATTGTATTTATTTTGAAAATTTATGGCGAAATAATTTTTGAAAAATGTTAGGGATTTTAGAAGTTTTATCAAATTTTCTATTTAATGTCTCAGGAACCCATACCATGCAAATTTCATGTAAGTCTCACATCCATGTGAAATGTTTAATAAAAAATTTGATAAAATTTGTACGCTCTCTAATATTACTCATAATTTTTTTACAACTACTTTTAAGTATGGGCGGCACCATATTATTATAAAATGGGGTGACTTGATTCATCAACCAATGTTGAAAGGCTAATTAAGGTCAAGTTTGGGAAGTTGAAAAAAAGTCAAAAATTTAAAAAGTTATTCAAAAAGTTAAAAAATTATCATTATTTATCAAAATTCAAAAATTACGGCTGCACAACTATCAATCTTAATTTTTTCCTACACACTAATTTATACAATTTTTTAATACACATTTTTTCATAAAAAGTCAAAAAGTTAACCCAAACAACCATATTTTTTTCCTTAATAGTTCAAAAAAACAATCTCTAAATAAAATAATTTAAATTTATTTTGTCTACTAGTACTTATTACTTTGTTTGTTGCACGTATTACTTTTGTTGATTTGTGTGCAAGTTAGTTCACATATTTAGTTATAAAAAATATATGGATAATATTAAGAATACTAAATTTTTTACTAAAAAAATGATAAAATGTCTTATATGAGTGTGGGTCGGTAATATTATAATTTATGTAAAATATTTGATCATTTATTTAATAAAAAATTTGACACTTATAATATTTTTTAAAATATATATATATATATATATATCTTTATCTATTATACACATAGGTCGTGCCACATTCATTGATATTGGTGAATTGACACCACTAAATTTTGAAAAATCATTGAATTTTCTTTGTATATATGTAAAATTGATTCTAACTTTTTAAAAATTGACCCTACTGCAATTTGTTAGATTAATTTCACTGTTTAAAAATAATTCAGGTTTTTATATTTGTTCAAGTTCCAAAAATGACTAAATTTATCCAAGCCCCAAAACCATTTTCAGTGAACCCACCACTTCAAATTTCTTCATCAAAATATAAAAGAAAATACTAGAAATTCTAAAAGCATGATGTGATCAGCGCTAGGTTTAAGTGGTTGATTTTTAAACCAATCAATTATTGATATAGAGTAGCTCATATCATTATAAATAAATTTAAGAGTCATATTTTAAAGGTATCAACTATCAAGCTTTTCAATATGAAAATTAGTTGAGAGCAATTATAGAAATTTATGTATTTGAATTTCTTATTATAAAAAGATTATATTTAAAATTCTTTGCCAAATTATTAAGAATAAATATTATATATTGATAGGAGTGAAATCTTTACTCATATAATAGTAGAAATTAATTATGAACCCCACCAATAAATTTCTGTTGCGATCGCAACTGGTAGCTCGAGATTTTTGGCTCGAAATTGACTTGAAAAAGTGAGAGAGAAGGAGGAGGAGGGATTGGAGGGGGCCAACATATCGGGGTGGAGGCGGAGGCAGGGGGCGGAGGGCTGCGAGGCAAAGGCTGCGACGACGATCGGCGGATGCGGGGCTGCGACGATCGTACAGAGGCGACGGCGGAGGGCTGCGACGGCGGGCGGAGGACTGTGACGGACGACCTGCCTTCTCTCTCTTTCTCTCTCTCTCTCTCTCTCTCTGTCTCCCTCTCCCTCTCCTCTTCCTCTGTTTCATACCAGCATGACGAAGAAGAAGAAGAAAAAAAAAGATAGCCCAAAACGACGTCGTTTTGGGCTGTCGAGCCACGAATTTCGAGCTACCAGTCATTTTCGTTTCTGGTGTTGCCATTACTTAAATTGAGTTTTTATGATCCCCCCCTCTTTTTCTTTTTTATCATTTTTATCATTTTATACTTTTTTTTTTAAAATATGAGTTATTTTATTTGATTCTTATGGGCTCTTATTCTAGGAGCTGCTGAAAAGTTTTTTTAAATAAGAAAAAGGTGTTATATAAAAAATTGAAAAAAAAAATTAAAATCTAGACAGGTAGTTCCCAAACTGGGTCACTGTTTAGTTCCAAAAAAAAAAAAAACTGGGTCACTATTTGGCAAATTTATTTGCAGCTTAAAAAAAATATCTCAAACCAAACTTTCAAATAATAATAATAAATAACATTTTGAACTTTTTTTTCTAGTTTTTTTTTTTTTAATTGAAAATCTGAAAAGTTAACAAATATCCTAACTTTCAATCAATGTATTAGGTCATCCTCAATCATTCATCAAATATTTAAAAATTCATATCAAATGAAGAAAGAGTTAATTTTTTTATCAAATCAAGGGAGCTTTTGACCTTTCATTAAATTTTGTAGGTAGTTGTTGGGCTGGACGTATGCCCGAGCGTCCTACTAAACAACTGAACTTTCTTTATTTGACCAACGAATTTTACTCATAGCCGGACGTCCACCCATATAACCGGGCTTGTAATAAGATCTGATGAAAATTTTAAATTTACCATTAGAGTGCATCATATCAAAGCAAACTTTTCATTAAATTTTTACTCAAATTTGATCAAGGATTGAAGATGCTCTTATAAGACAAAAATGTCTCAAATAAATTATAAAAAAAAAAAACTAATTATTGAAAAACTGAAAAAGATATTTTGACACATTTTTAGTTTGTGTTCTAACAAACCATACGCAAGACATGTACTGTGCCTCCATAAGGACGCTATCCAAAAACAGAGATTAGGTGCTTCAAATGTTGCTTCAAACAGAAGTTGCCTCGATGATGTATAATTTTATTTTATTATTTATTTATTTATTTTTAATAGGGGTTAGAATCACTTACAAAAGGCGAATCTAGTAAGTGCTTAGGGATGTTACGTTGTACTTCAATGTACTTCAATTTTATGTTGATTTTATTTTATTTTGTATAATTTATTATAAATTAAAAGTTGATAATTAAAAAGTAAAAATTAAAAATATCTCTCTTCCTGTTTCAAAACAATCAATTTTTTTACTAACTTGTTTAAATTATTTTTATCTAATAAATTATAAATAAAAATTATATTAAATAGTGATGTCATAAACTTTTAAAATAGAATTTATAAGTAACTTAGATAATCTTCATTGCCACATTCCCATATCATATTAATGTTGGAAAAAATCAACAACAGAAAAAAATTCATATGAAATTGCCATCACTATGAGAAATAGTTTTGCTTGCTATCTTATGTTATTAGGATAGTGGCATATCCAATGTTTAAAAAATAAATACAATAAAAAATAAAAATTTGGCTAGAATACAGTAATAAATAAGCTACTTTTGGTGATGCTACTATAAGATCACTAATTATTTCTTAAGTTTTATTTTTTTTAGAAAATAAGTCCAATAATATACACATCAAACTATCGAACATATATTATTAGACCACTAATTGTTCCAAAAGATTAAGTTAGCGTGTAATCCCATTTTGCATGTGCAAATGCAAAGGTCGTCCCAATTTGATTCATCCCCCCTTTTCCCCCCACCCCCTTTGACCCCCTCTCTCTCTCATTGGTTATATTTTCTTTTTCTTTTTCTTTTTCTTTTTTTTCCTGCTCCTCCAATCACCACCCGCCACGTGACAAAGGGGGTGAGGGGGTGACCCCCAAAAGGGGGTCCCAAGCATTATTCTAAAAATCAACAATGATTCATCCCCCCTTTTTTCCCCACCCCCTTTGACCCCCTCTCTCTCTCATTAGTTACATTTTCTTTTTCTTTTTCTTTTTTTTCCTGCTCCTCCAATCACCACCCGCCACGTGACAAAGGGGGGTGAGGGGGTGACCCCCAAAAGGGGGTCCCAAGCATTATTCTAAAAATCAACAATGATTCATCCCCCCTTTTCCCCCCACCCCCTTTGACCCCCTCTCTCTCTCATTGGTTACATTTTCTTTTTCTTTTTTTTTTTTTTCCTGCTACTCCAATCACCACCCGCCACGTGACAAAGGGTGTGAGGGGATGACCCCCAAAAGGGGGTCCCAAGCATTATTAGGTAAAATTCTTATATTAGGTAAAATTCTTCCTCAAGAAATTTCCATCATCTTTTTCTTTGTTCTTTTTTTGTCATGGGTAATTCTCATCCTCAAGTAAGGTTTTTTATACGCTCTTTCGATTTTAAATTTGTCAAAGGAAATGAAACTAAAAGAAAATTAAAATTAGTTAATATAAATTTTTGTATATATTGTTGGAAAAAATGATTTTTGAGGACTTTAATTTAATATTAAAGTGTAGTGACTTTAATTAAATATTAAAGTGGGTCCTAACCATTTTTTGTATTGGGTCCAAGTAAGCCAAAAATCATTGGGTTTTGAATAAGAAATTGCCAAGAAATTACCTCATGATGTTAGATTCATGAATAGAATTTTAAAGAGTATTTAAATCTTTTTTCTTGGCTAAAGGGTGTGAATCCTTTGGGTATCCATACTTTTCATTTTGTGAAAAGGGGCTATGGATGCTTGGTGTTTTAATGACTAGCTTTAAAGGCTGGAGGCTTTTCCTCTCTCCCCTATATATGTATAAATTGAGACCCTCCTGTCAAGTTTCAATATAAAAATTTTTGCTTCTATTTTACAAGTCAGTTTGCTTGATAGTTCCTATTGTGAGAGAGTGCTGCCATTGTTTTGTTCGCTAAGCTAGACAGATAGTGCTTCTGTCGTAGCTGGTTTTGACCGTCGTATCCTGGGAGACAGACGTCGGGTTTCCTCAAGCACTCGACCCGTGAGGCGGCGAAATCTGTTTTAAGGAAACTGCTTCCGTGCAGGCTTTGGTTTTGTCTCTTTACCCTTTATTATTTTTTGTGTATTTCTGTTGAAATTTAGTTATAGTTATCAGCATATGTTCTTAGTATATAATTTGTTTTCTTCATAAATCTAACTTCAACAATTGACAAGCATAATTTGAAGAATTGGGGACTATGTGAAGGCTATCAGATATTTTATTTTGGGTAAATAGATTGAGAAATTTTTACCTTGAGTTTAAATTATGAATTTGAATAGAAATTTAAGTAGACAAAAGGAAAATAGAGAAAAAAAAAATATAACTTATTTTTCTTTAACATTATACTCATTTTTTTTCTTTTTAAATTATTATCTAAATTTATAATTCAAACACAATTTTAAAATTTTTGTGTTATGAATTTGGTTGGCTGGTGTCAATTCCTCAAAAGTCTTATTTATGAATATGATTGCTGTTCATAAGTCAGAGTCCTGTTGTTTGTTGTTTGTTTTTGGTTGATCAATGCCATGTTCCTTCAATTTGAGGAAATTATTAGATACATTAGCTAAGAGAAAACACTAAAACATATTGAGTGGTCATTTTTTATCTTTCAATTATTTAACAAAGTGAGTCAGTAGGTTCCACTCGTAAAATTTTTGACTGTGTAATTGATTTGGTGCACCACATAAGTAATATCATATGGTGCTCCGAAATTACTAATTAATCATCATCAATTTGTTGGATTGACCTCTTTTTGATGTCATATAGAATGGTTAGCCCCAATTGTGCATTAACATGGACTATATCACTAGCCTATTTCTATAATTCAAACCATTGTAAAGTCCCCGGAATAGATTATATATGTTGTTCAAAATTATGAAATTAAATAAATAGATTTATGAAGAAAACAAATTATATACCAAAAACATATACTGATAATTACAACTAAATTTCAACAAAAATACACAAAAAACAATAAAGGGTAAAGAGACAAAATCGAAACCTGCACGGAAGCAGTTTCCTTAAAACAGATTTCGCTACCTCACGGGTCGAGTGCTTGAGGAAACCCGGCGTCTGTCTCTCAGGATACGACGGTCAAAACCAGCTACGGCAGAAGCACTATCTGTCTAGCTTAGCGAACAAAACAATGGCAGCACTCTCTCACAATAGAAACTATCAAGCAAACTGACTTGTAAAATGGAAGCAAAAATTTCTATATTGAAACTTGACAGGAGGGTCTCAATTTATACATGTATAGGGGAGAGAGGAAAAGCCTCCAACCTTTAAGGCTAGTCATTAAAACACCAAGCATCCATAACCCCTTTCCACAAAATGAAAAGTATTGATGCCCAAAGGATTCACACCCTTTAGCCAAGAAAAAAGATTTAAATACTCTTTAAAATCCTATTCATGAATCTAACATCATGAAGCAATTTCTTGGCAATTTCTTATTCAAAACCCAATGGTTTTTGGCTCACTTGGACCCAACACAAAAAATGGTTAGGACCCACTTTAATATTTAATTAAAGTCACCACACTTTAATATTAAATTAAAGTCCCCAAAAATCATTTTTTCCAACAATCTCCCACATGAATAAAAATTGACCGAATGACTCAACAAACAGACATCGTTCAACAATAAAGACTCTGAGAGAGAGTATAACGGACTAACCCCGACATCAGAGAAGGTAGCTTTTGGCTTTGAACCTCTCCTAGTAAAAACCTATCGAGTTTACTGGCAGATCAGTGAATAAGACATCTTTAACTACTCTACCGTTTATGTAAACTGAGACAATAGATCTCACACGGGAATTACTCCTACCACCATTATGTTCTCACTGGTGTGCCCTGTGTGGCCCTAGACACTAGCCTGGTTTAGCGAGTGGTTTCAAAGAATCTTGGCCTGCCCAATTCTTCTAGAAGCGGCCCCACTTCAAACTCACATAGGTGACTCTACTAAAGTATCCTGCAATACTTAGCTCAACAGCTTAACACATAAGAGTCATTAAAAGCTCAGCTTATCCTCTACACTTGCAGGTATCACTAATAGAAGGAATGGCTGGAGGTTTAACCGCCTCAGTGACATACCACCGTTACACGCAATTAGGTTGTCCCATTGAACCTAGATCTTGGGATCTCCAGTCAACTAGGTTGGGTTTCCATTCCGGTAACTTCCAAAGGCCTTAACCCCATTCCTTTTGACGACGTTTCGACTAACACTCGACTTAACCCTTTGGTTAGCGGATTCGCAATGTTGTCCTTAGACTTTACATAGTCTAAAGAGACAACTCCATTCGAGAGTAGTTGTCGTATGGAATTATGTCTACGACGGATATGTCTAGACTTTCTATTATACATATTACTCTGTGCCCTACCAATTGCAGATTGACAATCACAATGAATACAAATAGCTGGCACAGGTTTAGACCAACGTGAAATATCTTCAATGAAATGGCGAAGCCATTCTGCTTCTTCCGTTGCTTTATCCAAAGCAATAAACTCTGATTCCATCGTTGATCTAGATATACACGTTTGCTTGGAAGATTTCCAAGACACGGCTGCCCCCACCAAGAGTGAACACATATCCACTAGTGGACTTTGAGTCCTTTATATCTGATATCCAATTCGTGTCACTATATCCTTCAAGCACCGCTGGATATCGAGGATAATGCAGCCCATAATCCCGAGTGTAGCGTAAATACCTTAACACCCGCACAATGCCCTTCCAATGAGAAGCATCAGGATTACTTGTGCATCTACTAAGCCTGCTAACCGAGTAAGCTATATCTGGCCTAGTACAACTCATCAGATACATTAAACTTCCAATTACCCGAGAATATTCTAACTGAGAGACACTCTCTTTATTATTCTTGGTAAAGTGTAGACTTAAGTCTACAGGTGTCGATGACACACTCGTATCTGATCCACTAAACTTCTCAAGTATCTTATCAACATAATGAGACTGAGAAAGTACAATTCCGCCAAAGATTCTGGTAATCTTAATTCCCAGAATAACATCTGCAATGCCCATATCCTTCATGTCAAATTTAGAGTTTAACAACTTCTTGGTAGTTTTGATCATTTCATCGTTACTACCTATAATGAGCATATCATCAACATATAGACACAAAATGACATAACCTCTGTCAGTGTCTTTGACATAAATACACTTGTCACATTCGTTGATTCGAAACCCATTTGACAACATTACATTGTCAAACTTCTCATGCCATTGTTTAGGCGCTTGCTTCAAACCATACAAAGATTTGACAAGTTTACAGACTTTCTTGCTTTGTCCTGGAGCTGAAAACCCTTCAGGTTGCTCCATGTAGATTTCTTCATTCAAATCCCCATTTAAGAAAGCTGTCTTTACATCCATCTGGTGTATCTCAAGATTGTGCAAAGCTGCAATCGCAATCACTATGCGAATGGATGTTATCCAAGTTACAGGTGAGTACGTATCAAAGTAATCCAGGCCTTCTCGTTGCCTGTACCCTTTGATAACGAGCGTCGCCTTATACTTGTCAATAGACCCATCGGCCTTCATCTTTCGTTTAAAAATCCATTTGCAGCCTAAAGGCTTACAACCTGGAGGTAAATCTACTAACTCCCAGGTGTGGTTCTGTAAGATGGAGTCAATCTCACTTTTGATCACTTCTTTCCATAAAGGACTCTCAGGAGAAGTCACAGCTTCGTGGAAAGTTTGAGGTTCGTTCTCAACCATATAAGTCAAGAAGTCTGGACCAAAAGATTTGGATGTCCTAGCCCTTTTACTCCGTCTGGGCTCATCTAAAACCTCAATTTGATCATCACCTGGATCATCAACATGATCATCCTCACTAGCAAGCTCATCAAATTGCTCCAAAGACCTTGGAACCCCTGCATGGGTTCGGCAAGGAAAAATGTCTTCAAAGAAACATGCATTCCTTGACTCCATTATGGTATTCCTGTGTATGTCTGGAATTTCAGACTTATGAACAAGAAACCGATATGCACTACTATTATGTGCATAACCAATGAATATACAATCCACAGATTTCGGGCCTATCCTAACCCGTTTGGGTGTAGGAATCGCCACTTTTGCAAGACACCCCCACATTCATAAGAATTTACACGAAGGCTTAACGCCTTTCCATAACTCACACGGCGTCTTGTCTACCTTCTTCTGGGGTACTTTATTCAGAATGTAATTTGCAGAGAGAATTGCTTCCCCCCACAAGTTCTGTGGCAATTCAGAACTTATCAACATTGCATTCATCATTTCCTTTAGCGTCCTATTCTTCCGCTCAGCAATCCCATTAGACTGAGGAGAATAAGGCGCCGTGGTTTGGTGGATAATCCCATATTGAGCACAAGTCTCAATAAACGGAGATTCATACTCACCACCACGATCACTTCTTAGAGCCTTAATCTTGCGGCCTACTTGATTCTCAACTTCATTCTTATAAAGAACAAACTTGTCAATTGCCTCATCTTAATATTTAGTGCAATCATCAACAAAAGTGATGAAGTACTTATTGCCACCACGTGATTGTATAAATTTTAAATCACACACATCACTATGCACTAAATCCAACGGTTCTGAACTTCTTTCAATAGAATGAAACGAAGATCTTATCAACTTCGCTTCAACACAAGTTTCACACTTGTGTTTCGGATTAATCTTAAAAGATGGTATGTGATCTAACTTGATTAATCTACGTAAAGATTCAAAGTTCACATGTCCTAGTCTACCATGCCACAAATTGGAAGACTCAAGCATGTAAACAGAAGAAGATGCACCTTTATTCATCTTTGGGATAATAGTCATAACATTGAGTTTAAACATACCCCCCAACATATAACCCTTACCCACATACATTCCGCTTTTGGTAAGAACGACCTTGTCGGACTCAAAAACCATGCGAAAACCATGTTTACTAAGAAGAGACCCTGAGACAAGATTTTTACGAATGTCCGGAACATACAGGACTTCGTTCAAGGTCAGCTCCTTTCCTGACGTCAACTTCAGGACCGCCTTTCCTTTCCCCTCAACAATCGAGGTAGCAGAGTTTCCCATAAACAACTTCTCACCATTTGTAGCCGGTTCGAAAGTTGTAAACAATTTCTGCTCGGAGCAGATGTGGCGTGTAGCCTCAGTATCAATCCACCATTCTCTTGGGTTTGAACCCACCAAATTCACCTCAGAGACAACGGCAGACAAGTGCATATCATCCTCCTCATGGGAGTGCTTTTGTAAGTCTGCCATATGAGCACGAGGTTTGGTCTTGTATGGCTTCTTCTGCTTGCGGCAGTCACTAGCCCGATGCCCTTCGTTACCACAGTTATAACACTTCCCAAAGAACCGATAACCAAGTTCCTGCGGCTTGTAAGCCGACTTCTTTGCAACACCACCCCTTGGCCCCAGCTTAGAGCTCTTGTTCACAGGGGGCTTCTTCCTTATCCCAGAAGATTTGCCATGCTCAACGACATTGGCCTTTACTGAGGAGGTACTCCTTCCTTTCTTTCTATTATCCTCTTCAATCCGGAGTCGGACAACCAGCTCTTCAACAGACATTTCCTTGCGCTTGTGCTTCAAGTAATTCTTGAAATTCTTCCAACCATTGGGAAGTTTCTCAATGATCACAGCAACTTGGAATGACTCGTTCAAAGGCATCCCCTCAGCATGAATTTCATGCAAGATCACTTGGAACTCCTGGACTTGGCTTATCACAGTTTTAGAATCTACCATTTTAAAATCAAGGAAACGGTCAACCACAAATTTCTTTGCCCCGGCATCCTCAGTCCTGTACTTTTTGTCCAGAGATTCCCATAATTCTTTTGCTGAGCTCTTGGAACAAAACACACTATAGAGTAAGTCTGCCAAGCTGTTGAACACATAGTTCCGGCAAAGACAGTCTGTCTGCTTCCATATGTCAAGCGCCATGACTTTCTGCCTGTCAGGCTCATTCTCTGCCACGGCTGGAGGATTCTCACTCAGAACCTTGGCAAAGTTTAGCGTGGTTAAGTAAAACAGCATCTTTTGCTGCCATCTCTTAAAGTTTTCCCCAGCAAATTTTTTTGGGCGCTCATGGTGACTAAGCGGTCCTCCCGGAACAGCCGGAGTAACACTAGGGTTGACCACAGAGGTCACAGCAGTAGGGGTTGACAATCCAGTTGCCCCGGGGTTCAAATCCCCACTAACATTAGCAGTAGCAGCAGCATCAGTGATAGTTTCCATTTCTGAAAATTACACCAGAATATCACTTCTGTGTTTCTAGAAATTAAACTTAACCCTTAGAAAATCTCTTAGAAGAAAAATTAATTCAAAAATTAGTCTCACCACAAAACCTAGAATCGAACATGGTCAAGAAAGTTCCCAGGAAGACTGGAGGGGTCACATCGGTCCCACTTAAAACCCAGTTAACCTTTTGACAAAACTTTTAAGAGCATGTTGACTCTTAGTCCGTGATAAACAAATTAAGAATTAAATTTTCTTAGAGATGAACTAGGTTAAAGCAAACCAGGGTCCAAAACTTTTACAAGCAATGTAAAACCATTGCTACAACAATATAAGCAAATAAAACTTGCTACTACAAATTGGTAAACAAATCAATTACATCTCAAGCAAACATGCTTCAAACATTTTGATAAAATAGCCAATCCATAAGGATTCTATGTAGTCCAAAAGTTTTTCCACGCTTAGGTATTCCTATTCAACACAAACGTTAGTAGTTCAAATATTTTTGTTTTTACATCCTAAATTCTATTCATTTGGTTTTATATTTGTTTTTCGCATTGGTATCCCTACAAAGAAAGTTAGTAGCAAACCACAACAAAATACAAACAAATAATCTAAAAAATTTAATTATAATAAATAATTGAAACCATCTAGCCAACTATTAATTATATAAGTAACCAACTAATATAAGGTATCAAAACAAAATACAATTTGTAACTTCAAAATTAAATTACAACTTTAAAATAAAGTTCAATACTCATGAGTCATGAATGAAATTAATTCATAATAAATATTTAAACTAATAACTCCAAATAGATAAGTCAAATTCAAAGTTAATGCACCCAATTAAATAATTCAGATTAATGCACCTAATTAAATAATTCAGATTAATGCACCTAATTAAATAATTCAGATTAATGCACCCAAATAAATAATTTAGATTAATGCACCTAATTAAATAACACAGATTAATGCACCTAATTAGATAATTTAGATTAATGCACCTAATTAAATAATTCAGATTAATGCACCCAAATAAATAATTTAGATTAATTATGTACACAATTCATAAAACTCTATAACTCCAAATACATTAAATTATGTAATCTAGCCTAGAAAATAATAAGCATGTAACAAATTGAGACTAGAATAGAATTAGCATGTCAAAATTGCAACATCCATAAATTATATTTTATAACCTTAAAATTCATGCAAATCATGGTAGAGAAATGATGAACCATACGCATAAAACAAGATCATACTAATACAATTAAGTATGCAAATTATAATAGATCATTCTAATTAAACTAAGCAATTAGAGAGTACCATTGCATAATTTATAATTATTGAAATAGTGAGCAATTCCACAACAATTCCTAGTAACATTATACAAAGCTAACCTAATAGTCTATATAAATCTATTCAATCAATTTCATAGAAAAGATATATAAATATCTGTTTTAAGTTTGTTGTTCAAAATTGTGAATTCAATTGAAGGAAAGACTAGCCTGTACGCATCTCTCACCTTCTGTAATAATCGATGTGTAGATCAGACATTTCATTAGCAAATGTGAGTTTAAGGTTCAGATATTATCACGAACTGGGCAATTTTCTCTTCTCCTTATCCCATGTCTTCGTACACATTTCATATATAATAATAAAAATAAATAGATAAATAATCCTAAGATTTGAGCTTGTAACAAAAATAAATCTCAAAATTTTAATTTTGTCAATTTAAATGTCAATCTTTTGATTTGATTTTAATCTAAATCATTTGCCAATTTTTGTTAAGTAAAATCGACGGGAAAAAGTAGTTTAGTTATGAAACTTAACGTAAGTATATATAAAATAACTAAAAATACTATTTTTCATTGAGTTTAATGTCCAAAATACTATTTTTCCACTAGTTTTACTTAACGAAAATAGAAATATTATTTTCAAACTTTAAGTTTATTATTTTATTTTATAATTTTCCCAAAAATTTAAATTTTTTTCTTTCTGACTTTACATTTGATTTTGAAAAATCTAAATTTTTAACTGATTTAATTTTTTACCCAAAATTTCGAAATTTCACTAAAAATATTAAAAATTTGGTATTAAAGAATTAATAAAAAATATTAAAATTATTTTTTAAATTAAGAATTTTGTTTTTTTCTCACTTTTTTTTAGAAATATTCCAACTTTTCAATTGATTTTTTCTCTAAATTTTGATGAATTAAAATTCGATTAATCAGTGTCAACTCGAATTTTCTCGTAAATTCGATGAATTTACAACAATGACCCATCAATATCACAGCAATGCAACAAAAACAAGTCTATCATCAATTCTGCAATGCATTGATCAAAGCAAGTTGAAAATATGATTTGTTGTGGTACATTCATTTAGCAAACATACGGCCTATCAAAACAATTAATAAGGTGTCGTTTGGTAATACTTACGTTTTTAATTTTCAGTTTATATTTATAAAATTTTAAAAAGTTTAAATAAAAACTTGTTTGGTAAATTTTTGATTTATAAATCAATGGTCTCAGTTTATAAATTTGGCCAAAAAATGAAAACATAAAAAAATGAGTTTACGTTTTGAGTTTTTTTTTTTTTACCACCCAACACTAACCACCACCTGCCACCATTTTCTACCACCGTCTTCCGTCACCACCACCCACCCCCCACCACCACCTACCACCATCACTCACCACCCACCTGCCACAACCACCTGTCACCATCACTCACCACCCACCTGCCACAACCACCCACCACCCGCGCACCACCACCCACCTGCCACCCACTCGCCGCCACCACCACCCACCCCTCACCGCCACCACCACCCGCCACCTACCCGTCACCAGCACTCACCACCCACCTGCCACCACCATCCACCATCCACCACCCGCCACCAACCACTTGCCACCCACCCATCTGCCACCACCACCATCCACCACCCACCTACCAGCCACCACTAGCCACTCGTCACCACCCACCACCCACCACCACCACCACCACCCACCCGCCACCCACTCGCCGCCACCACCCACTCACTACCACTCGCCACCGTCACCCACCCACCCACCACCACCACCCGTCACCTACTCGCCACCACCACCCGCTACCACCCGCCATCCGCCAGCCACCTGCTGCCACCACCCACCACCACCACCACCACCACCACCCACTCCCTACCACCCGCCACTGTCGCCCACCCACCTACCACCACCACCACCACTCCTCACTCGCTACCATTTTCCACCAGCGTCTTCCGCCACCACCACCCGCCATCATTTTCCACCACTGTCTTCCGCCGCCACCACTCGTCTCCACCCACCACCCGCCACCACTTGTCATTTCTCACTCTTTTATATTTTTAAATTTTTTTAAACATTTTGTCTAAACCAAATGCGTTTGTAGTTTATGTTTTTTTTAAAGTAAACAAAAAAAAAACAAAAACCAGTTTATAAAATTTTGTGTAAATATAAACTAAAAACGTAAACGTTACCAAACAGGCCCTGCTGTCACACCTTTTTAAAAACAAATTCTGTATACAAATTTTGATAAAATAGCATTTTATTTTTTTTTTCAAAAATATTAAGTGCAAAAAAACTAGTCAATATCCTAATAAAAAGTCCAACTGCAAGACATACATATAGATTCTAGAAAGGGGAATTTATGATGTGCAATTCTAAGAAAATTATGATTTTTTGTAGAATATTTGTGATTTTCGTTAGGTTAATTTATGATGAAAGTTACTAATAATGAATTTATGGTCCGTATCTTCAATTAAACGTTAGACTTTATGTAGTGAACAAAAAGTAATATTTTTTTTTATAAATTATGTTATGAAATTTTGTGATATTATTATGAAGGATGTACCACACGAACTTTTTAGAAGTGTATACAGTAGTATGTCTTATAAAGAAATTAAGATTAATTACATTTTTAGTCCTTAAAAAATGAGTTTTGTGTAATTTTTGTCTTTAATATTTCAATTGTGTCGATTTGATTTTCTATATGTGAACAGTGTTTCAATTTGGTCATAATATTTAAATTACATCAATTTGGTTTCCAATGTATAGAAATTATGTCAATTAATCTCCTCAATCTAACTTTATTAATAGACACCATTAAAGTCGGTGATAAATGTGAAAACTTGCTTAGAAAATTACGTTTTAAATTTAAAAAATATGTGATGTGTCATTTAAGTGGAAATTCACTTAAAAATTACACTTTTAGTCTCTAAAACATGCAATTTGTATCGTTTTGATATTCAAAAGTATATATTTACCATTGACTTTAACGACGCTAGCGACAGAATTTGTTGGGTACCAAACTGAAGCACTTTTTATGCATTGAATATCAAATTGACACAATTAACATATTAAGAACCAAATTGAAATACTTTTTATATATTGAAAATTAAAATGACACAATTTAAGTATTGATGATCGAAATAATATAAAACTCATATTTTAGAGATCAAAAATATAATTAACCCTAGAAATTTATACACATATATGACTCGTTGGAGAGGAAACATCCATGCAAAGGCAATTCTTTGACAATATGAAGTTTCTATTAAATTTTCTTTCATTTTTTCCCACTTTCTATGTGAACATATTAATATTAGATTTGAAAAACAGGTTTTTGAGCGTCCCATAAATGCCGTCAAGGTTTAAGCTCCCAGCACACCGCGGGTCAGCCTTTAGGCCGCGTTTGGTGACCAAAAATTGCAATCCCACAAAACCTTAAATTCAAATACTTGAGCCTAGAAGGACTTCACACATATTTTAAATTTTTGTGGCCACAAATTGAGCTTGTTTGTTATGGTTTTCAAACTTTTCATTGTTTTGCTTTCATGCTTTTTAAACAAAATAATAAAAAGTTTAAAAGCACCCATCATTTTGTATTTTTTTTAAAAGTTGTTGCAAAAAAGATTTGAAAATTTCAAAAAACAATTATTTTGGTGTTTTGTTAAAAAATGAGTTGTTTTCTCAAAATAAATTTCATTAAATAATTTCCCAAATAACTTCCTGTATTTTGAAAATAAAAACGAAAATAAAGAATAAAAAATATTAAATATACTATTTTGTTTTTAATAAAAGAAAAAAGAGAAAATGGTGAAGAGCTCTATAAATAACAACAATAATGATTCATCCCCCCTTTTCCCCCACCCCCTTTGACCCCCTCTCTCTCTCATTGGTTACTTTTTCTTTTTCTTTTTCTTTTTTTTCCTGCTCCTCCAATCACCACCCGCCACGTGGCAAAGGGGGTGAGGGGGTGACCCCCAAAAGGGGGTCCCAAACATTATTCAAATAACAATGACAATTGTTTGGCAAGTTGGTTTGTGGCTAAAATAGCCACAAAAGACAAAATAAGCTATTTTAGTCACAACAAACAAAACATCACATCCAACCCATAATCATTACACTCTTCTCTCACAAAAAAAGTCAAAAAAGTCAAAAAGTCCTTCCCAAGCCAATCTTTTTAACCCAGGCTAAAATAGCCAAAAAAATTAAAAGTTAAAAAATCAATCCACTTCCCAAACTGATATGCAAATTTGGTTGCGGCAACCACATCAATTATTATTGGAAGTATGCGAGGATAGTCTTTTTTTCATACATCCCGGGCATCAAGTCATCTAATTCCTTAATTCCTAATACATTACTAGTTGGTCCAATGACTTTAAAGTGTGCTAAAAATGACTATTCCTAAGTACCTCAAAAACAAAAAAAAACAAAAAAGCGTCTTGCAAATGCATTAAAATGGTGTCAACTTCAATTGGGGTAGCTGGTTTGAATTAAAACTGTCAATTTTAAATGAGTAAAAAGTATTTTTTTGAAATCAATAGTCACGTCGAGTATTAATTCGTCAATACCACATGTTCACTTCGACTTGAAATATGGTTCTTTTCATAAATTCAGCAAGCTTGCCTAGTTATAATATGTTTTTTTTTTTTTTTTTGGTTATGACTTACCGTGTTATTGATAATAATTTACTGTAGTATTAGTTATAACTTAGTTAGAGAAGTTTTTGATTATGTGTCAAGTAGTGTATAGTTATATCTTGACGCCCGTTGAAGGGATGTTAAAATAACAAAAAAATTGCTATAAGTTTTCAAATCATTATTTCTATTTGTCTGTATATTTTTTTTAAAAAGTCAAAAAATTACTAAAGTAATTAAATTTTCAATCGAGCTTTCATTGTGATGTTGGTTATGATTTGTTGTGTTTATTATTTTGGTTATGACTCAAAAACTTTTTGGTTAAGTAATGTTTGATAATGACCGGTTGTAATTTTTTTTTATTATAACTCAAAATTAATTTAGTTATGATATTTGTGATGGTGATAACACAAATGTCATAAATTCTATGATATACGCTCTAAAAAAGAGTGTGTATTTCACTAATCAGTGTTCAACAAATCAACCAATTTGCTTCGATTGTTGGCTTAAATCACATTATTTTTTTAACAATAAAAAAATAAATTGTTTAATAATAATCTCCGTTATAAATGCAAAATCCATAGATATGTCAAAAATGTTGAATTTACTTAACATTTGTGATGTTTATAACAGAAATAACCGATGAAAGACAAGATTACATTTTAAGATTATTATTTCCTTTTCTCAAATGGTACATGTAAAATTTGGATATAGTATTTGTGGGTGTTGATTTCTGACCACACAATCAAACAGGAAACTCAACTGGAGAACACCGGCAGAATAGATTAAGTCTGAACAATCTGTCATAGAAAGATAAGAATACGTCGGTGGTTCGTCCACTCGGGAACATTTCGACGATCAAGTCAGTAATCAATATCTCTCAAAGATAACAAATTGTGTTTAAACTCACAAGAAAGAACTTATGGTTTTATAGCCAGCACTGACCTAATTCCTGTAGAAGTCTAACTAGACTCAGGCTCAATGGTCATCTTGGACTCTCAGCTAGATAGGGATAAACTCCCTAAGAATTTTATCTTTATCCTGACTGAGATCCTCTCATGTTCTAGGACTCTTATCTCTTATCCGCTTATCTCGGATTCCGACATTTCTGAAGATAACCTCGGCCTTGCCGAGATCACCTCGGCATCAAGACCAGGCCACGTGACACCTTGACTGACTCTTCGGTGTCACCTTAGTCACGCGCTATCATTCTCAAAATATGTCCCTACAGTATTTGTAAGAAGATAAAAGAAAAGGCAACGATATAAAAAGAAAACGAAGTGAATGCATTTAATTTTTTTATGCTGAGTTAGAAGAAATGGATTAAGTATTTATTGAAAGAATCCATTTTTGATCTGATTATTCATAAAAATAAATATGCATAAATAATTTACTTCTCTTGACAAATTCAAGAAGCAAACAAAATACTAAACCGGGAGATATTATATTATTCTTATTAATTTCACATTGTCAAGAAATTTAAACAAAACAGTTTTCAAGAGGAAAAAAAAAAAGGAACAATCATAACTAAACTTGTTAAAATCGAAATTTTACGTGAGATCATTGAAAAAAACTTGTGAATCGAATTGCAAAATCAGGTCAGGAATCGTAACATTCTACTTTTAATATAAAATAACAGTTCCATTACATTCTCCTAATTGAAGCCTCCCAATTTCATTCCTTAATGACGTGACTAAAACCTATATGAAACGATCTCACACTCCTCTCTCTATAATCTTTAGTCCTCTCTTAATCAAATTTTTTTGTATAAACATACACACATATGATCTTCGCTTTATAATTTAGTGTGATTCAAACTATTTCACTTAATTGAAATTATAGAATCATAAGATGTTATGATATGAATCACAATTCTAATAACCATGATTAATATAACCATTAAAACAACTTTTGAGTTTTGACTCTTAAATTAACCAAAGAAATATATAAAAACAAAAATAATTTTCACACGTAATTAGAAGAAAAAAAAAAATTGAAAAGATGATGTAAGATCTGTGTCAGCAAAAGATAGGAAACTCATCATAAAACTAATAAATAGAGATATTTGAAAAGTTCAAAGTGGGAAACACCACACCACACCACACCACACAGATCTTATTATTAGAGAAAGAACTTATTAGTACGTGTCTTTATATTGAGCATTCGTGGGGAAAGAGTTGATTTAGTCTAATTTTTAATTTTTTTTTTTTTTTTTTGACTAATTTAACTTTGCTCAATTAGTTTCGTTTTAAAAAAAAATTGATTTTTTTTTTTCATTTAGATGTAATAATTGTGAAAAAATAATTATAATTTAAATATAATATAATATTTTATTTTATTAATTAATTTTTTTTTTTTTTGTACTTATTTAATTAATTTAGCTCATGTCAAGCAAAAATGCTAAACTTCCCTAAAACCAAAGCTGTCGTTTATCGTTATTAGTGAATATTTAATTAAAATTAGTGTGACCCTCCAAATGTTCCTCTACGAACCGCGTGCCCCACTCACTCACTCTCTCTCATTAATTGTACTAGATATTGAGGCTGCTTGTTATAATTTAAGAGTGATTATAATTTATTTTGATTTTGAAATTTGTATTAGATTAGTTTATTAGGTAGAAATAATTTAAATAAATTGATTATTAAAGTGTTTTTAGTTTCTGTTTTTTTATTGTCAATTTTTAACTTAAAAAAAGTTTCACCAAACGACGCTATTATAAGGATAAATTGCATTTATACTGCCTGAAATTTGAGTTTAATACATATCATCTCTGACGTTTAGGAAAATACACTAATTTCCTATCATTGTAATTATTTAGACTGAATAAAAATATTGAATTCATGCACTTTTTCTTTTCTTACTTTTTTTTACTTGTTCTGTTTGTTTTTTCTTCTTTTCTTTATTTTATTTTATTTTTTTAAAATGTAATTTTTTTTATTTTTCTATTAGAAGTTGTTACCTTTTATATAAGTAGTCGCGTTTGTGAAATAAAACTATTAACCATATAGGTGAAAATATAATTTTTAGAACATCATAAAATAAGATCTAATTAGACCAAACTTTAAGGGTGTTAGTGTAATTTACCCATATTATAAAGGGTTGGCTTCTTAGAGTATCTCCACCTAGCTAAATTAGCTATTCATAATTTCACTTTATTACTTTAACTGGTCATTTTTTAAATATATATTTTAACAAGTTCTCTATTTTAATTATATTCTTTTAAAATATTATTAAAAATTTTGGATAGGCGACCAGGTGGATGACCAAGGCTAAATAAAAAATCTTTGGGCGATCAATCAATTGAATAACATGGTGGTCGAACACTTGGTAGCAGTTTTGCTCACTTTAGCGCCAAAATGAGAAATGAAGGATGGAAAAATTAATAAAAAATTTAAAAGGCCCATGAACCGTGTTTCACTTGTCCTGCGCGAGCTATTGTAACTCTTAATCATTTTAGCGAGGCTTAAGCGAGTCTACTAAAGGAGTGTTTTCTGTTTCCAACCTAGCTTTTATAGTTGAAAAGTGAAAAAAAGAGACTGTTGGAGAGATGCTCTTATACAATACTTGAGAGCCAGTGTAACACGATTTTCATTTTGGCGATTTAAATTATTTATTTTGAGAGTTTTTTGTATGTATTAATGTAGGTGTTGATTTTTTGCCACACAACCAAACAGGAAAACTCAGCAAGAGAGCACCGGCAGAATAGATTAAGCCCGAACAACCTGTCACGGGAAGATAAGAATTCGGTGGTGATTCGTCCACCCGAGGGCACTCCGACGATCAAGTCAGTAATTATCTCTCAAAGATATCCAATTGTGCTTAACTCACAAGAAATAACTTACTGTTTACCATATATCACACATACCTGAGTCCCACGGGGGTGCCCTGCTTTTATAGCCAGCACTGACCTGATCCTTGCAGAAGCCTCACTCTTGTGGACTCAGGCTCAATGCTTATTTTGGACTCCCAACTAGATAGGGATAAACTTCCTAAAAGTTTTATCTTTATCCAGACTGAGATCCTCCCTTATTCTAGGACTTTTGCCCCTTATACGCTCATTCCGGATTCCGATATCTCCGCAGATAACCTCGACCTAGCCGAGATCACCTCGACATCATGACCAGGCCATGTGGCCCCTCGGTTGATAATTCGGTATCACCTTAGCCACGTGCTGCCACTTTCAAAATATGTCCCCACAACTGCCCCCTAGGTTTTATTACCTCGGCATCCTGAGGTGATGGAATCTATATCGCCCACTCCTAGATGATGTCGGCTAAAATTCACTTTTTTCTTCAACCGAGATCATGACTCGTCAGTTTCAAGTATCCAGGACTTAGCTGTCCATTTTTGTCAGGGATTAAGAACCAAGAACTAAGTTCTTTAAATATCTTAACTGAGATCGTTCCTCTAGCCGAGGTTTTTGCTTCATTAAATCAAGAACTCCAAGAGTTCTATCTACTTATGAGCTGTCACGCACGGTTTTCTCAACCGTTTCTGCCACGCATCCCTTTCTCATTGGTTCGTACCTGACACGTGCTATCAGGTCACGTCGCCTGACAGCCACATTGTCCAAGGCGTATAATTACGTTTTGCCGCCCTTTCGCGTTTTAACAAAAACTCTTTCTCTTTCTCTATTTTTTCACTTTGCATTCTCGCACTCTCTCTCAAAGTTTTCTCTGTCTACGAATCTTCTTCCAAACCTCCATTACCGTGTTTGCGAGCTTTCTGCAATCATCTAACTACCGTTTCCGGTGAGCTTTTTACTATCAGGCTCTTGACAATACCATCGTCGGACTCTGGCAATCCTCATTCCGACTTACTTTCTGTCGGCTCCACCTGGTAAGTTCACAATTTCTTTCCTCTTTAAGTTCGAACTTTCATTGTTCCTTTGATTTGTTCAAAATCTGTTACCTGTTCACATGCTGTTCGTTGCCATTGTAAATCAATTTTTGTTCTTGAATCTTAACTATACAATATATTCTTGTGTCTATTCACATTGTTCATGATTCCCGTACATAGTGTTCACAAATTTGAAGCTTCAAAAATTTTGTCATTGTTCTTGGCTTTTGCACATTTGCACACACCTACTCAATGTTTCTTGAAAAACTATTGCTTTCTTGATTCTGAATCATGTTCTTTTCTATTTTTCTTTGACTTGTTTCCAGATTCTTACCCTTGATTCTTGTTTCCATATAGACTTAAGTTTGGGATTTGATAGAAATCACATTCTTTTAGGAAAATTGAAACAAATTCCTCTTTAATCTTCAAAAAAACCCTCGCCCCAGTCCCAATTTTAGGCTTTAGAAGAGGTACTCAAACCTATATCCATCACTCTGTTATCCAACCACTCTAGTCGAGATAATGGGCATGTTCAAGTGGAGAGTGGATACCCCAGAAAACTTGAGCACTTTAGGAGAAAATTTTCCATCCCTGCCGACATCCAACTTAGGTTAGCCGGGGAAAAGGATTCCATTATGCCCAACGGAGACTCCATGCCCTTTCTTGTAGTTGCCTTTATGGAGTGTGGACTTCGGTTCCCTTTAGACACTCTTTTCTGTGAGATCCTTCACTATTACAAACTTAACCCCGTGCAACTTGCCATCAACTCATATAGGGTTATAAATGGTATAATCAAACTGACATGCAGAGAAAAGGCCAGGATCAATTTAGCCGAAATTCAGTATTGTTATACCATGTGCGGCCTAAAGTTTGAAAAGGCTACATTTACTACCTAAAACCCAAATCCACAGCATACAAAATCATAGCCGACCTCCCAAACTCCAATAAGAGTGCTGGAGATGGTTACCTCATTATCTCGGGCAACTGGGAGTTTGTTCCTGATGATGATCTTCATCTCTTCCCTCTGCGTCGATCGGTGTTTAAAGAGGGTGATGGTAAGAACTGAGTCATCCTTGTAATCGTTTTTCTGTTTAGGACTTGCTAACTCATATATCCCTTTTTGAACGTTTTTTCTTCTTGTTCTTTTTTGCAGCTCTTCCCCAACCGGCAAAGGATTTCCGACAAACTTTCTTTCCTGGCAAGGATCTGAAAAAGCTTCTAGATTTACCAGTTGAAAAACGCAAAGCCCCACTTCTGTTTGATTATATCCCGACCTATAAGTCGGCCCTGCCCGACGCCCCAAGCTGAAACAGGACTCCTCCATCTGCTACAACTCCTCCAACCTCCTCATCACCCGGGCCAGACCAAGCTTCCTCCTCAGATCCAGTTGAGTTGCCATCTACCTCTGCCCCTCAACTTATCCTGGCATCCCAGCGTCGACGCCGATGTCATGCCCCAACAAACGTTTTAGTAGGCAGGACTCGTAGCCGTAAACGTTAAGATTCGGAAGCGTCGACTTACGATCCAGTGAACCCACCAACTGTCTTGCCAGCCATTCACTTTGGAACCAAAGTCACCCTCGCTGCTACTGCTGAAGACATGGGCCGAAAAGAAGTTGTTGAGGACCTCTTGGCCGACTGGCCAAGAGTGGTCACCGTTGCCTCTACTTCTCCATCTCAGTCTCAACAAAAACCAAAACAAAAAAGGGTAAAGAGGACTAAGGCAAAAGCCTCTGCCACCCAAGTCGAATCAAAAAATACAGTACCAATCTTGAAGCTTGCTAAGATCGAGAAAATAGTCCCTTCTGAGGCCGATCCAACTGATACTGCTCGATCAAAGAAGCTGAGGTCCGAAGCTGCGGCAACCTCGGGTGTGTTTAAAGCCGATGAACTCTGGGTCTTAGCCATCATGATTGGGGATCAGCCAATGAAGGCTAGTGACAGCGCCATCGACAGTATTGAGGTCAGCGCCACTTTCTCTACAACCGTGCTCCTTCTAACTGATTTCAATCGTATGGCCGAGATCAATGAATATGAAAACTTTGTTATGATGATGCAGCATTCCGTTTTGGTAAGCACCCAACACTTGGTACTTTTTTAGCTTGTATTTTAATTTTTTCATACTAACTCATTTGTTTCCCTCCTTGTAGGCTATCCAACACCCATATTCCTTCACCACGAAAGTCGAGATTTTCAAAGAAGAGTTAGTGCACAAAACCAAGGAAGCTGCTGGCTTTCTCTCCTCTCTAAATAACGCTGAGGCCAAAATCAAGGTTCTGCTTGATCTAGCCAAGGCAGCTAGGCGGGCCCAGGATCAGGCCGAGGCTGTAGCCAAGTGTTGAGATCTGAGATCAAGGATGCCGAGGAGAAAACTATCAAGGTCAACGCGGAGCTCCAAGAAGTGCTGGTTGCGAAGGAAGCCGAGATCAAGGCGACCAATGAGAAGGCCTTCTCAAAAGGGCAAGCTGTCACGGCCCAAACCCGCCCCTATAGATTTAGTGTCGTAACCGGCCAGTAATCTGAAATTACCAAAGGCGTTCCTGTACAATCAAAAATAATCAGGGCTAGCGGAAGCAATATTCAAAAACACCAATTGTCCAATGAGTTGTGCATCTATATGAACAAATATTTATATGCAACGACGTTAATTTACCTACATTCAGTACATAACTTATAACTTAGCATCTTATACATAACATATGCACATAACAAAAGTGTACATCACGATCAAAAGCCTGACATCGGCCTTCCAGGCCTAGCCCCAACTCAGAGGCACACAAAACAACTTGGTATGCTTCAAAACTATGGCTTAGCTAAAGACCCCTTCTAGGCTTGCCCTCCAGAACGCTCACCTATACATGTATATAAAAACAGTGAGCTGAAACCCAGTGAATAACATTAACGTAAAGGGGTTAATGAACAAATTCCAAATACAATATCCGTAAAACAAATCATATCACAATCAATCATATCAGTCTTATATCAGAACATAACTTAATGGTGCGTCTCACGGAGCATATCATATATCGTCCTCCGACTAGAGTAATCGGTTCCAGATACCGATTAAACACATATCACCACAATGAAGTGGCTAACGAGATCTCATATCACATATATGTCATGAACCCGCATTTACATGCCGTCTCCCATAACTTGGGACTATCTGTGGATGCCATAATAGATTCGCAATTAGGACATTCGTTCACATAATCAAAATAGCATTTCAGAAATTATAACTTATCGCATAATAGTGGAAACATAGTTCATATCAACATATTTTTATAGAAATGTTACTCACAGTGGCCTTCCAATACCCGTTGTTCGGTCTTCGAGTCTTGACCTACAAACACAAATATTCATAGCACAATTTCTCAATATACAATCAAGTTAATCAGTCGATTCTTAACCTTCTTCGGTTTATCCGTTACTCGTTCGTTCGGTTGTTTCTATTCTTTCTTTAATTTCTTTCATGCTTATAATATGCATATGGATGTGTATGACATCTGAAAATCATGTAAATGAAGGCCCATAAATTAGAAAAAGAAAAAATAATAAAATTAGAAAATCTGCCCTGTTTGGACCAAAACTCTTTCTTTTGCAAAATCATGCTCCAATTGTCCAAATTTAGATTTTATTTATTTTCTTTATATCAAACCCACAATTTTAAAATATGAATTAGACTTTCCAAACCCTTGAAAATTTCATGATGTATGCAAAAATAGAACCCAAGTCCATTATTAATAAAAAAAATCAAACTTAACTAATGAATTACAAAATCAATTCCTTAGAAATTCAACTAAACTCAATTTTTAACCAAAAACCTAATTTATAATCATAGATGTTCTAAAATGTGCTTAAATTGAATAAACCTTTTAAATTAAATCACATGCATGGATTAAACAAATTCCTAGTTTTCATAATAAAATCAAAACTTCCTTTAATTCCAAAATCAACTCTCAAATTTCATGAACTCATGATTTTTATAACTTTTTCTTCAAAGTCATTTATATACTCTATTGCATGGATCCAATCTTCAAATATTTCTTGTTGCATGTAATTTATAGAACTCAATTTATGAATGATTCTCAAAATTAAACTCAAACATAACAAATTTAAAGAACCATAACTCATATTTTCAACCTAACTTGATTAAACATGCAAGACCCAATTTCTATGAATTTATATAATTAATCCTCAACTTTATATTTTAATTCTCTCAAATCCACCCTCAATCAATTTATAATTTGACTTCTTAATTTATATCACAACTTAATCTCAAGCTCATAAACTTTAAAATATGAATTAAATTCTAAAATCTTGAAAATTCACAATGCATGTAAGGATAAACTAAAAATATGTGAAGGATGAAGAAAATCAAACTCAAATATTAACTCACAACATCAATTTCTTAATTATTAAACTTAACTCAAATCTTCTACATTCTTTTCTTATGTCATGAAATTAAACCCAATTACCCCTTGATTTCAATTGCTAAAAGATTAATCTATAAGAATCAAGCTTAAACTTTCTTACCTAAAACTTTAATTTGTTGAGTCTCTTAAGTTCTTCCTTCAATTTCAGCACAAAACTTGAATTCTTTTTCTTCTCTTCTTTGTTCTTCTTAGGGTTTTCTGCCTCTCTCTCTTGTTTCTTTCTTTATCAGAATGTCAAGGAATTGGATAGGAGTGTCAAATAATTGAATAGGCTCCAGCAGAGGGATATACGGTGCATACACACACACACACACACCACTCACTACAAGAAAAATCACTTTTGGCGACTAAATTTTTAGTTGCGAAAAGTCCATTTTTAGTCGCCAAAAGTCGACTTTTTAGTTTCCCCGACTAAAATTTTTTGTCGCCGCTTTTGTCGTCAATACATGGTCGCCGGAGGTATTGGCGACTAAAACTTTTTTAGTCGGCAAAAAACAGGTCTTTAGCGACCAAAGTTTTAGTCGCCAATAGTGATTTACACTTTTGAAAATCATACATTTAGCGACTAATCTTTTAGTCGCCAATACTTACTAAATCGCCGACTAAATCGTTTAGTCGCCAAAATAAAGACTTTTGGCGACTAATAATTTTAGTCGCCAAAGGTGCTTCCGTGAAGAAAAAAAATACCAATTTTTTTACTTTTTCTGAGATTCGAACCACCAACCTGTTCCACATTCTAAACCTTTAGCAACACACACACTCCCTCCACTATGCCACTACAACACCACATGAATATATATGCAATATATATTATTTATATAGTATATTCACCCGTATTAATATAAAACTATATATATAAATATAATTATTTTTATTTAATATAATTTATGTAAAAAATAAATTATTTACTAAAAAAAAATTGAGGCCACTTTTGGCGACTAAATCCATTATTTAGTCGTCAATTCTATAATTTTGGACTACTAATTATTTTTTAGTCGCTAAAAAAATAAGTTCCGCCTAAAAATAACCAGTTTTGGCGACTAAACCTGTTTTTAGTCGCCAAAACACGTATAATCGGTGACCAAACTATTTTTTAGTCGCCAAAACCTATACTTTTGGCTACTAAATTATTTTAGTCGCCAAAAATCGTCACTTTTGGCTACTAAAAAACCTTTAGTCGCTAAAACCCATATAATCGACGACTAAGTTGATTTTTAGTCGCCAATAACTATACATTTGGCTACTAAATTGTTTTAGTCGCCAAAAGTCTTCACTTTTGGCTACTAATTCCATTTTAGTCGCCGAAAATGGCACTTTCAGCGACGAAAATATTTTTTTTAGTCGCCATTTCTGCATTTTCTTGTAGTGACTTTCTCAATTCTTCTAGAACTCTCCCAATTTGGCTCTATTAAGTTAATTGAGTAGGAATAATTGAGTACATAAATCACATTCTAATTTAATTAAGCATCATTTAATCTTATTAAATCTTGGTTGGCCATGATTAAATTAATTATAACCAATCACAAATCCCACATAATTTAATCAATCTAATTTGACTTCCATTATAGCCCAATTAATTATATTTAAATTTATCAGTTTGAATTAGATTTTTTAATCAAATTTTCAAAAAGCTCCAAATATCAAATTAAGCTTATTGACATCATCAATTTTTGTTTTTCAAATCATTTAGGCCTTCAATTCCTGATCAAACTCAAAATTTTCGTCAATAAATCACATATTCAAATTGGATATCTCAAAAATAGATTTAATTCGTAATAATTACAATTCTCCATCCTTATAATTTAATTAACTTAATTACCTCCAATTCGGACCTAATTAATCGAATCTTAATTTACTAAAGTGAATCAAATATTTAATTAAACTCCCAAATGGGTCCGTAATTAAAGTTAAATTGATTCAACTTCTTAATTTCACTTCTTTAAGTCATTTAGACCCTTAATTTCTAATTCTAAAATAAATCTTTAATAGAATCATATACGAATCAGATCTACAGTTCTCATAATTTCCAATTTAAATCAAGGTAATAACTAAATAAAAATCAAAATCTCCGTAATAAATCAAATATAAAATATTATACGAGGCGGGGACGTTACACAAGCTGTAGTTCGCAATGCGTACAAGGATCAAGTCAACAAAGCTTGTAACCTAGGCTTCTATCTCGGCTGGACTACAGCCCTCAACAAATTATCTGTCCCTATGGACTACAACCTCTAGGATATAAGCAAACTTCAAGTTCCTTTCCCCACGACTTCTAAAGAGTCAGATGGGGAAGCCAACGAGAAGGAAAGTGACGTTGAGGATGCTGAAGAGGATGAGGGGTTTGCTGTTGGGGCCAAGTCTCCAAAACTGAATGATCAAGCCATAGACTTGATTCATGATGAGGAGGAAGACTTGGCTTCCAAGGCACCCTATCCCAAACAGACAACTTCTGAGGCCGAGGTCCAAGCAGCCGAGAAGTGTTTGGACCAAACCTTGCCGGAAATCGATGCCGAGATAGCGGCAAAGAAGGAAACCACATTGCTAACTGAGACCGACACAACGCCAATAGCTGAGGTTAAGCAAACTGAAACTGATGCCCATGCCTCCAACACTTAGAACTTTTTGATTTAATTATGAACTTTTCTTCTTTCAGTTGTATTTTGTGTGAACAATTTTAAGTTCCACTTTGGCCGATGAGCCCTTTTTTGTACCCGAACAAGTTGTCATTTTTCCAGGCCGAAGTGCCTTTTTGTTTGCGAACAAGTTCCAACTTCTGAGTGCAAGTATTATATTTCCTTCTAAGTGTTGAATGTATGCCCCATTTTCTTCTATGCATGTTTCTATACTTAAAATATTTTTTGCATGTCTTCAAAACACAACTTAACTATATAATCACCTCAGATACTTCTTACAATATTACCTCGGCTAACTTTAACTTGTAACAAAATCAACAAGTCCCAAGCTCTTAAAGTTTTGAGTTTTTTCATCATTCTCCAATTTCCTGCCCCCTAATGTAAACCTAAGTTCCATGTAAGTTCACATTACGCATGTGTCTATGGTCTTTCGCTAAAGTCAAATTCAAAGAAAGACTTCCCAAGGTGTTTCAACCTTGGTTTCTCTGTTAATGAACTTAGTTCTATTATGAGTTTGACTCTACCGATATAGCAAGTTCAGGTTAATTTAGCTTAGTTCAACTCCATTATATGCAAGTATAATTCAACTCTACCATATAATGAGTCTAAGTTATTCATCATGTTTCATTTAGAAACATCGTCAACTTAGTTTAACTCTATTATATGCAAATATAATTCAACTCTTCCATATAATAAGTTTAAGTTATTCATCATGTTTCATTCAGAAACATCATCAACTTAATTCAACTTTATTATATGCAAGTATAATTCAACTTTGTCATATAATAAGTCTATGTTATTCCTCATGTTTCATTCAGAAACATCGCCAACTTAGTTCAACTTTATTATATGCAAGTATAATTCAACTATGCCATATAATAAGTGTAAGTTATTCCTCATATTTCATTCAAAAACATTGTCATGGGACTGGTCAGTCCTATCACACAAATTTCAAATTCATCAAACTTAAATTTTATTATTTCTTTGGCTAATAAAATTATGACATAAACTTCGAAAAAAACCAAAATCTAATGATAGAAAAACTTCAAGTTGCAAGTGTTCCAAGAACTTGGCAACTCTTTGCCATCACTGTCCTCAAGCCGATATGCCTCCTTGCCGGCGACCGAGATGATTCTATAAGACCCCTCCCAATTTGGGCCTAACTTGCCCTCCCTAGGATCCTTTTTGTTGCCACCACTTTCCTCAGCACAAGGTCTCCCAATTTGAACTCTCTTGGGTTGACCTTCTTATTATAAGCCCTAGCAAGTTGTTGCTGGTATGCCCCCAGCCGAATTGTTGCTCTCTTTTTCTTTTCTTCTCCAGTAGGTCTAGATCTCGGGCTAGAAATGTCTCATTAATACCATTTTCCACTCCTTGAGTTCTGATCCCTGGAATGCCGACTTCTAGTGGGATAACTGCTTCAGTGCCATAAGCCATGGCAAATGGAGACTCCCCAGTTGATCTTCTCGGCGTAATTCGATATGCCCATAATACATTGGGCAACTCTCCACCCATTTTTCCTTTGTTGCTTCCAACCTCTTTTTGATCCCATCTAAGATAGTCTTATTGGATGCTTTTGTCTGACCATTATTCTGAGGGAAACTTGGAGTAGAGTAGTAGTTCTTAATTTTGTACTTTGCACAAAAGCTTTTGATTAGCTTATTGTCAAACTGTGTACCATTATCTGCTATTATTGCCCTTGGGATCCCAAACCTGGTGATGATGTTCTTCTATATGAAGTTTTTCACATCAATATCTCAAATCTTCACAAGGGGTTCAGTTTTTACCCACTTTGTGAAGTAATCAGTTGCTACCAGTAGAAACTTCCTTTGCCTAGTTGCTTGGGGCAGTTGTCCAACTAGGTCCATGCCCCATTGGGCAAATGGCCAAGGGCTAGTTACTGGGTTCAAATCTGTGGCTGGTTGATGTATCAAAGGTGCAAACCTCTGACACTTCTCGCACTTTCTGACGTAGGCTTCTGCATCCTTCTGCATGTAAGGCCATCAGTACCCCTGAGTAATGGCCTTATAAGCAAGTGATCTGCCCCTAGCATGGCTACCACATACCCCTTCATGTATTTCATACAAAAAGTCTTTAACCTAGGAGGGATGCACATACCTCAAAAGGAGATCTGTAAAAGACCTTCTGTAAAGATGTCTTTCTGCTGTTAGGCTAAACCTTGTCGACTTCAGTCTGGTCTTGTACCTCTTTGCGATCATCCGGTAACTTATCGTCCCTAAGAAACATCACTATTGCATCCATCCAACTTGGACCCATCTCCACACACATTGCTTCATACTCTGTGATTAGTAGTTCTACACTTGAGCCTGACAAATAATCAACTATTATTGTCCTTGCCTCCCCTGATTTCATTGCACTAGCCAGGTTAGCTAAGGCATCGGCATGGTTGTTGTCATCTCGGCTAACCTGTTGTAGTCGTCAATCCTGAAATAAGGCTAGCAGTCTAACAACTTCTTTGATATAGGCTATCATTCTTTCATCTCGGGCTGCATACTCGCCTGTTGCTTGGTTCACAATAAGTTGGGAGTCACAGAAGACTAACACCTCATCGACTTTCATTGTTGCTGCTACCTTCAACTCTGCGATCAGTGCCTTATACTCTATTTCATTGTTTGAGGCCTTAAACCCCAAACAAATAGATTATTTTAACATCCACCCATCTGGCGATACTAACACTACTCATGTCCCCGCTCCTTGACGGTTTGAACTTCCATCAACAAGAAGGCAGAAGGAGTCGCCGATGTAGATGTCACAGGGCTTTGGTTTCTCTACCTTCTTCTGCTCTACTGTGGGGTTTTTCATTCCTAACTAGATCTCTTCTTGTATCCTTGGACACCCTAAGTCACGGCTCACTGAAGCCCAATATGGGAGGGCACCAAGTGTGAACTCGGCCAGAACCTGGCCTTTGATTGCCATTCTGGGTCTAAACTCTAAGTCATATTGGCCCAGCACTACTGCCCATCTGGCTACCCTGCTCATCAAATCTCCTTGTTACAGTAGGGTCTTCAAGAGGTGCTCAGTTAACACCACAATCTTGTGGGCTTGGAAGTAATGATTCAGTTTTTTTTGAAACCATCACCAGGGCTAATGTTAACTTTTCTAGGGGTAAATACCTAGTCTCTGCACTTGCTAAGGTATTACTCACATAGTACACTGCATTTTGTTCTCCTTTCTCTTCTCTGATTATCACTGTACTCACTGCGTGTTCTGAAATGGCCAAGTATAAGAATAATTCCTCTCCAGATACTGGATTTGACAAAACTGGAGCTGCTGTCAGGTACTTTTTCAAGTCAGCCAAGGCGACTTCACATTCCTCTATCCACAAGAAATCTGTAGCCTTTTTCAACAAACTAAAAAATGGTTTACACTTATCTAAACTCTGCTTGTAAATCTGTTCAGGGCTACGGTCCTTCCAGTCAACATCTGCACTTGTTTTACCGATGCCGGGCTTTTCAAGTCTAGGATAGCCTTGATTTGATCTGAGCTTGCCTCAATGCCGCTTCTGATAACCAAGTATCCTAGAAACTTATCAAACCTAACTCCAAATGCGCATTTCGAAGCATTGAGTCGAAGCTGATATGTTCTAAGGATATCAAAAACTGCTTTTAAGTTGGCCAGGTGATTATCAGGTTCTTTGGTCTTCACGACCATGTCATCAATGTACACTTCCACTGTTTTGCCAATCAGATGTCTGAACATCTTGGTCACCAACCCCTGGTAGGTTGTTCCTGCATTTTTCAACCCGAAAGGTATTACTTTATAGCAATACAGCCCTTTCGATGTGATAAATACAATATTCTCCTCATCAGGGGAATACATTGCTATCTGGTGGTATCCCCTGTAAGCATCCATGAAACTCATCCTTCCATGCCCTGAAGTGGCATCTACTAATTAATCAATTTTGGGCAGTGGGAAACTGTCTTTGGGGCAAGCCTTATTCAGGCTAGTGAAGTCCACAGAGACCCTCCATTGCTCATTCTTCTTTTTCACAATAACTGTGTTTAACAACCAAGTTGGGTAGTTTACCTCTCAAATGGCTCTAGCCTTCAACAATTTGTTCACTTCCTCCTCTATTGCCTCCACATGAACCAACGTCGGTCTCCTTGCTCATTGAATGACAGGTTTAGCAGACCTGTCTACATTTAGTCTATGGCAAGTGATCTCGGGATCAATGTCAGGCATCTCGTATGTCATCTAGGCAAACATCTTTTTGTATTTGCTCGTAAGAATGACTCTACCTCTCTTTCCTCCTCTTCGGCCAACCCTAAGTTGCGAAGGAAGAAACGCTCTTCATCCTCTTGTTGGACCACAATTTTCTTTAAGGCTTCCTTGCTTTTGTCGACCGGCTCTTTGCCTCATCCAAGACCTCCATGTCCTCGTCCTCAATTTTACTGTTTCTGTCTCTCACACATTACAGGTGAATTTCATTGCTACCATGGAGGAATTCTTTGCTTGTGCCTGATCTCCTCTGACCTCCTCAACTCTATGCTCTGTTGGGAAATGCAATAGCTAGTGCAGTGTTAAGGGAACAACCCTCATTACGTGCAACCATGGCCTCCCCAAGATAACATTGTAAGGAAATGGGGTATCAATTACTGTGAACTCTGTACTTACCTTCTTTGTGTCTACTTACACCTCCAAATTCATTGCTCCCAGGGGCCATGTCGGCATTCCATTGAACCTAACCATTGGGATGTTGGCTTGCTCCAAATCATCTTGGTAAAGGCTGAGCTCCTTGTAACATCTGACATACATGATGTAACAAGAGCTTCCTTGGTCGATTAGAATGCGCCTCACTTGGCATTCTCCAATTTTGACGGTTACGACCAGAGCATCGTTGTGCAAATGCTGCACCATGTCTAGGTCTACTTCAGTAAAGGGTACCATTGGTCCCTAGCACTCGTCTGTCCTAGGCCTCTTTTGCTGGACCTGATACACATGTTGTAAGTGCTTCACCCTTTGAGTCTCCCCACGTACCTCGTTCTCATTAACCCTCAAGTGAATCATATTAATCACCCGAGATCCGTTTGTTTGCGGTTGTGGTACTGGTGGAGGTGGTGCTACCGGTGCCTGGGGCAACCTTGCCTGCTCTTCCCTCATTCTGGCCTCATCTACTAGGTCCCTTAAGTGACCTTGTCTGACCAGATCTTCCAAATGCTCCTTTAAGGCTCTACAACCCTGCGTCAGGTGTCAATCTTCATTGTGATAGGCATAGTGCTTCCCTAGACTTCTCTCTATAAATTCACCAGGGATCCTCCCCGGTGCTCTGTAATATGGTTAGTTTCTGATCCTTTCTAGAACTTTATAAATCAAGATCCGGAACAAAGTAGTGACTGCTTGTACAACCTTTAGTCCTGTTTCTTGCTTGTTATATCCAGTATTACCTCGGCTTCGCTTCGGCGAGCTGTTTCTCTTCTTCTGTTTCGACGCCTTCGTTCCCTGCGTATTCTCTTATGCTCTGGCATATTTCTCGATCCTTACCATGAGTTCTTCCATACTCTTTGGTAGAGTCTTTGCTAGTGACTTCCATAACATGCAATCGTTCTCCATGCCATTTTTAAAAGACATGACTGCCAACTCCTGGTTGCATCTTGGTATTCGGTTGAACACCTCATAATACCTTTTGGCATAAGCCCTGAGGCTTTCACCCTTGCCAATTTTCAAAGCCATCAGGGAGTCTACCCTTAATGTTACAACTTGTTTGTGACAAACCTGGCCATGAACATCTCAACCAGGCCTTTCCAACTCTTCACAGTTCCTTTCATCAATTATGAAACCAATCCGATATATTTTCCCCAAAGGATGAGGGGAACACCTTGCACAGCAACGGTTCGTTCCCAGTATATAAGGCCATTGAATTCAGGTATAAGCTGACGTGAAAGTTTGGATCTGACTTACTGTCATATATTTGGAACCTCGGTATATGGAACCTTTTTGGGGCCTCAAACCTATCCAACTCTACTGAGAACGGTGTTCTCGGCTTGACGGGTGATATGACCTCGACATTCTGTCGCTTCCTCTGGAGGTAGTCTTTCAAATCCTCCTTAGTCCGACTGGGAGCTCAGCTATCAACGGACTTCAGCCTCTTTGGTGCGCTGCTCCTGGTGTCGTTATGCGTCATCTTGGACTTCTCTTCATTCACCGCGTCAAAACAAAATTCTTTTCCCTGAACGTGCCGTTGTTCTCTGACATAAGTTCCCTTGGTACGAGGCGCCCTCTGAGACTTTCCTCTTATTGATTCTGCTCGCTCGGCATCTCGTGAAGGCCGATGTGAACGTTCATTCACCTTGTCATGCTGAGGGGCTGCTGTGACTACTTTTTGCCCCCCTTTCTGGGCGTCGTTCTTAGCTGTTGGAATCGGCGTGTCCCTCAATGGAAACGGTGGCTGCATGACGTTGTTCGGCATCATGAAGTTAACAACCAATTGCAATTCTGCCAACTTATTTGCCATTCCATTTATCTCGTCGTCCCTCCTCAGGCATCTATCTTTCCATATTTGGAGGTCGTTTTCGTTGTAATACTTATCTTGGCATGATTTCTTCGGTGCGTCTACCTCTTGGCCGACGTCCTTCTCCCCGGGATTCTGATCCTGTGCTCCTTCGTTATGGTTTTCTTCCTCCACATTTGGGTCAGCATGCTTACCACTCCTACTTGAGACGTCATCCCCGATCTTTTCTTTCTGCTCGTCGTTGGCCATTTATTCTCCTTACGCTTCCCATAGACAATGCCAAATTGTGGGTATTGATTTTTGACCACACAACCAAACAGGGAAACTTAGCAAGAGAGCACCGGCAGAATAGATTAAGCTCGAACAACCTGTCATAGAAAGATAAGAATCCGACTGTGGTTCGTCCACCTAGGGACACTCCGACAATCAAGTTAGTAATTATCTCTCAAAGATAGCCAATTGTTCTTAACTCACAAGAAAGAACTTACTATTTACCATATATCACACATACCTGATACCCACGACGGTGCCCTGCTTTTATAGCCAACACTAACCTGATCCCTGCAGAAGCCTCACTCTTGTGGACTTAGGCTCAATGCTCATCTTGGACTCCTAGCTAGATAGGGATAAACTCCTTAAGAGCTTTATCTTTATCCAGACTGAGATCCTCCCCTGTTCTAAGACTCTTGTCCCTTATATGCTCATCCCGAATTCCGATATCCCCGCAGATAACCTTAGCCTAGCCGAGATTACCTCGGCATCATGACCAGGCCACATGGCACCTCGGCTGATACTTCGGCATCACCTTAGCCACATGTTGTCACTCTCAAAATATGTCCCCACAATTAATTATAAAAAATAAAATCAAGAATAATAAAATAAAAATTTTACGATTATTGAATCAACATAATTTTTATGATTGATATATATATATATATATGAAAGTTCTTACAAAATGAACGATTTGAATAATTGAAACGGAACTTGTTGTGAACCCCATGGGTCATTCAAGTTCTTTCAAATTTATATTTAAAGTTAAGAGAAATCCAACCTTATTAAAAAATATTTACACACTTTATTTAGTTTTGAGTTTTTTTTTTGTTTTTCATAATTTTTTGTCTTCAATAAATTTCTTTTATATTTTAATATAAAAAAATTAACTTTTTAAATTCACTTAATATAGATTACATTTCAAAAGTAAAATATTTGTAAAGAGATTAAAAAAAAAGTACAAAATACCAAAAATACAAAAATGTGATATGCTAGTATTTTTTGTATTTAGTAAGAAAAAATTTAGATTTCTTCACAAATATCTTACTTTTTGATGCATCTTTATTAGGCACATTTAAAAAGTATAAAATTTACTAAAAATAAAATAAATACTAATGGAATTGAAAATAATTTTTAAAAATTAAACCAAATAGAGTGAATGTTAAGGACGAATAGTTCATGAAAATGAAAATCAGAAATTCTTTGTGACTGAATTCCATTTAAGAAAGCATGGCAACTCTCGTTTAATTATATATATTTAAGTTTTCTCATAATTAATGTGCAATTTGACTGTACCATTGAAAACCACTCTTATTTTTAAATATTGCAAGACAACATTTAATTTTTCTCCTAAGACACTCAAATAGTGTTTTTTTTTTGGGTCTCCCTCTAAGGAAAACTACAAACAAATCTATACTATATATTACGCAAAAAATGATTTTTAACCCACAAATCTTGTGAGAGATTCAATATCCCAATCCTAATTTTTTAATTTTTTGATTTAGAAAAAAAAAAAAAACTCAATATTTATTAATTTCTTTCAATCCCCATGCCTTTTGGGAGATTTGGTCAAAACCCCCTCATAATTATTTAATCGTTTTATTTACTATTTTAATAGTTCTTCTTTACAATTATTTTTTTTATTATGAAAAAAATATGATTGTAATTAGATAGCATAAAAATATTTGTGATTTGTATGATTGAAGTTATCTCATTTTTTGATGTATTTGGTCTAGCAAAAAAAAAAATTATAATTTGTATTTGGTTTAGCAATTTCTTCCTTTGTGTACTATTTTAATGGTTCTTTTAATGGTTCTTTTGATTGAAGTTATCTCCTTTTGTGATTTGTGGAAAAAAAAATTTATAATTTGATTTTTTAATATGATTGAAGTTAGATAAATATAAACACTCACAAAGAGAAAAATGTGATTGTAATTAGTTCAACAGTTTTTTTTTAATGTGATTGTAGTTAGTTCAATGATTTTTTTTTTAATGAGATTGTATTGTAATTAGTTTAATGGTTCTTTTTTTTTCATTTGTTTTTTTTTTATTATGAGAAAAATGTGATGTGATTGTAGTTTGTTTAATGGTTCTATTTTTTAATGTGATTGTATTGTAGTTAGTTCAATGGTTCTTTTTTTTCATTTACTTTTTTATATTATGAGAAAAATGTGATATGATTGTAGTTTGTTCAATGATTTTTTTTTTAATGTGATTTAAAAATGTGATTGCAGTTACTTCAACGGTTCTTTTTTTTAATGTGATTATAGTTAGTTCAATGATTTTTTTTTTTTTTTTAATGTGATTGTATTGTAATTAGTTTAATGGATCTTTTTTTTCATTTATTTTTTTATTATGAAAAAAATGTGATATGATTATAGTTTGTTCATGGTTCTTTTTTTTAATGTGATTGTATTGTAGTTAGTTCAATGGTTCTTTTTTTTCATTTTTTTTTTATTATGAAAAAAATGTGATGTGATTGTAGTTTGTTCAATGATTTTTTTTTAATGTGAGTTAATCGTTTTATTTACTGCTTTAATGGTTCTTCTTTATAATTATTTTTTTATTATGAAAAAAATATGATTGTACTTAGATTGCATAAAAATATTTGTGATTTCTTTGATTGAAGTTATCTCATTTTTTTATTTGTATTTGGTCTAGCCAAAAAAAAATTATAATTTGATTTTTTAATATGATTGAAGTTAGATAAATATAAACACTCACAAAGAAAAAAATGTGATTGTTGTTAATTCAACGGTTATTTCTTTTATTAACTTTTTTCAGAAGGTTAAAAAAGAATGTCTATACATTTCAGAAGGTTAAAAAAAAAAATGTAAGTATAACATTTTTACTTTATAACATTTTATAAATACATAATATATGTATTGTTCATTAATTATAATACTAAGCCTTCGTTTGGCAATGACTTTTTTAGTTGGCTTTTTGGCTTTTTAAAATTTTTTAGCTTGAGACTTTTTTGTTCGTTTGGTATTCTTGATTGGATTTTTTGACTTTTTAGCTTTGGAATAGTGAATTTTTTTTTGTCTTTTTGTGATTATTTAGCAAAATATGATAACCAAACACCACCTAACTATCATGTTGACAATGCAGGAATGCTGATGGAATGCCCACAACAATTTAAATTTTAGTTATTTTTTTGTTTTACTTATTCAGTGAATTTCAAACAAATGTAATAAATTTTTATTTTTATTACTTTAATTATGCAATGTCCACATTTTCTTTTAAAATTACATATATTTTATGCTAACAATATATAAATATGTTTGACATAATATAAATATTTTTTTTTTTTTAAATTTAATCCTGTGCATAGCATGGGTGATATGTTAGTTGTATATTAAGCAAAATGGAGTTTTTAACTCCAAGGCCTGTGGGAGTTTCAATATCCCAATCTGAATTTTCTAAATTTTTTATTAAAAAAACAAAACTCAGCATTTATTGATTTGGTCAAAATTTTCTGATCAGCCTTTATTAACTTTTTTCAATCCACATGTCTTTTCACATGCCTGCATTTATTGATTTGATCAAAATCCCCTGATCAGTATTTAAAATTCTCTCATACAAATAATTATAAATACAATCCATGTATAGTTACTGCGGTACTTTTTTTAACTTCTCCCATACACTATGGTTAGTGATAAGATTGTTAAATTATTTTTATAAAAAATCTTTAAAAAAATAATTTATATATTAAAAAAAATCTAAAACAAATATAAATATCTATAATTATCCCGTGCATAGCACGGGTGATAGGCTAGTAGAATGTATGGTAAAAGGTTACAAAATAATTTTTAATTTTTTTAATTACAACGAGGATGAAAACTTGAAAATCAATTGTGGCCACTTGCTCGCCCTTTCTTGTCACCCTTCTCCACTATTCATGCAACCCGCCCTCCTTGAAGCCGCCTGACCCCTCGCTCATCGTCTTTGGCCATCCAAACCTGTTAAACCTTAGATCTGGAAGCTCTAGCCCTATAACCTGAAAACCTAGATCTCTTTATTTCTCTTTAGCTTAGTTTGTATAGGAATTTCATCATGATTTGTTAGGAAAGGGGTGATGAGATGTCGACCAGGAAGGGAGGTTTTAGTGATGAGGGAAAGAAGTTGTGGGGCTTTCATTATAACGATTCTGGTTTAGACCTTTCCCATTTATTTGATTTTGAATCTAAAAACCCGTGTATTTAACTATTGTTTGGCTCTTTTCCATCTTGTTGCTTGTTAAGTTTAGCTATTGGAGTTTTGGTTGTGTTTTCGATAGGTTGGGAAGTTAATTTTTCAAAGTGTTGTTCATATTTTTGCATGTTCGCTTGAGCGATACTTCTTGCGTTTGAGCGGTCTTTTATAGTCTGTAAACTACTGAGAATGTGATATCTACACTCAAGTGATCTTTTGCAGTTTGCAAAACTACTAAGAGGGAGTCATTGTGTGCTTGAGCGGTGGTTTTGGTCGCTTGAATGGTGTCACTTGTCGTGTTTGTTCACTCGAGCGATGTTTTGGTTGCTAGAGTGGTTTGTGCGTATATCAGTGCGAGAGGAAGGCTTTTTGGATCACTTTTTCATCTCTTTCTCACTCTAAATGTTTCAAAACCCTAGATCTACATACTCTCTCTCTAGTTCTTGACCTCTAGCTCCAAATACTCTAAATTCGTAAGTTTTCTCACCCTACTCCTTTGGAGAAAAACGTTGAACACGACGAGGGTTTTGTTTTAATCGAGGAAGTTTATATTTTTGGCTCTATTAAGTTCTACCCATCGTTTCTTCGTGTCTTCTACTTTGAGGTAGGAATTGCTTTGACTCTTTTATATGGTTTTTAACTTAGTTATTTGCTCTTTGAAAATGTTGTTAATTTGAGAAATTTTGGAAAAAACTTAGGGTTTAGATTTGAAATCAAAAGAGGGGTTTTCCAAATAGACTCTTGAAAATGGTTGTAGGGATGTATTTATGAATGAGATATGTTAAGATGGTGGATATTTCTACTTGAAATAGATTTTGTAAAACAAAGAAAGTTTGCCTTAGATTTTGGATATTGGAATTATGAAAGGAAATGGAAAAATGATGTTGGGTATTGTGAAATTGGAACAATATTTATATTGATGACGATAGTGGAGTTAGATATGTAATATCACCCCGTTGTAATTAATGAAATTGTATTTTTTTGATTGAAAATTATTTTTTGAATAGAAATATTTGTTTTTGGCTATCGATGGAGGGTAGTCTTGATTGTCATAGAAATTGCATGATTAGGTTGAATTAAAACAAATTTCTCATAATTGTGCATTGAGCATCATTTAATTTTGAACATTGTAAATGTGTTGATTTTTGAGAAAAATGGGTGAATATCGTGATGAATCTGGTTAGGGAATGTGGTTGTGGTTTTATTATATTAGCCTGTGTGTCCTTGGTAAAAGTCCAGAAACTTGAGCGGTTAGGTACTGATCCTTCCTGTTAGTACCGGTAGAATGACTTTGATAGTACTTGTATAGCCTACTGACAGACACGTATCTAGAGATTCCTAGTGTTTTGTATCGACTGCCCTGGTTTCTGTCATAAAAGGATTACTATCATGAATTGAATTATAATTTGGTATAGTATTGTTTTGAGATAGAAAACGAGAAAAATGTTTGATAAATGGCATACATGTGCATTCACCTTATAATTTTGCTAAAATTCATATACTTCGTTAGAGCATCTCTATTGGGCTGTGGCTCACCCTTTGTGAAAAACAACTTTCAGGTACTGATGATATGCCTCCGCTAAAGACGTAGCTTGGGAGGACTTGGGGCTTAAGGCTTCATTTTTGGTTTATTGATATAATTATTTTGTTTAAGCTCAGGGCTTTACCTGTATTAAGTTTAAAATCATTTTGTTGTAAGCAAGTATCGTCTTGAAAAGTTGTAGCCATTAAGACATTTCATTACTTGTTTTCCTTTTATTTCTCTTTTTACTTTTGTATCTATGCCATATACTATAGATTCGGAATCTAGGATTTGTGAATATACATTGCATATGTCATCTTTTGTAATGGACAAAAATATAATGAATAAAAGATATAAGATTCTTGATCAACTGTAGCACTGTTATGAGATGAGTTAATGTTAATTATTTCGGGGTGTTACATTCATGGTGGTGAGCGAAAGAATAGGTATGGTAACAGCGAGGTTGCTTTGAGATGTCAAGGATTATTTGGAAGAGGTGTCCAACATGATGATAGTTGTGACAAAAAGAGGTTAAAGTGTAGTCGCACCAATAATAAATAATCACATATAAAATTGTCATCTCATAAATCAAAATTTCATATTGTAATAATTTTTCTATCTTTCTACTTTGTTAGAATTTTATAATTTATTTTTGGGCATTCGGTTCAAAAATCCAAATTCAAATTTCTTTTGCCTAAGCATTCAGACGCGAAATTATTGAAACATAGACATCCCAAAACCCTCTTTGTCTCTTCAGCTCCTCTCTGTCTCTTTAGCTCCTTTCTCTCTCTCTCTCTCTCTCCAAACTTCTCAGATCTCAAAATCTATCTCTCTTCCTATTTCTCTCTCTCCTCTGTCACCGAAAGTAGCATCTTTACTACTGACAGCAACTTTCCACTGTCGCCTCGCTTTCATCGTTGCGCTGCCTCTGATCTTAGATCTCAGATCTTCTCTCTGATCTCAACCAACCGTGGTGCCTCTGTCTTCCACCGTCGAGAGCTTTAGCGACGGATGGCATAGATTTGAGAAGTCTAACCATTGTCTTTCACACCAGGGATCCTTTTTCTCAACTAGGGTTTCGATCTCATCAAAACACCATTCCTCCGATCTATAAGGGCTACAAAGATGTCAACGTCTGGTCCACATTCGTCTCCGGCACCGTCGTGTCATGGCGCTGTACAGTGACGTTGCTTTCAGCTAAGATCAAGTTGTCAACTTTGCTCACATCAATTGTCTTTGTAAGAGTAATCTTGAAAATGTGATAAATGATGCAATGGATGCCAAGGATAGTTTATAGAGTAATTTTGAAAATGTAAGCCACTACTATAGAATATAGTATTATGTATTATTTTGAATGCTAGGATTAGGCCGTCGATGTTGCTCACAGCAATTGTCTTTCTAAGAAAGATTAAAGGCTAAATTTGAATTTGTTTATGTTTTGTTTCATGTTGCCACTGATATATATATATATATAAAGATATCAATAGATAGATATAGAAGAGGCTGTGATGATATTGATTTTTCTTTGGGTTAGATCTAGATCTATGGAGATTCAGATCATATCTTTATTTATTTATTTATTTATTAAGTTGTTGGTTGTTGTTGTTGTTGTTGTTGATAATGATTAGGGATGGCAATTTAAACTCGGCCCGACGGGGACCCGACCCCCCGATCCCGAATAACACGATTTTTCCTCGAAAATTATCCCCATAAGGCCGGGGACAGTATAAAATTTAAATCCCTGATAATTTTCGGGCCGGGGACGGGGATAGGTTTTTCGGCCCCGAAGCCGCCTCGGCCCCGGCCCCGAATGAGCCCCGTACATCTCTCGTATATATTATATATAAAATATATTTCTAAATATCATTTTATTCTCTCACTCTCACTGTTGAATCTTCATTCCACTCACTCATTCTCTCTCTCTACCAATCCTCTCTCTCTCTCTCCCCCTCCACCACCGATCTTCGTCAGTCACCACTCTCTCCTCCACCGCCGATCTTCTTCACTACCGATCTCCTCTCTCTCAGTGTCTCTCTCTCTCTCGCTACCACCGTCGTCGTACACCACCGATACCGCTGCCACCGTCGTCGCACATCACCGCATCTCGCTTCCACCGTCATCGTACACCACCGATCCCCCTGCTACCGTCATCGTACACCATTACAGGGACGTAACTCACCGATCTCGCTCCCACCGTGATTTTTTTAACAGATCTATGTTTTTTTTTTTTGAAAAGTCTTGATCAATATATATATATATATATATATTCGGATCTGATTTTATTGTTATTGTTTTATCTGTTAGGGTTTTAACAGATCTGTTTTTTTGTAACAGATCTATGATTTTTTTTGATTTTGTTATTATGGTTTTATCTTGATCAATTTATATATATATATATATATATATATTCAGATCTCATTCTTAGCTTGTAACAGATCTATGATGTTATGGTTTTATCTTGATCAAATCAATCTCATATTGTGCTGGTTGTTGTTTTTGTATGGGGATTGTTCAGGGTCGGGGAAACCCGATCCCCGTTTGGGGACGGGGGTGGGGGGCATGACGGGTTCCCCGTCGGGGATCGAGGCCGGGGTCGGGGAATCTTATGGCTTCGGGGATCGGGGACGGGAAGGGTAGGCCCCGGCCCCGCCCCGCCCCGTTGCCATTCCTAATGATGATGATATAAATGTATATGTAATTGTTGTTGTTGATGATGAACAAGTAGAAAAAATAGATAAGATTTATGTGTTTTGAATTTAAACAGATCTATATGATGAATTTCAACAGGTAGGAAACTTAGAACTAGAATTCAAACAGATATGAAAAAAAAAAGACAATAATTTCAACATATAGAGAAATTAGAATAAGAATTGTAACAAAGATTTGAACAAATAAAAAATAAATAAATAGATAGATAGAATTTAGAGGAAAAATTTGAACAAGTAGACAAAATATTTGAACAAATACACAAAAAAATTTGAACAGATAACAAATAATTTGAATAGATAGAAGAAAATTTTGACAGCTAGTCAACAAAAAGTCAAACAGACAAAAAAAAGTCAAGGGATAAAATTGGAAAAAAATATCCTCAAAGATTTTTCACCAAACTATTTCACAAAGTGTGGATCTCTCACCAACAAAAAATATTCATTGAACCTAATATCTTATACCCTCTTTAAATTAGATTTATCATCAATTTTCTCTTTATTTTTTACTATTTCGTAATTTTCTCTTCCTTCGCTTTTCTTTATTTTCCTTTTTTAAAAAAGAAAAATTTAAATTAATTTCCTTTTTTTTTTTTAAACTTCTAAGCCAAACGCCCCCGACAAATACTTGTACTCAACATAAAAACTCCCCCAACTTCTCTCCTCTGCTTATGCCTACCTGTCTTCTCTCTCTATTTTCTCTCTCTAAAAAAAAAGAACAAGGAACAAGACAAAGCCACTACTTTGATACCCTCGTCAGATCATTTCACATTTCAGCACAAACCAGACCCGAAAATGCCGCAGCAGAGAAGCCAAAGCAGAAGAAGAAGAACAATCACACACCACACCTCCTAAAAGCTTGCACACTCCACACACACACATACACATATATATAAATGAGGTGTAAGAAACACCTTACCGATCTCAGTAGCAGCGTCGGTGTCTGCGGTTCTTGTCTCCGGGAACGACTCTTTGCCCTAATCGCAGCTCAAGCACAAGTCCAATCTCAAATTCGAGCTCAACAATTCCATCTCGAACAAGAAGATCGCCGGAAAACTGATCCTCTTCCACCGCCTCTCGTTTTCCCTCGCTCTGCATCGCCGTACGTCTGTCGCCGTGAATCTAGAATCTCCGGCCACCACCACCACTCGCTGTCCGATCAGTTGTTCTACAGTACTCCGCAAATTGGCCCCACTGGTACTATAAACTCGAGCAAGAAGAAGAAGACTAGGTTCTCTCTCTTCGCGAGATTGTTCAGATCCAAATCGAAGAAGACGGACTCGGATCCTTGCGTTTCAGATTCCAATCGGAATTCGTGTACGGCGTCATCGTCGTCGCCGTCGTGGATCTCCACTATGCTCGCCGGAAACCAGAAAAAGCAACCGCGGTTGTTCTCTCTCGACGAATCGAACTCCGGATTTGGCCGGAGAACCGCAAGGTACAGAGATCGGGGAATGTCGCCGGCGAGAGTTTCGGACTACGCCGGCGACGAAGAAGAATGCTACGACGGATCGAGCGGTTACTCGTCGGAGTCATCGCAGGGGTGGAGGCAGACGCCCCGGAGGGCGGCGATACCGGTACGGCGCGGCGGCGGAGGTGGTTCTCGGCCGAGTCACTCCCGGAACATGTCCGGATTGGCATTCTGTTTGAGTCCGTTGGTGCGTGCGAGTCCGAATCGGCAGTGGAACCAGAAGGGAATGCCGCCAGAGAATGCGTTTTCCGGCGAGATTAGGGCTCCGGTGAAGCCTCACCTGTCGACGGCGGCGTCGTTCTGCGCGAACAGATCGAGAAAGCTAGCCGACTTCGGAAGATTCAATCACAACCGCTGATAGCGACTACGGTTGACCACGACCACCGCGACGGTGCGGATGCTGATGCTGATGCTGATGGATGACATACGACTTAAAAGTACGGTTTTGCCCTTGTTGTTTTGCCATTTTTTTTCACTTCCAAGGCCTCTGTATACTTCGGTCTTAAAAGTTAAAATACGTGAGGTTAAAACTAAATCCAAATATTTCTGATTTTTGTTTTTTTTTGTATTTGTAAGATTAAAATTTCTGATTTTTTTTTGTATTTGTAAAATTGTTAATCTGATGTTGATTTGAGAATGAAATTACGTAAAGACCCTCGTGGTAAATGCTCCCCATGTGCAGTACGGCTATAAGATAGGTGGGGGCATTGGGTTGAAATCTTGATAAAGGGTTGAGGTGGGGCCACGTGTAAACTTGATGGCTGTGAGATTAGGAGAGGCAGTTGGGTGTTAATTGATGTGAAGCAATCTCGTCCGTCAGTTGTGTTGAACATTTATTGTTGGGAACATGTTAGGTAAATGATATTTTGACTGTTTCACCATTATTTGGATTTCACACAATGAGATTGTTTAGTGCAACCTAATGAACTGTTTATTAAAAAAAAAATTGGTGTATTCTAGTTTGTTGTTTGATAGAGATTTTACTTACAATTTATTACATAGAAATAACTTTAAAATGTTGTAAAAATGTTTAATATTTAAAATTTGGAGATGATATTTTGATTTTTAATTTTTTGATTATTAGTTTTTAGGCCTATTTTGAAAAGTGGGTTATAATCCGCTTCTCAGATTATAACCTACTTCTTCTCTCACAAAAAAACTGTTTATAAGCTGTTTATAAGCAGTTTTTTACCAAAAAACTGATTATAACTATCTTTTCAGGCTCAATAAAGCCTTCGTTTGAGACGTGGGTTGGTTTTTTAGTTTTTTGATTTTTTAGTTATTTTAGCCTCGAATTAAAAAGCTTTGTTTAGAATAGATTTTTTGACTTTTATGAGAGAAAAAATGAAATGATTTTGGTTTTTTGACTTTTATTGAGCAAAAAAATCTATTTTATTTTTTTATAACTAAAATAACTTCAACACAACCCAAACTTTCATACCAAACATAGCCAAAATACTAGCCATGGATGGGTTAAAAACATCTTAGGTGAAATAATCATTCTGATTTTTAAAATTATTAAGGGAAGGATAAATTAACAATTAATTTTATTTTAATTTTTAATGTGACCTTTGATTTTTAATTTTTCTATGTCAATATTTTAACTTTGTTCATGTGATCATTGATCATTGAACTTTAAAATCATTCTGATTTAAAAAAAAAAAAAAAAATTAATGTGACGTTTGAATTTTAATTTTTCTATTTCAATATTTTAACTTTGTTAATATGATCATTGAACTTTAAAAACTTTTTATGTTTAAGGAAATTAACCCAGACCCCCAGCCCCAGTGAAGCGTGATTGATTTATATTTTTTTATATTTATTTATTTATTTATTTGATCCAATGCCAATCAGCACGTGTTTAGACTCTTCAACTTTAATAATTAAGCCATTATAGTCAAATATGGTAAGAAAGATATCAAAAATATTGGAGCTGGAGAAGCATCTATTCAAACGGCCAAAATCAAATAGGCCGAACCAATTTACTATAGGATAGAGAGTTTCAATAGTTCAAACAGAGGGACGTAGATGTATCTTTTCCAATTTTAAGTTCAAACGGATAGTTAATGAGAGGTTATTCAACCCAACTCAATCTGTCCATACTTTAAGAAAATAATATTATGCTTTTCAACCGTGTTGGGACCCCTAGCACCCCCAGCTCCACGTGGGGGACTGTGTTCTCAAGACTAAAAAAAAAAAATTTCAACTAATCAAAAAATAGTGGGGTGGTGGGGGTCATCCCCACTGGGGTCCAAGGCATTTCTCTATGCTTTTACACATGATGTGTTAAAAAAAATCTTTTTATTTAATAATTATATTTTTTATTTATAAAATATAAAAGTTTGATCTTTATTTTTATTATAAAATTTGAAAAACAAAAAATCTTAGGCCCAAAATAGTAAAGAATCATTAGAAAATCAATTCAAAAATAAATAAAAAATCCAAAATAGTAAAGTCCAAATCGCCAAGCTGATTCATATCCACCTGTCAACTTATACGGTTTACTCAATCTGCATCTGCTAACTAAGAAAACAAATACAAATTAATTTTTTCTAATCTAAGTTTGGTCGGATGGCGAATTAAAAACTTTCAAACTTAACCTGATTCGAGAGCATTCCTAAAAAATATTATAAAAAAATTCTTCTAAATACTCGTATGAAAATGGATCCGTACTCATGTGAGAGTTTGGTAAATTTTTTAGTAGAATATTTAAGATTTTTTGTATTTTTTAGCCGTTAATAGATTTGAAAAATTCTATGATCCATTAATATTATATTAGGAACAATGATTATAAGGGATAAGAGAGAAAAAATGTAAATAAGAAATAAATAAAATAAAAATAAATATGAAGTATAATATTTTAATATTTTAAAAATAATATATTTTGAATAATAAAATTATTTATATATGATATACATACTAATATATTTAAAAATATTTAATTTGAATGTGATAAAATGAGAGGAAAGAGCAAAATCCTTCTTCGCCCGACTGGGGGTGACCCCTAGCACCCCTTACTTCCACGCCGGAGACTGCAAGTGGAAGAAAAAAAAAAAAAAAGTGGGGGTGGTGGGAGTCATTTCCACGGGAGGTTTGGGGTATTTTTCGTAAATTAATATGACAAAAATTTGTTATTCTAAGTGGGTTGGCTTTTTGGCTTTTTGGCTTTTTTGGCTATTTTAGCCTGGGCTAAAAAGCTTGGTTTGGGAAGGGCTTTTTGGCTTTTTGACTTTTTTAACTTTTTTTGTGAGAGAAGAATGTAATGATTATGGGTTGGATGTGATGTTTTGTTTGTTATGGCTAAAATAACCTATTTTATTTTTTGTGGCTAAAATAGCCAAAAAAGCCTGAAAACTAACTTGCCAAACAGAGGCAAAATAAACTAAATTTGACAAATATATATATATATATATATATGTATATGTATATAAAGTGATTTTGGAGGAATATTTTATATTGCTTACTCTGAGGTGGTCGAGGGAAGAGGATATTTTCATCGCTACTAATTGAATCTAATCACAAGTTTTCCTACGACATGTGAATATTTTGCTGTATTTGGGTGGTGTTTAGCGAGTGGTTTGGGGCTAAAATAGTAATAAAAAATAATATAGGTTATTTTAGTCATAAAAAATAAAACATCATTTTCAACCCATAATTATTACATTTTTCTCTTACAAAAAAAGTCAAAAAATCAAAAAATCAAAAAGCCAAAAAGTCCTTCCCAAACTAAGTTTTTTAGCTCAGACTAAGCCTATGTTTGGCAAGAAGGTTTGGGTGAGTTTGGGGCTAAAATAGCCACAAAAAACAAAATAGGCTATTTTAGCCACAAAAAACAAAACATCAAATCCAACCCCTAATCATTACAATCCCCTCTCACAAAAAAAGCCAAAAAAGCCAAAAAGCCCTTCCCAAACCAGGCTAAAATAGCCCAGGCTAAAATAGCCAAAAAGTCAAAAAGCCAAAAAGCCAACCCACTTCCCAAACGGAGGCTAAAATAACTAAAAAAGTCAAAAAGTCAACCCACTTCCCAAACGGAAACTTAATGTAAAGAGATATATACTACATGAAAGTACAAAGATAGAGATGTATTGATCTCTTATTTCTTACTTAATTCTCCCCTAGTGAATCCTAAAAGCAAAAGAAGTCGTTATGATTCAAGATTAGTGAGTTACGATGATGTTATATGCACTAATTAATATACTAACTAGTATATCAATTGATGAATATGTGACTAATTATTGGTACACTAATTAATATATTAATTGGTGCATATAACATTATTCAGCGAGTTATTTTAAACATTATTATATAAATTAATAATTATCAAATTAATCACAAAATGAAACCTGAGTTGAATTTCATATTAATGAATGTTTGACTAGTAAATATTTTTTTATTTAGTGCAAAATAATGAAATTTATGAACTTCAATACACTTTATGTTTAGATCATTCACATCTTGTTGCACATTCATATTTTGCCCTGAGGAGAGTTTTTCTCAAATTTAAATATAAATTTTAGATAATTTAAGGAACGTGGGGCCATCATGGTCTAGTTTGGGGTTTGGAGGGATTGTCGTGTAGCGGCACAACAGTTGACAGTCACTGCTGTGCAACAAAATGAGCTCATTTTGGGACTTATTTCGATAATATAAACTGTTCATATTTTAAAATATATTAAGTAAAATATGTTTGTAAAAAATCAAATTAATTGAATATCATTTATTCATTCATCTACTCACATTTGTATTTATTTTAATATTTTAAATCACAATGTAAGTGGATGAATAGATAAACAATATCCGATTAATTTTATTTTTTACAAGGATGTTTTACTTGATATATTCTAAAATGTGAACAGTTCGAATTATTAAAATAAGCCTCATTTCGCTGCATAACAGTGGCTGCTATGCGCACCCCAAACCCGTGTTCTGATGATTCATATAATTTATTTTGTAAGGCAATTTGTGTATTATCTACAAAAAATAAATAAATAAATAAAAAATCAATCTAATTGTAATAACTTTTTCATTTTGTTTTATTTGTCTAAAAAATATACAATTTATTTTTTTAAATAAAAATATTATTCATTTTTTAAAAACAAATAGAATAAATAAAAAAATTAAGATTATCAAATTATTCTAATTTTTTTTATAAATAATATATTCTTAATATCTTTTAAAATAAGAAATTTAAATTATCATCTCATGTCCAAGTTCTTGAAACTCTTCACAAATATGTGAATAAATTCATTTTTTAGGAATTTGCCTAAAAAATCACTGTTATGGTAAGTAAGAAAAATGATTTATATATATATATATATATATATATTTGTTTTTCTAAATAGCATATCAAATAAAATTTAAAAAGTTAATTTATATTATAATATTTTTTCAAAACTCTCCATATATGTATTGTGGCATGTTTTGACAAGAAAATTGTTTGAGATCACTAAAACAATGAGCTCTAATAGCTTTAAAAATACTGTGCCCCTAATTGATTTGATGTTTTGCTCTTTGTTTTTTTTATTTTTTTATTTTCTGGACTGCCAACTCATTAGAGCTGGCTTAGTGGTCCATTTTTAGTGGGATCTATCACCACTGTTTTGACAATTAGACAAAAAAAATAATTTATTAATTTATTTATGTCATATCATCTCTTTATTTTTTATATATTTTTTTAAAAAATTAAAAAATTAACTTTTTCTACAAAATTTGTCACTTCATTCAAGAAATTATAAGGAAAAAAATACTCTAATATGGGTGGGACCAAGGTGAACTTCAGTGGGCCAGAGCAAAAGTGGGGCTGACCAGATAGATCTTAAATGGACGATCAGAAAAGTAGGTCACACACACAGAAGCGCAATCTGGTGGTCCAGCTTTCTAGGAAAAAGGATTCAGTACGGTCAATGCTTTTGTTTATTACTGTTATAACGGTTATATGTTTAAAAAAAGCTTGAAGTGATCGATTTTGATTTATGACCCCGCCCCCCACTTTATACTTTTCTTCTATTTTTCAAAAAAAAAAGTTAAGAGTAAATTATTGTCACTTCTTTAAATTTAATTTAAGGACCATGCTAGATTTCCTTAATTTCTATTTTTTTTTTTAGAAACAGAGAAGGAGAAGAGAAGGAAGGAGGAGAAAGGAGGAAGGAGGAGGAGGAGAAAGGAGGAAGGAGGAGGAGGAGTGGACTGGAGGGGGCCATAACAGTAGGAGGAGGCGGAGGCGGGTCAGAGGCGACGGCGGAGCTGCTGCTGCGACAATCGGACGTGGGCGACGGGCTGGGTGACGATCTCTTCCCCTCTTCTTCTCTCTTTTTCTCTTCCCCACTTCTTCTGTCTTTCTCTCTCTCTCCATTTTCTGCGTTGCAGGTCGAAAATGGAAGAAGGAAAAAAAAAGAAAAAAAAAGAGAAAATAGCCAAAACGACGTCGTTTTGGCCATTAGGGAGATTCGAGGGGAAGAATTTCGGGGGACAAATCATTTTCCTTAATTTAATTATATCTTACTTTTTAATATTTTGGAAATTATATTTTTATATTTGTGATTAATAATCTTATTTCATAAATCATCATTCTTATACAAAAAACAACAAGTTGTAGTAAAAAAATAAAGGAAATTGTATTGAAAAAAAAAATTAAAGCAAAAGAAATGAAAGGAAAAAATAATAATAGAAGAAGTAAAGCAAAGTAAGAAAAAAAAGAATGTATGAGTTTAATATTGTAACGCCCTCAAAATGACAACATTAAACCCATCAATAAAGATATGCATTGATATGTAAAAGTTCCACATTCTTCAATTTATCAGAGTTTCATTACAAAAAGTATTACATGTTAACAACAAAAGCAAATGCCCTATGGGCTTACAGTTTTCCAAGTTAACACTTGGTTACAACAAAAGAGTACTAACTCATTTACACATTAAGCCCTTGGCTTGAATTTACATGTAATACATCAAAAATAAAACGACAAAAGTATGTCCGCCTCTAGCCTCCCAAGCTATGTCCTTGGAGGTGGCATGCTACCTGTACCTGAAAATGATATTCCCATATAGGGTGAGCCACAGCCCAGTAGAAATACACTAAACCAACCATGAACAATGACTAAAAGATTAGCAATTGATAAATGGCTAACTCTGATGCATTCACATAAATCATATATTTATGTCATACGACTAATGAGTCCAAGTTACTGTAGACAAGCCCGCGAGGGACCTCGCTACAGCTCGGACTCGATTTGTGTCACGGTTCTAAGTCTGAACCAAAGAGTCTAAATCCGGCAAATCGTTTTGAGAAAACAGATTTTTGAAAGAAGTGCCAAACATGGACTGCTTTGCCAGATACAGAGTCGCCACTTAAATATTTTATTTTGGGAAATTTAGGAAACCCTGACTCGGTGCCAAAGGACATGTGTCCGTCATCACCAAAGTTGCCTCGGCTCGAGAACTTGGGTACGATTGGGGAAGGTCACTTCGTGAGTACCCCCGCTCGCCCGGTCAAAGACCGGCCTCTACTAACCATGATATCTATTTTTGAAAACATTGTGTGTTCTTATTCCGGTTATTAGCCTAGGTTACTATGTGATGCACACAACATATAAGTATAGACTAGGTCGCTCGAATTGGAACAAAACATTTCATGTTCATTTATTTGAAATATGATTTGCTACTCGCAAGGAGGCTTAAAACATTTGATGATTTATTCCAATTTAAGTAACCCAACCTTCACCCACAGGCATTCAGGCAATTATATCACATAAGCAATTAGCCTCATGGTAAGCATGCTATCATGGCATTCACTCACACGCATGCAATGATGCTAAAGCATAAAGCTTACCGAGTACTCCAAGCCAAAACAAAAACTCATTAGAAATCTATGCATGATCCTAACTATACAGAAATGCCTAATGCGACACATGCAAAATGCAACTATAGCAGGCTCGGCTACTCTAAACATGGCATATGAAATGCTACAACTATCATGTATTCAATTTTGAATTGAAAGTACAATGCAGTTAGTATGATGCGCCGAGCCCGGTGCATGCAATACAGATGAATGATGCAAACATGCTGTCATACTGTATGCTAATTTAAACATGCCCTAATCTAACCATCATAAGCAGGTAAATAAAAGGGAAAAAGACGTGGGGTTGGAAGACATACAACACACACACGCACACTTATTACAGTTGTGCCCTCGCGCAGAGGGTCCGAATAAATAATACAGCCCCGAATAAAAGAATATTACAGTCCAAATATTACAGTCCGAATAATATACAAATTCCTAATTAATTAACAAATTAACTAAGAAAATAAATAAAACTGGCATGCAAGCCAGGGACTGCCTTACTTCTGATGGATGATGCATGTCCGGGTTGTCGTGCGCGGAAATCCATTGGGATGCCCCAATTAGCCTATGTTTAGCAGTTATTCTTGAAACGCGTGCCAAGTCCCGAAAAGTTGCTGATTCTTCATTTTGCTGCAACAGAAAGTAGGAAAGGGGCATAGCAATATATTTTCACAAATATATGTATGCCTTGATCCTCGTGCCACCAATCACGCATACCGAGGCGTGATGGCCGAGGAACCGAATTGCACAACTCAATATAGAATGAATGCACATGAAAACACAACAAGACCTAACTCTATCATGGATGATCCGGAGTGTCGGTGACTGGGGAATTGAGACACATTCCGTCACTCGGAGTACGGAACGCACCTCGTTTCCCGCGCCCGGGCTAACTCCTATCCCGGACACGATGCAATATGCATGACATGCATGAAATGCGACTAAGATACAATCCTAACATATACAATGCTGTGAAAATGAGATGCCTCGAAGTGCGTGCGCACGGGCACGCAAACCGAAGAAATGACATACACGATGCAAATGATATGAAATGCGATATGGGTTTACACTAACATGAGAGAGCCTCAGCCACACTCACGTAAGAGGCCGATAGATGAAAATGAAGTGCCTCGAAATGCGTGCACACGGGCACGCAAACCGAGGCAATGGTATATGCAATGCAATGGCATGGAAATGGCATATAAAATGCAACATGGACTTATACTAACATGAGAGAGCCTCAGCCACACTCACATAAGAGGCCGATGGATGAAAATGAAGTGCCTCGAAATACGTGCACACGGGCACGCAAACCGAGGCAATGGCATACACAATGCAATGGCATGGAAATGGCATATAAAATGCAACATGGACTTATACTAACATGAGAGAGCCTCAGCCACACTCACATAAGAGGCCGATAGATGAAAATGAAGTGCCTCGAAATGCGTGCACACGGGCACGCAAACCGAGACAATGGTATATGCAATGCAATGACATGGAAATGGCATATAAAATGCAACATGGACTTATACTAACATGAGAGAGCCTCAGCCACACTCACATAAGAGGCCGGTGAATGAAGATGAAGTGCCTCGAAATGCGTGCACACGGACACGCAAACCGAGGCAATGGCATACGCAATGCAAATGACATGAAAATATGATATGCAAACATGCTAATGGATTTTCAGCAATGAAATGTGGGGGAAAACAGCCCCGAAATGAGGCGAAAGCACACCCGATGCATGGAATCTCTCCCGAAATGCAAAATTAGGCACATAGAATGAACTACAGCTATACAAAGCATGCATAATTGGTACATGAGATGAAAATACAGAAGCAAGGCGGCCTCAAAATAAGCATTTTTACAGTACAAATCATGGCCAAACAGCAAGCAAAGATAGGGCAACAATGGCATGCAAAAATGGCCCTAAACATGAGATTATGAAGCAACTCATAGCTGCTAACTCCAAATAGGTTAGGGCCCTTCAACAACATTGAAGAGGGGCCAAAAATAAGCCACTTTACAGAACTGTAAAAACCCTAAAAACAAACATAGATATGGATAAGCTCTCATGCAAGAAAAAGGGCCAAAAGGTGGCCAAAGAGGCAAGTGGTATATGCACAGCCCAAACTGAAAAATTCCCTTCTACAACATTGAAGAGGGACCAAAAATAAGTATATTTACAGAACTGTAAAAACTCCAAAACAGTATACAAACATGCTAGAAATGCAATGCAAAATGAGGCTCAAAAGAGGCTATAACACAAAGTATACAAAATATTCCACAAACAGCCAAAGACCCTTAATGAAACATGTTAAGAAGGTCAAAATAAGACTATTTCTAGGCCTGTAAAAAGACCAAAAACAGAAGCATGATAGGCTGCCAAAGCATGCAAGAAAATGGCATTCAAGGAGGATATTGAAGCAAGTGCAATATGGAGGGCTCAAACAGGGTTGAGCCCTTAATGAAACAAGAAAATGAGCTCAAAAAAATGACCTTTTCAGTTTTGGTCGGAGCTCAAATCAATAAGCATGTATGGCTTATAAATGGTGCAAGAAATGGACCAAAAAGGGGGAAATGCTACTCACCTTTGAAGACCAATGTTTTTGTTGCTTCTTGGACCAACTTTGATGACTTCAAGCTGCTGGAATTCCTCCCTTTGCTGCTGGAATGGAGGGGTGGTGGCAGGGCTTGATGATGATGAAGAAATGAGGTGTAGAACTTGGATATTTTTGAGAAAATGAGAGAGATAGAGGGAGAGTTGTATGTAAAGCTTCAAAGCAATTTTGTTCCAACCACTCATACAAGTGTTGGCAGCTGGCTATATGGAACAAAAAGAGGGTGTAAAGTTGGGGAAAAAAGGAGGCAAGCTTTCCCCCCACAAAATATTCCCCGGATTGAGATATTTTCTAGGGGAAACAGCTATACAGCTATAAAGTGTGCAGAGAGAGGAACATGGCCGGCCCATTTTCAAAGCTCCATGTGGCTGGCCGGCCACCTACCCTAGCCGGGCGGCTAGGGGTCAAAAAGGCCAAGTTGGAATAGTGGCCGGCCACCACAAAAAGGTGGCCTCCTAGGTCTCCTCTTCACAACCCTGTAATTTGAATTTGGAAACTCTAAAACAGGAGAGAGAACAAGCCATTTTGAGGAGGGGTTCAAAAGGTTTAAATGGAATTAATGGCCGGCCATAAACTTTTAGGGTCCTCCCATGTGTGTACAACACAAATATGTGGTTTGGGGTTGAAGAAAGTGGCTCCAAGGTGTTCAACATTGGCTCGGAAGTGCGAAAAAACGGGTGTCGGAGGGCGAAAATGGAATATAACTGGTTGCTCAGATAATTGCTGGCCTCCCACCCTCCAGTGACCTTCCTGGTGATAAAACAGAGGCACCTGCCAAAAATGAACGAAAACCGATGCAAAACGAATGCTCGGGGGCCAAAACACGCAGTTCGGGGTCCCGAAAATTGCCTGTTAAGCACCGAAAGTGGCGTTCGGCCACGAAGTGGGTTTCTCAGACCCCAGTGTCCCTTAAAAGGGAGAAAATAAGATGTATGCCAAAAACTGGAGCAATAGGAGATGGTTAAGCGGTCCCGAACCGAGGCACACGACCAACGGTCCCGAAAAACCGGAAATCGGGCTCCGAAATGGGCAAAATGGCCTATGGCCACGAAATGTAGACCACGGCCACTAAGAGATGGTCTACAGGACCTCTCCCTCCCCTCAGGAAAAGAAACAGAGAAAACCGAGTCTGGTTCGCAAATCGAGGCAAGGCACAGAAGAGGGTTCGGAAGTCCAGAGGCAGGGCTCGCAGCCAAGACTCTGAAACTTCTGAACGAGCACATTATGCAACATCACCAAGCGCTCAATCGGTGACGTCTGAGTCTTAAGGTCGGTCAAAAATGGGGTGTCTACAGTTACTTTTCATTTTCCATTTTTCAACAGATAAGCATATTAGCTCCGTCATCATTTCAGCAGATATATATAAAAACTATATCCCACATTCACAGATAAGCATATAAGCTGTATCCACATTTCACAAAGATAAGCATATGAGCTCTATCTTCACTTCTCTAGACAAGCATATGAGCTGTATCTACGGAGTTCATCCCCTATCTCCTCCCAACGCTATCCGGTTTAGAGGTACATCCCCCATCTTCCTCTAAACCGCGGAGTACATCCCCCATCTCCTCCTCTACACATAACGTATACAAACACATTGGTTCTATATGAAATCACTCAATACATACAGTTAATGTATTCTATCAACCGTCAAATTCCATGACACATTCCATTGATTAGTTTCCGTTTGCCTAATCATCATGCATTGTCTACAACAATCACGACTATCCTCCACCGATAGCCCAAAGCAGTTATCTCTAAACAGAAAATAAATGCACAATGGATATTCAATCAACATTTCATTCCGGTGAGTGACAAATAATTCAACTACACCCTTTAACCCCATACATTCCCACTCTCAACAATTCCATTTCATTTCCTCATTTCTCACAATTAATTATCCCAATTAATCAAACAATGTAATTAGGTCATTTTCCATAATTAACATTCCAACCCTTAGGTCCCATTTTCATCAATGATTCAACATTTATTCCATTTCTCTATGCCAAACATGCATCTAGGTTTATTATGAATAAAACCCCAACTTTTGTAAAATAACACAAAAGCCCCAAACTTTCACCAAATTACCAAACCAACCCCAACATCTCAAAATACTAAAATTTAAAGACAAAATCCATAGAGAGGAGTAGGATATCCCTACCTCGAAGTTTGAGCCAAAAAGGAGATGAAGACTCGAAGATCAACGTGCTCCAAATCCAAACTTTTTCAGATTAAGTCGAAGCTCTCAACGCCCTCTATCTTTTTAACAGGCTAGGTTCACACTCTAGGGAGATCAAATCTTAGAGAGAGTGTAGGTTTAGAGAGAGAGAGTCTCGAATCTAGGGTTTGAAAGAAAAAGAAAGTGAAAAACTGATGTTCAAAAACGCTACTGACCGCTGATATAAAACACGCTCGCTCGAGCGAAGCCTTTGTCGCTCGAGCGACCAGACACAGAAAACTCTCGCTCGAGCCAAGAAGTTCTCGCTCGAGCCGAAAAGTTAGAAGTGCACTCGAGCGAAAGAATGCTCGCTCGAGCTAACAACTCAAACCCTCAAGTCTGAAACCAGAAGCACGCTCGAGCGAAGAACAAACCAGACCGCTCGAGCGAAGAAAACTCGCTCGAGCCAAGAAATGTAGCTCTCAGGTCCAGAACCAGACGCAATCGCTCGCTCGAGCGAAGCCACTCTGGCTTGATCCACCAGACACGAACTCAACTCACGCTCGAGCGACCAACTCTTCGCTCGAGCGAAGGTCCAAAAATCTGGGCAGCAGCACTAGGCTCCCAAACACAACCAACCTGTAACAAACCTGCCCAACACATCCTATAACTCAATATACAAAGTAGTAACAGATGTAAACAAGACAATAATCAATTATTATCATCCACGGACACATGTCCGGATCACTGTACAACAAGGGTAAAACCGGGATCGCTATAACCTCCCACCCTTAAAGAATTTCGTCCCCGAAATTAAGCACAAGTTTTCAAAAACAGGTTTTCCTCCATTTTAGATAATGTTACATTTTAACATTCAACAATTCGACCCATTACCGGTCATCCCATCCCTTTAACAAGAGGCATTTCACAATATGTAAACAACATATGTACTTTCAACATGCATCAACATTACGCATTATCTTTCCAATTTCAACAATATATTCAACATATATAGTGTTACATTCAACTTCCATATGAGGCAAGTTCCAAAACATACTTCCAATAAACCAAAACATTTTCAATGTTTCACAACTTAAGACATATATAAAAGCTCTTAAGTTCAACAATAGTTCAAAATTTAAATACAAGATTACATATCAACAAACAAGTCCGGATATTTCTCACGGACTTCCAACTCACGTTCCCAAGTGGCTTCCTCCACTCCGTGATGTTTCCACAAGACTTTCACCAAAGGAATGGTCTTGCCACGCAGGACCTGATTCTGCTTATCCAAGACCCGAACCGGTCTCTCCTCATACGAGGCATCCTCACCTACCTCTAAATCGGTCCAATCCAACACATGTGATGGATCTGGCTCATACTTCCGAAGCATACTCACATGAAACACGTCATGCACTCCGGACAACTGCGGCGGTAAAGCTAACCGATAAGCAACCTCGCCAATCCTCTCAAGGATCTCAAAAGGACCAATAAACCGAGGGGATAACTTCCCACTCTTCCCAAACCTCATCAAACCTCGCCTAGGTGATATCTTCAGAAAGACATGATCACCTACCTCAAACGCCAAAGGCCTCCTTCTACGGTCAGCATAAGATTTCTGACGACTCTGGGCTGTAACAAGCCTCTTACGGATAAGTTTAACCTTCTTCGTCGTCTCCCTAACCAACTCTGGACCCAACAAAGGTGCATCACCCACCTCGGCCCAACAAACTGGAGACCTACACGGTCGGCTATACAAGGCCTCAAACGGTGCCATACCGATGCTAGACTGAAAACTGTTGTTATAGGCAAACTCTACCAATGGCAAGTGCCTCTCCCACGTCCCGCTAAAGTCAAGGACACAACCCTGAAGCATATCCTCAAGGATCTGAATAGTACGCTCGGACTGCCCGTCAGTCTGTGGATGATAAGCCGTACTAAAGGTCAACTTAGTGCCCAAGGCACTCTGCAGACTATGCCACAACCTAGCAGTAAAACGAGGATCTCTATCCAAGACGATCGTCACTGGGACCTCGTGCAATCTCACTATGTCCCGAATATACAAGTCGGCAAGATGATCCACCGAGTCTCTCACGCGCATAGGAATAAAGTGCGCCGACTTAGTCAACCGGTTTACAACCACCCAAATAGCATCACTACCCCGCTGAGTCCTCGGAAGACCTACAACGAAGTCCATAGTGACATGCTCCCACTTCCACTCGGCAATAGGCAAGGGTTGTAACAAACCCGCTGGCCTCTGATGCTCGGCCTTCACTTGCTGGCAAGTAAGGCACTTCGATACGAAAACAGCCACATCTCTCTTCATACCCCGCCACCAAAGCTGGCGACCCAAATCCCGATACATCTTAGTGCCTCCCGGATGCACCGCAAGACGTGAATGGTGAAACTCTCGGAGCACTTCCTCTCGGCAAGACTCCGGTACAAACAAACGGTCTCGATATCTCACACTCAGGTCGGGATACACCGTCAAACCCTTCTCAACTTTCCCACTGGAGATCTTCTCTCGGAGGGATTCTACCTCAAGGTCACCTCTCTGTGCCTCTAACACTCTAGTCACAAGTGTAGGCTGCGCAACAACAGAAAACAAGGCCGCAGCCTCAACAGATTCGCCCAGTAGCAAATCAAACTCGCCAAGTGCTCCCAACATCTCCCATTCCCGGATGGCTATACAAGCTACATCACTAATGGACTTCCTACTAAGGGCATCGGCCACAACATTGGCCTTTCCCAGGTGATAGTGTAACTCAAAATCATAGTCCTCAATGAACTCCATCCATCTCCTCTGCCTCAAATTCAAGTCTCTCTGTGTAAACAGATACTTCAAACTCTTGTGATCCGAGAATACCTCGAACCTCTCACCATAAAGGTAGTGCCTCCAAATTTTCAAGGCAAAGATCACTGCCGCTAACTCTAGGTCGTGTGTGGGGTAATTCTTCTCGTGTATTTTCAACTGACGTGAGCCATAAGCTACCACTTTCCCCTCTTCCATCAACACACAACCCAAATCCTCTCGTGAGGCATCACAATAAACCGCATAACCCAACCCTCTCTCCAGAATATTTAACACCGGAGCGGTGGTTAATCTAACTTTTAGCTCTTGGAACGACTTTTCACAAGTCTCACTCCACACAAACTTGACTCCCTTCCGAGTCAGTCTAGTCAACGGTGACGCTAACCTGGAGAAATCTTTCACAAACCGACGGTAATACCCAGCTAATCCCAGAAAACTGCGGATCTCAAACACACTCTTAGGCTGTGCCCAATCTTGCACTGCCTCAACCTTGGATGTATCAACAGACACCCCTTCCCCAGATACCACGTGGCCTAAGAATTTGACTTCCCTCAGCCAGAACTCACACTTCCCAAACTTGGCATACAGCCTATGGGCTCTAAGTAACTCAAGCACCACTCTCAAGTGTGCCTCGTGCTCCTCCTCAGAAGGCGAATAGATAAGGATGTCGTCCACAAAAACGACTACAAACCGATCCAAGAATTCCCTGAAGATCCGGTTCATCAAGTCCATAAAGACTGCCGGTGCATTGGTAAGCCCGAATGGCATCACCAGAAACTCGTAATGGCCATACCGCATACGGAATGCCGTCTTAGGAACATCCTCCTCCCAAACCCTCAACTGGTGGTAACCCGATCTCAAGTCTATCTTAGAGAAACAACGAGAACCCTTCAACTGGTCAAACAGGTCATCTATACGGGGCATAGGATACTTATTCTTAACCGTAGCCTGATTCAACTTCTGGTAGTCAACACACAATCTCAAGACACCATCTTTCTTTTTAGCAAAGAGAGCCGGTGCTCCCCACGACGAAACACTAGGGCGAACAAAGCCCTTATCTAGCAATTCCTGGAGCTGAACTTTCAACTCAACCAACTCTGCTGGAGCAAAACGGTAAGGTGCCATAGAAATCGGCGCTGTGCCAGGCACTAAATCAATAGAGAACTCTATCTCTCGGTGAGGTGGCAAATTAACAAGGTCTTCAGGAAAGACATCTGAATACTCACAAACCACTCTCGGCAACACAAGCTGGGTCTCACCACTCTCACCACTCTCAAAGCTGGCAAGTAGACTACTAAGCTCACTTCGCCCTCGCGAATCATACCCCGGTGGCAACACACAACCAACCCGGTCTCCCAAGAAAACCACTCCCCGCTCAAGGTACATAACGTGACCTTTTGGCGGTAGCAATCGATAACAGCCCGGTATGACGATAGCCAGTCCATACCCAAAAAAACATCAAAGCCCTTCATGGGCATGACAACAAACGGAAAATGAAGCCTATAGTCGGCGACCTCTATATCACAACCTCTAACACCTTGCTTCAAGATCAACTCACCACCCAAAGGCGATACCACACAAATAGGAGATGCTAACTGTGCCAACTCCAATTCTAAAACAGATGCAAATGCAGCAGATACAAAAGAATGAGATGCACCCGTGTCAATCAACATACTAGCAACTGAGTTGCAAAACAGAAAAGTACCTCTCACTACCGATGGAGCCGGTACTAAATCCTGCGCGGTAACAGCATACACGCGCCCCGTAGGCCCCTGGTCTACCTGCTCACCTCTTGGAGCAAAAGACTGCTGCACAGACTGGGATGACGAAGCTCCCGGATTGGCCCTCGAGGCCTGCACAGACTGAGCCGGCTGAAAACCCTGCGTCTGCCTAGAACCAGACGCTCCCGAAGTGGCACTCAACTGCGGGCAAAACCTCTTCAGGTGCCCAGGCTGTCCACACTGATAACAAGACAAGGGCTGCCCCCTGCCCAAACTCTGACTCTGCGGTCTAGCTGAAGAAGAAGCAGCTCTCTGACCCCCACCCTTCTGCGGGCAAACAGAAACCTTGTGACCCAGCTGGCCACACTTGTAACAAGCACACTCCCCCTGATTGCCTCTTCCCGAGCCTGCACTTGGCACTGGAAAGGTCGATCTAGAAACTGCTCCCTGAGACTGCTGAGGGTTATAACCCCTCTGTCTCCTACCATCACCCTGACCATCTTGGCCCCTCTTGGAACCCCTCTGTTCTTCCTCCTCTTCCTGCATCATAATTTCGATATGAGCAGCGGCATCTACCTGGTGCCTATACTCTCGGATATAAGACCCACCAACTCTCAACTTGAGGCCCCGCCTCAACTTCCGCTCAAACTCATAGCAACGGCGTTCCTCAAACGCCACTAGTTCCGGTGCAAACCTGGACAGACTGGTAAAAGTAGCCTCAAACTCGGCCACTGACAAGCCCTACTGTTTAAGCCGGCTAAACTGGTCCCTCAGCTTCTCCCTAGCTGCTGCAGACAAAAACCTCTCCTGAAAAGCATTCACAAACGCCTCCCAAGCACCACCAACACGAGCCTTCTCGTACTTCCACCATTGACCCGCATCTCCCTTCAGTTGGAAGGATGCCAAGGTCACTTTCAGTGCTCCGTCCTCGATGCCAAGCATCTCGAACGTCTTACTCATTTGCTCTAGCCACTCATCAGCCTTCAGTGGCTCCTTCGGATCCCCGATAAACTCATCCGGATTAGACCGAAAAAATTCCCTCTTCAAGAAAGAAGGCCCTGCCTCAGCTACCTGATTCCCAGCTCTAAGAATACCCAAAGCTCCTGCTATCTCTCTGGCCAAGGCACCCATAGCCTGCTGACCTGCTGGCTCGGCCACATTGGCCTGGCCAACTCCCTCCTGCACTGCCGGAATCTCACCCGGTAACGGTACTTCCTGTCTCGCAGGTCTACCACGCCTAGCACCTCTTCCTCGTCCTGACATCCTAATAAAGGTAATACAGAACGTTAGAACATTCACAAATGTGCCAAAACTAAACACTCACGTCCTAATGCATGGACAACTGTAATTCACTCCACGTAAGCACATAAACACATAAGCACTTACGAATTTCATTTCCGGATAATAATAGTCCCGAGGCGTTACTAGAGTTCCGGTTAGAAATAGCATTGATCAAGTGCCTTTCCAACAAGACTCCCAGAAACCCAAGGATCCAATCAACATCCTAGAAACTAAATCCCATACCCACATAGTCACATAAGCATGTTATCAATTAAGCACGTAGCATATAACACTACATCTAAGTCTCTATCAAGCGAGACAAACCCATTGTGACACTAATCACTTCCCACGTACCCAAAGTATTCGAACCCGGTACGCTCTGATACCAAGTTGTAACGCCCTCAAAATGACAACATTAAACCCATCAATAAAGATATGCATTGATATGTAAAAGTTCCACATTCTTCCATTTATCAGAGTTTCATTACAAAAAGTATTACATGTTAACAACAAAAGCAAATGCCCTATGGGCTTACAGCTTTCCAAGTTAACACTTGGTTACAACAAAAGAGTACTAACTCATTTACACATTGAGCCCTTGACTTGAATTTACATGTAATACATCAAAAATAAAACGACAAAAGTATGTCCGCCTCTAGCCTCCCAAGCTATGTCCTTGGAGGTGGCATGCTACCTGTACCTGAAAATGATATTCCCATATAGGGTGAGCCACAGCCCAGTAGAAATACACTAAACCAATCATGAACAATGACTAAAAGATTAGCAATTGATAGATGGCTAACTCTGATGCATTCACATAAATCATATATTTATGTCATACGACTAATGAGTCCAAGTTACTTTTTATTTTCCATTTTTCAACAGATAAGAATATTAGCTCCGTCATCATTTCAGCAGATATGTATAAAAACTATATCCCACATTCACAGATAAGCATATAAGCTGTATCCACATTTCACAAAGATAAGCATATGAGCTCTATCTTCACTTCTCTAGACAAGCATATGAGCTGTATCTACGGAGTTCATCCCCTATCTCCTCCCAACGCTATCCGGTTTAGAGGTACATCCCCCATCTTCCCCTAAACCGCAGAGTACATCCCCCATTTCCTCCTCTACACATAACGTATACAAACACATTGGTTCTATATGCAATCACTCAATACATACAGTTAATGTATTCTATCAACCGTCAAATTCCACGACACATTCCATTGATTAGTTTCCGTTTGCCTAATCATCATGCATTGTCTACAACAATCACGACTATCCTCCACCGATAGCCCAAAGCAGTTATCTCTAAACAGAAAATAAATGCACAATGGATATTCAATCAACATTTCATTCCGGTGAGTGACAAATAATTCAACTACACCCTTTAACCCCATACATTCCCACTCTCAACAATTCCATTTCATTTCCTCATTTCTCACAATTAATTATCCCAATTAATCAAACAATGTAATTAGGTCATTTTCCATAATTAACATTCCAACCCTTAGGTCCCATTTTCATCAATGATTCAACATTTATTCCATTTCTCTATGCCAAACATGCATCTAGGTTTATTATGAATAAAACCCCAACTTTTGTAAAATAACACAAAAGCCCCAAACTTTCACCAAATTACCAAACCAACCCCAACATCTCAAAATACTAAAATTTAAAGAAAAAATCCATAGAGAGGAGTAGGATATCCCTACCTCGAAGTTTGAGCCAAAAAGGAGATGAAGACTCGAAGATCAACGTGTTCCAAATCCAAACTTTTTCAGATTAAGTTGAAGCTCTCAACACCCTCTATCTTTTTAACAAAGGCCCTAGGCTAGGTTCACACTCTAGGAAGATCAAATCTTAGAGAGAGTGTAGGTTTAGAGAGAGAGAGTCTCGGATCTAGGGTTTGAAAGAAAAAGAAAGTGAAAAACTGATGTTCAAAAACGCTACTGACCGCTGATATAAAACACGCTCGCTCGAGCGAAGCCTTTGTCGCTCGAGCGACCAGACACAGAAAACTCTCGCTCGAGCCAAGAAGTTCTCGCTCGAGCCGAAAAGTTAGAAGTGCGCTCGAGCGAAAGAATGCTCGCTCGAGCTAACAACTCAAACCCTCAGGTCTGAAACCAGAAGCACGCTCGAGTGAAGAACAAACCAGACCGCTCGAGCGAAGAAAACTCGCTCGAGCCAAGAAATGCAGCTCTCAGGTCCAGAACCAGATGCAATCGCTCGCTCGAGCGAAGCCACTCTGGCTCGATCCACCAGACACGAACTCAACTCTCGCTCGAGCGACCAACTCTTCGCTCGAGCGAAGGTCCAAAAATCTGGGCAGCAGCACTAGGCTCCCAAACACAACCAACCTGTAACAAACCTGCCCAACACATCCTATAACTCAATATACAAAGTAGTAACAGATGTAAACAAGACAATAATCAATTACTATCATCCACGGACACATGTCCGGATCACTGTACAACAAGGGTAAAACCGGGATCGCTATAAATATCTTCATTTCTTCCAAATAATTACAATGACAGGAGAGTTAGTATAATTTTCTAAACATCATGGGTGATATGTGTTAAACCCAAACCTTAGTACATCACCCCTAACGTTTAAAAAATTACACTAACCCCCTATCATTGTAATTATGTAGACAAAATTAAGACATTGAACTTCTACACTCTTTCTTTTCTTATTTTGCTTTACTTTGACAGGGGAATTAGTGTAATTTTCTAAACATCATGGGTGATATGTGTTAAACCCAAACCTTAGTACATCACCCATAACGTTTGAAAAATTACACTAACCCTCTATCATTGTAATTATTTAGACAAAATGAAGGCATTGAACTTCTACACTCTTTCTTTTTTTATTTTGCTTTACTTTTTCTGTTTTTTTTTTTTGCCCTTTCCTTTACTTTATTTTTTTTAATGTAATTTTCTCTATTTTTCTAATAAGACTTGTTGCCTTTTATATAAGCAGAGAGTTTGTATAATGAGACTATCAATCACAGGGTGAGAATGTAATTTCCAGATGGTCGGGGGGTAGGATGTAATTGGACTAAATCTCAAGAGATATTAGTATAATTTACCCAAAAAAATTCTCAAAATTTTAGTCTTTTACTAAAATGAATCTTAATTTTTTTATTTTATCAATTCATATTTTAATCTTTTACATGTTTCAATATAAACTATTCGCATATTTTTGTTAAATAAAATTGACAAAAATAATCATATATATGTATAAATATATTAAAAGTAATATTATTCTCATATTTACGTGACACATTATATAAGGACTTACTTTATTCTAATAGAGGCACGTTAGCATGTATTTTTTTAATTACATATAAAGTTTTACATAAATCCAAACATAATTTAAATTATACTAATTTTACCTATTTTAGATGGAGTTTGTTTGACAAATATTTATTTTCTATATATTTTTCATCGTAAATTGAGATAATCCATAATTTTTTCAAGGGTATTAAAATTTTTTTTTAATTCTAAATTATTTCTTTTTTTTATATTGTTATTTCTTATGTTTCGTGCATTATTCTATACCCATTACCAATTCTATATTATGGATTTATCATTTAAATTTTACAATAATTCTATATGAGATTATACTTCATTTTTTACATTATTTACATGACACAACTCAGTGAAAGAAAAACATGCACAACAATCATACACTTGAGGAACCTCTAAAGTTTAAATTTAAAGCTTGAATTATTTTTTTAATTGTTGAACAGTAAGTTCTTTTTTATTTTTTTAATATCATATTACAGATGATTAATCAATTCACATACTAAGATATATCTATTGTTTGGATGTTTTTATTATTTTTTCTTTTTGGATTAAGATGTTGTTATGTGATTCTTTCTTGGTTAATCGTTGTTAAATTTCTTTTATACGGTTGATATTTTTAATTTAATTAAGAGTGTTTATTTTATAATTTTATAATTTAATATATATCATAGAAAATCATATATGATAATCCAACTACAACAAATTTATATTTAATTTTTTTAATAACTTTTATATAATTTCTATTTTTACATATTTTTATTTTCCAAATGAATGTAAAAGAAAATTAAATAGTTAGAATTACTTTTAATTTTATATTATTAATTCTTCTTATAATTTAACTATTATTTTTAATATCAAAATGAATATTTATTTTATTATTTTATAATTTAATATATATCATAAAAAATTATTATATGATAATTACACTTTTATAATACGATAGAATTAAAATTATCAAAATACAAAAATAATTTAACAAAAATTAATATATATATATAAGTATTCAAGCAACAATTTTATAGAACGATAGCGCCAATGTCATCAAAATAAATAATTAAAATCATACTTTAATTTTAATTTTAATTTTAAATTTAAATTATTCTCTTATAACACATATTGTATCATCAAATATTTTTTGAAAAAAAAAATAATAACACGTGCATTGCACGGGTCAACTGCTAGTTTTAGTCATTAAATTCAATGTACGTGTACAAAAATATCTAAAACACATTTTTTTTTATTAAATTTAATGGTTAAAATATTTAATTTTATGCCAAATAATTTAGATTAGAAATAAATCAAAATATTAAAGTTTAAATTAATACTCAAACTGTGATTTTTATTTTATTTTATTTTATTAAACTGATGTCTTTTCAAAATTAAATTTTTGTCTATCTAAAAAATAGATAAATAGAATGAAATTTTTTGTAAAGTAATAGCTTTAAAACATCATTTATTATTTAAGTTTTGTTTAAAACACCAGTTTAATAATAATAAAAAAAAATTAAACCGTGACTCTAAACTTGAAGTTGTTACGACTTATAAATAAAAAAAAAAAGCAAGTTGAGAAAATAAATTCAAAATTACATTTAAAAAAATAAATTTTGTTCTGATCAGTTTGGACCGTTGATGGGGTTGCCCAAATTCTAGCTTTATACATTTTCCATTATGTTCAAGAATCAACTAAAAATAATCTCACACCTTCTTCTTATTTTATTTTAGGTTTGAGTGAATAATACTTTTTACTTATGCAATTCAATGTGAGTTTGCTTTGAGTGAGTTTTCTTAAAACAGTATATGAGCATAAACTACCTTGAGGCACTTGTACTTTCTCAGTTAAATTTTAAAATTTCATAACTTTCACTTCATATAGATATGGTTTTTCATTTTAAAAAAAACTATATATTTTGAGAAGCTTCTAGGATATCTATTAAATAAGATTCATATTCAATATACAAGTTTGAGGAAAAAAATTTGAGAAAAATTGTTTTGGCAAATTGAGAAATTTCTCAGTAATTCAAAAATTGCAAAATTTTCCAATTTTTGTACTGTGAATTTTCTCAATTAGCCACACAAAAACTATTAATTGAGAAATTTTCAATTACACACAAAAATTGTGAAATTTCTCACTCAATTTTTTTAGATCCAAAATGGATATTGTTTGATAAATTTTGACAAGTAGTTTCCAAGAATATAAATTTTATAAAATATGAATATGTTCCAATTAAAGTTATGACATTTTATAATCGAACAACTTAACAACTCAATTGGCGTTACTGAGCATGAAAATGTGCTCTACTAAAGGGTAAATCTGTTTGAATCGTCACTTAAAATTTTTAAATGAAACTCAAATCATTAAAAACTAAAATCAATGGGACCTATTAGGGTAAAAAAAAATTTATGGGTCTAATTTAACATGAAATCCATCTAAAGGACTTTTCACCAAATAATCCGTTTATTTTTTTTTAATCACTTGTTGCTCATGTGGATTCCATGTATGAGTTTATATAGATTTCACGTGGAATTAATCTAAGTAGATATCTTGTGTTTTAATTCTTTTAAATCTTTAATGAGAAAGTTGACAAGATTTGGAATCACTGAAACTAGTTAAAAAAATTCAAAGTTCAATGTATTAAAAAAAACGAAATTCGTCTTAAATTATATGAATAAAGAGTGAAATTTCCCTTTGTGTTTTTTATTATTTCATTGAATAACGATTCCAAATTAAATAAATTGATTTTTTTTTTAAAAAAAAAAAACCAAACAAATTCATGGTTGATACAATGAAAAATATAATTAGAATTTTCAACTAATTTATGTTAGAGCATATGTTGTCGCAATTGTAAAACTCAAATTTTTAATTACTTTTTAAAATTTATATTAATATAATTTAATTTTAATTAAAAAAATATATGATTTATTTTGTAACAATATAATTAATAAAAAATTTAAAAATCAAAGTATAAATAAGTAACTAATCTGTACTTATCCATTAGTGTAGGATAAGATTTAAACCTATTGATGATGATGGCAGCTACATATAAAAGGGTCATGTGGTGTGGCCACGTGTCACTTGAAGTTTCCTGAGCAAACATTTCACCTTGTGTAAAAGGAGGAGTGATTGTGCTATGAATGGAACAATGGAAGGAAACGAAGAAAAGGGAAATAAAATAGAAAAATGTTTGAGGGCTATAAAATTAGTGGTTTAAATGATTTGAAATTGTTAAAATGACGTCGTTTTGATTTGTTTTGTGTCCAAAATGACGTCATTTTGACAGTTTCAAGCCATTTGAGCCACTGAATTTCGGGCCACCAACCATTGCTAAATAAAATAATGGAAATCGAAAAAGTCTTTATAGTGGAAAGAAAGAGTAAGGTACTATTTTTAAGGTGAGTTATATTATACTTTGAGTTACCATTATATATATTACGTATGTTTTGAGTTATCATAATTTATTTTACGTAAATTGTGTTTTATATATTATATTAGCATTTTTAATTATGTTATTTATTTATGAACCTTATTTGATATATTAAGGAAAACCCATTGATATAACTATTTATTAAAATGTGTTTTGAGTAATTATTTTATAAGTACCACTACGGAGGTCTATGCATTTGGGGACTTAGATAACCATTGGCCCTCTGATTAGTCACTTTGTAACCCTTTGTCATGGATCCACTGGCACTCTGATTTCTGGTGTGAAACAAAGTGTTGTACGAAGCTAAGTGTTACACTATTGTGGGAGCCACCTTTAGAGTTCGTACGAGTCACCTCTTGAGTTTATACTGTTCTGTTTTGTATTGTGATTATGATTTCTGGTGTGGAGCAAAGTGTTGTACCGAACTAAGAGCTACACTATAGTGTGAGCAACTTCTAGAATTCGTACGAACCACCTCTTGAGTCCATACATCTGTTCTGTTCTATTTTGTACCGTGGTTATGATTATTTTGTTTATATAATTTCTATATTATATGTCAAATGATCTCTGTATTATATACCTTGTATTTTAATGTCAAGCTTGATTTAGCCAATAATTATCCATGGTGAATTTTATGCCCTTATACTCTTAGTATAATATTTCTCACTTTATCCTGTCCTTATAGTTGTTTACCACTTTCAAGTGACATGTCAGGACAGCACGTGGGGTAGACACAAAACACTTTGTAAATATAGTTCAACTCTGACAATTTAATTAAATAGAAACTCCAGTGATTATTTTGGTACTCTTACTTAAATATTATTTTCACCAGCATTTATTTATTTGTTCAAGAATTGACCAGAGATAACTTCAGTTATTGACCATCACAATACTTAACCCTTAGATACGATGAGCGGATCGTGACACCAATGGTTAAGACTCATGTCCCTCAAGCGTGAGCTCATTTGACTAGGATTCAAAACCCAAGTCTCTTTCCACTAGCGTAGCCAAAAATTTCATCTAGGGTTTTATCCAATAAATCATCATCAATGTCATAGGTTTTGCTAGTAATGGTAAACCAAACTTCTTCAAATGCTTGAATCGAGTTAACTTGCAAATCTTCCGGGCATCAACTACTAACAAGCTTTTTGTATTTTTATTTTATTTTAAAGATGGTGACAAGAAGAGTTTACATAAATGAATGAAAATTGAGAGAAAGAATGTTGTAGGCTGGTTTCTACAATCTTGATAAGTCATTTTTAGTGTTTGGTTCATTAAAATAAAAATATAATGAAAATAATTATTTCATTAGAATGTTCATTGTCATGTTTAGTTTATTAAAAAAAAAATGATGAAAATACATTGAAAATAGTGTCATCATTCACCATTTAAAGGAAATGATTATTTTATGGGGAGGTTAAGAAATAATTGTTATATTTCATTCCATTGACCTTATTTGGTAGGGTTTATTTTCAGTTTATTTCAACTTTTAGCTTAATTTAAGCTATTTTGATATGTTTGGTTCAGCTTAATAATACAGCTTATAGCTTTTTGTAAATAAAAAATTAACTTATTCTTTGAGTGGGGGAGGAGAAGCTTAATGTATAAGTCAAAAATCAACTTATGTTCACAGTTATAAGCTATAAGCTGTTAGGCTATAAGTTATAATTACTTTCCCACAGTTCTACTAAACGGGGCCATTATATTTTCATTCTAGTGACTTAAACAATACTTCAAATTATATATATATATATATATATATATATATATATATATATATATATATATATATATTCATTCCATTGGGGTCAATTTGTGAAACTCATACAGGCTGTTTTATGTTTTGTAATTCTACTGGGGTCATCTTGTAAATTTTTCAAAAATTTTAGACAAAATTCCTATAATTCAAAAGCATTTCTCAACTCAGTGGTGTCAACTGTTGTAGCTGTGGCTCTGCTCCTCCCTTTCCCCTTAAATAGATATGCACAATATTCTTGACGTAAATATTTATAATAATTTTAAAAAATAATAATAATAATATTCTAGGCTCACTTTCAACTTAGCATAGAACAAGGTATATTTTCTCTTTTGTTTGACCATTTTTAGATATGCTTGGCATCAAAAGGTTGCTCTCTAACTCAAAGGCTATAATTGTGAAAATTGTCACAAGTTAATTAGTGCCTAGGGTCTTATTATATGTTGGTTACAAAAGTAGACATCTATCTAAGACATTTCAGGCTATTTAGGATGACTCAATAGGTTGTGATTGGATGATGATTGATGAAACCTTTATATTTTGACCAATTTTAAAATGTAAGTTAAAAGTTAAATTTTTTATTTTTTTTAAAAAAAATATATATATATATATATAAAGAAATAATATAATTAAAAAAAATTTAAAATTTAAAAATTAATTTTTAACGAGTGGCTTTTGTTTAACTTAGCATTTGATACTTAGAGTCCGTCATTATCAAGCATATAGAGCCACAGTTATGATTCGTAGCTCGAAATTAGCGTGGCTCGAATGGCCCGACATCAAAACGACGTTGTTTTGATGTTGTTTTTTTTTTTTTTGCGTTTTTTTGCTTTTTTCTGATGAAGAAGAAGAAGAAGAAGAGGAAGAAGAAGAAGAAAAGGGAGAAGAAGAAGAAGGGTCTACTACAGATCTTGTTCATCATCTTCATCAATATTAACATCAACAAATTGCAACAACATCATCACCATCATCGCAAAGATCAGAAAAAAATCAAAAATTGATAGATTTACCAATTCTTTGATTTCTGATTCTTTGATAGATCTACCAATTCTTTGATATCAAGAACAAAAAAAAATCAGAAAAAAAAAATCAAGAACATCATCATCATCAACACATCAGCCAACAATTGCCAACAATTTTTTATTTATTTTTTCTTTCATCTTCAAAACAACATCAAGAACAAAACAAAAATCAGAAAAAAAAAAATCAAGATCTTCATCATCTTCAACATCATCATCATCTTCATCATCAACAAATTTTATTTTTTTTAACTAATCTTCAGATCCAGATCAAATCCAGATCAACTAAAAAAAAAAAAAAATTTGAAAGAGGAGATCGGGCCGTCGATCGCCTCTTCTTTTCTCTTCTCTCCTCTCTTCTCTCTCTCTCTCTCTCCCCTCTTCTCTTCTCTTCTCTTCCCTCTCTGTCTGTGTTCAAAAGAATGAAAAGGAAAGAATGAAAAGGAAGGAAAGAAAGAAGGAAAAAAATATATATATTGCCCAAAACGACGTCATTTTGGACAGTTTGGATCTTTCAAGCTAGCCGAAATTCGAGTTACAAGTCATTTTTCATAGAGCCATGATAGAAAATAGAGCCCGCAGTGCATAGGGTACATAGCAAGTCAAATAGACATAAATGATTTTGCTTTTATGTATTAAAAAAATTGTAGATGTTTGTTATACTGTAGAGCATTTTTAATAATTATGTTATAGTCAATTTTGACATGTTACAGTATCATATGTAATAATTTGACAATTTATAATTTTTTTCCTTCCAATAATGCTAAATAAAATATTATTTGTGAGTTCTACTATAAAAGAGATAGAGACAAACAAAATTTTTTCCAATTTTATCAATGTCAAAATCACAAGAGAAATAGCAAATCAATCAAGATTTTTTTGGACAAAAGTCTTGCTAAACTTTAACTTTAGTATGTGTTTTTAAACATTATTAGAGATGCTTTTAGGTCAATGAAATTGGCAAGATCAAAACAAGTTTTATTTTTAGCGAGCGGATCCTCTAGAGTGAATTCTCTGAAGTGATCTCCTAAAGTAGTTGATCGAACGGCTCAGAATAAAACTCACCAAAACGACGTCGTTTTGGTGAGTATTTTGAAAAAAAAAAAAAAATCAAATTTTTTGAAGGTTTTTTTACAGATCAACAATGGCTTCCATTGTTCATCATCATCACAACCCAACAACCCAATCAAACTCTCTTTCAACTCCGTATCACAGCAATAACTCTCTCTCAAATCCATTCTCTCCATCACTCTCCTCCCCCACTGGTGAGTATTTTGAAAAAAAAAAAAAAAAAAAATTCAGATTTTTTGAAGTTTTTTTTGCAGATCAACAATGGCAGCGAGGTTCAAGAGGGTGGCGGAGGCGTTTGATGAAGTGGCGCTAGGCTCTGCGAGAGTAGCGGAAGCAAGTACTCACCACCGGAGACGGCGGTGGATCTGTCGGATTTGGTGAAGTCGTTTATGGAGAGAGAGAGTGGGGGAGGAGAGAGAGAGAATGAGAAGGGTGATGGAGAGAATGGATTTGAGAGAGAGAGTTAATCTGATTTAGGTTGTTGGGTTGTGATGATGATGAACAATGGAAGCCATTGTTGATATGTAAAAAAACCTTCAAAAAATCTGATGATTTTTTTTATTTTTTTTTTTTTTCAAAATACTCACCAAAACGACGTCGTTTTGGTGAGTTTTATTCTGAGCCGTTCGATCAACTACTTTAGGAGATCACTCCAGAGAATTCACTCTAGAGGATCCGCTCGCTTATTTTTAGGTAAACTACACTAACTTCTTCTATACTTTGAAAAAAATATAATAAATTTCATAAATTTAACATAATTACACCAATCATTTTTAGTAATACTTAGCCCCCATTTCATTAATAATTCATTAGATAATGAAAAAAATGATATTCTCATCTCATTTACATTGAAATATATATTTTACCTTATGTATCTTGTATCTTCATATTATCTGCAGTAATTTTGATCTCCTTAACCTTACTAAAAAGAAGAATAATATAATTATATCAAAACTATTGGGAAGTAGGTTAAAAGCCAACTTCTTAGTTTTTTTTTTTTTTTTTTTTTTTTTAAAAAAAATGTGTAAAAAAGTAGAGAGATAATATAATTTAAAAAAGCCAAAAAGTCAATAAACTCACATCTTTAATTGCCAAAAGAGACATTCAGCATTTATTATATTTTTTTTTCAAACCTTAAGAAAGGTCAGTGTAATTTATCCTTCATTCTTTTATGGAGCCTTTCTTACAAGGGATATGCTCTTTTAGTTACTCTATAACATCTATTGTCCATATTTTCAATGAAAATACAGAATTGTACTCTTTCTTTCACGGACACAGTGTGGGTGTTGTATATCACCACTATGTACCTAATGGGGCTAATTTCGGATTTCACCTTGATAATTTGAATCGTTTACTTTTTAGAATATATTGAATAGAATATTTCTATAAAATTTCAAATTGATCAAACATCAATAATTCTATGATCAGATCAATTTTGTATTCAATTTTATAATCAAAATTATGCCTACCATTTATTTTTGTAGATACAAATTTGATCAGATCATAGGGGCCAACTGATGGTCCAATCAACTTGAAATTTTATAGAGATGTTTTATTCAACGTATCTTAAAAAGTGAACAGTTTAAATTATCAAAATGAGACCCAAATTATGCCCCATTCTCTTTTACACTGGTCTAATTGTGATAGCAGAGAGAAAAAAATGAAAGGAGATATTTGGAAATTAAACATTTTAATAAAAAAAAGTAACTATAAGTTATCAAATTTTTATTTTTGTTTTTATTTTTTATTTTATTTTATTTTATTTTTTAAGAAACATCTTGCTGTAAAAAATAAAAAATCAGTAAAAAAAATTTAAATTAATTTCCAAACAAACCCAAAGTATAATTTCTTAGGTCCTCACTAAAGCAAACTTAAGTAACCACCATAATTGATCTAATTGGCACACAAATAATATATGCCCACACCTCTAATATGTATAATATATATATACTTTTTCTTTGCATATACATGCTTCTTCGAATATTGAGATATGAATTTATTTTAAATTTATTTAATTTGTCATTCGACCGGTCATTTGATTGGTCATTCGATTAATCATTCGACAAAAAAAAGTGACAATTATAATCGATAAAATGATAAGCGCGATAAATAGATACTTTACTCAGTCATCTGAATGGTTGTCTAAGGATAAGGGTCCACTGCTGTGCGTGAAGCACAGCAGGTAGTGATTGTGATACGTTCATTTGAGGTGTATTATGACTTTATTTTTATAATTCAAACCGTTTATTTTGTAGGGTTTGTTGAGTACTTCATGCCTACCAAAAATTATATTAATCAGATATCAAAAACTATATGATCGAATTGCATATTATTTATGTTATTTCTCAAAATAAAACTTATTATTTATTTTTTTGGTTATCGATCATATAGTTGTTGATATCCGATTAATATGATTTTTGATAGGTATGAAATACTCAATAAACTTTACAAAATAGACGGCTTAGATCATAAAAATAAAATCATAATACACCTCAAATAAACGTACCACAGGCACTCCTGTTCTTCACGCACAGCAGTGACCCTTATCCGTTGTCTAATGGTTGTCCAGGATCACAAATTTGCACTATTCACGCCTTTCGAGACCTGAACCATTATTTTTTTCTTTCTTTGGTTACATAGGGAGTGTAAGTTGACAAATTAACTAATGTAATGATTTGACAGCACTTTAGCAATGGTCAATGGATAACTTTTGGAACTACTGCAAATTGATTGCATCCCTACAAATGATAAAAAGTTGGTCACTATTTATTACCCTCCACCTAAAACCAAAAAAATAAATAAAAAAATAAAATAAAAAAATTCATGTTCTCATGTGTAATATACACCAAATTCACTGCATAGTAATAACTACTCACATGGTGGGGGAGGATATTTGGTGATTAAAGCATTTTCAATAGAGATGTTAACTATGTTAACTTTGTACGTTATATGATAAAAAATAATAAAAATAAGATAAAAAAATATATATTAAGAATATGTTAATTTAGAGAATAAATGATGATGTAATATATGTGTTAAAGATATATAAATAGAAGAATGATATATAAGTCCATTTCTAAACTTAGTTTCTAGACTTAATGATATGCAAGTAATATGATAATTAGGAAAGATAAGAAAGAGAATATTGTTTTAGATATTTTAATTAATTGCTACATCATTAGACTTAAAAAATTGGTCTAATTTTTAGACTTGAATAGAAATGTTCATATTTTTAACACACACCTTAACACATCTACCCAACTACACTGTCATTGTGCTTCTCTCTTATTCCTCTCTCTTTCTCTCTCCATCTCTCACCTAGTAGTGGTCTCGCCACATTTAACTAGTCTTGTAACATCTAATACCAAAATTTATTTTTAACATTATCACTAACACTTCAATTGTAGCAGAAATTCAATTAGTGTGTTCACTATGAATGCTCTTAAATCCTATTATTTTAACCAATAAATATTAAGTTGGGCACCATATGGACTTATCCCATAACCACTGAATAAATTTTGAAAAAAATATAATTTAGTGAGAAGTGGGACAAATAATTACTTGCGGATCACGAGCAATTTTGGAGACTGTTAAATGGGCTGTGAACAGGGATATCAAATGCCTCTCCATTTTTATAGATTGCAAGGTGTTAGTGGATAGTATATGAAGTGGGTAAAAATTAATCAAGTCTTGGTGCTAGGCCCAATGCGATACTCACTCCGAGGTTGAGCTAGGTTAGATCTCGGCCCTATGGCCAACACTTGCTCCGAAGCAAGACAATCATAGGAGCTCGGCCCAATGTACGAATGTCACTCCAAAGTGGGCCGCGCAACATGGTGGACCTCCTAGACGGGCAGCCAACCACTCCGAAGTAGGTTGAGTAACATGTTGAACCTCCTGGATGGACAGACAACCACTCCGAAGTGGGCTGAGTAACATGTCGGACCTCCTTGTTAGACAACTATTCTAGAGTAGGCCAACTCAAAGAAGACCAATTCACTGAAGATCTTTCTTGGGCCTACAAGTGACAAACAACTTTGCTTCTCTCCCTCTGTATGAACAGAACGTGGAGACATGGAGGTGCAGAAGGACAAAGTGCATATATGACAGACCTGCATCTGAATGACAGGCGGAGTGGTCGTCCTTCTCTAATGAGAGATGTCCGCTAATGAGACAAATAAAACAGACCTGCACCCGAGTGTCAGGCGGAGTGCTCGTCCTCCTCCAATGGGAGACGACCACGAATAAGACACATTGGACAGATGGCGGAGAGAGAAGGACTTGAATGACAAACAACCTTCTTCTATAAAAGGTGAACACTATTCACTCTCAAGGGATCTGAAAATCCACACACTCAACATATATATACTCTTTGTATTCTCTTTTCTTCCTCTCCCCGAGTCCCGGACTTTACCATCGGAGGGGTTTTCGACCAAACTCTGGTCGGGTAGCTTCACTGTTTGTTATTTTGTGAGGATCTTTAATTCCCAAAGCCCGCTGTTCATCCACGAAGTTCAACGCTTCTTCATAGTGCGGAAATCACCCCCGCACAATATAGATAAAAAATGTAAGCTGGATTGGGATGTGGACTTAATAGTTAAAGATATTTTGCCTTTAACTAAGTATTTTGTGTTTTTATGTATAACTAAAGTAGATAGACAGCTAGTTGAACCAGCGCACAAACTTGTATATATATATATATATATATATATCTTTTGCTAGTTCTAAAAAAAATAATTAAAAAAAAAGGTTATACTCTCCATTTGTAATTATTTTTAATCATATACACTTGTAACTTTCACATAATTTTTTGAAATTGTGAGTGTTGAGGTTATTCACTCATTTCTTGAATGACAACAACAATGAAATCCCATTACAACAGCAAGATGGTGGACAATGACATTTCAACTGCAAGCATTATTATAAATAAATAAAAGAGGAAGTCTAACATCAACTGCAACCATTATATAAATAAGGGTAATAATGATATATAAAATATGTTTGATACAGTTTCTTGCCTAACAAAACTCGATAATTACAAAAGGTAGAAATGGAAGTAGAAATTGTACCAAATAATATGCACAACTTTTCAAAATAAAAAAGAAGTTATGAACAACCTCAGCCTCATAAGTTGCACCACACAGAGATGTAAGCAAAATTTGTATAAAAAAACTTTATATATAATAATGTGTCTCATTATTATATCAATTCATTAAAAGTATATCAGTCTCTCTTATTTTTATAAATAAATTTACAGTGATAAATTTATCAGTCAAAATCTGTAAGTAAACAAGTCTAGTTAATAGAACGGATTAGTAAGTGTCCCTACAAAAAATGTCATAACTAAATCATTTTATATGAGATTTTTAGTCAATAATTTTATATGTTTAATATTATCCCAAAAATAAAAGTCTAGCCTTGAGCTGAATACTAATCTTGGTGTCCATATATAATAGCAACTAGTACTCCTTTGGAGTATAAAGACTGATATGTCATAGAGTTTATTTAGTATTGAAATTATTTATTTGTTCCAAATATGCCCCCAATAGATATTATCAAATAAAATTTGAGCCAATGACTTTACATTAGCAAATTTGGACTTTTCTTATAAACTAATCAACATTGCAGTGAACACCATTTAAGTAGTTGATTTGTAAACTGATTTTTGGTGTCAAATCTTGACTGGTTGAAGAAGAAAACCATTGTCATGAACTTCTTGGCAAGATATGATTGTTTAAATTATTTGATTAATTTTTTTGGAAACTTACAATAGTGTATATACATTGTACCCATTTGACAAAATTTATTTACTTTTAAATTTTAAAATTTAAAATTCTATACTTAAGTAATTGTACTTTGAAAAGTTCATACGTTTGATAAAACTTTTTAGGTTTTCATTTTCTTTTCAACTAAAAAAGTTCAAAATAAATTCAAAAGACTAATTTTTTTTTTTTACACATTCTTTTTGCTTCGGTAAAAAAAAAACATTTTCTATATTTTTTGGTGTTTGGTATGACAAGAAACATTTTTAGTGATCAACATAAACTAAACTTTTTTTTTTTTTTTCACTTTTGAACTATAAAAAACATAATCTGAACTAAAGTTTTACCAACACCAACACACTACAGCTAGTCTATGACCTTGCCAACACCTTGCCGTTACCACCATACCAACACCATCACTAGCACATTAATTTTAAAGTCGCAACCAAATATGAAAAGGTACTCTCTACTAAAAATAATTCCTTGTAAAAATTGTATTTCAAAAAAAAAAATGTTGCCAAAATCAATGGAGCACAAATTTTGTCAATAGTTCTGCTACTAGTGATAGAACCCACTTCATCACATAATATATGTCTTAGTTTTAATATCAATCAATAAATAAAAAATATGACAAAAAATGATGCGTTTGTAATTAGTATTATTTTGTTAAACGGCCCTATCATGTCCTTCCAAATTGTGCGAAAAGGATGGGGTGCATTAATGGCTCACTTTTGTTCTAAGTAACAAATTGTACCCAAACTCCTCCATTCATGTCATTATTTTATTTAGGCTCCGTTTGGCAAGAGCTAAATCGGATTTTTTTAACTATTTTAGTCACAAAAGACAAAATAGACTATTTTAGCCACAAAAAACAAAATATCACATCCAACCCATAATCATTACATTCTTCTCTCACAAAACAAGCAAAAAAAGTCAAAAAGTCAAAAAACTCTTCCCAAACCAAACTTTTTAGCCCAGGCTAAAATAGTCAAAAAAGTCAAAAAGCTAAAAAGTCAACCTAATTCCCAAACGGAGGCTTAATTTATTTTATTATTGTCACAAGTGGGAGTGCACATGCAATCCTTTAGATGCTAATTAATGGGCAATCCTTTTTACATTATTAATTTCAATGCAACAAACAATGATCTTCCATTGTTCTCCAACTCCATTAATCTATAAGCTTTTCAAAGCTTTTAACTCAAGTCTTAATAATAATTAAGGGCTTGTTTTGAGGACCACAATCATGTTTTTCCACGCGTAATCCACGCGTAACAATCATCATATGACACAAAATTTCAGTTTCTTCATTTCGAATAATTATTACTCATTCTAGAAAGTGTAATAATATACAAATTTTACAAAATTTCAATTTCTTTATTTCAAATAATTATTACTCATTTCAGAAAGTGTAATAATATACAAATAAAAAATTTATATAGAATTTTTATCGAGATTGATGTGGCTCAACATACATCTTTCATTTTTATAAATATTTTTAAATAAAATATTTGTACAAGTGAATTTATTTATAAAATGACATTGGTCCATCATTTTCGTGGAGCTTTTTGTATGAATTTTATATATGAATGGACTTTTCCTTGCAAAAACGTTAAGTAGGTTACACCTAGAATGATAATCTACAATTCAAGATGAGATTTATATTTAAAATAAATCTGAATCACATATTCATTTTTCTGACTAAAACTATGAATATGTAATATTGTACCAAGTCACCCCCAACATAGCTGCAAACCCTGCCGACAGGACAATAATTTCAATTTTGAGAGTTAAAAAGACAATTAGGTGTCGTTTGGGAAGAGTTCATTTGGGCTCTTTTGCCTCTTTGAGTCACAAAAGACAGAATAGGTTATTTGAGTCACAACAGACAAAACATCACATCCAACCCATAATCATTACACTCTTCTCTCACAAAAAAAGTCAAAAAAGTCAAAAAGTCAAAAAATCCTTCCCAAACCAAGCTTTTGAGCCCAGGCTCAAATAGCCAAAAAAGCCAAAAAGTCAAAAAGTCAACCCACTTCCCAAACGGAGGCTTAGTTAACTTTGTCAAATTTTAATAATAAATTTTACTGTCTTTTGAAATAGAAATTTATAAAAATACAAAATTTTGGATGGATTTCACTACTGTGACCAGTGGCGGAGCCAAGAAAATAAATCAGAGGGGGCACTTCTTAATTACAATATTAAAAATATTTACAAAAATATTTCATATAAATTTTTACGATTGACTTCAAGAAATATAAAATTAAAAAAAAATCAATGTGTTTGGTTTTAATTTTTTGAATTAAGTTTTTTATTTTTTTTGTTTTTAGTGAATATTTTTAAAATTTTAAGCATTTTTTTTTACTTTTTTAGATACATGATGTATCTAAAAAAAATAAAATATTTGTGAAAAAATATTTTTAAAAATTAATAAATACATAAAAATACGAAAAATGTATTGATTTTTTGTATTTTTTTTATATTTTTGATATTTAGTGACTTTTTTAAAGATTTTTTCAAAAATTATACTTTTTAAGTATATTTATGTTAGGTGTGTCTAAAAATTAAAAAAAAATTGCTTAAAATATTAAAAAAATTCAATAAAAACAAAAAAAATACGAAAAACAAAAACGTAGAATTTTTTGAAAAGTGTTTTTAGAAAACTCAAACCAAACAAAGTGAATATGTTATTTGTAATTAGTGTATCATGGACAACATTAAAAAAAAGTCATGGATATAAAGTTTTAAAATAAATTATATAATGATAAAGTAATTTTTTTATACAAAATATGCGTAAAAATTCAATATAATAGTCATACCACGCAATCAATGACATATGATATATTACCAATCAATAATAAAGAAACACATGGAGAGTGAACCTTGCATATTAAATGTAACAAACAATTCAATAAATTCTATATTTTCATTGAAATTAATTATATTTACATATCAATAATGATAGAGATCACCATTATATTGAATTTCTCATAGATAATAATATCGTAGTCTCTTTATTTTCAATCAAAATAATCATTATTGTTCTTATAATTTTAAAAATATCATTGACATTTCACTCTAAATAATATATTTATAATTTTTTTATATAAAATATTTTCTTTATGCTTGTTAAAAATAAAAAAAAAAAACTCCAAATCTCAGGGGGGCACGTGACCCCCCAGAGCCCCCCTTTCCTCCGCCCCTGACTGTGACATTTCGGATTAAAAAAATTACAAATCGATCGAATCCAAACTAAACTATATATATGGTTTGTTTAATAGCTTCTTGGTATTTTTTTTTTTTTTTTTTTTGATGTTTTAGTTTATGGAAAATAAATGAAACTTTTCAAATTTTCTATTAATTTTTTTTGATATATATATATATTTTTGTGCAAAAATAAATTTAAAAAGGGAAAATTAGTAAAGAGTTCATTTTTTTTATTGTGTACGACATTAGCTCAAAGGATTGTTTTGTTTTGTTTTGTTTTGCTGATAAAGACATCATTAATGACATTGTTTGATGAGAATGACAAATTATTTTTTTTCATTTTTACCCAATGCTGTTAGATCGCCACTAGCCGGTTGCCAAAAAAGTTGTTGTTGGCACCGAAAAAGTAGCTAGAGGTGGTTGGCGGGTGATGGCTACTAGTGACTAGGGGTGATGGTGGTAATATAGACAAATAAGCAGATTAGGTAGACAAATAGAAGATGACACATGGACAAATATATAACATGTGGGTAGATAAGTGACATACACAAATAAGTAGGCGGAGAACAAATAAATTAAGATAATATAACATTTCAAATTATTATTCTCCTTTTAACCTTAAAATAATAGAATTTGAAACTATTGTTTCAAAAATTTTAATTTTTGATCTGGAACCATTTCAAATTTGATCACGGTAGGATCCGAAGTATACTTTCGGGATTAGCTTTTGAACCTCTCCCAAACTACCCCTCCACGAATTCTATGAAGATTTTGATCTGGAACTGTCGCAGGACAGGAAACAATACCTTCAAGCGTAACTTAAGGGAGCTCCTTCGAGCCCACAAACCTGAAATTCTTGTCCTTATGGAAACGAAAGTAACCTTTAGTTCCTTTGGGAATTTTTTCAACAACTTGGGCTTTTCAGCTTCCACTGTGGTAGATCCAATAGGCAGAATGGGGGAAATCTGGCTGCTATGGGATACAGCTCATGTCAATGTCCGTACTTCCTCTGTCTCTAACCAATATATCCATGCCACCATCCATAAGGAAGACTATGAAGAATGGGTATTATCTGCAGTTTATGCTAGTCCCAACCCTGTAACAAGAGAAATTTTTTGGGAGGAGCTGGAAAGGACAACTACCAACATGAACCAGGCCTGGCTAGTTGCTGGAGATTTCAACAATTTCACTGATCACAGTGAAAGAAGGAGCTTTACACCCAACCACAACTTTACCAGAGCACAGAGGTTTAGAGAACGAATAAACAACTGCAACCTCATTGACCTGGGAAGTGTAGGTCCTAGACTTACCTGGACTAACAACAGACAAGGTCTGGCCAACACTATGGAGCGCTTGGATAGAGCAATGAGTAATGCACAATGGCGAACACTCTTTCCTAAAGGCACTGTAAGGACTCTCCTTCGCACATACTCAGACCACTCCCCTCTAGTGGTTTTCACTCAAGGTATGCACTCCCTTCACCCTCCTAATAGACTGTTTAGATTTGAAGCAGCCTGGCTTAGCCATCCTAATTTTTATGAAGTTGTTCAACATTCTTGGCTCAACATGAATAATAACCTTATTGAAGCTGGAATAAGGATGTTTTGGGGAATAAGGATGTTTTGGGGAATATTTTTAAAAGAAAAAGAACTCTCCTTGCTCGTATAGAGGGTATCCAGAAGGCCCAAGATACTACATTTTCTCACAGTCTTCATATCTTAGAAAATGACTTGGTTAAACAATTCAATACTACCCTTTTTCAAGAAGAGGTCCTTTGGTTTCAAAAGTCTAAGCCCAAATGGCTTACCATGGGTGACCAAAACACCAGATTTTCCATATATCTACCCTTAATAAAAGAAGGAAGCTTAAAATCAATGTCCTTAGGGATGATGAGGGAAAATAGATCGTTGACACCACTGAACTTAAAGCCAATATCATTGACCATTTTCACAATCTGTTTAAGTATGAAGAGATCACCATTTTAGAGGATTGGAACAATATTGCTAGAACCAGATTCACTATTGAAGATAATGATAGGCTCTTAGCCCCTATTTCTTACTCTGAGATTTGGAAGACCATAAAAAATATTAAAGCTCTTAAAGCACCTGGCAAAGATGGTATTCAAGCTGTCTTCTATCATCAACATTGGAACATTGTTAGCCCATCCTTTTGTTACTTTATTAAGAATTGTTTTCATAACAAAAAAGTCCCCAAGGATGTTAATGAGACCCAAATTGTCCTCATTCCCAAAATTGACAACCCTGAGACCATTAAACAATTCAGACCCATTAACTTTTGTAATGTCACTTATAAGGCCATTACCAAGATCATTGTTAACAGAATTAGACCCCTCATGCCAGACCTTATCAGTCCTAACCAGAGCAGTTTCATACCTGGCTGAACTACCACTGATAATATTATTATTACTTAAGAGATCATTCACACTCTTAGATATAAGAAAGGAAAGTCTGGGGTTATGGTTCTTAAAATTGATCTGAAAAAAGGCTTATGATAAAATCTCTTGGGATTTTATTCATCACTCCCTAAAAGAATTTAAACTTAATGATGATTGGATCACCCTTATTATGAATTGTGTTTCTAATGTTAGTTCTAATATTATCTGGAATTGGGAGACCCTCCCTAGCATAACCATGGGAAGGGGACTCAGGCAAGGAGACCCCTTATCCCCCTATCTTTTTGTCCTTTGCATGGAGAACCTCTCTAACATGATTAGAATTCAAACTGAGAAAGGTAGGTGGCAGGGCCTGAAGGTTGCCAAGGATAGCCCCCCCTATCTCCCACCTTTTTTTTGCTGATGATCTTATCCTGTTTGCCAAAGCCAACAATAGAAACTGTGATTGTATTATGGAAGTGCTCTCTGATTTTTGTGTTATGTCTGGCCAGAAAATCAACCTCCTAAAATCTAAAATGTTTGTCTCCCCTAATCTATCTAGAAGAGAAGCTCTTCCTTTCAGCCATAAGTGTGGCATATCCTTGCCTAATGACCTTGGCAAATACCTGGGCACTCCCATCCTACACCATCGAGTTAACCAATTCCTCCTAAAAGATATTATTGAAAAAATGTCCAAAAAACTCTCAGGATAGAAAGCCAAGAATCTATCCTTTGCTGGTAGAACTACCCTGGTTAAAGCTGTAACCTCTGTTATCCCTAATCACTTGATGCTAACCTTGGAAATCCCTAGGGAAGTGTGTGGCCAAATTGATAAATTGAATAGAAACTTCTTGTGGGGCAGTTCTGAAGGTGCTAAAAAGGTTCATCTTGTGAACTGGCACCAAGTCTGTAAACATAAGAAACATGGTGGGCTTGGCATAAGGAAAGCTAGAGAGCAAAATTCAGCTTTTATCTCTAAATTGGGCTGGAAGCTTACTAACAATGCTGAGGAGCTCTGGTGCAAAGTCCTCAAGACCAAATATCTCAAGAATCATTCCCTTTCTAACTGGCCCAGCAAAAGAAGAGCTTCTCATACCTGGAAGAGCATTATCAAAAACAGAGATGTACTTGATAAGAATATCAAGTGGAATGTGGGTACAAGGGAGGAAATCAATTTGTGGACTGACTGGTGGTGTGGGTCACAGGCCCTTTGCAACAAGTATCCAAAACCTCATGTTGATAATGGAGTTATGGTTAATTCTATCATTGATGATGAAGGTCAATGGGATTTATCTACAATTCAGGATGTCATCTCTCAGCAGGATAAGGAAGAGATTCTTAACATATACCGGCCTAGGTATGTAACATTCAAAGATAGTCCCACCTGGAAGGGTTCTGCCAATGGTAATTACTCCACTGCAGCAGCCTATCAAGCCATATTAGGGCATGAAGACAGTGATGAAGACTGGCAATGGCTACGGAAGTTCAAGGCTCCTCAGAAAATTAAAAGCTTCCTGTGGCTAGTTGTTAAAGATAGACTTCTAACCAACGACATGAGGCTCCTCAGAAACCTTTCTTCAACTGATACTTGTCTTAGATGCCAGATCAGTAGGGAAGATGTCCCTCACTTACTCAGGAGTTGTCCTAAAGCTCAGGCAATTTGGTTACTTTTAAGGGGCTGCAATTGGTGGCAACACAGTATATCAGCTCCCCTTCAAGAATGGATTAAAGCTAACCTTAGGAGTAAAGGGCAATACTATGGTATACAATGGCCCACTCTTTTCCTGACAGCAATTTGGAGCATTTGGAAGGAGAGGAACAAAGAAGTTTTTGCTAACCACATCCAACCGCCTTCAGTCAGTGTCAACCTCATTTTACGGCAAGCAGAGGCAACCCAACAAGCCTTCCAGAATGCCCTTAATCCAAATTATGCTACTCCCACACTAACTTTCTGGTCTTGTCCTATTGCAGGTAAACTCAAACTTAACACTGATGGTTACTCCAGAGGTGACCCAGGACAGTCTTGCTATGGAGGGCTACTAAGGGATAAAGTGGGCTCATGGGTGTGGGGCTTCCAGGGCTACTTAGGGCACTGCACCAGCTTGGAGGTAGAAATTTGGGGCATCTATAGAGGTTTGACTATCATCATGCAAAAAGGGATGTCCAACATCACCATTGAAACAGATTTCCAAGCTGCCATGGACCTGATCAGAGATGGTGCTGCAAGCTCATCACCCTTTCGAGCCATTGTAGAAGATGCAAACTTCTTTCTCAATAGATGTCAGTGCTCCATTCAGCATGTACCCCGAGAAGGCAACCAGAGTGCTAATGCCTTGGCAAATCTTGAAGCCAATCAACAAGAACATCTGATCTACCTGGAGGATCCACCTAGCTCCATACTTTCTCTTCTTATTACTGATATGGTGCATGCTTCTGTAAACTCTAGAAGGGATTGATATATCCCTGGACTATTTTGTATGCAACTTTGGTTGTTTTTTCCTATGAATCAAAAAAAAAAAAAAAAAAAAACAACATTAGCATAAACTTGTGCGAAATGGCCATTAAAGCAGTCACATCAAAGCTACAAGCTTGTTATTTTGTAAAAACTTTTGGACAGTTCTCTAGGACATCATGGTTTGATTTAGATGATCATTTGGATAAGGTATAGTTTCGAAAGTTAAAAAATTTAAAACTGATATTAGATTAAACAATGACTCTAGCCTTACTAATTAAACATTTTAATAATCTTTCATGACTCATTTGAACTATAAAGACTCATTTGAACTATGAAAAAATTGAAATAATTGCGATGTATTCAATGAATGTCATAAAGTATTTTTTAAAATCATTGTGAACAAAATTTCTACAATTACGGCTTGATGGATGGACAAAACTAATGTGGTTTACCTATCGTTTAACTTTCTTCATACAACTGCATTTAATCAAAATTGCTTTTAAAAAAAAAAAAAAAAAAAAAAAAAAAAAAAAAAAAAACTATACAACATATGATAATGACTCGATGGTGGCTTCAATGTTGCTCAAAATTGAAGCTCAAAAAAAAAAAAATTAATAATAATAATAATAACTAATTGGAGTCTTTTTATAATTTTTTACATTATAATTTTTCTTTTTTGATACTATAATTTTATTTAAAATTTACTAAAATGGTCTTATTTGGTGCAACTTATATATTGTTTATAATTTTTTATTTTGAAAATTTGGAGAGAAAAAATACGTAAATATAATAAATCATTATTGAGAAACAAGTGAAGAAATACTTTAACTTCTATTTCCGATTATTAATTTGCAACTTATAAGCAGCTACATCAAACATGTCTAATTTTCTTAAACTTGACAATAAAAATAATATTGATAAAGAGACATTTTTTTTGTCCACTGTCCTGTTTGTTTACTGTATATAAGGGACGGATATGAGGATGGGACCGAATATAATATGAGTGGATCTCACATATTTTTTTTGCCTTCTTATATCCCGTGTTTGGTTGCTCTGAATTTAGGAAGTCTGAATAGTATATGATGCAAAATGGGAGATATGCAATACCAACCCTCCATAATATTGTATATCTCCTATTGTCGGATATATGAAAATTTTCATTCAAAGTAAAAAATAATTACTTTCCTCTTATATGATCCTAGATCATGTCCTAACCAAATATAATATAAGTGACATCACAATAACATATATAATCCATCTCATATATTACAATATATTATATTCAATTTTGATGTTTAAATATTACATATCCTCCCTAAATCCTTATATTTCATCCCAAAAATAAAATGGGACCTTTGAGAATAAAACAGGTCTAATACAAATGTAATGATGAGACCACTTTTTTTTTTAATCCAAGAGGACATAATATGCTCTTTTCGACGAAGTGGTATTCTTTTTTAATAATTTAAGATTTAGATTTAATTATTTTTAATTTATTTATAGTGAGATTTGTTATTATTCTTTCAAAAATATAAAATTATTTTGATGATAACTTTTTTACGTATATACATTTTGTATGATAAATATATAATAAGTGGTGTCATCTTCTACACGGGACCCTAAGCAAGCTCCGAAGTTGCTTATCGGAGCCACCACTGGTCAAGAGCCCATGATCAAACCCTTAGCCGTGAACATAATTAATATTCTTTTTCTTCAATGAAACCATTAAATTAAACTAATCCAATTCTGGCCCTAAATAATTCTACTAAAAGCTACCCAAAAAAGATTTGGATGACATCTGTAAAATTAAACCAATTTATTGCCATTAAATGAGTGTTTGGAAAGTTACTATTTTAATAAAATATTTTAGTTTTTAGCTATTTTAAGAAGCTAAAATTTTTGTGTTTGAGAATATAGTTGGATTTTTTTATAGTTAGATGTGATGTTTGTGAGATAAAAAGTGAAATGATTATGGGTTTGATGTAATATTTTATCTTATTGGCTACTTTAACATATTTTATCTTTTAGTGCTATTTTAGTCAAAAAAAAGTCAAAAAAATTGCTTCCCAAACACCCCCTTAGTCAACTTGTGTAATCTTTGACCCATCAAATAATAATAATAATAATAATAATATTCCCATAGATTTCAATTTTCCAACCTGCAGAAGCATCACTTTGTACCACCTAACTTGCTAGACATTTGTCTATTGGAGCAAGGTGAGAAAGTGACACATATTTAGGGGGCATCATACAAGGTTTTAGAAGGCACTATCCAAACATTACATTCAAAAGTGTGAGGGACTCTACTTTTCAGTTTTTATTTTGTAGTCATTTAAGTAAATGAACAAAGGAAGTTTTTGTTTCGGTCAGAATAATTTTATTTCTTAGAAAGATTATTCGTCTGAGTTGATAAATGATAATTTCTTTTATATAGTATTTGGTTCATTAAAATGAATAAAATATTAATTATGTAGCCTTTCTAAAATAATAGGAAATATCATAATAATTTCACTTATAATACATTTTTTATTATTCTTTTAGTGTCTGGAACGTAACTATTATAGTAAATGATTATTTCATTTCAATAAACTAAATAGAATATTAGCATGTAAAATCGTTTCTTTTTTACCAAACAAAACATAGGAATAAATATTTCAACAAAATAATCATTTTATTCCAACCTTAATTCTAAAAGTAAACTAAACGCTACCCAAAGGATTAGCCTCATACATGAGAGTGTATTAATTATTTGGGTTCGAGCCACAATCCTTTTCCTTATTTCTCTCCTACGACTTTGAATAATTTAAAAAAAAAGAAAGAAAATACATAAAAAATAAGAGATTTTTACCATCTAGCTCTAGCTCTGATCTATCTTGTGGACTAGATGTTAACTTTTGGACAAGTCATTTTGAATTTGTGTGAATGACACACAGAAAAAAATGTTGAAGCTTAATCTAGCTGTGGCCTATATAGGGGAGTGTTTGTTTCAGTTTTTCAGAGCTAACTTATGGCTTTTAGCTTTGAAAAAGTTATTTTGGACTGTTTGGTTAAACTTATTTCAAATAGTTTCTGGTTCTAACAGCTTATTTTAACTCAAAAAAGTTGATTCTGAGAAGCTGCTCACCCCTTGCTTCTGATTATCAGTTTCTGCTGTGGACATGTTAATTTATAGTTATACTCTTAAATTTTTTTATTTTTTATTTTTTTATTTTTTTAAAAATAGAAAAAGACCCAAATAGACTATAGATTATTATTATTATTTTTTATGAGAAATGTAGACAAACAAAAAATAAAAAGTAATTGAAAAAGCTATTTCACAACTTATTTAACAAATACTACTCAGCAACTTAAATCTATAATCCAATAGTAACACCAAACAGATTAACAACTTCTGATTAAAGTCATAATCTATAATCTGTTAAGTTATAATTTATAAGCTGTTTTAACAGATACACCAAACGGGGCCATAATCCTGTGAGTTTTAGTTTTAAAAAAATAATTTTTGGTTAAAAATAAAATAAAAAAAGAAGAAGTTGATTTTAGAAAAAATAGTTGTTTCATTCATTCTTAACTATTGGACTTTTCTAAATAGCTTTCAGAATGATTAAAATAAGTTTTTAAAATAAAAAATAAATTTATCAAATAAACGAAAGTTATTTTTTAACCACAACCAAATGAAGTAATTTGCATCAACATGTGGACTAAGCTCAAAAGTCATGAAAGGTTTGACAATCTCACAAAGTTCATGTATTATGATAAGGCATAGTGAACCACTTGCTGTAACTCTAGAATTCAATTCTTGAAATCTGTCATGCTACAACAAAGTCCATAAATTATATAACCCAACTTTTTAATAAGAGATGCTTTAAAGATGGACAAAAGGTGGGCATATCAATCATTGAACCACAGTATTACTGTGCTATTTTTAAAGAGAATCCAAAAATTTAAAACAAAACAAAACAAAACCTAAAAAAGAATAAATAAAGAAAATAAAGAAAAATCAAACACTCTGTGTGATTTTGAGTTTTCAAAAATAATTTTTTGAGTTTTCAGTTTATATATTTATATTTTTAGTGATTTTTAAAAATATTTTAATCAATTTTCTTTTAGTTTTTAGATCCACTTAATCTTGATATACTTAAAAGATATAAAATTTATACAAAAATTGTTAAAAAATTCATATAACAAAATACAAAAATGTACTAATTTTTGTATTTGGTAAATGTTTTTAAGCTTTTTTTCAAAAATATTATACTTGTTAAGTATATCTAGATTAGGTGTATCTAAAAAATAAATAAATAAATTGTGTAAAATATTAAAAGAATTCACTATTCACTAAAAACAAAAAAAAAATATTAAAAATAAAAAACTCCATTTTTCAAAAAAACAGTGTCAACTTTAAAATATTTTTAGATGGTAGAATGGAAACAGCTTTCCACCGATTTAATATAGAGGCTCTATGTTGTAACCAATGGCATTTATTATCGACACTTTTAGGTTATGTTTGGTTTATGAATTTAGATAGAGATTTAAAAAAAAAAAAATGTGAAATGTAATTATATTTTATTTAAATTTCATTAAACGTTTCTATTTCTTTTTGTAAATTTTTATTCAAATTCATAAATCAAATACCACATTAGTGTTTATAGTTTTTAAGGAGTTTTGACATAAACTTGTTATAACATAGGGAATTTGATGTCGATATATTTTATGGGGCAAAGTTGTGGGAGATTATTTGATGTTTTTATCATGAATATACACTTTATATGGATTTATAAATAACTTTTTTTGATGAATTTTTTTTCTATCATTTTTTCAAACTTTTTAATTTAATGCTAATGTTTATTTTCATTTACTTTAGTATGAGACTTTTCAATTTAATTATTATTCTTGTCTACCTTCAAATCAAGATCCTTTATGTGACAATTTATAGTGACTTTTTAAGTCACTATAAGTTGTCACATCCCTCTTTACTTTTCTGTACATCTTTTTGTAAAAAGTCAAAAAAATTACTAAAATAATCTGTTCTCAAAGGAGGCCTTAGCTTCATCCTAATTGGTTCCATTTAATTTCACTTATAAGTAGTTTTTATGATTATAATTTTTTTTATTATTAACTTAAAAAAAAATTAAATAAGTTAAATATATTAGCATAACTTTCGATAATATGTGAAAAAAACAGAAGTTGAACATGTTTGGTTAATTAAGTTGTCAAGTACCTTTTTCTTGTGCAAATTAGAATACCAAAGGTCTTTTTACTCCACTACAAGAGATGAGACTATTTTTTCCACTCGTATTTAAGGTTTAAACTAAAAAGAATCTAGAATACCATTAAAAGTCTTTCTACTCCACTAGATCTTTGACAATTTTTAATTTTAATTAAAAAATTAAAAAATTATTATAAGTTTTAACTTATCACATCACTCGTTTTTATTTTTTTATACATTTTTTTGTAATTTTTGTACATCTTTTTATAAAAAATTAAAAAATATAACATGTTTCCAAACGAGGCTAACTAAAGAGATGAGATCATTTTTTCCACTCATATTTAAGGTTTAAACTAAAAAATGTAACAAATTGTAAATTAAGAAGAACTCAATTTTTTTGGTCAAATAAAAAAAAATGAATAAGTTATAATTTAAAATTCAACCAAGCACCACTAGTCATTTTTTTAAAACAAATACGTTAAATAAGTTGACCTCTAATTATTTCCAAATGAGGGCAATTAACAAGTCACCGAGCATCTCCAATGCACTAGGCATTTAATACTTGTTAGTTAAAATGCCTAGTGTGATTCACTTTTTTCAATTCCAATGCACTAGGCATATGATTAGGCATTTTGGCTCAACTCATATTCACTAGCTACATGTAGCTAGCCTTCAACGCTAGGCAAAATGTATTCAATCATTAGGATCATTTCCCTCCATCTTTGTTGTTGACGTGGCATTCTATAAAATTAATAGTATTTGGATAAATAGCTAAAATAAAGAGCATGGTTGGAGTAAAAACATAAAACAGTTGATAGGCAAAATAAAATATATACTTTATAGTAATATTTGGATAGGTAAAATGCCTACTACCGTTGGAGATGCTCTTACAATGTATCCAAAAAAATAAAAAATAAAAAATAAATTACACTCAACTCCCTTGAGATTTGGAAAAAAAAAAAATACAATTAGCTCTACACTTTTGACATAATTATAACTTCCTCCCTCGAGATTTTAATTCAAATAACACTGATGTCTATTTTCATTAATAATTTGTTAGTCATATATATAAATAGTCAATGTTATCATCTCTTTTCAATTAAAATAAATATTTATCTTTGTTTATTTTAACATTTACCCATTAAGTGTATTAGTTTTAATCGCTTTAGCGTTACTAAAAGAGAAGTGTAATTATGTCCAATTTGTGGGAACTATTTTTTAAAAAATAAATAAAATGTTAGAGAGAGAGAGAGAGAGAGAGAGAGAGAGAGAGTAGGTCAACAAAAATAGTACACTAATCACAATTATTAATTTTAAAGTTGCCTTCTATGAAATAAGATCAACCTTAAAAAAATGTGACATATTCCAAATTGTGGGCAGAGTATGTTATTTTGCTAATTAGGTAGTAGAGAAATGTCATGGCTCAACCATAACTATATAAATAAATAAATGAATGTGAATGTTTTAAGACTCACATTAATTTTTGAAGAGCCAATATATATATTTTTTCATTTTTTAAATTTGGTTGGAGAAAAAAATGAAACTAATATATATTGACATACATTATCATGTGTAATGTTTATTTATTTATTTATTTTTAAATCAAGGAAAAGGAATAATCGTACCTGTTCATTGCTTATATAAAATTTTAAGCCAATAACCTATTAATCTTGATTGAGATTGATTGATCTCTTAAATATATGAATCCTGGGATAGAGAATTGTCAATTTGTCATATTGGGAGGCTCTTACAATGTGAAAATAAATAAATTAATTAGATCAACAAAGTCATGGTTAGAGCATGGCATTCTAGTTCTTCGTTATTTTACAAACAAAAAATTTATTAATAATAAGGTTGACAATGGAATCACATTTTTAAATGAATAATGATATATAAAAAATATAAAAAAGTACACAAAAATTGATTATAGAATGATGTGGCTATAGTTAAACCTATCATTTTTAAACAAGATGTTAGGTTTTTATTCTTGGCAATCCCGTTTGACAAAACTCCTTTCAGTTGTACTAATTTTCACACTTTTTATTTCAGTGAGGTTATGAGTTTTTAGATGCGAATCCAACTCGAATTGTGCCTTGCAGAGAAATTTTGTGATGTTAATTCTTTCAAGATTGCCACTTCGCTGATTATGACAGGGATTGTAACAACCCTCGTCACTGTTTATCGATTAACCACTGATTACTGCTAAACTGAGACTGATTATGATTGGTAACTGAATTGATTGAACTCCTGAACTGATTGACTGAAATCTGGAACTGAATTTAAGTATATCTGTTTAATTGTATGTCTATCTGTTGACTGTTTGATTATCTGTTCATGCCTTTGTGTTTAAATTGCGAATTGAAGGCCTTATCGGCGGCCGAATCTGAAATTGATTGATGATTTGTGATCCTTAGAATTAATGTGATTTTATGGCATATTCAGTTAAAATGTGATTCAGTATGATTAAATTAAATTAAAGAATGTAAAACACATAGGTTGCCTTATCTACCAAATTGTCATTGTGAGTAGGCCACTACCTAGGACATCTTTGAGCCTTATTACACTCAAACAAAAACATTTCCTCAGCCCCTTTGTCCTTGCTAGCCGACCAAGAGAGAGTGACAGTGAGAGTAGTGAATTCAACATAGAGATTTGGCTTGAATCTTGAAGAATTGAAAGCTTAAGTGCATAATTAAGCCTCTAGACTTGTAATTGAGGAACCTAGGTATGAATTTCCTTCTCTTAATTGTGTATTTAAGTTCCTTCTAGCATGGATCATGGTAGATTAAAGAGTTAAGTCATGAATTGGTTCAAAAGTGTTGAATTGAAGCTTAATCATTGCATGCATGGCATACTCTTGCATTTTAGAGCTTATTCTTCATGAATTTGCCACATGCATGTCCATGTTTTGATCATAAACCATGTTTTCACCTTGTCTTTGAAAGAATTGGCTCATTAGAGCATGAAATTGAAGCTTTGAAATGGTTTAAATTCATACATGTTATGTTTGATTTATGTTCATGAAAATTGGTTTCAAATTGAGTTGAATTGATCTTCCTTTTGGGGCTTTAATTTTACAATTGAGCTTTGAATCATGTTAAACTATGAGTTTTGATGTGTTTTCCAGCAAACTAGCCCAAGAGGATCGAAACTTATGTTTTAAAAGTTGAATTTAAGCTTGAGGTTCAAATCTGGAAATTCCAGATTTTGAACTCACGCTCGAGCGGGGTTACTGGCGCTCGAGCGTGAAATTCGTGCTCCCAGTACTTTGCACTGTTTTGATGTCCGCTCGAGCGGAATAATTGACGCTCGAGCAGGAAATTGTGTCTCATGCTTGAGCGGGTGTCGAGCGCCCAATCGAGCGTGATTTTTACCTATCCAGCACTTTTGACTGTTTTGCAGAACACTCGAGTGGGTAAGTCTACGCTCGAGCGGAAACCTTTGTCTGCATGTCCACTCAAGCGGAGTAACCTACGTTCGAGCGTGACCCCTATTTTCTGAAAATTCTGAAAATACTTTTAAAGTGCATCCTCATCTCATTCTAGGCATTATTAGGCCTAGTTTAAGGCATCTTAATGAGGATATAGATGTAGAACACACCGAGGCAAATTAGGGATTAAGTTATTATTTTCCCAACTATGTAGCTTAGTGTGTGTTCAATCTGTAACTGTAGGGTTGGCGACTGGGGACGCGCTCTAGCTTTACTGTAGCCCAGAACTCTGTGAGTAACAACTGTGTAAAGATATGTTCAAAATGATTATCTTCTGAACAATCGAACTGTACTGCTTTCTGAACTGATACTGTTAATTGAATGAATGTATGTCCTATATTCTGAACTGTATTGTGGCATCCTTAGCAACTACTGTTTACTGTTACTGTTACAGAGATCTCTGTCGGTTCCCTTGTTGGAACCACTACTGTTTACTGATTAATGGCCATCATTTACTGTTCGGTCTTTTAAGACCTACTGTTCACTGTACTGTTATGCTAATGAATGTACCACATATGATTGAATAACTAATATACTGAATTAACAAACTGTTTTCATTACTGTAAGGACATTCATTCTTAACCTCTTTACGCATTACGTTATTCACTGGGCTTTAGCTCACTGCTTATATATATATGTAGGTGTACAGGCACCAGACCGCGGCTAGGAGCGTCGAGGTTAAGCTCCAGTTTTGTCAAGCCAACCACTGTGCCTCACTGCGAGATTCCGAGCCTGTCAAGTTATGGCTTAAGGGTGTTTTAATTTCCCCGTCTGTCTCTGTATCTGTTTTGTATAACTGTATAGACTGTTACCGTACTGTTTAATAGGGATTAGGTCCCTGAACTGAATGATTGTTGGTATGTACATACTGTTCATGTATATGTGTATGAAAAGTCTTTTTGGCATACAGACTGTCACAGCTCATTGGACATTGTTTATTTACTGTTTTGGCTTCTGCCATACCCTTGTACTCTGGATTACTGTGTTACTGTTAAGCAGGCCTTCGGTAATCTTGGATTACTGGCCGGTTACGGTGCTAAACCCATAGGGGCGGGCTTGGGTCGTGACAGGAATCGAGCTGCCCGGTCAGCTCGCGGGGGTCGAGGGGGCAGCGCCCCTTGGCAGGTCCGAGGCAGCGCCACTGCGGGGTCGAGGGGCAGCGCCCCAGAAGCAAAATGCAAAAATACATTCTAAGTTGCCAGTTCGCTCGAGCGGACATTCCCCCGCTCGAGCGAAGAATGCTGAGTTTTAGAAGTTTATTTGCCTGCAAAAATACTGGATGTTGTTTTTTCCCGTTCGAGCGGAACTTTCCGCGCTCGATCGTAGGTCCGTTCGAGCGGCCAATCTGACGCTCGAGCGGAGATCGCGGGACAGTTTTCTATAAATACGTGTTTCAGTCCAAATCTAGGAGAACTTCTCCAGATCTTCTTCTTGGGTTCTAGGGTTTATATATGGGGATATTTTGCTAGTTTTCTTTGATGTTTCGATTGAGTATTCAACTCATGGTTTAAAGAGTATACATCAAAGGATTATTTGTTTGTTCTACACAAAAGAGAGAGTTGTTCTTCGGTGGATTCTGAAAAAATCGAGCCTGAAGTTTTGGTGGATTCCGAAGTGGCTCATCGTCAAGACAATTCCGAGGTGAAGACGGGGTTGGAAGAGGCACATAGAGGTTGGTTCAATTCGAGCGTGGATTCGCTAGGTAATTGAGAGTATACCTGTGTAATTCCTTTATATCTTCTTAGTGGATTGTTTTGTGGCTGTTGCTCGTGATTTTTTTTTATCACAATTGGAGGTGTCCAATTGTGGTTTTTTCATGTAAAATTGTTGTGTCGATTTGTCTTGATTGTTCAATTGGGATTGTTATATTCTGCTTAAAATTGATACATAATTACAAATCAACATTTAGGGGATTTCTAAATTTTTCACAAGAAATTCAATTAAGATGACTTTTAATTATAAATCTGCTTATGCCACATCCCTGTATCATTGTAATGGAGAATTCTACATAAAAATTCAGTAATAATATTTTCTAAAAATGGCTTAAATTGCCAAACATTCAACTCTGTAAATTAACCAATTGAATTATTTCTATTTGTCATCATATGACTTTCCTATGAAAGTCACAAGTTCAATCTTTAATGAACCAATAATTAACAAATATATTAATTTTACATACAAATAAGATGACATAAAATATGTGAAGTTCTTGAATTTATCATTGCATAATGTCACACACACCACACACAAACAAAATTACAATGTTGGAAAATGACAATTGTTGTTGATCTTTATGTTTTTTTATAAGGAAAATAACAAATCAGTGTTATTTTTGAAAAATAATGATAAATTTGTGGTAAATTTTGTTGTGAGAATTGAAAAATAATTACTCTAAATTAATTTTACAGAATAATGATATTGAATAAAACAGATTATGAAAATAAGATTTTACAATTCGATAAAACTATATATACATATATATATATATAACAGAATAAGAAGAAAATGAAGAAAAAAAGGTTTAGAAAGTAGCCTGTGTAATTGTGAGAGACATGTCAAAGACGTTGTCCTAATGTTGTTATGCGCTCCCTCCGTACATGTTCTAACTATCACAAACGACTCCAAGATACAACTCAAGAATTCACAGGAGTCTAATACAATGCACAGTTGCACCAGATGGATTTGCTAAGTCTGTATCAGTTGCCAAAAAATATAGAATATAAAGAATACAAAATCGAGAGAAATAACGGAATATGTTGTTGTATTTTTCCTAATGTTAGAGTCCTGTATGGTGTCTGTTAGGAACAGGCACATCTATTACTTTTGAAACCAAATACAAATTTTAAATCCAAATACATAAATAAATAAATAATAAAAAAAAATTAAAGTTTTGAAACTTTTAGGAAATCTCCAACAAATTTTATACACTTTAATAATTAAAGTAATTAAATTTTTCATGAATATGTAATTATTTTAATAAAGTACCACTGATTTGTAAATTTCTCTTTATATAAATATATATATATATATATATTAAATTACAATAATTTAACATTGTAATAATATTTAGGGAAAAAAAAAAAGAAGAGAATGTGTGTATATATTTAAAAGGAGATGGGTTTCTCTCCGATCCACAATCGAATTGGAAAGGTGGTGTTCAGCTCAATGTGCCCATTTTTGGGGCTTGTTTCGATGATTCGAACCGTTCATATTTTCGGGTTCATCAAGTACATAATTCTTGCAAAAAAATCAAGTCAATCGGATAATGATAACTATGTGTTCAGATCAGTTTTGTATGAAAAAAAATGATCAATGAAAAAAAAAACGGTTCACACAAAATTGATCCAAACGCGTGTTGTCGTTATTTAATTAACTTGATTTTTTATATGGATAATGTATTCGACCAATCTTAAAATATAAATGATTAAGATTATCGAAATGAAGTTCAAAAATGGGCCTATTGAGCCGAACAACACCTCTCTAATCCGATTATGAACCAAGGAGAAACCCATCTCATTTAAAAGAAGGAAGGGATTTGGAAGTTCGAAAAGGCTAAAATTAAGGGCTGCTATTAGTGTTAAAAAGGTATATAGAAATTGTATTAAAATATATAAAAATATTTTGAGATATGTAAAAAGTGTATTGAGATTATAAATATTTTGACATTTTTTACTTTTTATTAACATTCCTTGGACTTATCATAACCAAGACCCTTGAAAATTCAAAAATGTTAGAGGCTATAAAAATTCTACCAAAGGTCTCACAGGAATGTGGGTCTTTCACTCATGTGGGATCTTATAGGACCTATACTCATTGAAACATTTAGTCAAATATTTGGTAGAATTTTTGGTATCCCCAACATAACACTTGAAAATTTGCTTCCCATAATTTCCATTCCTCTTGCAATTTTTGCATTTTTTGTAAATTAAAAAATTGATATAACATTTTACTTTTTAAACTACGAACAAACAAATTTTGATTTTTTTAAAATTTTTTTTTATCGACAAAAAATTTTCTCTTTTGATTCATCCCATTAAAGCTAGTAACACTACCTCCAATCTAGACCATGAATTTTACATAGCGTTTTAAAAGTAAAAATCAACACTTCAACAAGTTTCAAATAAATATCCCAACATTTACTTTTGAAAAGCAATTGTGATTCTCGTAACGATTACGATTACAATTGTGAAGTGTAAAAGTCGTAGCGTAGTGATTGTAATAGTTGAAATTGTAATTTTTTTTTTATATTTTTAGCATAATTTGAAAAAAAACTTATCAATATATATATTCCAGAATTACATTTATTGGAGTTTAAAATATATTTTGATCAATTTTCGTTAATTTTTAGATATGATCTAATATATTTTATATTTTTAAATCACTATAAAAGGAACTTTTTACATTTTATTTCAATAGTTAATAATTTTTAAAATAATTGATTTTAAATGTCTATAAATTATTTTTGATAAATACTTAAACTAACTGAATAAAAAATATTCAAAATTATTAAATAAAATGATTATAAAAATAAAAATTATGCCTCAAATAAAAATCATTTTTAAGTTATTGATTTAATTTATTTTTAAAGACATTTTTTAGACAATATATTATAGTAACAAAATAAAAAAATATTTATAATGAAATATTAAATAAAATGATTATAAAAATAAATACAATCACTGTTTATATATTTTTTTATTTTTACATGTTAATGTAATGAAATAAAAATTTAAAAATAAATTATAAAGAAAAAAATTCTATAAGATTTTTTCTTTGGCCTTGAATCACTTGAGTATTTGTTCTTCCTTTTTTTTTTTGTTTTTTTTGTAAACTTTTGTTTTTTTGTTTTTTTTGAAAGGAAGCTATTCAGAGCATTATAAAAGTGTGTAACGGACTATTACGGCCATTACAGTATTGCTACGGCTGTTACATAACACCAAAATGAACATGTGAATTTTCGTCACATTGCTATAGCGGCTGTAACGGGTGGCGGTAACCACCATAATTGTTATCTAACGGTGTTATGTAACGGTTGCGACAGTTTTTTAAAACTTTGTCTACGTGGCATTTGGCCTTACTTCCTCTGTCAAATTTGGCATATGGGAAAGTGGGGCTACACTTCCCTCCAATTCAAGATATGGACTAGAGTTGTCTGGGCTCATAAGATTCACTACAGACCTTATTTCAATAATTTGAACCGTTTATTTTGTAAACCCTTCGTGTATATTATCCACACAAAAACTAAATCGATTTAATAATCGTAACATATTTAATTATTTGCTTCCAAAAAAATAGATCACAACTGTATTTTTGAAATAGACCATCCGTTTTTTTGATGACAAACGTGATAAATTAAACATATTACGATTATCGGATCGATCAGATTTTTTTTGTAGCTGATATACACGAAGAGCCCTATAAAAATTAATTATTAAGATTAAAAAGGAACCATGGTAGGCCCTACGTGCCCGGATAGAATCTTACAGTCCAGATCAAAGACTAGATGCAATCTAGCCATGAGAAAATAAGGCTAAGTTTGACAACTGTAAAATAATTCATTTTTTTATCTTTTTATCTTTTTTTCATCACATCACTTCTTTACTTTTCTACACATCTTTTCGTAAAAAAACAAAAAATACACTTATTCAAGTCATCCCAAACAACCCCTAAATATCAATTCCTATCAAAAACTTCTAAATACACAGGAGAATTCGATTACATTCTCCAATATTCAAATTTTGTGTACATAAAAATACTAATTCTTTTTATTATTATTGTTATTTGTTTATTCTGTGAGACCTACAATAAAGTGCATTACCAGGAAAACTTGACATTTGAATCTAACAAAGTTAAAATAAAATAATAAATTTGACATGTGAAATAAAATACTTTTTAAAAATTTATATATCAATTTTCTATTATAAAAAAAAAGCAATAGATCAAAATTTATGTGTCAATTTGTCAATTTGAGCGTTCAAATAAATTTATTTTTAAAGTTTTGGATAGAGATACTCTTAAACTTTTTTTTTTTCAAAAATGATTTAGAGCTCTAATATAGGAGCTCTAATAGCTCTAATGGGAATGTGAGACCCACTCTGATGTGATGTTTGTGGCTTGCCTTATTTTATTTTTTATTTTTTATTACTTGGACACATCACTAGAGCTCAAATTAAAGCTCTAGATTTAGAGCTCTCTAGCATCTCCCTTTTTTTTTTCCACTGCCAAAATCCAATTCTAGGTCAACTGTCATTTCAAATCACCAAACAGAGTTGATTGCATTAATCATTACAGGGTGTTCCCTTGAAAGATTGAACGTTAACTAGTGGGTGGTTCCTTCCGAGTTAACTTGTCATTGCTATTCGAGACTCACAGATTCAAATCATCTAAAATATCCTTAATAATTAATTTTTTTAAAAATATTTTGAAAGTGACATTTCATGTGTAACATTAGAATATAATTATTTAAATAAATATAAAATTAATTTTATATCCTCAAACTAATTTAATAATCTCAAACAAATCCCAAGCTATCCTCTCTCTCTCTCTCTCTCACGTGAGAATGATTAAAAATATTATAATTACAAACAAATCAAATTATTGATGAACAATTTAAAATGGATCAACTTGATCTAGAAATTTAGACCTGTTCAGTAATTTAACTTATCTCGAATAGGCTCATAAACACAATAATAAACAATTAAAATAAGTTTTCAATTTATATTATTTCCCTATTTATGTATGATGCTTGTGTGAATTTATATATTTAATTGATAAAAATTATTAATATTTTAGTCATAATTATTTATTTTTACCCTTTACGTGCATATTACTTAAAAAGTTATTTATTTATTTATTTTATCTAACTCGAACTCGACTCGTTTATGTAATTAAGTTTGTTCAAGCCTAAATCAAGTTTTTCAATTTTTTGATGAGCTGAGTTGGAGTTCAATTCTTTAAACTACACTTTAGCTTGGACACCTTAAAGTTTGGCTCAACTCGTTTGTTGTAAAAATTTCCATATAGTCATGCCGAGAGATGTTTATTACGCACTGATCGTCTCCTCTTACCCTTTTTTTTTTTTTTTTTTTTGGGGTTGGGGGGGGGGAATAGGGAAATATTCTGATCAAACATAGAACCTGATGATCCAAAAAATACAACAATGTTACAGCTTGAATAAATGAAACTTTACGACCGCACGATTTACCATATTCATTTTTTTGATGGAATTTCTAACCAAAATTTCACTAACAAAGCTGAGTCGAATCCAAACATATACAACTTCACATAAATTTTGGCAAAAAAATACTTTACTCACTGTTGGTCCACACAAGACTAATACAGATAACATATGACACATGTTAATAACCATCTGTTTTTAAGTTAAATTTTTTAAATAAACCAACCACACCCAAAAATTTATAAATAATATTAAGAATAAGAGATTTACAGATAAATGAGGCAGTAATCTTCAAGGGGCAGGTCTGGCAGCAGGAACTATATTATCAACAGGCACATCCTCCTGATTGTTGTGACTGAGATGCACTAGGGTTGCTAGACTTGAGATTGACATCAACCATGTCTTCTTGCTTTGTTGAAGAGAGTGTTTCCATTCCCGGTAGGGCTGCAGCAATCTTCCGAAATAATGGCTGGAAAAAGGTATTCATGGTTAGTACAAAACAAGCCTAACAAAATAAAAATTTTAAAAATCTCCGGAACAGGAACAGAGAAGGTGTTTTCTTTCAGTTAAAGTTAAAACACTAAGAGTGTGGTTGGTAACGTTTACGTTTTTAGTTTATATTTACAAAAATTTTATAAACTGATTTTTGTTTATTTTTTGTTTATTTTTAGAAAAACATAAACTACAAACATGTTTGGTAATTGACAAAATATTTAAAAAAATTTAAAAATATAAAAAGAGTGAGAAATGATAAGTGGTGGCAATTGGCGGCGGAAGACGGTGGTGGAAAGTGGTGACAGTGGGTGGTGGGTAGCTGGTGGTGGCTGGTGGTGGCAGGTGGGTGGTGGTGGTGGGTGGGTGGGTGACGGTGGATGGTGGTGGTGGTAGCGGTGGCAAGTGGTGGATGGTGGTGGTAAGTGAGTGGCGGATGGCGGGTGGTGGTGGGTGGTGGTGGCGGCGGCGGCGTCGGGTAGGTGGCGGGTGGTAGTAGTGGGTAGGTGGGTGACGGTGGTGGGTGGTAGCGAATGGGTGGTGGTGGTAGCGGGTAACGGGTGGTGGTGGCAGGCGGATGGCGGATGGCGGGTGGGTGGGTGACAGTGGCGATGGTAGCGAGTGAGTGGTGGTGGTGGCCTGTGGGTGGCAGATGGCAGGTGGTGGTGGGTAGTGGGTGGTGACAGGTAGGTGGTAATGGTGGGTGGGTGACGGCGGCGGGTGGTAGCGAGTGGGTGGTGGCGGGTGGTGGGTGGTAGCGAGTGGGTGGTGGCGGGTAGGTGACGGGTGGTGGTGGTGATGGGTGACGGTTGCGGGTGGTAGGTGGTAGCGAGTGGGTGGTGGGTGGTGGGTGATGGTGCTGGTGGTGGTGGTGGCAGTAGCGACGGTGAGTCAGCGGCAGGTAAGTGGTGGCTGGCTGGTGGGTGGTGGTGGTGGTGGTGGATGGTGGGTGGTGGTGGCAGGTGGGTGGTGAGTGGTGGTGGCAGGTGGTGGTGGGGGGTGGGTGGTGGTGGCGGAAGACGGTGGTGGAAAATGGCGGCGGGTGGTGGCTAGTGTTGGGTGGTAAAAAAAAAACTCAAAACTCAAAACGAAAACACATTTTTTGTGTTTTCATTTTTTGGCCAATTTTATAAACTGAGACCACTGATTTATAAATCAAAAATTTTACCAAACAAGTTTTTATTTGAGTTTTTAAAATTTTTATAAATATAAACAGAAAACTGAAAACGTAAGTGTTACCAAACGGCACCTAAACTTTCCGTTTGTTTCAGTAGAAAACATTTCCCAACAGAAAACTTTTTCAGAAAATGAGAACATTTTCCCATGTTTTGGTTGCATCCTCAAACTAATGTACTAATGGATGTATTAGTGGTGGTAGTGGTGGCGTGGTGGCCGTGGTGGCGGAGGTGGCGGCTTCAAATGCTAGAAAATATGAAATGTTTTCTGCCCAAACAAACAAAGTGTAAATATAACGCATTTTTCTCACTTAAAACATTCCCCTGATTCAAATCTAACAGATAAGGTGATGATTCTACCGAACCTTTCCTTTTAACAACGAACATGTCCAAAATGGTGTCACGTCATGGATCAGAATGCGATTATTTTGCTAGAGGCCCAAGTTTTGTGCCAAAAAATGAAGAAAGAAAAGGAACATGGGAATGTATCTAGGCTTTAAAATTGTCACACACATTAGCATTTTAATAAGCCACTGAATAAGATTTCTATGAAATCATAATCACATAAGAAATCCTAATTGCTTACCTTTATATTGAAGCCGGCCTTTGCACTGGTTTCAATAAACATAACATTTAGGTCACGAGCTTTAGCTTCTCCTTCCTCTATTGAGACTTGCCTATGAATCAACCACAAGATGCCAAATGTGAGGAAAAAAATTGTCAATTTGTATATATTATATGGATCAACCACCAGAAATCCTAATTATGACCACTTGTATTTTGCTTGAATGCCTAAAAATGAAAACAAACCAACCTAAAGACCATGTTACCATGAACTTATTTCCAAAGAGATAAGTCTGATGCTGAAAATGGATTAAGTTATTAGTCATGCATGTTCCATTCTCAACTGCCTTCATGAAACAATGATAGAACCCTATTGAAGTTGCCTTTTTAAGGCCTGCATAAATGCTAAAATTTCATCTTTTTTCATATTCATGCATCGGCCACATCAATAGAGCTAAACTGCATAGTGAATGTTACTTTTCACTGTGCATCTTGCATAAGTGTAAACTGTAAATTTATTCTATCTACAATATGTCCTAGGTATATATAGATATATAAACCAAATGACTAACTACAGAATGCTACCTGCATTCAGAATAAACTAAAACAAGAACTGTCAATCATTACCTTTTATCCACAAGGTCAGTTTTATTCCTGACAACGACAATTATAACGTCACTGCCTCGTTCAGTGCGAACCTCCTGAATCCATTTTGAAGTGTTCAGGAATGATTGCCTACCTAAACCCCACCAAAAAAGTATCTAATGAAATAACAGAAATGTATCATACAAGATTTCTACAATTAATCAAGTAGAAATTATACAATAACTGCAACAGAGGAATCCCTAATATAGCTTGGAATAAGACTCCTAAACCTTTCTTGACCAACAGTATCCCTTAAAACAAACCAAAACAAAGATAAAGCTTCCAAAGATTATAAATTCTGTGCGGGGAGCAAATATTCAGGCAAGCCCGCACTCCTTTCTTCTAAGCTCTTGTCTGTCCGATCGACCTGCGAGCACAACGGCGGTGAGCTACCAGGCGATGTGTGGCCGGAAAGCCCCTCTGACGATCAAGTTAGACACACACATAGGGATAGAGAGAGAGAGAGAGAGAGAGAGAGAGAGAGAGGACTGAGTTTTGTTTAGTGTTTATCTCACCAAAACGTTATCTGTCTCGTATGGGAGACGTAGACTCGCTTATATACCTTCTGCGCCCCAAACCCACTCCCATTAGTCTCTCGACACGTGGTGCTGCTATCCCATCTGTCAGCACAAATCTTGCTGAACATCACCTAATCCCAACTGCCAGCCCACTCTACTGGGAGCTCGGCAGTTGGGTTGCAGTATCTCGGCTTCCAACGGCCATGCTGCACTTCAAGCCCAAGCGTTCCAATATCCAAGCTCATTGAGGACCGAGCTCGGCTGCATCCCGGCATAGCCGAGCTCGGGACAGCTCATACTAGTTTGCCACCGGCCTTCCTGACGAGCTAAATAATGAACCGTGGAACCTACACGCCTTCAATGGCGCCGGTCATCCCACTTCACTGGCTTTTACACCATGGAGCCACGTAGCTCGGTCCGACCACGCCTTGCCTTAACCGAGCAAAACCTTTCAGGATAGGCCCGTTTCACTACGGCCCAAACTTGTTCGGCCCAAATCTGCCCGGCCATTTCCACGGCCCAAACCAGACCATAAATCTCCCTCTCAATTGCCTCTTAATTCCGTCCGCCAAAGCGTGACTGGGATTACCTGTTATGACTGGGGTAAACACTTCCTCGGTTCTCAGTTTTACAGGAAGTCGACCGAGCTAATTTCTGCGCTCAGTTCTTTGTCTTGCTCGGTCGACGCCTCCTCTGACCTTCCTGTATCTTGACTTGTTCGGTCGACGTCTTGTCTGACCTTTTTGTCTCTTCAGCTCTGATGCTGCCATTAATGGGACACGTGTCGTGCGCTGATTGGCCTCGAGCTGCCAACAGTCACGTCCCTTCAATTCAAATTTTGGGCGGCCTTTCCACCCCTATAAACATGCCCCATTTAATTTCCTTCCATTCTTACTGTCTCACCTCAAACCTTCAACGTTCTAGAGCTCAAGCATCCCTAGCAAGCTTCACCCCTGCCCTTTCTTGCACTCGTGCTCGAAGAAGTAATCCCTGCCCTCAACTGGTAAGTCCTTCAACTCTTCTTATTGTCATTTCGTTTGATATTACTCCTTTTAGGGCACCAAATCCATAGGTTTTAGGCCATAACCTTCCCAAAACGCACATTCGCCCTTATTCTTTTCATTGTTCTTCAATCCCAGTGATGAACACATGAATACACGAAGAATTGGGGCGGACCGGGCTCCAGATCGCCTTTTGATCCCAAAATACAATAAGACTGAGCAATTTACTAGTTTATCAAAACCTTTAGTAGAAACCGGGGTAGGCAGGGAACTTGGCCGCTAGACCGGGCTAACATCTAGCCCGCTTGAGCGACCGAGCTCCTTGGTTCACGTTCACGACCGAGGTGGTTAGCACTCTTCATGACCGAGCTAAAGTCAAGCTCGTTTTGCGCGACCGCGCTCACACTTACACCTGCCATCCTTTTCCTGTAGAGTCCAAGGGGACCACTACCCAAATATTAAGGCTCTCAAAAACCGAGCAGCCATCAAGACACCAGTCTGTGCCAAACCACCTCGGCCGAGCTAATCCAACCGGCTACACATGGGGCGTTTTCATTTCCTTGTTGACACTCCGGCTGCCTTGGCCGTGTTCCGGGAAGACTACGGTATCCTGGCAGACGTTCACCTAGAGCTCGCCGAAATTAAGACAACTCCTTGGGGTAGATTAGACCAGTGCCCCTTCACCGTGCTTTTCATCATTGAAGGAGGCCTCCGCTTCCCGGTCAACCCTCTGCTGACCGAATTCTTGTGCCGTACCGGGCTAGCACCCATACAAGTATCAACCAACACCTACCGAATAATCAACGGCATCCATAAGCTAAATAACCGGCTAGGGACCAACTTAGGTTTAGCCGAGATACTGAGACAGTACACCATTGGGCACACCAGCGATGGCCTCGCCTATTACTTAAAGATTAGGTCGGGCAAAGAAAAAATAGTGACCGGTACCCCAGACAAAGACTTACACGACGACGACTTCTTCTGGGTGTCCGGCAATTATAAAACGGCCGACGTACCGGGCTGGTTCATTAGCAAGAATTTCGGCGAGACATGTAAGTCGTGCTAACTGGCTCGATTAATTGCCTTTGTTCCATATTCTGTATTTTAACATTTTTCTTCTTTCCTTTGTAACGATCCAAGCCTTATAAGCCAACTACCACTACCCCAACGAAGAAGCCATCCGGACCGTGCTCCGCTACCGCCACCGGGATTGTAACGAGCTACTTGGTTACGTCCCAACATATAGATACTCAGCTCCGCGCCGGAGTAAGGTCACTGACTTCCTCCGTGCTCTGTCACCTCCTCCAGACCCTACACTACCGAACGTGCCCCTAATCTGGTTAATCGAAGAAGAAGAGATGGCAAAACGAAGCCGTATCAAGAACCTCTTCACAGCAACTTCCACCAAGATACCGAGCGTCATCACTCGCTCTCCAGCTGCCGGTCAATCTAGCGGGGCCGTGGTTGCGCTAGCGTCTCCTGCTGCCGGGCAAGCCAGGCAAGACAACCGGCGGGCTGGGAAACGGCCTCACGCAGACCCCTCTGTCGAGCTAATTGAAGAGCTGACTACTGAGCAACCGGCCGTCACCGTCAACCTAACACCGGCATGGCGACCGCAGCTCAAACACCGAGGTAAGGAGATCCCGGCAACAGCTTCCGTGAAGGGTGACAAAGAACATCTTCTCGCCTTTGACCTCTCCAAGGCCCTTTTCCTACCGAGCGACGTGGTCGGCAGCGACCATATTCCAATCACCCGGTTGGTGAAGTCGACCGTGAAGTCCATGACCAGGGTAAGAGTCTCAAACTTCTACTCAAATTTTCACAACTGTTTGCACGGTTTCCTCTCTGATCAATCTTTCTTCTTGCAGGCCATCCAGAAGCAACACTTGGTCATGGAGCACATTCATCGACTGCGGCAGAAGGCGAATAACACAGCCAGCCAAGTTCAAACCCTTCAAACCGAGCTCGGCCGAGCAAAGTCTTCACTGCAGATAGCAAACGCAGACAACTCTCGGTTGCTCGGCCAACTTGGTGACGCCGAGAAAGAGAGGGATGCGCTCCAGGCCGAGCTGGATGCACTGAAAAAGTCCAGGGAGAAGGAGCTGGAGGACGCAAATAATGCCGGCTTCAAGGAGACCGAGGACAGCTACAAAAAACAAGTGTTTGCCACCCAAGATATATACTTTAAAGCGGGTTGGAAGTCTGCTTGCGATCAGCTCGGCCAAGGCCTTGGGACCGACGTGTTTGCCTCTCCGCCGGCTGCCTTCCTACCGACCTATCTCGTGCCGTATGCCAATGACGTCTTTAGCGCGTTGCAGGCTGAGGCCGAGGAAGGACTCGAAGGAGAAACCAAGGCAAATGCTGCGGAATAGGACCGCCAAATGGAGGAGCAGGCGGGCCAAACTAAAACCGGTGTCCAAGACCAATCACCAATGATCAACTTGGAGGCAACCGAAGATGAATTCACTAACCTTTCCCCCTTGGCTTAGTTTTCTTTTTCTTACTTTTTGTCTAAGCATGTAACCGGGCTAAGTTCCCCACCTTTTTGTAATTATTTTCACATCAATGAAAAAGCTTTAATTTCATCAAGTGTTTGCACGGTTTTAAAGTCGAGTAACTTCAACCGGACAAAATACTTCAGCAACACTAACCATCTTGCATAACTTAATTAACCGGAAAAGACATCTTGGTTGCAAGAATGTAATTGAATAAATCATCAACTGTTTCAACCGAAACAATACATCTCGGTTTGAATAAATAATCAGCATACTCAACCGGAATAAATCATTTCAGTTAAGAATCTCAGAGTTGAGCAAATCATCAACTCGTTCAACCAGAGTAAATCATCTCGGTTGAGAATCCCAGGGTTGAGCAAATCATCAACTCGTTCAACCAGAGTAAATCATCTCGATTGAGAATCTCAGTTGAGCAAATCATCAACTCGTTCAACCAGAGTAAATCATCTCGGTTGAGAATCTCAGTTGAGCAAATCAGTAACTCGTTCAACTGGAGTAAATCATCTCGGTTGAGAATCTCAGAGTTTGAGCAAATCATCAACTCGTTCAACCGGAATAAATCATCTCGGTTGAGTATCTCAGAGTTGAACAAATCATCAACTCGTTCAACCGGAAGAAATCATCTCGATTGAGTATCTCAGAGTTGAGAAAATCATCAACTCATTCAATTGGAAGAAATTATCTCGGTTGAGTATCTCATAGTTGAGCAAATCATCAACTCGTTCAACCGGAAGAAATCATCTCGGTTGAGTATCTCAGAGTTGAGCAAATCATCAACTCGTTCAACCAGAATAAATCATCTCGGCTGAGTATCTCAGAGTTGAGCAAATCATCAACTCGTTTAACCGGAAGAAATCATCTCGGTTGAGTATCTCAGAGTTAAGCAAATCATCAACTCGTTCAACCGGAGTAAATCATCTCGGTTGAGTATCTCAGAGTTGAGCAAATCATCAACTCGTTCAACCGGAGTAAATCATCTCGGTTGCAATCTCAATTAAAAAGCAACAATCAGAATGCTAAGGCAAAGATGAGACATTTCTATATATTGACAAAAAGAATATTACATTCTGAACTGTAAGGCAAAAAATTCCTTTGCGCGAAAAGAAAACAAAAGCTAGAAAAAATACAGTTTGAGGTTGGCCGCATTCTATGGCCGGGGTATTCCTCTACCATCCAAGTCCTCCAAGTGGTATACCCCCTTGCCCGCCAGACCGGTTTTCTTATAGGGTCCTTCCCAATTTGCCCCTAGTTTGCCTTCACCTGGCACCAGGGTATTGCCCATGACTTTCCTCAAGACCCAATCACCTACTATGAACGGTCTGGGGTGCACCGTTTTGTTATATTTCCTTGAGAGCTCTTGTTGATAGGCGGCCACATGGATGAGAGACTTTTCTCGGCGTTCGTCCACGAGGTCCAATTCCAGGGCGATGGCTTCGGCGTTCAGTTCGGGCTTAAAACTTTCACTTCTGAGGGTGGGTATTCCAACTTCCAAAGGTATGACCGCTTCCATGCCATATTCCAAAGCAAAAGGAGTTTTCCCGGCAGATCGCCGCGGGGTTGTTTGGTATACCCAAAGGATGCTGGGGAGTTCCTCAGCCCATTTTCCCTTTGCCTTCTCTAGCCTTTTCTTCAACCCATCAAGGATGGTCTTGTTTGACGCCTCGGCTTGACCATTAGACTGCGGGTAAGCCGGGGTGGAGTTGTAGAATTCTATCTTCAAGTCTTCATAAAATCCTCTGAAAAGGCGTCCGTCAAATTGGGTGCCGTTGTCAGAGATCAGAATTTTGGGGACGCCAAACCGCGTTACCACATTCTGCCAGACAAACCGCTTGACATCTTTCTCCTTGATTGTTGCCAAAGGCTCTGCTTCAATCTATTTGGTGAAGTAGTCTGTGGCCGCGATGAAGAACTTCCGGTTGCCTGGTGCGGTTGGGAGTGGCCCCACTATATCTAGCCCCCACATCGCAAAGGGCCAAGGGCGGTGAGAGGAAGAAGTTCCCTGGCCGGCTGGTGGATCTGGTGGGCAAACTTCTAGCACTTCTCGTACTTACGAACATATTTCTGCACGTCAGCTTGCATGCACGGCCACCAGTAGCCCTGCGAAATAGCTCGTAGGCCAAAGATCTGCCCCCTATGTGACTGCCACAGATGCCTTCGTGAATTTCGTACAGGAAGGCTTCCACGCTGCTCGGGTGCACACACTTCAGGTAGGGACTGGTGAAAGACTTCTTGTATTGTAACGCCCTCAAAATAAAAGCAATAAACCCATCAAATAAGACATTCATTAACATATGAAATAACCACATTCTTCTATTCATCAGTGTTTCATTACAAAAGTATTACATGTTAACAACAAAAGCAAAATGCCCTACGGGCTTACAGCTTTCCAAGTTAACACTTGGTTACAACAAAGAGTACTATCTCATACACATTAAGCCCTTGGCTTATATTTACATGTAATACATCAAAAGTAAAACGACATCATTATGTCCGCCTCAAGCCTCCCAAGCTATGTCCTTGGAGGTGGCATGCTTCCTGCACCTGAAAATGATATCCCCATATAGGGTGAGCCACAGCCCAGTAGAAATATACTAAACCAACCATGAACAATGACTAAAACATTAGCAATTGATAGATGGCCAACACTGATACATTCACATATTTATGTCATACGACTTATGAGTCCAAGTTTCCTTTCATTTTCCCTTTTTCAACAGATAGGCATATAAGCACTACCCACACTCTCAACAGATATGTATAATAACAATATCCACATTCTCAGATAAGCAAATAAGCTATATCCACATTCTACAACAGATATGTATAATCACAATATCCACAGATAAGCATATAAGCTATATCCACACTTCACAAAGATAAGCATATGAGCTCTATCTTCACTTCTCTAGACAAGCATATGAGCTGTATCTACGGAGTTCATCCCCTATCTTCTCCCAATACTATCCGGTTTAGAGGTACATCCCCTATCTTCCCCTAAACCGCGGAGTACATCCCCCATCTCCTCCTCTACACATAACGTATACAAACTCAATGGTTCTATATACAATCACTCAATACATACAGTTAATGTATTCTATCAACCGTCAAGTTCCATGACACATTTCATTGATTAGTTTCAGTTTGCCTAATCAACATGCATTGTCTACAACAATCACGACTATCCTCCACCGATAGCCCAAAGCAATTATTTCTAAACAGAAAATAATGCACAATGGATATTCAATCAACATTTCATTTTCCTCTTTCTTCACAATTAATTATCCCAATTAATTATACAATGTAATTAGGCCAATTCCCATAATTAACATTTCAACCCTTAGGTCCCATTTTCATCAATGATTTAACATTCATTCCATTTCTCTAAGCCAAACATGCCTCTAGGTTTATTATGAGTAAAACCCCAACTTTTGTAAAATTGCACAAAAGCCCCAAACTTTTACCAAATTACGAAACCAACCCCAACATCTCAAAATACCAAAATTTAAAGACAAAATTCATAGAGAGGAGTAGGATATTCCTACCTCAAACCCGGAGCCTCAAAGGAGATGAAGACCAAAACCAAAATGCTCCAAAACTCGAAATTTTCAGATCAAAATGAAGCTCTCGACGATCAACACAACTTTTGTGAAGACAAAAGGTGAGTAAACGATCCTTACTAGATCAAATCTAAGAGAGAAGGGCCGATTTAGAGTGAGAAGCTCTGAAAATGGCTTTTTGGAAAAGTAAGAGAGAGAAGAGAAAGCAAAAAGTGATTTGAAGAGTCACAAATTCGGGACTTTAACCCAGGTCTACGCTCGAGCGTAAAACACCCCGCTCGAGCGGCCACTCACAGACTTACGCTCGAGCGGCCAACCTCCCGCTCGAGCGCAGAATGCACTCGCTCAGCACTTTAGCAGAACCAGACCTCCGCTCGAGCTCCCAACCCTACGCTCGAGCGTACAACACTGCACAACAAATACTGGATGGGTGTATTCCCCGCTCGAGCGCCAACACCTCCGCTCAAGCGGACAGGCCAAAAATCTGGGCAACTAGTTTTGGTTTCTAAACTCAACCAACCTGAAACAAATCCACCCAACACATCCCATAACTCAAATATGAAGAAAAAGGAATGTAAACACGATGATAACCAACTACCAACATCCACAGACACATGTCCGGATCACTGTACAACAAGGGTAAACCCGGGATCGCTATAACCTCCCCCCCTTAAAGAATTTCGTCCCCGAAATTAAGCACAAGTTTTCAAAACAAGTTTTTCCTTCGTTTTACACAGTGTTACCCGTTAACATTCAACAATCCGACCCATTACCGGTCACCCCATCCCTTCAACAAGAGACATTTCACAATATGTAAACAACATATGTACTTTCAACATGCATCCACATTATGCATTATCTTCCCAATTTCAACAATATATTCAACATATACCATGTTACAATCAACTTCCATATGAGGCAAGTTCCCAAAACATACTTCCAATAAACCAAACATTTTCAATGTTTCACAACTTAAGACATATATAAAAGCTCTTAAGTTCAACAAAATGCAAAATTTAAACACAAAATTACATATCAACAAACAAGTCCGGATATTTCTCTCGGACTTCCAACTCACGTTCCCAAGTGGCTTCCTCCACTCTGTGATGTTTCCACAAGACTTTCACCAAAGGAATGGTCTTGCCACGCAGGACCTGATCCCGCCTATCCAAGACCCGAACCGGTCTCTCCTCATACGAGGCATCCTCATCTACCTCTAAATCAGTCCAATCCAACACATGTGATGGATCTGGCTGATATTTCCGAAGCATACTCACATGAAACACGTCATGCACCCCGGACAACTGCGGCGGTAAGGCTAACCGATAAGCAACCTCACCAATCCTCTCAAGGATTTCAAAAGGACCAATAAACCGAGGGGATAACTTCCCATTCTTCCCAAATCTCATCAAACCTCGCCTAGGTGATATCTTCAGAAAGACATGATCACCTACCTCAAACGCCAAAGGCCTCCTCCTACGGTCAACATAAGATTTCTGCCGACTCTGGGCTGTAACAAGCCTCCTACGGATAAGCTCAACTTTCTCCGTCGTCTCCCTAACTAACTCCGGACCCAACAAAGGTGCATCACCCACATCGGCCCAACAAACTGGAGACCTACACGGTCGGCCATACAAGGCCTCAAACGGTGCCATACCGATGCTAGACTGAAAACTGTTGTTGTAGGCAAACTCTACCAAGGGCAAGTGCCTCTCCCACGTCCCACTGAAATCAAGGACACAACCCCGAAGCATATCCTCGAGGATCTGAATAGTACGCTCGGACTGCCCATCAGTCTGAGGATGATAAGCCGTACTAAAGGTCAACTTAGTACCCAAGGCACTCTGCAAACTCTGCCACAACCTAGCAGTAAAACGAGGATCTCTATCTGAGATGATCGTCACTGGGACCCCGTGCAATCTCACTACGTCCCGAACATACAAATCGGCAAGATGATCCACCGAATCTCTCACGCGCATAGGAATAAAGGGCGCCGACTTAGTCAACCGGTCTACAACCACCCAAATAGCATCACTACCCCGCTGCGTCCTCGGAAGACCTACAACGAAGTCCATAGTGACATGCTCCCACTTCCACTCGGCAATAGGCAAGGGTTGCAACAAACCCGCTGGCCTCTGATGCTCGGCCTTCACTTGCTGGCAAGTAAGGCACTTCGATACGAAAACCGCCACATCTCTCTTCATACCCCGCCACCAAAACTGGCGACCCAAATCCTGATACATCTTAGTACCTCCCGGATGCACCGCAAGGCGCGAATGGTGAAACTCTCGGAGTACCTCCTCTCGGCAAGACTCCGGTACAAACAAACGGTCTCGGTATCTCACACTCAGGTCGGGACACACCATCAAACCCTTCTCAACTTTCCCACTGGAGATCTTCTCTCGGAGGGATTCTACCTCAAGGTCACCTCTCTGTGCCTCTGACACTCTAATCACAAGCGTAGGCTGTGCAACAACAGAAAACAAGGCCGCAGCCTCAACAGATTCGCCCAGTAGCAAATCAAACTCACCAAGTGCTCCCAACATCTCCCATTCCCGGATGGCTATACTAGCTACATCACTAATGGTCTTCCTACTAAGGGCGTCGGCCACAACATTGGCCTTTCCCGGATGATAATGCAACTCAAAATCATAATCTTCGATGAACTCCATCCATCTCCTCTGCCTCAGATTCAAGTCTTTCTGTGTAAACAGATACTTCAAACTCTTATGGTCCGAGAACACCTCGAACTTCTCACCATAAAGGTAGTGCCTCCAGATTTTCAAGGCAAAGATTACAGCTGCTAACTCTAGGTCGTGTGTGGGGTAATTCTTCTCGTGTATTTTCAATTGACGTGAGCCATAAGCTACCACTTTCCCCTCCTGCATCAACACACAACCCAAACCCTCTCGTGAGGCATCACAATAAGCCGAATAACCCAACCCTCTCTCCGGAATAATCAACACCGGAGCGGTGGTCAATCTAACTTTCAGCTCTTGGAACGACTTTTCACAAGTCTCACTCCACACAAACTTGACTCCCTTCCGAGTCAGTCTAGTCAACGGTGACGCTAACCTGGAGAAATCCTTCACAAACCGGCGGTAATACCCAGCTAATCCCAGAAAACTGCGGATCTCGAACACACTCTTAGGCTGTGTCCAATCTTGCACTGCCTCAACCTTGGATGTATCAACAGACACCCCTTCCCCGGATACCACGTGGCCTAAGAATTTAACTTCCCTCAGCCAGAACTCACACTTCCCAAACTTGGCATACAGCCTATGGGCTCTAAGCAACTCAAGCACCACTCTCAAGTGTTCCTCGTGCTCCTCCTCAGAAGGCGAATAGATAAGGATGTCGTCCACAAAGACGACCACAAATCGGTCTAAGAACTCCTGGAAAATCCGGTTCATCAAGTCCATAAAGACTGCCGGTGCATTGGTAAGCCCGAATGGCATCACCAGAAACTCATAATGGCCATACCGCGTACGGAATGCCGTCTTCGGAATATCCTCTTCCCTGACCCTCAACTGGTGGTAACCCGATCTCAAATCTATCTTAGAGAAACAACGGGAACCCTTCAATTGGTCAAACAAATCATCTATACGGGGCATAGGGTACTTATTCTTAACCGTAGCCCGATTCAACTTCCGGTAGTCAATACACAATCTCAAGGCACCATCTTTCTTTTTAACAAAGAGGGCCGGTGCTCCCCACGGCGAAACACTAGGGCGAACAAAGCCCTTATCGAGCAATTCCTGGAGCTGAACTTTCAACTCAACCAACTCTGCTGGAGCAAAACGGTAAGGTGCCATAGAAATCGGCGCCGTGCCGGGCACTAAATCAATAGAGAACTCAATCTCTCGGTGAGGTGGCAAACTAACAAGATCTTCGGGAAAAATATCCGAATACTCACAAACCACCCTTGGCAACACAATCTGTGTCTCAACACACTCACTACTCTCAAAGCTAGCGAGTAGACCACTAAGCTCACTTCGCCCTCGCGAATCATACCCCGGTGGCAAAACACTACCAACCCGGTCTCCCAAGAAATGGAACCACTCCCCGCTCAAGGTACATAATGTGACCCTCTGGCGGTAGCAATCAATAACAGCCCGGTATGACGATAGCCAGTCCATACCCAAAATAACATCAAAACCCTTCATGGGCATGACAACAAACGGAAAAGCAAGCCTATAATCGGCGACTTCTATATCACACCCTCTAACACCCTGTTTCAGGATCAACTCACCACCCAAAGGCGATACCACACAAATAGGAGATGCTAACTGTGCTAACTCCAATTCCAAAACAGATGCAAATGCAGCAGATACAAAAGAATGAGATGCACCCGTGTCTATCAACACATTAGCAACCGAGTTGCAAAACAGAAAAGTACCTCTCACTACTGATGGAGCTGGTACTAAATCCTGCGCGGTAACAGCATACACGCGCCCCGTAGGCCCCTGGTCTACCTGCTCACCTCTCGGAGCAAAAGACTGCTGCACAGACTGGGATGACGAAGCTCCCGGATTGGCCCTCGAGGCCTGCACAGACTGAGCTGGCTGAAAACCCTGCGTCTGCCTAGAACCAGACGCTCCCGAAGTGGCACTCAACTGCGGGCAAAACCTCTTTAGGTGCCCAGGCTGTCCACACTGATAACAAGACAAGGGTTGCCCCCTGCCTGAACTCTGACTCTGCAGTCTGGCTGAAGAAGAAGCAGCTCTCTGACCTCCACCCTTCTGCGGGCAAACAGAAACCTTGTGACCCAACTGGCCACACTTGTAACAAGTAAACTCCCCCTGACCACCTCTCCCGGAGCCTGTACTAGGGACTGGGAAGGTCGATCTAGCAACACCACCCTGCGACTGCTGAGGGTTAGAACCCCTCTGCTTCCTGCCATCACCCTGACTATCCTGGTTCCTCTTGGAGCCTCTCTGCCCCTCATCCTCCTCCTGCATCATAAGCTCCATATGAGCTGCAGCATCTACTAGGTGTCTATACTCTCGGATATATGACCCACCAACCCTCAACTTGAGGCCCCGCCTCAGCTTCCGCTCAAACTCATAGCAACGGCGTTCCTCAGACGCCACCAGTTCAGGTGCAAACCTGGACAAACTAGTAAAGGTAGCCTCAAACTCGGCCACAGACAAGCCCTGCTGATTAAGCCGGCTAAACTGATCCCTCAGCTTCTCCCTAGCCACTGCCGATAAAAACCTCTCCTGAAAAGCATTTATAAACGCCTCCCAAGTACCACCAACCCGAGCCTTCTCATACTTCCACCATTGACCCGCATCTCCCTTCAGTTGGAAGGATGCCAAGGTCACTTTCAGTGCTCCGTCTTCGATGCCTAGCATCTCGAACGTCTTACTCATTTGCTCTAGCCATTCATCAGCCTTCAGTGGCTCCTTCGGATCCCCAATAAACTCATCCGGATTACACCGGAAGAACTCCCTCTTCAAGAAGGAAGGCCCTGCCTCAGCTGCCTGATTCCCAGCTCTAAGAATATCTAAAGCTCCTGCTATCTCTCTGGCCAAGGCACCCATGGCCTGCTGACCCACTGGCTCGGCCACATTGGCCTGACCAACTCCCTCCTGCACTGCCGGAATCTCACCCGGTAACGGTACTTCCTGCCTCGCAGGTCTACCACGCCTAGCACCTCTTCCTCGTCCTGACATCCTAATAAAGGGAACACAGAACATTAGCACATTCATAAATGTGCCGAAACTAAACACTCACGTCCTAATGCATGGACAACTGTAATTCATTCCACATAAGCACATAAACACATAAGCACTTACGAATTTCATTTCCGGATAATGATAGTCCTGAGGCGTTACTAGAGTTCCGGTTAGAAACAGCATTGATCAAGTACTTTTCCAACAAGACTCCCAGAAACCCAAGGATCCAATCAACATCCTAGAAATTAAATCCCATACCCACATAGTCACATAAGCATGTTATCAAGTAAGCACATAGCATATGATACTACATCTAAGTCTCTATCAAGCGAGACAAACCCATTGTGATCCTAATCACTTCCCACGTACCCAAAGTATTCGAACCCGGTACGCTCTGATACCAAGTTGTAACGCCCTCAAAATAAAAGCAATAAACCCATCAAATAAGACATTCATTAACATATGAAATAACCACATTCTTCTATTCATCAGTGTTTCATTACAAAAGTATTACATGTTAACAACAAAAGCAAAATGCCCTACGGGCTTACAGCTTTCCAAGTTAACACTTGGTTACAACAAAGAGTACTATCTCATACACATTAAGCCCTTGGCTTATATTTACATGTAATACATCAAAAGTAAAACGACATCATTATGTCCGCCTCAAGCCTCCCAAGCTATGTCCTTGGAGGTGGCATGCTTCCTGCACCTGAAAATGATATCCCCATATAGGGTGAGCCACAGCCCAGTAGAAATATACTAAACCAACCATGAACAATGACTAAAACATTAGCAATTGATAGATGGCCAACACTGATACATTCACATATTTATGTCATACGACTTATGAGTCCAAGTTTCCTTTCATTTTCCCTTTTTCAACAGATAGGCATATAAGCACTACCCACACTCTCAACAGATATGTATAATAACAATATCCACATTCTCAGATAAGCAAATAAGCTATATCCACATTCTACAACAGATATGTATAATCACAATATCCACAGATAAGCATATAAGCTATATCCACACTTCACAAAGATAAGCATATGAGCTCTATCTTCACTTCTCTAGACAAGCATATGAGCTGTATCTACGGAGTTCATCCCCTATCTTCTCCCAATACTATCCGGTTTAGAGGTACATCCCCTATCTTCCCCTAAACCGCGGAGTACATCCCCCATCTCCTCCTCTACACATAACGTATACAAACTCAATGGTTCTATATACAATCACTCAATACATACAGTTAATGTATTCTATCAACCGTCAAGTTCCATGACACATTTCATTGATTAGTTTCAGTTTGCCTAATCAACATGCATTGTCTACAACAATCACGACTATCCTCCACCGATAGCCCAAAGCAATTATTTCTAAACAGAAAATAATGCACAATGGATATTCAATCAATATTTCATTTTCCTCTTTCTTCACAATTAATTATCCCAATTAATTATACAATGTAATTAGGCCAATTCCCATAATTAACATTTCAACCCTTAGGTCCCATTTTCATCAATGATTTAACATTCATTCCATTTCTCTAAGCCAAACATGCCTCTAGGTTTATTATGAGTAAAACCCCAACTTTTGTAAAATTGCACAAAAGCCCCAAACTTTTACCAAATTACGAAACCAACCCCAACATCTCAAAATACCAAAATTTAAAGACAAAATTCATAGAGAGGAGTAGGATATTCCTACCTCAAACCCGGAGCCTCAAAGGAGATGAAGACCAAAACCAAAATGCTCCAAAACTCGAAATTTTCAGATCAAAATGAAGCTCTCGACGATCAACACAACTTTTGTGAAGACAAAAGGTGAGTAAACGATCCTTACTAGATCAAATCTAAGAGAGAAGGGCCGATTTAGAGTGAGAAGCTCTGAAAATGGCTTTTTGGAAAAGTAAGAGAGAGAAGAGAAAGCAAAAAGTGATTTGAAGAGTCACAAATTCGGGACTTTAACCCAGGTCTACGCTCGAGCGTAAAACACCCCGCTCGAGCGGCCACTCACAGACTTACGCTCGAGCGGCCAACCTCCCGCTCGAGCGCAGAATGCACTCGCTCAGCACTTTAGCAGAACCAGACCTCCGCTCGAGCTCCCAACCCTACGCTCGAGCGTACAACACTGCACAACAAATACTGGATGGGTGTATTCCCCGCTCGAGCGCCAACACCTCCGCTCGAGCGGACAGGCCAAAAATCTGGGCAACTAGTTTTGGTTTCTAAACTCAACCAACCTGAAACAAATCCACCCAACACATCCCATAACTCAAATATGAAGAAAAAGGAATGTAAACACGATGATAACCAACTACCAACATCCACAGACACATGTCCGGATCACTGTACAACAAGGGTAAACCCGGGATCGCTATATGTATAAAGTGCCAGATGAAGAAAGCCAAAACCGCTTTGACTTCACCCGCACTTTATGTGCTTCATTCTTGGCGGCTGGAAGGGTCCGGTCTTTGAGAAAAAGGATGATTAGGTCCATCCAAGAAGGACCTAGCTCAGCGCAGAGTACTTCTGTTTGTTCGGTTTCCTCAATGCTGGGCCTCGGAAGGAATTCAATCAAAAGAGGGTTGGGAGATGAGCTGTCGACCATAGAAGCAAGGCCGGCCAACTCATCTGCTCAGCCGTTTTCTTCTCGGCCGATCTGTTGAACGCTGATCGCCTGAAATTGCTTGATGTGGTCCCTGACCAGAGCTTGGTACTTCATCATTCGGTCATCCTTTGCCTCGTAAATCCCAGAAACTTGGTTAACCACAAGCTGGGAATCACTGTAAACTATTAGCTCGGATGCTTACATCTGAAGCGCGCTCTTGAGCCCGGCCAAGAGCGCCTCGTACTCGGCCTCATTGTTGGATGCTAGGAAGCCAAGGGTGATAGAATGTTCAATAGTCAGTCCGTCTGGCGAAATCAGAACTATGCCCAGCCCGACACCGTGACGGTTCGAGGCTCTATCAATAAAAAGTTTCCACATTTCGCCAACAAAGAGCTTCCAACACTCTGAGGGGTCTTGAGAAGCTTGAAGGTTAATGGGATCACGGTTGCTCAACTGTTCGGCCTCCAGTTCCGTGCTGAGCGGTTCCACTTTAGCCTCCCTTGGTGATTCGGCGCCGGACTCAGCAAGTTGATCCATAATGCCTAAGTCCGTAGGCGAATCGCCAGGTTACGGTATTATGCCGGCTGCAGGCTCTGTGTTGAGCGGTTCTACTTCAGCCTCCCTTGGTGATTCGGCGCTGGACTCAGCAAGTTGATCCATAATGCCTAAGTCCGTAGGCGAATCGCCAGGTTGCGGTATTATGCCGGCCGCAGGCTCTATGCTGAGCGGTTCCATTTCTTCCCCCCTTGGTGATACGGTACCGGACAGAGCAGGTTGGTCGGTGATACCCAACTCCGTCATCGCATCGCCGGGCGGTAGTGTCGTATTAACTGAAGGCGCCTCGGTGGGGCGCGCAAGTTTCGCGCCGCCAACACCGCCAAGCTGTGGTATTTTGGTAAGGCTTGCATTCATCTCTTCATCTGCCGCAGCAATATTGACCGGGCATACCGAATGAGTTCCGGGTGAGAATTTAGCAACGAAGTCAGCCAAAGTCTGGGCTTTTATGGCAGTGCGCGGCTGGAACTTGATGTCAAACTGTCCCAACTTAACCGCCCACTTAAGAATTCAACCGGAGAAGTCCGCCCGCTCGAATAAAGCTTTGAGGGGGAACTCGGTCAGAACGATTATTGTATGCGCATGGAAATAGTGCGCCAACTTCCTTGAGGCCACCATTAATGCCAACGCAAGTTTTTCTAGCGGCAAGTATCTCGACTCTGCCGGTAACAAGGTTTTGCTGACGTAGAAGATAGGGAGGTGCTTGATTCCTTCCGACCGGACAAGCACGGCACTGACCGCATGCTATGAAATGGCTAGATAAAGGTAAAGTTCTTCTTCGGGCTTCAGTGTTACCAACAGTGGCACCGAAGACAGATACTCCTTGAGCTCGGCCAAAGCCCGGTCACACTCTTCATCGCACGAGAACTTTGACTTCAATGCTTGAAAGAAAGGACGGCAGCGATCTGATGACCGGTTTATAAATCGATTAAGCGCGGCGGCCATTCCGGCTAGATGCTGCACGTCCTTAGCTAAGCTAGGCTGCTTCAATTCTTGTACGGCTCAGATCTGTGTGGGGTCTGCTTCGATGCCTCGGTTCGTGACTAGGAAGCCTAAGACTTTTTCGGATCCCACGCCAAAGGCATACTTAGACGCATTCAGGCGTAGCTTGTGTTTTTTAAGAATGGCAAACATCTCGGCTAAGTCGGACAAGTGGTCTACTTGATACTGGCTTTAACCACTATATCATCAATGTAAGCCTCCATTGTTCGGCCCAGCAAAAGAGCAAACATCTTCGTCACCATTCTTTGGAAAGTCGCCCCAGCGTTCTTCAAACCAAAAGGCATGACTCGATAGCAGAAGAGTCCCCTTGGTGTAGTGAATGAGGTGATCTCTCGGTTCGGGCCATGCATGGTAATCTGATGGTAGCCGCGGTTGGCATCCAAGAAACTGAGCCTGTTATGTCCAGTCGTTAAATCCACAAGCTGGTCAATTCTGGGCAGAGGGAAGCTGTCTTTCGGGCAGGCTCGGTTGATGGTCTTGTAATCCACACAGACTCGCCACTTCCCATTTTTCTTGGGCACCACGACCGTATTTGAAATCCACCGAGGGTAGTGCACTTCCTGAATTGTGCGTGCCTCAAGCAAGTTCTTCATTTCCTCTGCAACTACCTCGGCGTGATGCAGCGCCGATCTCCTTGTTCGCTGAATGACCGGCTTGGCTCCGGGGAAGATGTTGAGGTGATGGCAAATAAAACTCGGATCGAGGCCGGGCATGTCGTAAGGCGACCATGCGAAGACTTCGATATTAGCCATCAAAAACTCAACCATCTCGGTTCTTTCTTGGGCGATAAGGCTTGAGCCGAGCAAGAAGAACTTGTCCGGATTCTCTGTATCAATTCGTACTTCCACCAATTCCTCAACGGCTTTGTCCTCGGCCTTAGTACCCACATTATCAAGGACTCCCCAGTCTTCCGGTTCCTCAATCATTTGGACGAAGCCCTTGGCAGCCCGGCTCCCGTTTACTGCCACGAAGCATTGCTTCGGCATGACGTGATCACCCCAAATCTCTTCAACTGCCCCCATAACCGAGGGGAATCTCATTACCTGGTGGTAGGTTGACGCCACGGCTTGCATAGCGTGAAGCCATCCTCTTCTAAGGATCAGGTTATAAGAAGATGGCACCTGCAATATCCAGAACTCCACCTGCTTGACCACGGATCCCGCTTTGACCGACAGGATAATCTTTCCCAAAGGCCACTTCGGTTGTGAGTTGAAACCAACCAGTGGCGAAGTTGCCGGAGCCAAATCTGTATCCCGGAGCTTGAGCCGTTTGAACGCGTCGTAATACATGATCTCGACCGAGCTTCCCTGATCGATCAAGATCCGTTTGACATCAAATTCTTTGACGCGAAGTGTAACCACTAGGGCATCGTTGTGCAGCGTCTGAATGCGCTCTAGGTCCCTTAAGGAGAAACTGATCACATCTTTCTCTTCGGTCTTCCCCCTTTTGATCGCAGACTGAACCGACAAAATTTCCCTCATGTGTTCTGCCTTCTTGATCATACCGCGGAGCTCGCATACACTCGCCGGTTCTACTATGCCGTGGATGACATTAACAACCCCTTGTGGAGGAGCATCCCGGTCATCCGGTCCCCGCGGATCAACCGGAGCTTGATTTGCCTTCACGCCGCCATCAATGTAAAGGTCCAGGTGTCCGGCTGCGACTAGCTCTTCCAAGTGTTGCCTCAAAGGCAAACAGTCCTCTGTCCGGTGGCCGCGCTCCCGGTGAAACGTGCAACGGTACCGCGGATTGAAGCCCTTCTGTCCGTCGCCCAACTTAGCAAGAAACCGGACATACTCCTCGTCACGGATTTCACTAAGTATGCGATAGATTAGAATCTTAAAGACCGTGGTGATACCTGTCCTGGCCTTCAACCTTCTATTTGCATCGGCTGCGTCATCCCGGGGGTAGTCATCCCAGTCATTCCGACGTCTCCTACCTTGGTTTTTACGATTTGAGCCACGGTCCGATTCCTCAGTGCGGTCATTTGAACGGCTGGACTCTTGTCCGACTGAGTGCACTTTGCTAGCCGTCCTTTTGTCCGCTGCTACCAGAGTTGCCTTTACGGTAGATGCTGACGCATCATCCTCCACTCGGATGTGCTCATTGATGCGCTGGATTAGTTGGCCCATGGATGTCGGCTGGTGCATGGTAAGCGAGTCCCGCAGTCTATGTCCGACCGGGAGACCACGCTTGTATTGTGTGATTGCAAGGTTGACCGGGCAATCCAAGATCTCATTGAAGGTCTCCCAATATATGGAGTTGTATGCCTTTAATGTGTCGCTCGGTTCCATCTTGACACTCAGTAGGTGATCAACTTCCTTTGGTGTTTTGGTGTTAGTTTTGAAGCACGTCACAAAGACTTCGGCCAACTGCTGCCACCTTTCAATGCTCCCCTCCGGCAGCCTCTCAAACCATTTCAAACCCAGCTCGCCCAAACTCGATGGGAAGATCAAACACATAAGAGCGTATTCCACCTATGTCCGGCCATGACCTGTCGAAAATGACTTACATGCATATACGAGTCGATTTTTTCATCGTAGAGCGTGAACTTTGGTTGGTGGAAGCCCGCCGGAAGCAGTGCAATCTCTATATCCACGGAGAATGGAGTGGCACTCAGACTCGCCAAGTCTGTGTCTACAAGGAGAGGCGCGGCTTGGCGGAGTGGAGGCATTCCGACCTCCTCGCTAGCGTGAACCCCATAGGATAGCCGCTGGAACGCTGGCACCCTCTGAGCCTCCCGCCGGCAAGCCCGTTCCTTCAAAACTGCCAGCAAATCCTCTGAGCGAGTGGAATAGGAGTACCTCGACGTCGTCACTGGATGTGAGGGCTAGTAAGTGCTATCTTGTGTGCTGGATTTCCTTACATGCACGTCGGAATCCCCAACCTTGTAACTTCTGGTGATAGAAATGGAAGGAGTGTGCCGCTGACTCTGACTGCCTGAACGGCGGGGTTGGGTGCGCTCACTGTGGTTTCCCTCTCCAGCAACACCCTTCCCTTTGACATGCCGCTTCAGCTCCTCCATCTCTGCCGCCATTCACCGGATGACGGCATCCTGGTCCCTTAGCTTGTGTTCTAGACGTCTGGCGTGCGATTCTCTCCGCCGCCAATGACCGTCTGGACTCCGTGAATGACCATAACTTCATCCGCGCTTATCCCGTGTGTGTCTTGAGTGTCCTCCTGGAGAAGTCTCCAGGTCCGCCATCGGAGGAATGATAGTGGGAGGGTTATGTCCTTCTCTCTGTCTGCCCGACTCCGGGGTAACTCCGTCGACGGCGGACAGCGGAATCGCTTCGTTATTCGCCATGGACGGCGATCAGATGAGCTTTGAAGACAAGGTTTTGTCTGCAAAGTTCCCACAGACGGCGCCAATTGTGTGGGGAGCAAATATTCAGGCAAGCCCGCACTCCTTTCTTCCAAGCTCCTGTCTGTCCGATCGACCTGCGAGCATAACGGCAGTGAGCTACCCGGCGGTGTGTGGCCGGAAAGCCCCTCCGACGATCAAGTTAGACACACACATAGGGATAGAGAGAGAGAGAGAGAGGTGTTTATCTCACCAAAATGTCATCTGTCTCGTATGGGAGGCGCAGACTCGCTTATATACCTTTTGTGCCCCAAACCCACTCTCATTAGTCTCTCGACACGTGGTGCTGCTATCCTATCTGTCAGCACAAATCTTGCTGAACATCATCTAATCCCAACTGCCAACCCACTATACTGGGAGCTTGGCAACCGGATTGCAGTATCTCGGCTTCCAACGGCCATGCTGCACTTCAAGCCTAAGCGTTCCAATATCCAAGCTCATTGAGGACCGAGCTCGGCTGCATCCCGGTATAGCCGAGCTCGGGACAGCTCATACTAGTTTGCCACCGGCCTTCCTGCCGAGCTAAATAATGAACCGTGGAACCTACACGCCTTCAATGGCACTGGTCATCCCACTTCACTAGCTTCTACACTATGGAGCCACGTAACTCGAACCGACCACGCCTTGCCTTAACCGAGCAAAACCTTTCAGGATAGGCCCGTTTCACCGTGGACCAAACTTGTTCGGCCCAAATCTGCCCGACCATTTCCACGGCCCAAACCAGACCATAAATCTCCCTCTCACATTCCAATACCTCACATGAGACTGAACCAAATAGAAAATGGAAGATTTCTAGAAGGTAAATCATATCTGTAGTCAACAAATCATGCTTACCAACCATTCATCAACATTATAAAAAATAAAAAATAAAAAGCAAAGTCAAGTTCACATCTGAAGTTAGTATATTATCAATACCTTTTCCACTCTAGCAAAATAAGCATTTTATTACTACCAACCGGGTAACACCTCTGGCTGGGAATTTTAACTAACTTCTAAATGCAAACAGCCAAATAATAAAAGGACCGGTTGTATCATATTTTTGAGCAATAAAGATAGAAAATGAGGATATAGATGTCAACAATATGGCATCAATCACATTAGAATGTCAAAAGCATCAAGACCATGAAAAAGCCTAGCCAGAATAAGGAATATTGTATCAAACAATGACGACTACCAAGTTGCAAATCACCATCTCCTAGCACTTGACAAGACACTCTTCAACTATAGCAATAAATGTATCAACCAACAAATACAAGAAATTGCTAATCACCATCTCTTTACACTTGACAAGATACCTGTTAATAAGCATGCCATTCAAACACATTGCCGGCCAAACATCAGGATTGTGCTTTCAATAGTGTAACATCATTATACGCACCTTATTATTTGATACGTTAAGATTTCATCAAGCAAACTTGCACACTTCAAAGAGATGTTCAGAAGAGCTGAATAAACACAGCAATTTTAAGTTTGGTAGTGATTTGTACACAGATCCTTCTCATGAACCCAAAACAAAGAACACATATATTTAATCACCTAAATTAACACACAATGGTTCACATGCATTCATGAAGGTTTTGCACTACCAAACACTAACTGAATTATTCTCTTTGGACTTCAACCAGCTGCACAAAAACATATGATCCTATCTGTAAGTTACACAGGTAGTAGTGGTGATGATATACGCTGATAGTAAAAGAAAATTAGAATAGCAAAACGATTGAATTGGGGTGGGGGCAGCAAAAATATTTATATGACATGACAACAAAGAGAACATAAAATTTCATAAACTAATATATAGTATGGGATCTTATTCTTAGCACTATGTAGTTTTAAGAATCCACTTACAAACAATAAACCACAAGAAATACAACTCATGCTGCTTTTTGTTGTTGTTGTTGTTGTATTTTTTTTTTTTTTTTTTGGGGGAGGGGTGGAGGGGATGAGAAAATAGAAAAAGATTGTCAGAGGTTCTTATCAGAATTAAAAGTTGTCATATCAAACATGTGCAAGATGGTATGTAAGACATTTAGAGTTTCTGTAGAACAAAAAAAGTGAATATGGCCCAGGCAATTGGCCCATTTTCAACTAAATTCCTTTTGTCCCTCAGGTGTGCCACTGCATGAGTTTAATTGCAGTTATAAATGTGTTGTTGTGCATGCATATTCATGGGCATTTTTCTAGAATGAATTGCATCATCTTACCAGAGTTGCAATTGAACTGTCCGATCTTCCAGATACATTGTCTTTGATAGAAAATCAATACCAATAGTAGCCTGAATTACAATTTATGATGCATAAGTGCATCTATGAGATTAGAGATGAGAAAAAAAGGAAAGGCATAGCAGAAAAGCATATTCTAGAATAGTAACAACTAACAAGATATACATAAGGAGACTTATTATTTGGCACCACATAATATCCAAAGTCAATTTGCTATTTTGGAAGGAAAAGAATAGAGTCACAAAATTAGCTTTTAATCAAAACAATTAGAACAAAATAGAAGCAACTAAAATAAGTCACAATGACTGCAGTTTAGCATTTGTAATTGAGAAAAATTGTATGTGCCCATGTTGACACATGGCACTCGTTGAATGCGCCATGACATCACATTATGGCTTCTACAACAAACCCCATGTGTCATGTGTCACTTTAGGGTGATAGACACCTGGAACATAAGCAAACACCCTGAGTGACTCTCGCGCTCGCCAAGATCGGAGTTGGCTATCTCGATTGCCAAGCTAGTCAATGACCCCACCAAACTAGCCAAGATCCCTCACATCAAAGCTCACTAAACAATTAACTCAATTGCCTAGCTCACCAATAGCCCCACTGAGGTTGTCTCGATCTCCACCTTAAAGTCGAGACAATCTCATGATCACCTGGCTGGGAGCAAGGCTCAGGTGCATGCTAAGGAAAACTATCTTTGGGGTGAGACAACCTCATGATCACTTGACTTGTGGATTGAAGGCTAGAACTCAAACTTCGTTCAAGCGCTTGCCAAGCCTTTCCCCTTTCGAGCGAGACACGATCGGACTAGTCTTAGAGAGAGAGATAGGGTTTTGACCAAGACCTATCTTTATGTTGTCTTGACACAACTAGAAAGGGATGCATCATTCCTACCCTCTAACCTCATGCGATACACCTCTATGCCCCCCTTCATTTGGCCTAGCCAAGGGGGTTGCGCCACGTGTGTTCAACTGAGCTGGCTCCCCTGGCTTGCCACCCTATATAAAGGGGATCTCCATATAGGCCTCACGTATAATTATCTCCAACAATATTCTTGTTCTTTAGTGCATCATTACCACCATCTCTCTTCCCCTGCTAAGGTTGTCCTTAGTAAGATATGAAAAGGTAAAATAAAAAAAATAAAAAAAAAAAGCTGCTATTTTTACAAATATTTATTTGCTATGTGTATAAATATTACATCCATAAATAATCAAGTTAATTAAAACTAACAGTAATTTAACGGTTTTTTACAGATGATATCATATTAGTGGATGAGATTAGAGAAAGAGTTAACACTAAGTTGGAGATTTAGAGAGAAGCACTTGAATCTAAAGGATTTAGGATAAACAGAACTAAGATAGAATGCACGGAGTGTAATTTTTGTAATAGTAACAACAAAAACAGAGAAGTAAAGATTGAGAATCAAGAATTACCTAAGAGTGAACTTTTTCATTATTTATGATTGATTATCACAACAGCTGGGGAGATTGGAGTAGATGTGATTCATAGAATTAAGGTAGGGTGGTTTAAGTGGAAGAGTGCGTCTGAGGTACTGTGCGATAAATGAGTATCCACTAGATTAAAAGGAAAGTTCTATAGAACAGCTATTAGACCAGCGATGTTATATGTGACAGAATATTGGGCAACTAAGAAATAACATATAGATAAAATGAATGTTGCTAAAATGAGGATGTTAAGGTAGATATATGGTAAGACTAGAAAAGACAGAGTTAGGAATGAGTATATTCGTGAATGGGTGGAAGTAGCACCGATAGAAGATAAGTTGAGATAATAGATTGAGATAGTTTGGCCATATACAATGGAGATCAACAGAGGCAGTAGTGAAGAGATGCGATACAGTGATGGTAGAAGGAAGTATTAGGGGAAGGGATAGACCTAGATTGACGTGGGTTAGTATAGTAAATAGATATATAAATCTCCTTAATTTGATTAACCAAATAGCCTTTGATAGAGTCGAGTGGAGAATAAGGATTCATGTAACCGACCTCATTTGATGGGACTTAAAACTTGGTTTGGTTAACAGTAATTTAACATTAAAAACAAAAAAACAAAATTTAAATCAATCAAAGACTATATATGTGTTGCATTAGGCTCCATGAATCATTAAAAGCAAGCCTCTCAACTTAACAAATGTGGTTTATCAAAAAAAAAAACTTAACAAATGTGGTTTTATCAATGTTGCGTTGTCAACTTAACAAATGTGCAACCCACAAGAATGGAAGAAGCCTTTCAAGACTCCATTCACAAGAATTGAAAGTCTTGTAGTAAAAATACATAAGCAAATCCATCACTTCCATCTCTACGAGTGTTTGGGACCTAGAAGTCAGGTGAAGCACAAGCTTTATCAAAGCGAAGTGCATGTTATAGATATTGCATAATCTTTTACGAGAATGAGAAATTCATTGTATATTTTATCTACTACCCAATGGCATTTTGTATTTTTATATGAGATTATTACCTCCTAGCACATTACATTGTTCTTCATAACTTGGATCATATCAACAATTTTAAATAAATCAAATTCAAATCAAGCAATTAAACAACTAAAAAAAATTTAAAGTTGAAAAATAAATACAAATGTGGAGTAAACTGAACAGAAGGAAAAATTGAAGATTTCATTGAAAAGTGCATTACAAAAGTTGGGGCTTCAGCCCGGGTACAATTTCATCATAGTGGAAAGCAAAATCAAGTAAATAGATCATCTAACTCGGCATCCAAATCAACCTGAATATCACCCACTGGTAGCTCGGCTATGAGGTTAGCCGCTTGGTTGGGCTTGGTTGAAGGCACCTCGTTACGTACAGCATTCAAGGGGGGACTGGAGTCCACTGGAGAAGGGGAGGTAGACTGGCGGCTGAGCTAGGTGTTGGAAACATTCTCAGGAGTTGGGACCTCTTCCTCCCCCTCCTGAAGAAACTTTTGTTGGACCGCATTAACATAGTCTGCCATGTAGCCCGGTATGAAGTGGGGAGGGGGATTCAGGAAGACGTCGGAGTCGTGTCAGCAATCGAGCTTTTCAGCAGCGGCTTTCCAACCGCACTTGAAGAAAATATCCTTCGCAACTTTGCACCGCTGGACGTACATCTCATCTCCTTCCTTGAAACCTTGGTCTTCAGCGTCCTGCATCTTTTTCTTTATGTCATCTAGCTTGGCCAGCTCGCATAAGTAGCGATCTTTTTTCTCGGCTAACGCCTTTTGCCTGTCAACTTCTGCCATACTGACCAGTTTGGTGTGTCTTGAATTTTCGACCTCCAGTTCGGCCAGCTTGGCCTGTGCATCCTTCAGCTCGGTTGCTTTGGATTCTGCCTTAGCGGCGACTGACTGTGCCATCTTCCTGAGCTCAAGAACTCGTTTGTGAGTTACTTTGCTTTTTTGCCGGGCCTGCATTGTTTAGAGCGGTTAGGAGACAACCAATACACTCGGACCGTACAAAATGTTCAAAGTTCGAGGGGATTTTTGGGGCTTAACAGAATCATTGATTTGGAGGCCGAGCAAATAACCTTCAGCTCGATCAAACCCTCATGCCGCTTCATGTCAGCAGGAAGGCAGACGCTCTTTGCTAGGTTGAAGGCCAACAGATGGTCCTTCTCGGCGCTGACAGAGTCCGAGGCCGTAATAGCTCGGCCCCTGAATATGGATGTTGGCGTCCAGACTAGTGGGAAGGGAGATCTTGAAGAGCCAGGACGGTTGCGGCCTTGGGAGATTGTTGTTTCTTGGAGCTCAGTTTGGGATGGCTCGTCCTCATCCCTCAGGTTTTGTGTGTGCAATCGTTTGCTGGGCCGAGATGAAGTAGCTCGGGTTGAGGGAAGGGCTATTACTGCTTCATGTGTCTGAACAGCTTGTGGGACCTCGGTCTGAACATCAACAATGGGAGTGGATGTTTGTTTTATGATTAGGGCTCAAACAGCTCGGCGCTTGGCCATTTCTTGCTCTTCGGTTAAGGGAATAAGGTTGATTTGTGGCAAGTTTGGGTTCGGCTCTGGAGATGGTTCCAGAAGAAAGTCAGTTACTTTGACCTTCCTCCTTCCACTATATCGGTAGGTCAGTTCGAAGTTGAGTAGCTCGGCCCAACCTCGATTGCGGTATCGAAGCGCGGCACGAAGAGCATCTAGGTTGGGGTATTGGTATTGTGACTTTAGCTGGTTCAAGTCTGCATAAGAAGAAGGGCAACGGTTAGTGCTGTGTAAAAGTTATAAACAACAAGGGCAAAAAAAATAGACAAACTAAGCCGATGTATTCATACCGGTTGTTCCTTTATTCCAATTAATACTGTAGCCCGATATCTGGGCTTCCTGGTCTTCAAAATTGCCAGAAACCCAGAAGAAGTCGTCGTCATTCACGTCTTTGTCCGGTGTATTTTTAATTGTTTTCTCTCGGCGTCTTCTTATTCTTAAATAATGCACCCAGTCGTCTTCATTTTGGCCGAGTGAGTATTGATGGAATAGCTCGGCCAAACTGAGGTTGAGGCCAAGTCGGCGGTTTAGTTCGGCAATGCCGTTTATTATTCTATATGAATTTGTGGAAAGTTGGATGGGGCAAAGCCTTGTCTGCCTAAGGAATTCACAAAGGAGAGGTTGAACGGGAAATCGAAGACCGGCTTCTACAATGGATATTATGGTAAAGGAAACAAAGCCCGGTTTTCCCAAGGGCGTGGTATCTAGTTCGGCTAATGAGAGATGTACATCATCAGGAATGTGATAGTCCTTTCAAAACTCGGCTATCGCCCCAGGTGAGTCCACTAGGAACCGATATTTACCCATTTAACTTAAGTTGTAAATAAATTAAGCCTAGCTCGGCGCGACTGAGGCTTTGGTTGGCTCGGCTAAGCAAAGCTGCCTAGGGGTAGGGTGCAAGGGCATGCTTGGCCAACCTAGTCAAGTCTGCAAAGTGGAAATAAGAAGTGTTATGCCCAGACAACTGGACCGGACTAAGTAAACAGTCAATTTACAAAAAGAATTATAAAAGCTTAGCTCGGTCACATACAGGAAACGGGGGGGTTTTCAGTTCGGTCGAACAGAAAGGCTAACACAAGACCTTTAGCTCAGTTGGAGGTCAATTTCCAGTGTTATATCCAAGTGCTTAGTTCAGTCGTGATCAAGACTACAAGTTTCCTAAACAACACCTAGCTTGGTCTTAAAACAACTTGGGATTTGCAAACAAGTATCTAGTTCGGTCAAGTGTGCACCTATCACAAACAAGTTCTTATCTCGGTCGTGGTATTTTATTGGATCAAAGAGGATTGCATTCAAGATTGATTAGAAGAACCCAGTCAAGATACGATTGAGGTCTGGGCGTGTGGTTTTTGGGTTTGTGGTATTTCTTCAAACATTCTAGTGTATATCTAAACACATGTATATATATTTCTATGCTATGCGTACGCATGGAGAAAACAAAGACGAAAGAAGGATTTAAGCCACTTACAGTCGCAAAATGAGAGATCAAAGATCAACACAGTAAAAATGCTTGCTGGAGCGCAGGTTTTGCAGATGTTGTGGTCGTGAAAATGAAAGCTCAGAAACGCGAAGAGTAAGAGAAGATGAATAGTGGAGTGTTTTTCAAAATAAGGGTACTTTTGTATAAAACACACGAAATGGGAGGGACTGTTCAAAATTTTCAGAGTACGAAGACGGCTGTGACAGCTATACTTGGCCAATGAGAGCTACCCATGTGTCCAAGGGAATAGAAAATGATTCAGAACGTACAAAGTAATTGAAAAGACGTTTATGAACCGGATTAATTGGTAGCCCGATAGAAGGTAGGCTCGGTTGGCTTGAATGTTTTTAGCTCGACTGAAGAAGAATAATCCCAAATCATGCGTTGCAGATGGCATTAAGGGACAATTGAGAGGGAGTTTTTATGTGAATTAGAGCCGAGCTCAAATATGGTGTAGTGAGGGACCGAGCTATGGGCCGAGCTAGGTCTAGGTGTAGTGAGGGACTGATCTATGGGCCGAGGTGAATGGGCTTCGTGGTTCTTAGTTCGGTCAGAGATAGCTGCGGGTAGCTCGGTCGGGGTATCCCAGACTGAGATAAATAGGCGTTGACCGAGCTAGGTACAGCCTGTGGAAGCACCGAGCTAAGCGTGTTTGAGGTGTTAGCTCAGTTGATTTGTCATACTACCGTGGTAAAACTATTTCACTTGGTTAAAGCAGTGAGGATGGTGTTAAAGGATAACCATTATCCGTTAGAAATGTGATTCCTAGGAGGACTCTGCATTGAAGAATAAGAGACCTACTAGGATTGTGCCACGCGGAATTCTTAAAAGCTCATAGCAGGGCCTATGTAGAGGTATCATAATTTCTACTCTAAAAAACACAGAGCTTTTTATCTATTGTCTATTTGCTGGCTTAGGCATCAGAGAGGTATCCGGCACACACCCATTGGCTAGCTCACGTTTGTGTTTTCAGGAAGTAAAGTGACGACGTTTGGAGGAGTGCAAACTTGATCAACAGGATTATACAAGAAGATTATTTCGTGCTCGTACATTGTGTATTTTGAAAGTAGTTTTGGAGATTGAAAGTTTGGAATGATTTGATATTTTGTTATAGTTGAGTAAATGTGTGTGAGAGAAAAAAGTGATTGAGAAGGAGAGGAGAGAGAAAAAGTGATTGATTGATAAGTAAAAGAGAAAAAGTAATTTCGAAAATTGTTTTGAAAAATTTACAAATCAAACAGATTTTTTAAAAAAAAATTCTCAAAATCACTCTACAAATTCAAACCAAACATGGCCATCATATCTATTGGAGCAAAGTGAGAAAGTGACATATATCTAGGCATCATACAAGGTTTTAAAAGGCACTATCCTAACATTACATTCAGAGGGGTGAGGACTCTACTTTTCAGTTTTTATTTTTTAGTCATTTAAGTAAATAAACAAAGGAAGTTTTTGTTTCGGTCAGAACAATTTTATTTCTTAATCTTTTCAATAGAAAGATTATTCGTCTGAGTTGATGAATGATAATTTCATTTATATAGTATTTGGGTTATTAAAATGAATAAAATATTAACTATTTAGCCTTTCTAAGATAATAAGAAATATCATAATGATTTTATTTATAATACATTTTTTATTATTCTTTTAGTTACCGGAACGTAACTATTATGGTAAATGATCACTTCATTTCAATAAACTAAACAAAAATAATTTGGACCCCCACAGGGGAGGGACCCCCACCACTCCTTCTGGCTGTGATTGGCCATCTTTTTTTTTTTTCCTCCAATCATCAACCCCCACGTATGTGTGGAGGTGATGGGGGTGGTGATTGGAGGGAGTTTCAATCACTTCTCTAAATTAAATAGAACATTAGCATGTAAAATTGTTTCTTTTTTACCAAACAAAACATAGGAATATATATTTCAAGAAAATAATCATTTTATTCCAACCTTAATTCTAAAAGTAAACTAAACGCTATCCAAAGGACTAATCTCATACATGAGAGTGTATTATTTGGTTCGAGCCACAACCCTTTTCCTTATTTCTCTCCTACGATTTTGAAGAATTTTTTTAAAAAAGAAAATACATAAACAATAAGAGATTTTTACAGTCTAGCTCTAGCTCCGATCTATCTTAGTGGACTTGATGTTAACTTTTGGACAAGTCATTTTGAATTTGTGTGAGTGACATAGAGAAAAAATGTTGAAGCTTAATCTAGCTGTGGCCTATATAATCCTGTGAGTTTTAGCTTTAAAAAAATAATTTTTGGTTAAAAATAAAATTAAAAAAAGAAGAAGTTGATATTAGAAAAAATAGTTGTTTCATTCATCCTTAACTATTTGACTTGTCTAAATAGCTTTCAAAATGATTAAAATAAGTTTTTAAAATAAAAAATAAATTTATCAAATAACGATTTTTTTTTTTTTAACCACAACCAAACGAAGTAAATTGCATCAACATGTGGACTAAATTGCATCAACATGTGGACTAAGCTCAAAAGCATAAAGGTTTGACAATCTCACTAAGTTCATGCATAATATGATAGGGCATTGTGTTCAGTGAACCACTTGTTGTAACTCTAGAATTCAATTCTTGAAATCTGTCATGCTAAGTACTGTTTGGTGTAGCTGTTAAAACAAATTATACATTATAACTTAACAGATTATACATTATGATTTTAATCAGAAGCTGTTAATCTGTTTGATATAACTGTTGGATTATAGATTTAAGTTGCTAAATAGTGTTTGTTAAATAAGTTGTAAATTAGCTTTTTCAATTAATTTTTATTTTTTATTATTCACTATTTGTCTACATTTCTCATAAAAAATAATAATAATATTTCATAGTCCATTTGTGTCTTTTTTTATTTTTAAAAAAATAAAAAATAAAAAAATCTAAGAGTATAACCGTGAATTAACATATCCACAGCAAAAGCTGACAATCAGAAATAAGGGGTGAGCAGTTTCTCAGAATCATCTTTTTTTACTTAAAATAAGTTGTTAGAATCAGAAGCTGTTTGAAATAAGTTTAACCAAACTGTGACGCCCCGGTTCTACACTATTAGTTGCAGTCAAGGGAGAGTCACTAACGAGTCCTATTGTCAATAACCAAGTAAGATTACAGATCGCCGGAGGAGTCAAATTAACCTCCCTTCTAAGTCCAGCTTTCTTAGGCAGCGTACTACCCTTTTGACAGATCTTAAAAGGCATTGACACAAGGTCTCATAAGCAACGATAAGGTTCATACATATACGTAGAATATAAATACATAACAATCACAAATATGCTTAATTCAAAAGTTTGTTCCATTACATTACATCCCAAAAGAAAGTTTAAATCTTCACATGAGTCTTACAAATTATCAAAAAGAAATTTCTAACTTTCTTAAGATAGCCAAAAGTCTTCGAAGGTTTCAGGCTCGTCGTCTCCAGCTATAAGTTCATCTTCGTCACCTGGCATGATACGCCGTGAGCTTTGAATGCCCAGTAAACACACACACACCCCCGTCCCTTTTTCCCTAGTCCAATACACAATCACAAATATAATATCAAGTAGTAAAGCATGATACTCAAATAAATGAATAAAGGGTTACAAGTTAGATGTTAGTAAACTAGAAATCCCCCATAGAGATTTCGTCCTCCCAATCACAAGAATCGGACGCGGATTATTCGGTATGCCCCCTCTTTTGCTGCTTTGTTGCAGAACTAATCTCGGATGCCTACCAACAGTTATATACCGCGTAGCGCCAACCGCAGGGCCTCAAAAGAGACGGTAAAATAGGACCTTGCCCGAATCCCTCCTCACACCAAACCACCTAGGGTCCGAATACAACCGCTCCGTTCAAGGGTTCAGAAAATCACTTGCGCAAGACTTTAACTTCCAAATAGGGAACGCATCCCAACAATCCATATATCACATATTTTCATCTTTTCATTACTCAGGTGATCGAAAATCCAATACCATCCCAATTAAGTTTTCCGTTGAGTTAAATGTTTTAAATTAAGGTTAGACAACTTAACAAGATAATAGTATCCACACAAGCATGCATCAATAAGATGAAGAAAATAAAGAACATAATTATAACACATATAATATCATGCCAAGATATAATCATAAGCTAATAAACATTTTCATGAACACAAGGGCATAAGACATCAAACACAACAGAATTTTCCAAATTCAATATCACATAAGGATTAGAATGAAAGGACTATTTTAGGTTTTTCACCGGACTCGTCCTTCCTGTGGTTCGTAGAGAATTTGATCTAGTTTCTAGAACATATTTCGGAAATGGGATAGTTTTTCTAGATTTTAAGTTATTTAGAAAACATTCCAGCGCTGTCCAGGTTTGTCGATCGTTACGAAAATTTGATTTTCTTGCAAACCGCTCACTGGTTTTCTATGAAACCAATTTTAGTTGAAAGCTACTCCTTAAGGAAGATTTTGACATAAAATAAAGGTCCAGAATAATTTTATACATTTTTCTAGAATTTTTGAAAGTGGACTGCCAAAACAGATTTTAGGGTTCAATGCCCAAAACAAGAAGGTTTATGAGAAAATGGGTCCAGTAAGGGAAAATTTTTGTTTCTTTTGTAATGACAACATGCTAACTAACATCTATTAAACTCAGAAAATTTGCTTGAAAGCGTGCCTTTGGAAAGTTTGAGAGATTAGTATGAAAAAATATGGTTTTGTGCCGAAATGGGGGAAGATACAAGAGAGGTAGAATCAATGCTCAACTCTTAGTATTTTTAACACAAGTAACTCATCAATAACACATCTGAAAAAATTATTTAGAACCCTTAAGAACATGTATTTGAAAAAAGAAAATGAAAGAGAAGGTTGTGTTGTGGCTTACTTGCTAAGCTTTGAACAAGATGACTCTCTTTTTCCTTCCTCTCCCTCCCAAGACTTCTCTCTTGCTCTCTTTCCTCTCAAGACTCCTTTCTTGCTCTCCTTCCTCTCTTCTAGCCGAATGTGTGTGTGTGTGTGAGTGTGTTGTTGTGCTTGCCAAGCTAGGGGATGGTGGTATTTATAGGCAAATTTTGGTGTAAAATGTCATAAAAGCCCACTAGTTGGAAATGGATGGAAATGTTAGGATTTGCTTGGAGTCTAATGGGATAGGAGTGATTAGGGAGCTTAATCATAGGATTAGGCAACATCTAGTTGATTTCTAGTTAAAATGAAACTAGTATTGGAAACAACATCCTAGGTCTAGGGTGCTAGGTTTTGAGTTTTCTAGAATACCATGATCATAAATCTTGGAAATTGGCTTCTCACTTCTCCCTAGGATGGCCGGCCATTGGGAAGGGTGATGGGGCTATTTTTTAATCAATTTAGGTATTAGGGGCACATTCCTCAATGTATATATATATAGATATCAATTAATTGATGGTACTTATAGTATAAGGGTACATGTACTAGTTTTTGGGAGTAAATTTTGAATTTAAATAAAGAAGTAAGGGCTTGGAGTTAAATTTATGTATTGGGACCTTACTTATGTAGAATTAAACTAAATTGGGCTAAGGAACCTAATCTGACTAGGATATTCTTGTTTCGATAAAAAAAAAAAAAAAAAAGGTGCTAACCGACAAGATTCGAAATAATTCCAGGAACTGAGGGGCTTAAGTAAATAATTCAAACATTAGGATCTTTAAAGTGAATACATTTTTCAGGAGCTTCACACAAACAATTCAAAATAACTTTTTAAAAGTCAAAAACCATAAATCAACTTAAAAAAATTTCACCAAACACCGCAAATTCCTTAAATTATATAACCCAACTTTTTAGTAAGAGATGCTATAAAGATGGACAAAAGGTGGGCATATCAATCATTGAACCACAGTAGTAGTGTGCTACTTTTAAAGAGAATCCAAAAAATTAAAACAAAACAAAACAAAACCCAAAAAAGAATAAATATATAAAATAAAGAAAAACCAAACACAGTGTGATTTTGAGTTTTTAAAAATAATTTTTTGAATTTTGAATTTATATTTTTATATTTTTAGTGATTTTTAAAAATATTTTAATCAATTTTCTTTTACCTTTTAATCTTGATATACTTAAAATATATAAAATTTGTACAAAAATCTTAGAAAAATTCATTGAATATAACAAGATAGGAAAATGTACTAATTTTTGTATTTGGTAAAAAAAAATTCACAAATATTATACTTGTTAATTGTATCTACATTAGGTGTATCTAAAAAATAAATAAATAAATTGTGTAAAATATTAAAAGAATTCGCTATTTACTAAAAACCCAAAAAAAAAAAAATGCAGAAAATAAAAACTTAATTTTCAAAAAAACAGTGTAAACTTAAAAAGATTTTTAGATTCTAGAATGGAAACACTTTACTACCTAAATACATAGGCTCAATGTTGTAACCAGTGGCATTTATTATCTACACTTTTAGGTTATGTTTGGTTCATAAATTTAGATAGCGATTGAAAAAGAAAAAAAGAAAAAAAGTGTGAAATGTAATTATATTTTATTTAAATTTCACTAAACTTTTCTATTTCTTTTTGTAAATTTTTATCCAAATTCATAAATTAAATAAAGCATTAGTGTTTATAGTTTTTAAGGAAAGTTTTGGCATTAAACTTGTTATGACATAGGGAATTTGATGTCGATATATTTTATGGGACAAAGTTGTGGGGGATTATTTGATGTTTTTATCATGGATATACACTTGATATGAATATATAAATTACTTTTTTTGATGAATTTTGTTCCTATCAAATTTTCAAACTTTTTAATTTAATACTAATGTTTATTTTCATTTACGTTACTATGAGACTTTTCAATTTAATTATTATTCTTGCCTACCTTCAAATCAAAATCCTTAGGTTTTGTTTGTCAACTATATTTTAGTAAAAAAGTTAAAAAATCACTATAAATTGTCATATCACTATCTTTATTTTTCTATACATCTTTTCGTAAAAAGTCAAAAAATTACTAAAATAGTCTGTTCCCAAACAAGGCCTTGGCTTCACCCTAATTGGTTCCATTTAATTTCACTAGCAGTTTTTAAGATTATAATTTTTTTTTATTCACTTAAAAAAAAAAGTGAAATAAGTTAAATATCTTAGCATAACTTTCCATAATATGTTAAAAAAAACAGAAGTTGAACATGTTTGGTTAATTAAGTTGTCAAGTACCTTTTTGTTGTGCAAATATCTAGAATATCATTAAAAGTCTTTTTAATCCACTAAATAAGGCTAAAGAGATGAGATTATTTTTTCCACTTGTATTTAAGGTTTAAACTAAAAAAAAAAATGTAGAATACCATTAAAAGTCTTTTTACTCCATTGACCAAAGAGATGAGACTATTTTTTCCACTCGTATTTAAGGTTTAAACTAAAAAAAGTAACAAATTGTAAATTAAGAAGATCTCAATTTTTTTGGTCAAATAAAAAAAAATGAATAAGTTATAATTTAAAATTCAACCAAGCACCACTAGTCAATTTTTTTAAACAAATACGTTAAATAAGTTGACCTCTAATTATTTTCAAATGAGGGCAATTAAGAAGTCACCGATTTAACTCCCTTACAATGTATCCAATAATAATAATAATAATAATAATAATAATAATAAAATAAATTATACTCAACTCCCTTGAGATTTGGAAAAAAAAAAAAATACGTTTACCTCTACACTTTTGACATAATTTTAACTTTCTCCCTCGAGATTTTAATTTAAATAACACTGATGTCTATTTTTATTAATAATTTGTTAGTCATATCAATGAATAGACAATGTTATCATCTCTTTTCAATTAAAATAAATATTTATCTTTGTTCATTTCAACATTTACCCATTATTTGTATTAGTTTTAATCGCTTTAGCGTTACAAAAAGAGAAATGTAATTATGTCCAATTTGTGGGAACTGTATTTTTTAAATTTTTAAAAGAGATGAGTGTAATTTACTAAAAATAAATAAAATGAGAGAGAGAGAGAGAGAGAGAGAGAGAGAGAGAGAGAGAGAGAGAGAGAGAGAGAGAGAGAGAGAAGGTCAACAAAAATAGTAAACTAATCACAATTATTAATTTTAAAGTTGCCTTCTATGAAATAAGATCAACCTTAAAAAAATGTGACATATTCCAAATTGTGGGCAGAGTTTGTTATTTTGCTAATTAGATAGTAGAGAAATGTCATGGCTCAACCATAACTATATAAATAAATAAATGAATGTGAATGTTTTAAGACTCACATTAATTTTTGAAGAGCCAATATATTTTTTTTTTCATTTTTTAAATTTGGTTGGAGAAAAAAATGAAACTAATATATATTGACATACATTATCATGTGTCATGTTTATTTATTTATTTATTTTTTTTTTTAAATCAAGGAAAAGGAATAATCGTACCTGTTCATTGCTTAAATACAATTTTAAGCCAATAACCTATTAATCTTGATTGAGATTGATTGATCTCTTAAATATATGAATCCTGGGATAGAGAATTGTCAATTTGTCATATTGGGAGGCTCTTACAATGTGAAAATAAATAAATTAATTAGATCAACAAAGTCATGGTTAGAGCATGGCATTCTAGTTAGTTCTTCGTTATTTTACAAACAAAAAATTTATTAATAATAAGGTTGACAATGGAATGATGTGGCTATAGTTAAACCTATCATTTTTAAACAAGAAATTTAAGTAAGATGACTTTTAATTATAAATTTGCTTATGCGACATCCCTGTATCATTGTGATGGAGAATTCTACATAAAAATTCTGTAATAATATTGTCTAAAAATGGCTTAAATTGCCAAACATTCAACTTTGTAAATTAACCAATTGAATTATTTCTATTTGTCATCATATGACTTCAATCTTTAAATAGTGAACGAATAATTAACAAATATATTAATTTTACATACAAATAAGATGAGATAAAATATGTGAAGTTCTTGAATTTATCATTACATAATGTCACACACACCACACACAAACAAAATTACAATGTTGGAAAATGACAATTGTTGTTGATCTTTATGTTTTTTTATAAGGAAAATAACAAATCAGTGTTATTTTTGAAAAATAATTATAAATTTTATGGTAAATTTTGTTATGGGAATTGAAAAATAATTACTCTAAATTAATTTTACAGAATAATGATATTGAATAAAACAAATTATGAAAATAAGTTTTTACAATTCGATAAAACTATATATACATATATATATGACAGAATAAGAAGAAAATGAAGAAAAAAAAGTTTAGAAAGTAGCTTGTGTAATTGTGAGAGACACGTCAAAGACGTTGTCCTAAAGTCGTTATGTGCTCCCTCCGTATAGATTCTAACTATCACAAACGACTCCAAGATACAACTCAAGAATTCACAGGAATCTAATACAATACACAGTTGCACCAGATGGATTTGCCAAGTCTGTATTAGTTGCCCAGAAATATAGAATATAAAGAATACAGAACCAAGAGATAACGGAATTCGTTGTTGTATTTTTCCCAATGTTAGAGTCCTGTATAAATAGGCTCTATGGTGTCTGTTAGGAACAGACACATCTATTACTTTTGAAACCAAACACAAATTTAAAATTCAAATATATAAATAAATAAATAATAATAAAATAAAATAATAAACAAAAAATAAAAAATAAAAAAAATTAAAGTTTTGAACCTTTTAGGAAATCTCCAACAAATTGTATACATTTTAATAATTAAAGTAATAAAATTTTTCATGAATATGTAATTATTTTAATAAAGTACCTCTAATTTGTAAATTTCTCTTTATATATATATATATATATATATATATTAAATTACAATAATTTAACATTGTAATAATATTTAGGGGGAAAAAAAAGAAAGACAATGTGTGTATATATTTAAAAGGAGATGGGTTTCTCTCCAATTCATAATCGAATTGGAAAGGTGTTGTTCAGCTTAATGAGCTTATTTTTGGAGCCTGTTTTGAAGATTTGAACCGTTCATATTTTCGGGTTCATCAAGTACATAATTCTTGCAAAAAATAAAGTCAATCGGATAATGACAACTATGTGTTCAGATCAGTTTTGTATGAAATAAATGATCAATGAGAAAATAAACGGTTCATACAAAATTGATCCAAACACGTGTTGTCGTTATTTAATCAACTTAATTTTTTGTATGAATAATGTACTCGACCAATCTTAAAATATGAATAATTTGAATTATCGAAATGAACAGCACCTCTCTAGTCCGATTATGAATCGGAGAGAAACCCATCTCATTTAAAAGGAGGAAGGGATTTGGAAGTTCGAAAATGCTAAAAATAGTCTGAAGGCTGTTATTAGTGTTAAAAAAGGTATGTAGAAATTGTATTAAAATATGTAAAAATATTTTGAGATATGTAAAAAGTGTATTGAGATTGTAAATATTTTGACATTTTGTACTTTTTATTAACATCCCTTAGGCTTATCATAACCGAGACCCTTGAAAATTCAAAAATGCTAAAGGGCATAAAAATTCTACCAAAGGTCTCAGATGAATGTGGGTCTTTAATTCATGTGGGATCCTATAGGACCTATATCCATATGAAATATTTAGTCAAATATTTGGTAGAATTTTTGGTATACCCAACATAACACTTGAAAATTTGCTTCCCATAATTTCTATTCCTCTTGCAATTTTTGCATTTTTGGTAAATTAAAAAATTGATATAACATTTTACTTTTTAAACTAAAAACAAACAAATTTTGATTTTTTATTTTGATTTTTTTTATTGACAAAAAATTGTCTCTTTTGATTCATCCCAATAAAGCTAGTAACACTACCTCCAATCTACACTATGAATTTTACATAGCGTTTTAAAAGTAAAAACCAACACTTCAACAAGTTTCAAATAGATAACCCAACATTTACTTTTGAAAAGTGATTGCGGTCACCGTAATAATTGCGGTTATGATTGTGAAGTGTAAAGACCGTAACGTAATGGTTGTAGTAGTCGAAATCGTAATTTTTTTTAATATATTTTTAGCATAATTTGAAAAAAAAACCTACCAATATATATATATATATATATTTCAGAATTACATTTATTAGAGTTTAAAATATATTTTGATCAATTTTTGTTAATTTTTAGATATGATCTAATATATTTCATATTTTTAAATCACTATAAAAAGAACTTTTTACATTTTATTTCAATAGTTAATGATTTTAAAAATAATTGATTTTAAATGTCTATGAATTATTTTTGATAAATACTTAAACTAATTGAATAAAAAATATTCAAAATTATTAAATAAAATGATTATAAAAATAAAAATTATGCCTTAAATAAAAATCATTTTAAGTTACTGATTTAATTTATTTTTAAAGACATTTTTTAGACAACATATTACAGTAACAAAATAAAAAAATATTTATAATTAAATATTAAATAAAATGATTATAAAAATACATACAATCACTGCTTATATATTTTTTATTTTTACATGTTAATGTAATGAAATAAAAATTTAAAAATAAATTATAAAGAAAAAAATTCTATAAGATTTTTTCTTTGCCCTTGAATCACTTGAGTATTTTTTTTTTTTTTTTGTAAGCTTTTGTTTTTTTGTTTTTTTTTAAAAGGAAGCTATTCAGAATATTGTAAAGTGTGTAACGGACTATTACGTCCATTACGGTACTGTTACGGCTGTTACATAACACCAAAATGAACGTGTGAATTTTCGTCACATCGTTATAGCGGCTGTAACGGGTGGCGGTAACCACCACAACTGTTATCTAATGACGTTATGTAACGATTGCGACTGTTTTTTAAAACTTTGTCTACGTGACATTTGGCCTTACTTCCTCTGTCAAATTTGGCAAATGGGAAAGTGGGGCTACGCTTCCCTCCAATCCAAGATATGGACTAGAGAGTGTTGTCTGGGCTCATAAGATTCACCACAGACCTTATTTCAATAGTTTGAACTGTTTATTTTGTAAACCCTTCGTGTATATTATCCACACAAAAATTAAATCGATCTAATAATCGTAATATATTTAATTATTTGCCTCCAAAAAAATAGATGACAAGTGGTTTTTTGAAATAGACCATTCATTTTTTCGACGACAAACGTGATAAATTGAACATATTACGATTATCGGATCGATCAAATTTTTTTTGTAGCTAATATACACGAAAAGCCCTATAAAAATAAATTATAAAGATTAAAAAGGAACCATGGTGGGCCCTATGTGCCCGAATAACATCTTATAGTCCAGATCAAAGACTGGAAGCTATCTAGTCACGAGAAAATAAATATCAATTCCTTTCAAAAAAATTCTAAATTCACAGAATTCGATTACATTCTCCAATAATCAAATTTTGTGTACATAAAAATACTAATTCTTCTTCTTCTTCTTCTTCTTATTATTATTATTATTATTATTATTTGTTTATTCTATGAGACCTACAATAAAGTGCATTATGAGGAAAACTTGACATTTGAATCTAACAAAGTTAAAATAAAGTAATAAATTTGACATGTGAAGTAAAATACTTTTTTAAAATTTATATATCAATTTTCTAAAATAAAAAATAAAAAAAAGTTATAGACTTTTGGTGGCGTTTGGCAAGTGGTTTTGGGGCTAAAATAGTCAAAAAAACAAAATAGACTATTTTAGTCATAATAAACAAAACATCACATCCAATCTATAATCATTACACTTTTTTCTCACAAAAAAAGTAAAAAAAGTTAAAAAGTCAAAAAATTCTTCCCAAATTAAGTTTTTTAGCCCATGCTAAAATAGTTAAAAAATTCAAAAAATTAAAAATCAACCCACTCCTCAAACGGAGGCTTTATATATGTCACTTTGTCAATTTGAGCGTTCAAATAAATTTATTTTTAAAGTTTTGGATAGAGATACTCTTGAACTTTTTTTTTTTCCACAGCCAAAATCCAATTCTAGGTCAACTATCATTTCAAATCACCAAACAGAGTTGATTGCATTAATCATTACATTGAGACACCTATGAACAGGGTGTTCCCTTGAAAGATTGAACGTTAACTAGTGGGTGGTTCCTTCCGAGTTAACTTGTCATTGCTACTCGATACTCACAGATTCAAATCATCTAAAATATCCTTAATAATTAATTTTTTTTAAAAAAATTTTGAAAGTGACATTTCATGTGTAACATCATAATATAATTATTTAAATAAATATAGAATTAATTTTATACCCTCAAACTAATTTAATAATCTCAAACAAATCCCAAGCTATCCCCTCTCTCTCTCTCTCACGTGGGAATGGTTAAAAATATTATCAAAAATGATTCGGACTCTCTTTTTCTCCCACCCCCACGACCCCTCTTGGATCGATTGACCAAAAATATATATATATATATATATATAAAATGAGTGAGAGCACTAATTAGTGTTATCACTAATAATGTGGCAGTGAGTCCTACCCACTGCCATAGTATCATTGTGCTTTTTTTTTTTTTTAAATGGATGCCAACTCATTAGTGCTAATTTAGAGCACCACTTTTAGTGGTCTCTATCATTGCTGTGCATATATATATATATATATATATATATATATATATGTATATTTTTCCTCCTTCTCCAATCACCAACTCCCACATGTGTGTGGGTTGGTGGGGGTTGATGATTGAGGGGGTCTCAATCACATCTCAAATATTATAATTACAAACAAATCAAATTATTGATGAACAGTTTAAAATTGACTCATTTACTAAATGAATCAACTTGATCTAGAAATTTAGACCTGTTCAGTAATTTAACTTAACTCGAATAGAATCTCGAATAGGCTCATAAACACAATGATAAACAATTAAAATATGTTTTTAATTTATATTATTTCCCTATTTATGTATGATGCTTGTGCGAATTTATATATTTAATTGATAAAAATTATTAATATTTTAGTTATAATTTTTTACTTTTACCCTTTACGTGCATATTACTTAAAAAGTTATTTATTTATTTATTTTATCTAATTCGAACTCAACTCGTTTATGTAATTAAGTTTGTTCAAGCCTAAATCAAGATTTTCAATTTTTTGATGAGCTGAGCTAGAGCTCAAATCTTTAAACTACACTTTAGCTTGAACACCTTAAAGTTTGGCTCAACTCGTTTGTTGTAAAAATTTCCAAATAGTCATGCCGAGAGATGTTTATCACGCACGGATTGTCTCCTCTTACCCTTTTTTACTTTTTTTTGGGAGGGTTGGGGGAATAGGGAAATATTCTGATCAAACATAGAGCCTGATGATCCCAAAAATACCAGAATGTTACAGCTTGAATAAATAAAACTTTACGACCGCATGATTTACCCTATTCATTTTTTTGATGGAATTTCCAACCAAAATTTCACTAACAAAGCTGAGTCGAATCCAAACATATACTACTTCACATAAATTTTGGCAAAAAAATAATTTACTCATTGTTGGTCCACACAAGAATAATACAGATAACATATGACACATGTTAATAACCATCTGTTTTTAAGTTAAATTTTTTAAATAAACCAACCACACCCAAAAATTTATAAATAATATTAAGAATAAGATATTTACAGATAAATGAGGCAGTAATCTTCAAGGGGCAGGTCTGGCAGCAGGCACTATATTATCAACAGGCACATCCTCCTGATTGTTGTGACTGAGATGAACTAGGGTTGCTAGACTTGAGATTGACATCAACCATGTCTTCTTGCTTTGTTGAAGAGAGTGTTTCCATTCCTGGTAGGGCTGCAGCAATCTTCCGAAATAATGGCTGGAAAAAGGTATTCATGGTTAGTACCAAAACAAGCCTAACAAAATAAAAATTTTAAAAATCTCCAGAACAGAACAGAGAAGGTGTTTTCTCTCACTTAAAGTTGAACACTAAGTTTTCCGTTTGTTTCGGTAGAAAACATTTCCCAACAGAAAACTTTTTCAGAAAATGAGAACATTTTCCCATGTTTTGGTTGCATCCTCAAACTAATGTACTAATGGATGTATTAGTAGTGGTGGTGGTGGTGGTGGTGGCGGAGGAGCGGAGGTGGCGGCTTCAAATGCTAGAAAATATGAAATGTTTTCTGCCCAAACAAACAAAGTGTAAATATAACGCATTTTTCTCACTTAAAACGTTCCCCTGATTCAAATCTAACAGATAAGGTGATGATCCTACCGAACCTTTCCTTTTAACAATGAACATGTCCAAAATGGTGTCACGTCATGGATCAGAATGCGATTATTTTGCTAGAGGCCCAAGTTTTATGCCAAAAAATGAAGAAAGAAAAGGAACATGGGAATGTATCTAGGCTTTAAAATTGTCACACACATTAGCATTTTAATAAGCCACTGAATAAGATTTCTATGAAATCATAATCACATAAGAAATCCTAATTGCTTACCTTTATATTGAAGCCAGCCTTTGCACTGGTTTCAATAAACATAACATTTAGGTCACGAGCTTTAGCTTCTCCTTCCTCTATTGAGACTTGCCTATGAATCAACCACAAGATGCCAAATGTGAGGAAAAAAATTGTCAATTTGTATATATTATATGGATCAACCACCAGAAATCCTAATTATGACCACTTGTATTTTGCTTGAATGCCTAAAAATGAAAACAAACCAACCTAAAGACCATGTTACCATGAACTTATTTCGAAAGGGATAAGTCTGATGCCGAAAATGGATTGAGTTATTAGTCATGCATGTTCCATTCTCAACTGCCTCCATGAAACAATGATAGAACCCTATTGAAGTTGCCTTTTTAAGGCCTGCATAAATGCTAAAATTTCATCTTTTTTCATATTCATGCATCGGCCACATCAATAGAGCTGAACTGCATAGTGAATGTTACTTCTCACTGTGCATCTTGCATAAGTGTAAACTGTAAATTTATTCTATCTACAATATGTCCTAGGTATATATAGATATATAAACCAAATGACTAACTACAGAATGCTACCTGCATTCAGAATAAACTAAAACAAGAACTGTCAATCATTACCTTTTATCCACAAGGTCAGTTTTATTCCCAACAACGACAATTATAACGTCACTGCCTCGCTCAGTGCGAACCTCCTCAATCCATTTTGAAGTGTTCAGGAATGATTGCCTGCCTAAACCCCACCAAAAAAGATCGAATGAAATAACAGAAATGTATCATACAAGATTTCTACAATTAATCAAGTAGAAATTATAGCAAGATGATTAGACAGAACATTTGAAATTATAGTAGCTAATACTGCATCTGTTCATGCATCTGTAAGTAACCTTTAAACACCATTTTTCTTGGGAATAAAATATAAGTTCTGAAAAACAAATAAACAAATTGAAAAGATAGAAGAAAATGCATACTTGCAACATCATACACAATAACTGCAACAGAGGAATCCCTAATATAGCTTGGAATAAGGCTCCTAAACCTTTCTTGACCAGCAGTATCCCTGAAAACAAACCAAATCGAAGATAAAGCTTCCAAAGATTATACATTCCAATACCTCACGTAGTACCAAACACGAGATTGAACCAAATAGAAAATGGACGATTTCCAGAAGGTAAATCATATCTGTAGTCAACAAATCATGCTTACCATTCATCAACATTATAAAAAACAAGAAATAAAAAGCGAAGTCAAATTCACATCTGATCAATACCTTTTCCACTCTAGCAAAATAAGCATTTTATTACTACCAACCAGGTAACACCTCTGGCTGGGAATTTTAGCTAACTTCTAAATGCAAACAGCCAAATAATAAAAGGACCGGTGGTATCATATTTTTGAGCAATATAGATAGAAAATGAGGATATAGATGCAAAAAATATGGCATCAATCACATTAGAATGTCAAAAGCATCAAGACCATGAAAAGCCTAGCCAGACTAAGGAATATTCTATCAAACAATAACGACTACCAAGTTGCAAATCACCATCTCCTAGCACGTGACAAGACACTCTTCAACTATAGCAATCAATGTATCAAGCAACAAATACAAGCAAATTGCTAATCACCATCTCTTTACAAATATAGCATGCCATTCAAACACATTGCCGGCCAAACATCAGGATTGTGCTTTCAATAGATTAACATCATTATACGCACCTTATTATTTCATATGTTAAGATTCCATCAAGCAAACTTGCACACTTCAAAGAGATGTTCAGAAGAGCTGAGTAAACACATCGATTTTAAGTTTGCTAGTGATTTGTATGCAGATCCTTCTCATGAACCCAAAGCAAAGGACACAAATATTTAATCACCTAAATTAACACACAATGCACTACCAAACACTAACTGAATTATTCTCTCTGGACTTCAACCAGCTGCACAAAAACATATGACCCTATCGGTAAGTTACACAGGTAGTAGTAGTGCTGATATACTCTGATAGTAAAAGAAAATTAGAATAACAAAACGATTGAATTTGGCGCCCGGGGGGGGGGGGGGGGGTGTTGGGGCGCAAAAATATTTACATGACATGACAACAAAGAGAACATAAAATTTCATAAACTAATATATTAAACAGTATGGGATCTTATTCTTAGCACTATGTAGTTATAAGAATCCACTCACAAACAACAAACCATAAGATATACAACTCATGCTGTTTTTTTTTTTTGTTGTTGTTGTTGTTGGTTTGTTTTTTTTGTTTTTTTTTTTTGGGGGGCGGGGGGGTAAAGGGATGAGAAAAATAGCAAAAGATTGTCAGAGGTTCTTATCAGAATTAAAAGTTGTCATATCAAACATGTGCAAGATGGTATGTAAGACATTCAGAGTTTCTGTAGAACACAAAAAGTGAATATGGCCCAGGCAATTGGCCCATTTTCAACTAAATTCCTTTTGTCCCTCAGGTGTGCCACTGCATCAGTTTAATTGCAGTTATAAATGTGCTGTTGTGCATGCATATTCATGGGCATTTTTCTAGAATGAGAATGAACTGCATCAGCTTACCAGAGTTGCAATCGAACTGTCCGATCTTCCAGATACATTGTCTTTGATAGAAAATCAATACCAATAGTAGCCTGAATTACAATTTATGATGCGTAAGTGCATATATGAGATTAGAGATGAGAAAAAAAGAAAAGGCATAGCAGAAAAGCATATTCTAGAATTAGTAACAACTAACAAGATATACATAAGGAGACTTATTATTTGGCACCACATAATATCCAAAGTCAATTTACTATTTTGAAAGGAAAAGAATAAACCAAACCAAACCAAGCCTTAAGTCCCATCAAATGGGGTCGGCTTGGAAGGAAAAGAATAGTCACAAAATTAGCTTTTAATCAAAACAATTAGAACAAAATAGAAGCAACTCAAATAAGTCACAATGAATGCAGTTTAGCATTTGTAATAACTATTGTAGGTTTATGGGCCCATGTTGACACATGGCACTCGTTGAATGCGCCATGACATCACATTATGGCTTCTACAACAAACCTCACGTGCCATGTGTCACCTTAGGGTGATAGATACTTGGAACATAAGCAAACACCCTGAGTGACTCTCGCGCTCGCCAAGATCGGAGTTGGCTATCTCGGTTGCCTGGCTAGTAAATGACCCCACCAAACTAGCCAAGATCCCTCACATCAAAGCTCATTGAACAATTGACTCAATCGCCTAGCTCACCAATAGCCACACTGAGCTTGATCTCCACCTCAAAGTCGAGACAACCTCATGATCACCTGGCTGGGAGCAAGGCTCAGGTGCATGGTAAGGAAAACTAGAGGACTTGTGGATTGAAGGATAGAACTCAAAGTTTGTTCAAGAGCTTGCCAAGCTTTTCCCCTTTGGGGCGAGACACGATCGGACTGGTCTTGGAGAGAGAGAGAGGGTTTTGACCAAGACCTGTCTTTGAGTTGTCTTGACACAACTAGAAAGGGATGCATCATTCCTACCCTCTGACCCATGCGATACACCCCTATGCCCCCCCTTCATTTTGCCTAGCCAAAGGGGGTTGCGCCACGTGTGTCCAGCTGAGCTGGCTCCCCTGGCTTGCCACCCTATATATAAAGGGGATCTCCATATAGGCCTCACGTATAATTATCTCCAACAATATTCTTGTTCTTCAGTGCATCACTACCACTCTCTCTCTCCCCCTGCTAAGGTTGTCCTTAGCTAGGAAGCACATATACTGATATAAATATGGACACAAATATGGGATACATCGATTTCAAAAAAATCAAAACACAGTTAAGATATGAAAAGGCAAAAAAAAAAAAAAAAAACCTGTTGCTATATTTTCAAATATTTATTTGCTATGTGTATAAATATTATATCCATAAACAATCAAAATTAATTAAAACTAACAGTAATTTAACGATTTTTTGCAGATGATATCATATTAGTGGATGAGACTAGAGAAAGAGTTAACACTAAGTTGGAGATTTGGAGAGAAGCACTTGAGTCTAAAGGATTTAGGATAAACAGAACTAAGACAGAGTGCATGAGGTGTAATTTTAGTAATAGTAACAATAGAAATAGAGGAGAAGTGAAGATTGAGAACCAAGAACAACCTAAGAGTGAACTTTTTCATTATTTAGGATCGATTATCATAACAGCTGGGGAGATTGGAGTAGATGTGATCCATTGAATTAAGATAGGGTGGCTTAAGTGGAGGAGTATGTCTGGGGTACTGTGCAATAAATGAGTACCCACTAGATTAAAAAGAATGTTCTATAGAACGGCTATTAGACCAGCGATGTTATATGTGACAGAATGTTGGGCAACTAAAAAACAAAATGTAGATAAGATGAATGTTGCTAAGATGAAGATGTTAAAGTGGATGTGTGGCAAGACTAGAAAAGACAGAGTTAAGAATGAGTATATTCCTGAATGGGTAGGAGTAGCACCGATAGAAGATAAGCTGAGAGAGAATAGATTGAGATGATTTGGTCATATACAACGGAGACCAACAAAGGCAGTAGTGAAGAGATGCGATACAATGATGGTAGAGGGAAGTATTAGGGGAAGGGACAGACTTAAATTGACGTGGGTTAGTATAGTAAATAGAGATATGAATCTCCTTAATTTGATTAATCAAATAGCATTGATAGAGTCGAGTGGAGAAGAAGAATTCATGTAACCGACCTCATTTGATGGGACTTAAGACTTGATTTAGTTAACAGTAATTTAACATTAAAAACAAAAAAAACAAAATTTAAATCAATCAAAGATTGTATATGTGTTTCATTAGGCTCCATGAATCATTAAAAGCAAGTCTCTCAACTTAACAAATGTGGTTTTATCTATGTTGCGTTGTCAATTTTTTGATATGAGTCATATATATATATATATATGCGCAACCCACGAGCATGGAAGAAGCCTTTCAAGACTCCATTCACAAGAATTGAAAGTCTCGTAGTTAAAATACATAAGCAAATCCATCACTTCCATCTCTACAAGTGTTTGGGACCTAGAAGTCAGGCGAAGCACAAGCTTCATCAAAGCGAAGTGCATGTTATAGATATTGCATAATCTTTTACGAGAATGAGAAATTCATTGTATATTTTATCTACTACCCAATGACATTTTGTATTTTTATATGAGATTATTACCTCCTAGCACATTACATTGTTCTTCATAACTTGGATCATATCAACAATTTTAAATGAATCAAATTCAAATCAAGCAATTAAACAACTAAAAAAAATTAAACAATTATACAATCAAGCAATTAAGATATTTAAGCAATTAAATATTTAAATAAAGTAAGTAAATAAAATAAACAATTAAGCAAATTCATTCATTAAACAATAAATATTTAGGTTGCAAATTTCTATTCATCCCCATTGTCATTGTCTAGATAGAAATAAGTAAAACAAAATAATATATGCAAGTCAAGATATAAAGTTTTGGTATGTATCTGCAATTTGTTGATGAGGATTGAGACCCTTTATTTATTTGAAGGGCTCTAATAGTAGGTGCTAACACATAAAATCATAATGGACTTTAGTCGATATATCACATCTTTAACACATTGGGCATAATTGAAGGAGATGCGTGACTCTCTGTTGCTTGCACCTCACATGCCTCAAGCAACTTGTTTACTCTTCATTAAAGTTGCCTTATCTCAAGAGTGTTGAGGCACCACAAGTGCGTGCGCCTTGATGCACCTTTGATAGCACTGATCTTAGCCAACACATATTAATATATACATATTATAAATAAAATAACAATAAAAACCTAAAACTAACAAACATGATCATATGTTTTCTCAATGTCTTTGCAAATAATACCTGGCACACCACTCCTAAGTCTTGCATCCACAAATTCATTAGCAACTAACGCCGTATCCGATGTCTGCCACCCCTAATAAATGCATTTTGAGTCTCAAAGATTACCATCCCAATAACATTCAACCAAAACTTCAGTATGGTCATATACAGTCCCCACCAAGCTAATGGGTCTAAAATTCCTCATACCCCAGGCTCTCCCCATGTTAGGCACCAATACTTATAAGAGTCATTCAAGCTCTTCTCAAACTTTCCTGTTTCACGAAGATCAGTGAAAACTACTATAACATCTCCCTAAAACACACTCCTCCAATAGTGTTGGAAGAATGCCATAGAAAATCCATATGGTCCTAGTGCTTAAACCCCATTGAGGACACAAAGATCCATTATAACCTCCTTCTCCTCAAACGGTCTCTCAAACCAAACCCTCTCCTCCTCCCTAATGGAAACAAAATCCATCACTTCTAATGATGGTCTCCTACACTCCTACTTTGAATAAAACTTCTTGTAATATCCCTCTATACTAGCAGAGATATCCCCTTGCAGAGAAAAAATCTCACCCTCGATGATCAAGACTCCCGATGTGATAGTTGTTGAATATAGAAATTAGAGTACATAGAATCTTTTTATTTTTAGTATTATGTATATAATTTGTGATTATGTCAATCAATGATTTAGTATTGTTTCTTTATTTATATCATTTTCTAAATTATATCATGAATCTATTATATATACATGGCCCTCTATCTCATTCATGGGTAAGCCAAATAATTCTTTTTATTCTTTTTGGTATCAGAGCTAGGTTAAGTACCTAGTAATTTTGCTTTACTGGTGGACGACAGCCTTGGGTCACCCGTCAGACCTCAACCCATCCCACTGCCATATTTTCTTTCAGTATCACTTTGTGGTGCTATCTTTTTCTATCCACTAGTTTATTACTATCCCAAACTCGCAATCCATTTTTTTTTGTATGTTTCTGCTCCACTTTGTCTTTCCCTCTATTTCAACTTCAAATAGGTTTCTATCTTCAAACCTATTTGAGTTTGAGGAGGGTATTATACCACCTACGCGGCCCCTTCTGGAGCACAACCCAAGTCACCCCCTTGGCAACACCACCTAAGCCGCCCCTTCTGGCGCACAACTAAAGCTGCCCCCCTCTAGCGCACCACCAAAGCCGCCCCCTGGTGCACTTTCTAATAAGCTACCCCTTGGCACACTTAGTCATCTGTTATACCATCATCATTCAGAACCACATCATAAGTTATGTGTGTGCCACTCTTCAACATCTAGTTCTCTATATCGGTCTGGCATGACCCCTTTAAATTGTCTCGACATTGATTCTGATTAGTCTCTATAACGGTCCGACATGACCCCTAAACTGTCCCGACATTGATTTTGGTTAGTTCCTATAACGGTCCGGCATGACCCCGTGAACTGTCTCGACATTGATTCCGATCAATTCGTATAACAATCCAACATGACCTTAAACTATCCTGACATTAGTTCCGACCAGTTTCTACAACGGTTTGACACGACCATAAACTATCTCTCGGCATTAGCTCTGGCCTCTGATGTCGACCAGGGTTTTGTTGGCTACCGATCAGGGTGTTTCCTGGCCATAGATGCTTCAGCAGCTCTTCCAGGCAGTTCGTCCCTGTTTTTTTCCTTTCTAGGGTGTGGGGCTGATGTATTAAGCACTTTTTTGGCCTTTTTGATTTAGTGGATTACTAGATTTGTTCGGGAGCATTTATTTGAACTAGCTGTTGAGTTTTTTCTGGCTTCTTCCAATTATCCATTGGCAAGCTGCGATTGTTGAATATCTTCACACCATCTTGAGAGAGAGTGTTGAATATGGAAATTAGAGTACATAAAATCTTTTTATTTTTAGTATTATGTATATAATCTGTGATTTTGTCAATCATTGATTTAGTATTGTTTCCTTATTTATATCGTTTTTTGAATTGTATCATGAATCTATTATATATACATAGCCTCTACCTCATTCATAGTAAGCCAAATAATTCTTTTCATTCTTTTATAGTCTCTTTATATTTTAGTAGGAGTAAGACAAAATGCAGAACGACCTTGTTAATGTAGTTACATCACAAGTGAAGACTTGTGCATAAGCTCAAAACCACCAAAGCATGATAATATTCCCATAATGAATCAAATGCATAAGTTTTCTTTTTCTTTTTATTCATGGGTCAGCTAGAATAGTCAAGTTTTTTAACACAATTGCCAAGAAGAATTTATTTCCACAATCACTCAGTAGCTGGATGCAATTCAGACTACTCGGCAACTAGTGTTAATTTTTTAATGCAACTCAGTCCAACTAAATCCAATACCATACACACATAAACACACATACTTTCAGTTTTAGAAAAGGTCAATTATATTTTTTCCCCCCTAATCACTCTATTCATATGAAAGCCACCTCCCCTCAAGGGATGTCACTAACTAAATAGTTTGATGAATGAGACAGCCCTAAGTTCTTAAATTTAAAAATAATTTACGCTCCGTTTGTTTGGGCAGAAAACATTTTCTAATAGAAAATATTTTCTACAGAAACCTTTTTCAGAAAATGTTTTTCAGAGAAAGTATTTTTCTATGTTTGGTAGTGGTGGTGGAACGAAGGTGGAAGTGGAGGTGGAGGTGGAGGTGGTGGCATGATGGTGGGGCGACGGTGGTGGTGATGGTGGTGTGGTGGTGGAGATGAGTGAGAGTGGTGGTGATGGTGTGGTGACATTGGCAAAATTTTAGTTTGGAAAACGTTTTCCGCCTTTTAAAAGTGAAACACATTTTCAGCACATATAGGCTTGTTTTCCATTGACTATAGAAAATGTTTCCGTTGCCTTTTGTTTTCCATTGTACCAAATACTAGAAAATACGAAAAATATTTGCTAGAAAATGTTTTCTGACCAAACAAACGGAGCGTGAGGAAAACTGCGCGTCAATACTCTGGATTAAGAGAATGCATAAACAAAGGATAGTTTATTTGTGATAAGAGAATGCATAAATCTGGATTAAAAGATCCTTGCACAACTATTAAGCTTAATGGGCTAGAATTTTTTTGTGTTTATCTAGAAATTGTAAGAAGAGACAATCGCAGGTTAAGATTTATTTTCTTTTTTAATATTTTCACTTCAACTAAACAAAGGAAACTCAATTAACATCTTAAAAGTACAAATACGGATACATACACGGATGCAGACATGGGACACGGCGATTTTAAAAAAATGGAGATACAGGCACGACGGGGACACGGAAATAAAATATGTTTTCATATATTTTTATTTGCTATCTAAATTAATATTACATTCACAAACAATCAATATTAATAAAAACTAATTCTAATTCAATATTTTGTTTTTTTTTAAAAAAAATTAAATAAATCAGCGCTTACTGTTTATATATATATATATATTTTTTATAGATGATCTATTGGACCATCTCCAACCCAGACTCAAAACTTTTATCAAATTGGTATCAAATGAAATGAGTCATACTTTTTTCATCAAATCAAGGGAGCGTTTAACTTTTCATCAAATCTCGTAGATGACCATTGGTGGGCGATCGGATAGATGACCAGTCAATCAACCGGCTGGCCAACCGAATTGGAGAAATTTTGAAGAAAATTTACACTATGCTGGATGACTGCCCAGACATCATTCCGGTCGACTGGTGGTTTGATGAAAAATGAAAATTGAAAATTTAGCGTTAGAACGCTTGGTAGTAGATGAACCTTTTAACCTAAATCTTCACTCAAATTTGATGGGGAAAAAAAACAAAAGTAAGCATTGGGAGATGCTCTTAAATATTTAAATTTAAGAAGAAAAAAATAAATATTAAATATTCATCAAAAGCACTAAAGAAAATGAAGAAAAAGAAAAGTTAGCATGTTTCTAGTGTGTCCTCAAAGTATCCCAGCGTATCCCTAAAAATAAATTACTCAAATAAGGGGACCCGTGGCGTATACCTGTCCCCAAAGTATCCGTGTCAGATACGGATAAATTAATATCAAAGATTAACATCTAAACTAGCTAGAAGGATAAATCAAAGATAAAACAAAAGCAAGTAAATCTCAAATTGAAGCAAAAAGGAAAAGAAAAATCAAATCCTCCAACAGAACACAAAATTATCAGCTCAATCACATATGCAAACCAAGATTCAACTAAACTCAACCAGAATTACAATGCGGAACCAATCAGATCCATACACGAAATCAAATTTGAGAGAAATTCTCTTTCTAAATAGATCGGCTGTGCTGATAATCTTTACCGAATATGTATAATCGAACTCATCGTACATGAATCTCAAATTTAAGAAGAAAAAAAAAAAAACAAGGAATAAAAATCAAACGCTTCAACAGATCACAATGCGTGAGAAATCAGATCCATACAAGCAATCAAATTGGAGAGAAATTCTCGTTCTAAAAAGATTGTATGTGCTGATAATTTGTTTACCTGATACGTGTTATCGAACTTATCGTACATGAATCGAGTGATGATGCTGGTTTTACCAACCGATTGATCGCCCAAGAACACGAGCTTGTACTTGGCAAGAGCTGAAACCGGAGCCATCACACACTGATCTATGTATCCGGATAATCCAGCGGATCTGGTGGGAAAATGCGGAGATCTCGATGGAAAAGTGGTGGGGTGTGTCGCCGGAGAATTCGATGTGTATATATGGTGATTCTTCGGGGACAGGTGTGGAATTGTTATTTGAAGAAGCGGCAAGAGGTTTTGCGGGTGCCGAATATTATTTGAAGAGGGGTTTGGGGCACACGCTGTAACGGTAACACAAGCTGAGCTGTTGCATGCGACGTGACAGCCATTTCATCCTCTAGATAACTAGTAACATTTCATTTATGTTTATATAAAAAATAAATTTTTTTTTTTTGGGATAATAACCGGGCCAAAGCGAAAGAAACAAAGAGATGTCTTGACATGATAAAAAGTTTACTTTTGAATTTTTATTAAATTTTTTAATGTTCTTAGAAAGTAATTTGAGGAAATGATTAAAAAGTACTTTTTGACTTTTTTTAGTTAATATTTATTTATGATATCACATCACAATAAAATAATAAAATTATTTCATTTAATTTAAAAAATTTATATTTTTACTTATGTATAATCTTAAATAATATAAAGGATATAATTTTAATTTTATATGTAATTTGTTTGAACTTGTCAAATGACTTCACAGCTAAAGAGTCATCTAGCCTTTTTAGCCTTCAAGCTGCAAAAGCAACTTTTAACCCAAGGGTGATTTTTTGATAAATCTCATTGCAGTGTTCTATTCCTAAGTGTTTTATTCTATCTAACCTAAATTGTTTTTGACTATTCCAATAAGTCCCATAGTTAGCTTTTTGTCCAAAACACCCATGTTACGTTTTTGAATATCTCTTGCCATTCAAACCAACAGAATCTGAAAATATAAGAGTTCTCCCAAGCAAAGTGGAAACAATCCGGCAAAAATCCTATATTCCATGCTTGTGATATTGTCTCATCATCTCATCGTTTCATCGCCCCAACTCCTTTATCGTCTTCTCTATGTCGTCGGCCGCGGGAATCACCATCCTCATCTTCGTTTCTACTGTGAATCTTCACAATGATTATTTGTAACAATCCAACCATCTCATAGTGGGTACCAAACGTAAATGATTTCACTCATTTTGTATATAAATCCTAAACCCTAACTATTTTTTCCCCTAATGCGAACTTCCATACATCCCCATAATTACATTGATATGATTTTGGTCTTTATTGTTCATATTATTGTTGTTATTTTTCCTTTCTTGCTGTTGTTGTTAGCATTGATGATATCCTTGAATTGATGTAAATCTCCTAAAGTTTTTGCTCTTTTTTTTTAAAGATTTTTTATTTTTAATTGTTATTGTTGCTATTCCCATGATGTAAACATTCACATAGAAACCATAGCATGTATAAAATTGTTAAATGATTGTTGTGGACCAATTCATTTGTATGTTACATTGTGAAGATTTATATCAAGCTAATACCTATGAGAAACCTCATTTCTTGGACTTGTTATGTGATATATGGATAAAACTATTGTTTTCTGATGTTGACATATATACCAATGTGAATATTCACAATATGTTTTAATTCCCACAAAAATTGTGGTGGGTGGTTAATGTATTGCTAATGTTGTCATGTTTTTGTACTTTGTAAGCTATAAATGTGAACATCCCCATCATTCTTATATTCAAAACAATGCTTGTTTTTGTGGTTGTGTAATATGATACAATGTTAATGTCAATCTCCACATTAACATTGTGAATTAACATATGTATGTGAATATAATGTGAAAAATACCATTAAGCTTACTTGGTTCCATTTTTCTAAAAACACCTTTCAGAAAATTCTATTTTCTTATTTTTCGGGTTTTTTTTTTTGTTTTTACTGATTTTTTATATATATATTTTAAGCAATTTTTTTTACTTTTTAGACACACCTAACACAAATACATCTAAAAAGTAAAACAATTTAAAATTTTTTTTTTAAAAATTCACTAAATACCGAAAATACAAAAAAAAAATACAAGAATTCAGTACATTTTTTATATATTTATTAATTTTTTAAAATATTTTTTTATAAATGTTTTACTTTTTAGATATATCTAAGTAAGGTACATCTAAAAAAGTAAAAAGAAATATTTAAAAATTTAAAAATATTCACTAAAAACAAAAAAAAACACAAAAACCAAAAAACTTAGTTTTCAAAAAACTTAATCCAAAAAACTCAAACCAAACACACTGATTGACAATTATCCATTCTCGCTTAATGTTGTCCATGTTTGTCAACTTAATATTCATATCATGTTTGAGTATGATGCAAAACTTTATAGTTTGTAGTTGATGAATTGGTGATATTGTCTTGGTGTTTGGTAATATGTAGTTATTATGAATATTCACACTCCTCCCCCTTTATTTTTGGTTCAATGTGAATTCCAAAATAACTATTTGATATTATCGTTGTTGTGTTTTCCCTTCACGTTTGATTGTAACGCACTGATGTGAAATACATGCCAAATAAATTTGTGCTAATGTCAACAAAAATGCATAATCCATGTCCAATCCATTCAATCCTTTATCAGATGTAAATGTTTATATCATTGTCCATAGATGCGAACATTCACATCAGTGCCCAAAGATGTGAATGTTCACACTTATGCTTAGATATGTGAATGTTCACATCAGTATTTCAAATGTTCGCATTAGTGTTTTCATTGTAGGAAATAACAGACTCAATTTATTTTTTGAATGTTCACACCATGTGTTTGATCAATGTGAATGTTCACGCCATGTATTTGACTTTTATTATTTGATCCTATGTTGTACTGTGTTCATGTGAATATTCACATCATGGTTTTGCTCAATGCAACCATGGTCACATTATTCCACTATTCACAGCACATATAGTTTGTACTTGTTATCATTTACCATTTGTGACCATTACCAGTAAATTTGTTTCTAATTGAACAAATAGATGTTGCTGATAGATTTCATGGCAAAATAAAAAAGAGAACAGTTTCACGTCAAAGACAAACTTGAACAAATAGCCAGCCCCCCCTGAAAAGTGAATATGAAAAAGGCCAACTACCGATCTAACATCATTGGGTTAGTGAAACTAATGATGAGTACCAAGTTCTCGGATCTTCAGCTGGATTGTTTGAAGGAAACGCCATTTTGGCAGTTGTTTAATGTGTTGAGGATCGGTAAAGTTGACCTCAACAAATACATGAAGTTCAATGATGTCATCGTGTGCGTGCTAGAGACATACAAGGCATCCAAAGACACATTTTACATCGGTGAGAAAATATGAATATGAATTCCACATCCTTTGTGATTTTGTAAATATTAGAATACATTGGACAAAAGAACCATAATTAATTATTTTGATTGTGCTTAATAAAACACAATTGTATGTTGTCATAATATTTGTTACTAGAAAGTCAATATTAATATTCATATTGGTTTATGTTATTTTATAATTATTTACACATAACCATTGGCTTAATGTGACTAAATTAATTTATTTGATGTTTTATTCGTGATATTAACATTCACATCAATAATCTGATTGAGCATAAACATACACCTCATATTTGTGTACACACAAAAATTATGGTTTGTGCTAAATGCAATGTTGATGTAGTCATATTCTTAAAGATTAAAAAATCAATGTGAACCTTTACATTGTTGTCAGCAGCTTTACGATTGTGAACACATAATCATTGGCTTAATTTAATTTGTGGGCAATGCAATTTTGATGTGAATTTTAATATCACCATTCCATATTAGTAATTAACACTTTGAAACCACAGTGTCTTTATCTATATTCCAAAATTCATGTGAACCTTCACATTCGTATATTTTAGTGTGAATATTCACATCATTTTGTATTCAAAATGAAAGATGAGGTTTGTCGTTGTGTAAGTTGATGCAATGTTGATGTGAACCTTGTCACAGTGGTAATGACCACAGTGAAAACATATTCACCATTCAATATTATATTGGCGTGTGAATAATATTAACACCAATTGATAACACGATGACAAATTTTCAATTCAAATTAATGTGAATATTAACACTGATCACATCATGCAAAAGAAATAGCTAAGTCTATATTTTGCATAACTAATCCCAAAACCGAACACTTTATGAACATTTACATTGTTTATATATGCGATGTGAATATTCACCATATTCAAAAATTTAAATCAAAACTCAAACACATGATTAGCCAAAACCAACAACCCCACACAACCAACTAACCAAAATTTAATCTAGATAATAATGTTAAAAGCAAGAAACAGAGCACACAATCCTTCATATACATTCACATTCTTCCTGCGATGTGAATATTCACCACATTCAAAAACCAGAGCCATATCTCAACCATATAACTAGCCAAAACCCATAACCCCATTTAACCAAATAAAACTTGCATGTCCATCAATTCCAAAAAGTAAAGTTGGAAAAAAGAATTTAACAACATAGACTAGATACAAAAATAGTTGTGATTCAAATCCATCTCCTTTTTCCCTTTGATTTAATCTAGTCGAATGTGGGTTTCAATCAATCTACTAAACAAGTTTGTAATCCATCACCTCTGTTCCTTCGATTCAAATCCTCCTCTCTTCCTTTGATTTCCGGTTGAAATCATAACTATTGCAGGAAAAAAAAAAAAAAAAAAACAGAGCACAAACTTTGAATCGTCATCTTCTCTCCTATAGGAATGAAACCCTATCGCAACGAAATACTACCACGAACTCTGTGTTGTCATTTTCTCTCCTATAGGAACGAAATCCTACCACAACCAAAACAGATGGAAACGTGTATATCATTCTTTCTTATAATTTATATCAATAATAGACATAAGGGTATTATAGTCTAACAAAAAATATAAATTAGGAAAAAAAGACCTTATGGAATAAAAGTATAAACACATAGAACTAATTAGATTATAATTTTCCTTTGTGGACTTATTGGGATAGAACACCTCTAAATGAGATTTATCAATAAAAACCCCTTAACCGAACTTGCCAAAAGATCACAAAAACTACATAATAACCCTGGAGGAACAAACCCCCTGTTTATCACTCTCCAGAACCACTGTCAACCAAGACGGGGCATCTAGCATAGCTTTATGCATGCCTGGTAGATTTAAAGCATTTTTCTGAATAAGGTCTACGCGTATATTCGCTTCACGCCAAATTTGTTGTAGCTCACACTACCAATCCTTTGTCAATAGTTCCCTAATCTTTTGATATAGATTGAAGTTGGGGCGGGCAATGTTACTTTGTTGAATAGCATGAATCGCTTCGGTAGAATCCGTTTCAATGATAACACGGCAGTGTCTGTGAGCCCATGTCATATGTAATCCTTGGCAGATGGCCCATAGCTCCGCAACAAGAATAGACGAACAACCCACATAGTGCATGAAGCCCATAACTGTAAACGCGCCCTTGGGCCCCATGCTACAGTTCGGACTCAATTTGTGTGTCAGTTCTTAATCTGATCTCACAATGTGCAGTGTGAGATTGATAAATCACCAAAGAGTCCAAATCTTGGCAAATCGTTTTGGAAAATAGATTTTTTAGAAAGAAGTGCCAAACATGAACTGCTTTGCTAGATACAGAGTCGCCACCTAAATATTTTATTTTGGGGAAATTTAGGAAACCCTGACTTGTTGCCTAAGGCCACGTGTCCGTCATCACCAAAGTTGCCTCAACTCGGGAACTTGGGTACGATTAGGGAAGGTCAGCTATGAGCACCCCCGCTCGCCCGATTCGAAGATCGGCCTATACTAACCATGATATCTAGGTTTGAAAACGTTATGTGTTCTTATTCCGGTTATTAGCCTAATCTTACAATGTGATGCGCACAACACAAAAGTATAGACTAGATCGCCTAATTTGGAACAAAGCATCGCATATCTGTTTGGTTGAAAACAATTTGAAATTTGCTACTCGTAAGTAGGCTAAAATACGGATTTCAATGAGTTGTTCGAACTCAAACAATCCAACTTTCACCCACAGGCATTCAGGCAGTTTATATCACATAATCATATAGCCACATGGTAAGCATGTTGTTATGTTTAATATTTACACTCATGCGAGATGCTAAAGCATAAAAACACTCACAGTGTACTAATCATGCATGATCCTAGTTCATGTTAAAGTGGCTAATGCATCGCATACAAAATGTCACTAGAATAGGCTCGGCTAATCTATGGATGGCATGTGAAATGCGATAGATAGCATATATTCAAGTTAGATTTGAAATACTATGCAGTTAGCATGATGCGCCGAGCCCGGTGCATGCAATACTGATGAATGATGCACGCATGCATGGCATAAAATATGCTAAATTGAATATGCCCTAATACTAACCATCAAAAGCTGGTAAATGAAAGGGAGAAAGACGTGGGGTTGGAAGACATATACACACTCACGCGCGCTTATTACACAATTGCCCTCTCTCGGAGGGTCCGAAAGAATAATACAAATTAATTAACCTACAAGCTAATTAATTAATTACAGACCAATTAACTAGTTAAACAAATTAACTAAGCTAATAAAGCGATAAAATCGCTTCAGGAAGAGGGCCCAATGCACGTATGCTCGGCACCACTTGGAAACCCACCGCCATGCACAAGTTGCCTCTGTTTTCACTGTTTTCCTCCTCTGAAGACTGCAAAAGTCCCAAGGTACACCCTATGAACACTGGGAAATGCCACTGACCATGAGGAATGGTTACCGGCCAAAGGTAAGTGGTCATCGACCATCTATGAAGCCATCGGCCAGAAATGGATAGCCGGCCGGCACTGGAGATGGCCGACCGGCCATATCTTCCTGCAGGAACCTATTTTGACAGCAGCAGAGGGCAAAACAAGGCATGGCAATGCATTTCAAAGCAATGTTTGTACCACTACACCCCTTATCATGTTTATGACTCAAAGGGGTATGGTACTCGATTCTCGAACTACCAATCGCACATTTCAATGCGTGATGGCCCAAGAAACCAAGTTGTGCATTTTGGTGTGGAATGAAATGCACATAAACAAACAATTGAGGCCCAACCTCTATCATAATCAATTCAAGAGGCAAGGCATGCATGCTTAGTGAAATGCAACCTAGGCATGCAAGCTAAACATGCAACATGAGGATGCAAACAAGCATGCTAAGATGCAAATATGTAACAAGTATGCAAGTTAACAAGCATGCAAAGATGCAATGTGAACATGCAAACATGCAAGACATATAACATGTTAAGCAATCAAAACAAGAGGAAATGCATGCCAAATGCAATGTGATTCAAACATGCAACACATGCGATAGGCCAAGTATGTAACAACATGCAAGGCTAGCATGCAACAACACGCGAATGAGGGTCTTAGACTAGTTTGGGCAGCTCTCAAATAAGCCCAAAATAGTGGCCGATTGCTAAGGAAATGAAGGCCAAAATACACACAAACATGTATGCATACATGGTTCAAAACTTAAGCATCAAAGAGCAACTTTTAAGCACACTTAAAAGGGACAAACATGGACATATGTCATGCATACTAAGCTCTGAAAATCATGTTATAAAGGTGCCAAACCAAGTAAACAAGACAAGCCAAGCATTCAAAAATGTCCAAGACTCAAGGGGGCTTAAACCAAAGCTATATGAAGCAAACCCCAAAGGGCCAGGAGGACCTAAAATAGGTCCAATGCAGGTCTAAACAAGACCAAAGATGCACCTAGATGGCATCTAAATGGTCTAAACATGGAAGCATACATAAAGATTCAAACATGGAGCATAAGACACAAGCCTTTTAAAGCATTAAAGGGGCATCAAATGCAAGTATACAAGCATACCACAAGGACTGAAATGATGCTATAAGTGGTGCCAAACCACTGAAACAAGCAAGTAAAGCATGCTAGAGGGGTCAACACTTAAGGCTCACAAGGGGGATTACATGGTAGCTATACAAAGCAAAGCATGGATGACCTGAGCAACCAAAAACAGACCTTAGGCATACTAAAACATGTATAAAAGCTTCACAAAGCTAGGCCAAAACAAGTAAGCATAGTGGTCTAAATGCTAGGCACATATTAAGGCAATTCATGGCATTACAAGACAAGTATGCTAAGCATGCATGGTGTGTCTAAACCAATTAAAAACAGTGCTATATCATGGCAAAATAAGCACAAATAACACTTAAGACATGGCCAACATGCACTTAAACAAGATGCTCACACATGAGGCTAAAATGGCCAACATTGAAGGCAACAAGGAGAGGGGATGGCCCTCTCCTTCTTAGGACCTTAAATCACCATCCCCACCACTGAAATCCAGGGATTTCAGTGGTGAGGAGGCCCAAACAAGGTGGTCCCGGAGCTCACCAAAAATGCACAAAATGGAGACCAAACAAGGCCTAAGAAGGGTCAAACAACCCCAAACAACAAAGTGACCTTAAACAACTATTTAGAGCACTCAAAAAAAAAAGACTTTTATTAGTTATACACAAAGTCTAAAAACAGATGCAAGGTAGGTTAAAAGACTATGCAAAAATGGGGAATAAAGAGCAAGAATTTTACCCTTGTAGACCCCTTCAAGGATGGAGCTCCAGCAGCCTTCCTTAGCTCGAAACCAGCTCAAAACTTTGAAAACAAACCTTTGGCACCTCATAAACCAAGATAAGGTGTAGCACTAGGTGTTTATGCACAAAAGTAAGACACAAACACACTTATACACACACAAAGGCAAAAAGAGAGAGAGATATAGAGATAGGTGATACACAAACCCTAACCCTAATCCAGACCTCTGGAACTCAACCTTCTAACCCTTGAGAAGGGAGGAGAAGGCTTCCCTTTATAGAGGATCACTCTTGCAAAGCTTACAAAACAAGCTAAGCAAGAGTGAAATCCCTCCATACACGTGTATGGAGGGGGGGCAAAGTGGGTGCCAGCTATCACAGCACAGAATATCTACCAAAAGCAGATACACAGTGGTCGGCCAGCCAAAGATGCCAAATTGGCCAAAACAATGGTCAGCCGACCATCAATAGTGCCGACCGGCCAAACATTTGGCCGATAGCAACAAAACAGTGGCCGGTGGCCTCAAGCCATGGCCGGTGAGGTGTGGGGATGGCTAACAAGCATTCCCTACTCTCCAAAGCAAAAACACAAGTGTTTGATGCAAAACCAAACACAAAACAGTTGAGTCGAGAGATCCTGAGGCAAGGCGTGTGGCCGAGACCTCCGGGAACTCAAGACGAACACAAACATGGATGATCACCGAGTGTTCAAACGGTGACGTCCAAGTCTTGAGGATGGTCAAAAATGGGGTGTCTATAATAACCCAATCCCCTTTAGTAGACTGAATCAGACCTCTACAAGCAGCTTGTCTATTTCGGCGAGAAACAGTCCCACCGACATTAACTTTCACCCAACCACCAAGGGAAAGAGTCCAAGTAATGGTGATAGTAAAAGAGCATTTGGTATGCAAAAATCTATCCTGATTTAATTAAAAGTTCGCACCCTTCCCTTAATATAATCAACCGGTCGAAATGGTTCCTTAAAGTCAAGATCATGCAACTGCTTGTTGCGCCAATACCAAAGAGAAGATATGTCAGCCATAAAGAGTAATCCCCAATCACAAGCACATATGCTAGCCCAAGGAGGCTTGTCTAAATTAAAGTCAACCCACTGTAGCACAGGTAAAGAAAAGAAAAGCAACCAGTGAGAAGAAAGAATGAGCTCCTGCCAAATTTTCTTGGCCCGTGAACAGTCCCGTAGAGTATGTAGAGTTATCTCCTCGAGTTGGGAGAAAATAGAGCATAAAGGATCATTGCGCAGCTGGTGTTTAAATTTCATGACATTTGTGAGAAGACAAACAGTTCTAGGAAGCCAAGCAAAATGTTTCCAACGATTAGGGCCCATAGTACGCCAAATTAACTTCCAATTATCTTGAGGAACAATGGTGGTGTTTTGTTGTTAGAGACAAGCGTAAGCAGACTTTGTTGAGAATAAGCCTTTCGACGTAGGGCTGAACAAGGAATTTGTGAAATTCGTAATTCGATCCGGTCCAGTCCAATCCGATAAGTTTGGATTAGTTTTTTGAATCTGTGGTTCTGTTCTAAATTGAAAAAATTAAAAATCCGTAGTCTATGGATTAGTTCCGGATTGAACTCCACGATTCCAAATTGGAACCAATTCGGACCTTATACAAATAGCCTATATTTATATTATACACCCTCCCGCATAGTATATTCTCTTATTCCATATAAAACCTAAATCCAAACCTAAACCCTCATAGTATCTTCTTTTATTACTTTTGTTTGTTAGTTTTTAGTTTTAATTTGTAATGGTCTAAATACTTATGGTGGAGGTAGTTTTCTTATGGTTGTTTAAATTCTAGAACAGTATGTCGCTATTATGGATGGATTGGATTGGTTTCAGGATTTAAACGGATTGAATTGGTTCCAATTTTTCAGGAACTGTAGATAACAGATTGGTCCTGATTTTACCTATTCCGGACCATGCTCACACCTACTTCGACGAGTGCTTCCAAGTAAAACAATCTGAGTTTGACTCCACTAGATGCACCACTACTGCTAGTAAAACTTCAAGTGTTTCACTTGGCAACCATTAAGAGAGGTGATTCTAATCCCATTCAATTGTATCCAGCAATTGTATCCAGCTAGTAATCGCACACAAACTTTGGCAATTCATCACTTGGGAGAAGGGAGTGAATTCATAGCTCAAAAGGACTCTCTACCCTAGCTTGGCTAGAAGAGCTATATAAATATCCTGCATCTTACGCAACCCCAGTCCTCCGTCTAATTTCGGTGAGCAAACAACATCCCAGGCAACAAGAGACATACAACAGTGTTGTTGGTCACCTTCCCACAAAAAGCGTTTGTGACATTTATCTATAGCAGTGCAAACCGAACTACGGAAAAGAGTAGATTGCATGGAGTAGATAGGAATGACAGAGGTGACTAATTGAAATAGAGTAGCTCGCTCTGCTAGAGAGAGTTGTCTAGCTAAAAAATAAAGTCAAGGAAAAGACTATACTAAAAAGTTGATTATAGGGTAAATTACACTGACACTCCTAAGATTTCTTTTTAATACAGATTCTCCTTTCACATTTGGAAAATTACATCTTTCTCTCTGAAGGTTGTAATCTCATTAATTGTCCCTTGAATTGTTAATGTCATGTCCTAAAATTTTCTAAATGATCATCTGTCTGTTTTTTTCTACCATTTCTTGTTTTTATCATCATGACTACATTTTACAACTTTTTATCATTAAATTCTACTTGAACATATTCTTATTGAGCGATGATATATAAACATAAATTTTATATAGAATTTTCAAACACAATGATATACTTAATGGTGACCTTTCACTTTAAAACAAAATACCCATAAACATGATTTATATTTACAACAATATCACTATCACAACATTTTTATGATATTTTTTTTGTATAAATTTTTATATGAATATAATTTTTCATTTTTATTTCCACTATTATATCTAGATTAGATCAATTTAATCTAGATATATTTAAAAAGTATAAAATTTGTATAAAAAACTTTTAAAAAATATTGAATACAACAAAATAAGATAATGTATTGAATTTTTATATTTTTATATTTTTTTTTGTATTTGGTGAATTTAAAAAAAAGAATCACAAAAGATTATATTTCTTAAGTATATCTAGATCAGGTGTATCTAAAAAATAAAAAAAAATTACTTAAAATATTTAAAAAATTCAGTAAAAAAAATACAAAAAATAAAAAAACTCAATTTTTTGTGTGAGTTAAACCAAAGAAGATATTTGCTATTTCTTTTGAAATGACATGAATAAAATATCTGCATTATTTTATTATTTTATATATATAAATCTTAAGGGATAAATATGTTATTTTAATTTGACAAGGGGATAAGTGTAATTTTTTAAATTTGAGGAAAAAAATTTGTATTAAACAGAAACCTCATAAGGTGTCAGCATAATTTACCCTTGATTATAAGAAGGTTGTAAAAGGACCCAAGATGATCTTGACATCTCATTTGTTGTGTACTAGTTTATGTCTGTGCCTAAAGGCACAGTATAGTTAATGATGAGCGTAGACACCCCATTTTTGACCGACCTTAAGACTCAGGCGTCATCGATTAAGCGCTCGGTGATTGCGCATGTTGTGCTCGTTCTGAGGTTACGGAGTCTCGGCTGAGAGCCTTGCCTCCAGACTTTGGGACTCTTTTGTGCTTTGCCTCGGTTTGCGAACCAGGTTCTATATTCTCTTCCCGAAGAGAGGGAGAGGTCTCGTAGACCATCTCTCAATGGCCGTAGGCTACTCCTCGTGGTCATAGGCCACTTTTCCCGTTTGGAGACCAGTTCTTGATTTTCGGAGCCGTCGGTCGTGCGCCTCAATTCGGGACCGCTTAACTTTCTCCGTTCGCTCTGGTTTTTGGCACACACCTTGTTTCCTCTCTCTAGAGGGACACTGTCGTCTACACGCCACTTTCGGTGCTTAACAGTCAGTTTTCGAGGCACCCGGCTGCGCGTTTTGGCCCCCGAACCCTTGTTTTGCATCCGTCTTGGTTCATTTTTGGCATGGACCCTATTTTCATTGTTTGGAAGGTGGTACAAGGGTGGGAGACCACCTTTTCCTCTTGGAGACTACTTTTCCCCGCCGGCCGATTTTTCTTGTCAGGTAGCTGGTCTCCCTGACTTTTGAGCCACAATTGTTGGCCTCCCACCATACCACTAGCTTACATTGAGTAAGGAGACCACCCTAGGAGATGGCCGACCACCATTCACTCACTTGAACCTTTTGAACTGGTCGGCCGACCAGGGGAAGTGGTCGGCCGACCCCCTGAACCGGTCGGCCTGCCTCCTCTTGTCTTGTCCCTGTGAGTTGTTGCCAGTTGTGCCAGCTAGAAGGCACCGAATTGATCCTCCATACACATGTATGGAGGATCATCAAACTTGGTTTTTGGCTTCTTGAAGAAGCTTTGGACCTCTTTGGCTATAAGAGAGACCCTCTCCCTCATTAGCAAAGGTTCAGAAAATTGGTTAAGGCATACATATATCTATCTCTCTATATCTCTCTATTTTGTGTTAAAAAGTCCCTTATTTTTGGCCTATTGCATACCACCTCCTAGCCTAACCCCTCCACCATCACTTTAAACATCTTGGAGGCCATTTTCAGAGGTTGAAGGTTTGCTGTTTTGGTCCAGAAGCTGCTGGAGTTCTTGGCTACAAGGGTAACACACCTTTTCCCCATTTTAGCTTTATTTTGCTTCATATCTTAGCTATATTTGAAAGAATATTTGGGCTTTGTCATAAACTGAAAAAAGTTTTATTTTGAGGTCCTTAACATGTTTGTTTAAGATCATTTCTCTGTTGGGGGTCATCTACCCCCTTGCATACTTTGTTTTGAGCCATGCCTTTCGGCCTTTGCATTGACCTTTGTTTGGCCTTCTAGCCATTGAAATCCAGTGGATTTTTAGTGGCTAGCATGCTGTTTTGAGTGCCAAAATCAGAGAGGGGTGACCCTCTCAGCCCTTGTCTTGTTTACTAGCATATTTGGCCTAACAAAGGAGCCCTTATTTGCATGCTTCCAAGCCATGTTTCAGGCCTTTCTTTGGTGAGTTTTAGGACCTACATAGGCTCTGTCCAGAGCTGGTTTTGCCATTTTGGGTGTCCATCTTGCATGTGTAGAACAACCCTCTTTATAGCCTATCAAAGGAGCCTATCATTCTTGCATGCATAGACCATGTTTCAGTTGTTTTTTTGGGCTTTATTTGGCATTTCATACCTTAGGCTTTTGCTGGTTTGGTGACCTCTTGATTGCCTCACATGCTTGTAGTGCAAATCCTCTTTACTAGCTTACATTGCATGCTATTTTGGCCTTTGATTCTAGCACTTTTTGGCCATACTTTAAACTGATTTTTTGCATGTTTTGGACTGCCTTAGCTCTGTTTTTATGCCTCATAGTCAAATGATGCTTTCTATGCATGGTTGTAGTTCAATACCCTTGCCTAGCTTTGAGTTTTAGAGCCTATTGCATGCTTATGTTGAGGTGTTTCCATGTTTTAGGACCATTGTGCATCATATTTCAGAGCTTACATGTATGCCATATTCTCATGTTTTTCACTCTTTAAATGCATTTGAGAGTCATGCTTGTATGCCTCGTTTTTGGACCATTGCATAAGCTTCATTTCCATGCCTTTTGAGCCACCATTTTAGTCCATTTTCCCACTGTCTTGGACCTGCCTAGGGTTTGTTTGGGGCTGGTTTGGCCATTTGTGCATTGCTTTGTGTACCTCTAGTGTAATGCGCTTCACTAGTTTCGGTATTCGAGCCATCTAGCATGCATTATGTGAGGTGTTTGCATGATTCGGGACCATCTTGCATGTCATTTCAGAGCTGGAAAATGCATGATTGTATGCCATATTTCATTCCTTGCCATGCTTTGGTAGAGTGGCATTTGATGCCTTAAGTTCAGTCTCTTGCATTGGGCATGTTTGCATGAGTGTTCTTGTCTTTAATTTCATCATGTTTAGCCACTGATTTGAGTGTGGCTGAGGCCCATTCATTTTAGTTTAAGTCCATCTTGCATTGTGTATGCCATTTAGTCCATGTTGTTGCACGATTGACCATTGCATTGTGTATGCCTTGATCTTTTCATTGTTAGTCTCCATGTGTGCATTGCGTATGCCATATAGTTTTCATGTGCATCGAGTATACCATTGATTATCCCATAGCATTGTGTATGCTAGTAGCATGTTTGCATATCATCGTTTTCATGTTTGCATCATTTAGTGGCATTATGTTTAGGTTGCATGTTAGAATTGCATTCATGCATGCCATGTGTATTGCATTGTGTTTGGAATAGGGTTTAGTCCAGACACGGGAAACAAGGGACGTTTTGTACTCCAAGTGACGAAACATGCCTCGATTCTCGGTCCCCGACACTCCGGATTACCCATGATGGAGTTCGGGCCTTATTGTGTTCATTTGTGCATCTATTTGACATTGAGTCATGCAATTCGACTCCTCGGCCATCATGCATCGAGATGCGTGATTGGTGGCACGAGGATCGAGGACTACACTCCCTAGAGCTTATGCAATGACGGGGAGAGTGGTCGTGCACACATATGTTGAAATACTTTGCCATGCCCCTTTCTTCCTCTCTGTTGCAGCAAACCGGAAACCAGCAGCAAAAACTGGTCGGTAGTATCCCTACAGCATGGTGGAGTTTCAGCCTTCTGGAGTTTTATTCAGTATTTCGGGACCAGTCGCAAACAGAGGCAAATTAGGGCATCGCGATGGATTTTTCGGCAAGGCGACTCGAGCATACATGCATTCCTTGTCATTCAAGACCGGGCTGAGGCAGTCCATTTCATATGTTTTGCATGCTAGCTTATTTATTTTAGTTAATTTGTTAATTAATTAGGGTTGTGTAATAATTAACTGTAATTCGTAATTCATTTGGTTGCATATTATTTATTCGGACCCTCCGGGAGAGGGCAATGTTATAATAAGTGTGCGTGTGTGTGATGTATGTCTTCCAACCCCATTCCTTTTATTTACCAGCATATGATGGTTAGTTTTAGGGCATGTTTCAATTAGCATCTATATGTTCGCATGCTTGCATTCATTCATCTATATTGCATGCACCGGGCTCAGCGCATCATACTAACTGTATTGTATTTCAATTTCGAGTTGAATACGTGTATCAGTTGTTGCATTTCATATGCCATTTTTAGAATAGCCGAGCCTATCTTAGTTGCATTTTTACATGTGTTGCATTAGGCATTTCAGCATAGTTAGGATTCATGCATGATTTCTAATTAGCTTCTTTATTTGGCTTGGAGTATTCGGTAAGTATTTATGCTTTAGCATCCTTGCATGCGTGTGAGTGACTGCCATGATAGTATGCTTGCCATGAGGCTATGTGCTTATGTGATATAACTGCCTGAATGCCTGTGGGTGAAAGTTGGGTTGCTTGAATTGGAATAATTCGTCGAAACCCGTGTTTTAGCCTACTTGCGAGTGGCAAACTTCAATCCATTTTTAAAACAAACGGATATGCAATGCTTTGTTCCAACTTAGGCAATCCAGTCTATACTTGTATGATGTGGGCATCACATAGTAATTCTAGACTAATAACCGGAATAAGAGCACGTGATGTTTTCAAAACTCGATATCATGATTAGTAGAGGCCGATCTTTTATCGGGCGAGCGGGGGTGCTCACGAAGTGACCTTCCCCAATCGTACCCAAGTTCCCGAGCCAAGACAACTTTGGTGATGACGGACACGTGGCCTTAGGCACGAGTCAGGGTTTCCTAAATCCCCCAAAATAAAATATTTAGGTGGCGACTCTGTATCTGGCAAAGCGGTCCATGTTTGGCACTTCTTTATAAAAATCAGTTTTCCAAAACGATTTGCCGGATTTGGACTTTTTGGTGATTTATTAGTCTTGCATTGCACTTTGCGAGATCAGATTAAGAACCGTGACATTTGAGTCTGAACTGTAGTAAACCCAAATGAACAAAATGGGATTCCCTCCCAGGACGTTCGGGGACGTCTACAATGAGATCAAAATATAATTGAATATAAAATTATTGAGTTAAAATGTATTTTATCAAATTGGTTGCTAAAAATTTGAGGTAAAAATATAAATACATATCCTTTTGATTTTGACTTTCAAATAAATTTTGTAAAATTATCTGGGCATAAATGCACATGGTGTTTGTGTGTCGTGGGCTTTGTCACTGAGGTGGGGAATAAAGTTCTGTTAAAAAAAAAAAAAAACTCTTCGTTTCAATATTTAAACAAATCACACCACTTCCATTCAGCTTGTTTGGTTTAAATTTTTAGGATTCACTTTTCAAAAAATTAAAATTTTTTATTTTTCATGTTTTTTTTTTTCTTGTTTTTATTGAATTTTTTTTTAATATTCTAAGAAATTTTTTAAATTTTTAGATACACCTAACATAAATACACTTAAAAAGTATAATATTTGTAAAAAAAAATCTTTTAAAAAATCACTACATATCAAAAATACAAAAAATACGAAAATTCAGTACATTTTTCATATTCTTATGTATTTATTGAATTCAAAAAATTGAAACTAAACACACTGAACATTTTCCACAAAAAAATTTCAAAAAAATTGGGTTTAAAAAAAACAACATTTAAACCCACTTTTTTTTTTGAGTTTTTTTTTAGGGTCCTTGTTATTAAGATTTTATATCGTAAAGGACATTCAATATTTTTAATAATGTCTAAGTCCCTCAAATTGATTCAGAGAAAATTCGACTTTACAGAGAAAATCTTATCAATTTTTCTGGACTTTCCAGAGAAAGTTTGAAATTTTCTTTGACCTTCCCTAGACTTCCCACTCCAAAGAAATTTGGAAATTTCTCTGGCCTTCCCTAGCATTCCCTTCTCTCTAGAGAAATTTCCTTTCTTTGGCCTTCCATAGACATCCCACTCTCCAGAGAAATTTTGGAAATTTCTCTGGCCTTCCTTGGCTTTCCCTTCTCTCTAGAGAAATTTCCCTTCTATGGCCTTCCCTAGACATCCCACTTTCTAGAGAAATTTTGAAAATTTCTTTGGCCTTCCCTCGACTTCCCACAAAATAATTTCTCTGGCCTTCTCTAGACTTCCCACAAACCTCTTGAAATGTATCTGTGAAACAATATCAAATAGAACACAAATCAATTTCCATATCTAAATCGTAACAAATCGAAGTAAATCCTTAATTATAGACCTCTCAACTCCACGCACACAGTGATTTTAGAGAACCAATCACACAAAACAAACACAAAATCAAAGGCTGTCTTCAATTGGTGATCATGATTTCGCCGATCTCCGCTGCGCTCACCGTCGCTCCGTCTTGAAACACCTCTTCAACTTGTGGAAATAACTTGTGATCCTTGAGCCCTAGATAGTTATTCGCTAAGCTCTTGAAGGAATTGAAATCACAAAGGGAAAAATGAATGTAAACATCGATTCGTCTTGGTCTAAGTATCGATGAATCAATCTGTTCTTTGTAGTTTAGCGTGAACACCATCACTCAGTCATCTCCGCAACATGAACTCACAAGTCCATCCATGAAGTTCAGTATATCGGACAAGTTGTCGATTTCTCAATGCTAAAATCATGATCAGACAGCTCTGCAAGTAGGATTTGGAACCGAATCACTCCTGAACAACCCTTCGAATCGGTATTGAAACGGTTCATGGTTGATTAAATCATAGAGAGAGAGAGAGAGAGAGAGAGAGAGATGAATAGAGGTTAGGTCAGTGAATCAGAGAGAGGAATGAAGAATTTGTTGGGTAGAAAGAGAAAGAGAGCGTGAATTTTCTCTATGATATATGGGGGTAGGGTTAAGGGACCTTAGACATCACAAAATAATATTGTGGATCTCTTCTATCACAAAAAATGAGAGAGGGGCCTTAGACTAATTTTCTCTCTCTTTTTTTTTTTTTAATGTTACATTTCTTAATAAACAACCTTTTTAATTTTTTATTTATTTAAATTTTGATTTCAACATTGTCAACCAAAATATATATACATATATATATATATATGTGTATATTTTTGAGAAATATTTTTTAACATAACCACATTCACAATTACAATTCCATTTTTAAATTACTGTACTTATCTACTGTTATTTTCTCCCCCAAACATAAAACATTAGACATGTCTTACCAGACTATTTGACAGTATTTTTTTTAAAAAAAATTCTTCTCTCCATTTCTTTCTTTTTTGTTTTCAAAAAATATTTTTCCAGCAAGATAAATGAACTGAAAAAATTGTCTAATCTTGTGTGATATAATTTATGTATGTATATATATACATAGATATATATATGCATGGGTGAATGTGTCCCCCAAAAAGTATATGTATATATATAAAATATATATATATATATTTTGGTGTGGTGTTGCGTCGAGTGGTCGGCATAGGATAGCACCCACATGGGGTTGCCCACACTCATTTTTTTTTTATTATTATTTCTTTTCCCATATTTTCTGTCATTCTCTCCCACACCTCTCTCTAACTTCTAGAGAGATAAAGTCCAACTCTCCCTCTCTGGCAACAGACTCTCTTTCTCTAGCGAGTCAATGTCTTTTTCCCCCTGATCTCTTAATATTTTTGAATACAACAAACTTGTGAATTTTTTATTTTATTTATGGAATCAGAAAACAAAATCCAATTTCTACAATTTTTTAGTTTCCTTTTAATCTCATTTCTTTCCCTTCTTTAAAGCTTATAATAGATTGCAATAAAAACATAAATAAACACACAATAAATCCATCACAAAAATCAAAAGCTAAAAAAGTCAAAATCAAAGAAATCAAAGAAATGGTCTCACGGTTCTTTCCATCTTTCACTATTCATTCTCTCTCTTCCTATTATCTTTCCATCTTCTTCCACTCATTCTATTTCTACCTATGAGATACATATTTCCTACTCTCTCTCATCTCATTCTCTTCTCTCATCCTCTCTTAGATCAAATAACAAACCCTTTATCTTCTTTGTTCAATCTCCCTCTTGAATGTTAGTGGACAGTCGCAGAGTTGTTATGGCATGGCGACGACGATGATGAGCAGCAGCGGTGGTGATGATTGGAGGTGATGAGCAACACCATGGCTAGTTCACGAGAAAGTCATGGGAAAGAGATGTGTTGCTGTCGGAAAGAGATGTGTCGGTGGTGTAGTAGGAAGTGAGGCTGGGAGACAATAGAGAGAGAGAGAGAGAGAGATAGAGAGAAAAAGAGAGATAGGGTGTTTTGAAATTTGAAAATCAAAAAGTGAGGTTGAGAGACAAAGAGATGAGAGTTTATAGAGAGAGTGAGAGACGAGAGTGGTCTCTCTTCTTGGGGGAAGAAAGTAAGTGAATGTGTTTTGAAATTTGAAATTTGAGAAAGTGAAGTGAGACGTGAGAAAGAAAAGATGGAGGATAGATGGTTAGGAAGTTGAAGTAGACTGGCAGAAAGCGTCTCATCTCTATCGTCTATCTCAGACAGAAATGAATTCTAACCATTCAAATGCCTTAGTAGGACAAATGTGCCTAGGACAAATTTAAAATCCGTCTACCATATTATATAGATTGATAAGGAATGAAGACTCATTTGTCTAACATCCATCCATCCATCCATCCATCAATCCAGAGTGTAAAGTTCTCTATGTAATAAATATATAAGGACGTCTCATTTGACAACTTCACATTGTAACTTAAAAGTTATAAAGTTATTAAAAATATTAAAATATAAATAAATATTAAAAAGTCAAAAATTTATTTTCATTTACTTTACTTTTTGCAAATATTTTCGTAAAAAAAAATAATCAAAAAGTCATCTGGATAGTCATTTGTTGGACTAACTTACGTCGGGCAGAACCAATGTTTGTCTACCCTTACTAGATAGTCATTTGTTGGACTAGCTTTGGCCAATGTACCAAAAAATAAATTATGTAAAATACAATATTTTATGTATTTTCATCTTACAACTCCAATATAATTTTATTTTATTTTTCTTTAGGTACTTCAGAGAAGTTGGAAAAGTTTTGGACAAACAACAAACAAGAAAAACAAAGGTAAACAAGAAGCTTAGTGCCTCTAATATTCCCTTCCTAGCAGGTCTGCTACCACAAAACTTCTAACTTCTTCTGGAGCATCTTCCATCACAAGAAGGGGGTCATCCTGGTCTCAACAAGAAGCTTGGCAAGTTTGTCAGCAAATTGATTACCTTCTCACAAAATATGTTAAATTGCGCATCTACATCTCTTAAGGAGGTGTTTTGTGTCACCACTAGACTTCTAAGGGAAGAGTTGGCAACATAATTTGCATTAATAAGATCAAAAGCCATAGTAGATTCAGTCTCTATCACCACATTAATGTAGCCTTTCTCAAAGATGAAATATGCCCCATAATTCAGCCTTCAGATTTGTGCATTTTTCTAGTTTACCGAAATAGCCGCAAAGCCATATTCCAGTTTCATCTCTAAAGAGTCCTCCAGATTCACCTCCGCTCGGATCTCCTTGAGAACTTCCGTCTGTATTCAACTTGATTTTCTTGCAGAAGACATATACCACTTGATTAGTTTAGGGCTGCACCTAGGGGTTGTAATAGAAGATTGAAAAGCCTCAATAATTTCATAAACATATCTATTGATGAGGTATAAACTCCTTTGCCAAGGCTGGATAATATTGTCAAAAACTTTAGAATTTCTATCTTTCTAGATTTGCCAAAGAACAACAGAAAAAATAACCTTCCAAATAGCATTCAGAATAGGGGGAATTTTTCTTTTAAGGTTGGATTCAACCCAACTGTTACACGGACTCATGTATCTCAAACCAGTCATGGTAAATGAGATTTTTCCAAATGATGCTTGCATGAGGACATGAATAAATGATTCAAGTCTTCCAACACCTCAATACATCTAGGACAACTTGCCGTGCAATATGAGCCACAAAAAACCCTTAATATTCAAACGTCAAAAATGGTGTACGAATAGAATTACTCATCACAACTATGTTAGCTTAGTGGGAGATAAGATTTATCCATTTTGTTTTTTTGTTACTTTTTATTGGCCAATGATATTGTTACATTTAATGACTTTTTTCGGTAAATGACACTACAATATATAAGACTTTTAGCAACCACTTATTTTGGTCACTAAAACCATTATTTTGATCTCTAAACGTTTTTTGTGACAAAATTATATTCGTCGCTAAAAAAGTCGCTAAAAGTGCGTCCAGAAGAGTCAAAATTGATTTTTAGAGACCAATTTTCAAAAACACGGCTAAAAGTTACAATTGGCGACCAATTTTACACTGCCACAAAATGTTTGATTTTGCAGAACTAAAACATTTCATCGCTAATACTTCATCACAAAATGTTCCAATTTGATCGCGAAATACAAAATAGAGACATTTTTAATAACAATTATTTTTTGTCGCTAAGGATAAATGACTCGCCATATATTTTTGTCACTAAAAGTTAGTTTAAAAAACATTTTATAACCATTAATTTGATAGCTAAAAATTCACAAAAATTAAATTTATCATCCAACCATAAAATTAAAAAAATAAAAAATAAAATAAAAATTGACATTTTACACATCAAAGCATTCTATTCACAAACCATAATGAGTACATAGAAAGTAAAATTTTACAAAAATTTAAACAAACTAAATGGCACCTTTAGAAATGGATATATATCTTTTACTCACTGATTCAATCTTGTAAAGCAAAAGTAAAACAATAATATCAATTAAATCATTGTAATAAGGTCAAAGAACAAGGAGCAAAAACTAATATAAAAATCAACAAAGAAAAAGACAGCAAAACAATTTATTCAACCAATAATAAGTGAAATTTATAAGAAGCATGCATTCCTAAGCTGAATCAAATCAGAAACAAAGCAAATATAAATCTACCTAATACAAATATAGACTAAAAGGAAAGAAGGAAGAAGCAAAAAATTGATCTCTTTGTGCATCAAAAGAAGCACAACCCAAATCAAAGAAAAGACCAAATAACCCCAAAACACAAAAGAAAATTGATTAATTGGCGAAGAAAAAAACAGAAATAAATAATAGGTGTTTCTAACTTAATTACCTGGGTTGCCTCAATCTCCAATTCTTGCTTCTGAATGTTGAAATGCATCATGCATAGGAAGAATAAATCTGATTTATCAAAGAATGACTTGTGTAATTGCCTGTAAATCAAAGCAATAAACATATGGAAAGACAAAGGCATCAAAATTCATATTCATTAACAACAAAATTTAACTTCAACAGAGTCCTACTTGTCTCAATTGTTGAAGCTACCATTGAATGTGAAATGACTAAAATATTTTGTTTGTTTGTTTGTTTGTTTTTTTTTTTTTAACAAGTCCTAACCCAACATTGAGTATATGTACTGAATGACTTAAATCATTTGCATAGCCTGGATATAGGTAACACTCAGCAATGCATTAAAACCATTCCCATGATGTGTGTGTGTGTTTGTATGGAAGAATGACATGAAGAGTTCAAAAAAGATGTCATAACTACTAAGTAAAGTTAAATATTAAATTAAAAAATAAATAAATAAAAATTATGGAAACTATATATCAATAAAATTATTTACCTTTGCTTCAACATTAAGAAAAGTTACATCTTGAAGATTACCTATTTGAACCTGTTAAGAAAATACTACAGCTTAAAAGCTATAACAAATTGATCTAGTAAGAATCATTGGTAACCCTGGTTAAGTCTACAGATTTTTTATTTTATATTTTTTGTGTATCTCGAAATTATGTCTTTTTGTCAGCAAAAGCTATAACAACTCAGTCAAATGTGTTCATATGCCATCTAAGAGACAACATGTTTTTGGGAAACTAATAGGGAGGTTATCCTCACTAGATAGGCATGACCCCCATAGTGAAGATGAGCAGGAGCAACTTTACAAAAGAAAAGAAAAGAATAAACTCACAGAAGTCAGAGTCTCTGGCACACAAAAAATAGCCTGTATATCCGCATGATTCACAATATACTTAATAGCATCTGGCCCTGAAGATAACAAAAAAGGGTCACAAATTCAACTTTCAAACTCTCTGAATTAGGTGAGATGACATTTGAATAGACTACTCACCAAGAGTGTCATACAAAAGGACTAAGATATACGAATATGCTGAGCACGCATGATCCACAAATTAACAATCTTTAACCAGTGTTTTAAAACATTGATCTCAACCTCTTGAAGCAACAACAAACCAACATTACAAACACAATAGGCCAGATCAAGTAACTTATTAAGCTGTTTTGACTAAAAATATGAAATAAAAAAAAAATTAACAAAATAAATAACAAGAAGAGACCTGTTTGCAAACATTGTTGTAGAGCTTATCTGGGGAAACTCCACCATGGATCAGCTAATTGAAAATGTCATCACAAGATTTTGATAGGTGTGCCACACTCCGTGACTTTCGTACTCTGCATGAAGGAATATAAAACCAAATAAAATGCCCCAAAAATAATACAAATAATCCAACTTATAAGAGAAATAAGCATCATAGAATTAGTATACTTTCATTAATCAGAGTTCATATTACAAAAAAAAAAAAAATGATACATGCAATATACATTCATAAATATTCATTCTGAATCTATAGCATGTAACACCAGTTAATAACAACAAAATAAATGCCCTACGAGGCTTACATTTTTCCAAGACATTACTTGGTTACAACAAAAGAGAGTTATAAGCTCTGTACATATATAAAGCCCTTGGCTTGAATAAACATTTAAACACAAAATACAAAATAGAGCCTCCAACTCCTAGGTCTTCCCAAGCTACGTTCTTGGAGAAAATATGTTACCGGTACCTGAAAATGGTTTCCCAAATAGGGTGAGCCAAAACTCAGTAGAAACAACCTATCACAATATATGAGGTTTAACTAAGATATAAGTGTTAGAGACATATTCAATATTTATGACAAACACATATTCTTCACATGACCACACGGTATCGATATTCACATCTCAATCCCTTTCCATTTATTCATTTCAAGTTAATCCATTCTATTTCTATGTATAAGCCAAGTTTACAATTTTCCAAATAACCCAACTGAGGCTACAATTCAGTGGTTCTCAATCAACATAACCATCATACAAGTACTTCAATCTTTCCATTTTATGGAAATTTCTCCGCGAGATCGGCACCCATGTATACATATGATTTTGGGACTTTTACCCTGGACACTCTGGCTAACTTAATTTCAATGAAGTCCATCCCCTATCTCCTCTCAAAACATGGAATACATCCCCTTTCTTCTCCCAAAATGTTATACATATACAGTGTATTTAAAGGTACCGTCATATTCAATGACTATCAATTATACATATTCAATGCCTCAACATACCATCATATTCAATGACACAATTAAATGATTAGTTTCAATTTATCTAATCCTCATGCAATTCTTACAACAATTATAGTTATCCTCCACCGATAACCCAATACAGATGTTTCTAAATAGATATTCAATCTTTATAATAGATAATTCATCACATTTTCATAGGTGAGTGATTAAACAAATCTAACAACACCATTCATCTATACTTTTCCCAAATTTCACATTTTCCAAGCCAATTTCATTATTTATGCAAAATAATTATTCAAGACATATTAGGGCAAATCTCCCCCTTTTTCAAATATTAAATCAAAGGCTAAAATTCACTATTTTAACATCAGATAACTTCATATCCACAATCCTATAATCATTTATGTTGCACAATCATAGAAACCCCTCTTTTCAATTTGAATCCAAACCCTAGGTTCACTCAAAAACTCCCCAAATCTCACCACTTATACATAACAACAAATAACTAGGTTAAAAATCATATCAAGGTGTAGAATATCCCTATCTCAAGTGTAGAAGCCCAAAAGAGAAGTAAAGAAGCCTCAAAGACGCCCAAACTCAACTTTATTCGAATCAAATGGAAGCCCACGGGATGCTCTATCTTTATATCAAAGAGAGTAGGAAAGAGAGATCCTTAGATCTTGGTGTATTTGTAGAAAGAAGTCGAATTTTAGAGAGAGAAGGAACTGATCTAGGGTTTTTGGGTGAAAAGGTACCAAAAAATGATGTAAAAATGAGATGCTGTGAACTGATATATGCGATGCTCGCTCGAGCAAAGGAGTTGTCGCTCGAGCGACCAGACATAATAAGTGTCCTCGCTCCAGCGTAAGAAGTGTCGCTTTAGCGCAGAATACAAATTCCCAGAAGTTTTGCAGACAGAAGACCGTCGCTCGAGCACAAGAGTTCTCGCTCGAGCGAACAACAACGCCCTCCCAGAATCTTTGCAGACCTAAGAAAATACTGGAAGATTACAAAGCTTGCTCGAGCGAAGAAGCTAAAATCTAGGCAATAACAATCTAGACCAATTAGCAACCAACCTGTTCCAAACACACCCAAAACATCCCAATACTCAAACTCAAAAAGTGAAAGGAAGAAAAGACCTGGATAACAATATTAAACCATGAAACCCGGGTTCGGGATGCAACAATAGTCGGGTCAAAACCGAGATCGCTATAACCTCTCCCCTTAAAGAATTTCGTCCCCAAAATTATAAATCATGTTTCAAAGTCATGTTTAGCCAATTTTTAAAATGATTACAAATCAATTCTCATCATCATGACTCACCTACCGGTCATTCAATCCCTCCACATGAGGATCAAATTCACAATATATATCTCAACATATTACCAATATGCATCTCCCATAGTTTTAACCAATTTCAATACGGATACCTCATATTTCCGAAACATGTTCAATGTTTATGATAAATTCGTATTCCCAAAACTTAAACAACATATACAATGTTCATATTAAGCTTGCATTTTCAAAACATATTCAACATATACAATGTTCGCATAATTCAAATCATATACAATGTCTTTACAGTTCATGAACAAAACTTAAATCTCAACATATACTCAAACATCAACAAATAAGTCCGGATATTTCTCACGGACTTCCAATTCACGCTCCCAAGTTGCTTCCTCAATCTTGTGATGTTTCCATGATACTTTGACCAAGGGAATTGTCTTACCTCCCAAGACTTGGTCCCATCTGTCCAAGACTCTCACTGGTCTCTTCTCATACGAGGCATCCTCAGCTACCTCTAAGTCGGTCCAATCCAACACGTGGGATAGATCCGCTCATACTTCTGAAGCATACTAATATGAAACACGTCATGCACTCCAAAAAGTTGTAGCGACAATGCCAAACAGGAGGCAATCTCATCAATCCGCTCAAGGATCTCAAAAGGGCCAATAAACCGAGGGGATAACTTCCCACTCTTCCCAAATCTCAGAAGACCCCGCCTAAGTGATATTTTCAAAAAGAGACGATCTCCCACCTCAAAAGACAAAGGTCTCCTCCTACGATCAGCATAGTTTTTTTGACGATTCTGAGCCGTAACCAACCTCTTATGAATAAGTGCCACTTTCTCCATCATTTCCCGAACCAACTCTGGGCCCAACAAAGGTGCGTCACCCACCTTGACCCAACCCACAGGAGATCTACACGGTCGGCCATACAAGGCCTCAAACAGTGCCATACCAATACTTGATTGGAAGCTATTATTGTAGGCAAACTCCACTAAGGGTAAGTGTCTCTCCCATGGCCCCTTAAAATCAAGACACAGCCTCGAAGCATATCCTCAAAGATCTGAATAGTACGCTCGGACTGAACGTCAGTTTGAGGATGGTAAGCAGTGCTAAAGGTCAATCTAGTACCCAAGGCATTCGGCAAGCTCAACTACAGCTGAGCTGTGAATCGTGGATCTCTATCCGAAACAATCATCACAGGGACCCCATGCAACCTCACTATGTCCCTAATATAAAGATCGACAAGATAGTCTACCGAATCATTTGCTCGCATAGATATAAAGTACACCGACTTGGTCAACCGGTCAACTACCGCCCAAATGGCATAACTACCTTGTTGAGTCCTCGGAAGTCCCACAACAAAATCCATCGTGATATGCTCCCACTTCCACTCAGCTAGGCCACATGTTCGTCATCACCAAGATTGTCTCAGCTCGGGAACTTAGGTACGAGAGAGGAAGGTCATGAATTGAGCACCCCCGTTCGCCCGATCAAAGATCGGCCTCTACTAATCATAATGTGTTTCTTATCTATATTATATGCTCTTGTTCCAGCTATTAGGCTAGCATTATTATGTGATGCGCACACACACAAGTATATATTAAATTGCGAGAATTGGAATACTTGATTCATGTTTGTTTTGAAAATTGTTTCGAATATGTACCATTTGAAAAAGTGATTGCATATAAGCATTACTCAAATTATTCCAATTCAAGCAACTAGCCTTCATTCACAGGTATTCAAGCAGTTTATCAAATAAACACTTAGCCTCATGGTGAACATGCTAAACATGGCAATAATCACATACATGCGATATGCTAAAGCGAGTAAAGGCTTACCTAGTACTCCAAGCCAAAAAAGAAGAAAGAGTTAGAAAAATGCATAATCCTAACTTATGCGATATGACTAATGTAACACATGCGATATGCATTTACTAGGCTTGGCTACTAATATGGCATATGAATCAATTTGATAACATGCGGTCTAAACACGTATTCAAAGAAGTATTGAACTAACAATGCAAGTTAGAATGATGTACCAAGCCTCGGTGCATGCAAGACAAGTGGATGCAAACATGAAGTATGCTAAACAAAACATGATGTCCTAAACTAACCATCGTAAGCTAGTAAATAAAAGGGAGAAAGACATGGGGTTGGAAGATATACATGTTATTACAACATTGCGCCCTCACACAGGAGGGTTCGAATGAACTAACTAGCTAACTAATTACCTAACTATTACAAAATGAAAGAATAATTTAGCTAAACTACTTAACTAATTATTACAAACCGAATGAACTAATTAATTAACTAATCTAGCTAATTAAAATAATTACAACATGAGACAAATTAGCCATTCTAACTAATTAATTACAAAACCATTATGTTAAACACAACACTAAAACGCTTATAACACGAATCTCGAGGGTCGATGGAGGGCTCATGCATGAATACAATTTCCATCCGAAAAAGCCACCGTTTCTGCTGTTAAATGCGTCTGTTGCACAATAGAACACTTGCACTGATTTCCACTTCCAAACCAACTCTGTTCTATTGGGGGAGTACACTACTGGATTTTGCATTGGTGGCAGGTAGATGGCTTGTCGTCCACCGATGATGGCCTGCCGGCCACTGCTGACTGGGCTTCCCTACTGTAACAAAGAACAAATAGAGCAGAGATAGTGGATTCTCAAGGGTTTGTTTGCACAATTTACCCCTCTTCGTCATTTGAACAGCTCAAAGGAGTAATAATTTTGATTCACAAACCATTAATGGATGCAGTTTCGTTGCATGATGGCTTATGAACCAAATGGTGCAAATTCAATTAATGCGATAAAATAAGACTCTCAAAACCACCTCCCTATCATGAAAGATCAAGAGAAGTAGTTGACAATGAATCTTAAACCGTTTTCATCACTAATGAGTATGAAACAATTCAAGACTCAAGGGTTCAATTAACGTTCGATTGAACCTAAAACCAAATTATTATCTTGCACCTTTTTTTTAGCCTCAATTTTATTACTTCATTTTAGATTACCATCCATTCTTTAGTCAAGTGAGTCCAAAGGTGGATTTAAGTCCTCTAATGTAAAGAGGGCTCAAACCAAGTGTTGCTTTAGGCATGAAAGAGACATCATACCATTGGTAATGAACCCCCAAAGGGATTAAAACATTAAGCATGACATCTCAATCTCATGCTTAAACAAACAAGTAATTTAAAATCACTTTCAAAGAAAAACAAAAGCCAAGAAAGGAAGGAGGTTGCAAAAGTGATTAAAGGTGATCACAAGTATGAAAAGCCATAAATAAATACAATCAACTCAAATAAGGTGGTGTCTAAGGCCTAAAACACCAAACTCATGAGGACGATTACACTACAAGCATGCAAAGCAAAGTTCAAATGCAACAAACACTTAAAAATAGTCCTAAAAACAGTCTTAAATAAGTCCTAAAATATGCTGAAATTAAGACAAAAATGGCTAGAACAATAAGCTAAAACGTGGATCATGCTAGGCTAGTAAGTAAAACACAAGGAGGGGAGGCTAACCTTTCCAATTTTGGACTTCAAACCATGATTTTAGCCACTGAAATAACTCTGAAAATCAGTATTTAAAAGCTCAAAAAAAGATAATGTAAATGTGGGAAACACAAGGGTAAAGGCGTTGAAAGCAAGGTTTAAAGAAGGGTGAGCCACCCCTCAACCTTTATTGGCCTTAAAACCCAAGTTTCAGCCCAAAAATACAGAGTTTTTATAGCCCAAAAACAGTTAAAAAATAGTAAGAAAAAGAGTAAATATAAAAAGTAAAAAGGCAAAGCTTTATACCTCTTGAAGGGAAGAACCAATTCTAGGCAATAAAACAAGACCAACACACCCTCAAGAGCTCAAATAAGGCTCAAAGATACCTCAACTCAAAGATGGAGAGGTTTGGTTAAGAGTGTATAGGCAAAGGTGAAGAGTGTATAGGCAAATGTAAAGAAATTTGCAAGAGAGAGAGAGAATTGTAAAAAGAAAGGAAAAATTTTGCTCTAAATTTTTTCTAGCCTCCAAATATGAGAGGGAGGTCATCTATATATAGAAAACATGAATCTCCCTCAAAAACATCCGACCATCCACGTGGGAGCAGATGCAAGCATCTGTGCAAACAGCTGGCACAGCTGTCACAAAATATCTGTAAAACACATTGGTGGCCGGCAACCAGAAGTGATGGCCGACAGCCCATAGAAGTGGCCAGCCAGAAGTGATGGCCGACAGCCCATAGAAGTGGCCGGAGGCCACCAGAGGTTACAAGCTTGAAGATCTCTGGGTTTGCTCCAAAAACAGGGCAATAGGGGTGCAAGGTTTGAAAGGCTCAAAGCTGTGGCATTCTGCTGAGGACTTCGAGCACTTGACAAGCATATGCACTCATCATTGGGTGTGCAAGCGATGACATCCAAGTCGTAAGGGCCGTCAAAAATGGGGTGTTTATAGTTGCCCCTCTTTGACAGAACTCAGAGTTATGAAATGACGTGAGTGAATGTCAAAGCCCGAAGATGACCCATTTTTACAAGGCCGTAAGACTTGGACAAACAATCAAGACAAAAATAAATGGTTGCGTCTGTAGGCTACCAATGTATCCCTTTACAAGGAATCAAACCAATGTAATTTTGGGGCAAGATACAAATGATATGCATAAAAAACTTTGAAAGCTGGACTTACACGCTTTGCGAAGCCAGCCATTTTGAAAACTCATGATCATGCAAGATGATGCAATAAGCAATAACAAGATGCAAAAAGCAATATAACAAGATAACAACACATAAATGAGCAGCTTCAAGTTTTAAACCAACATAGGTTCCATGCAAAAAGATCTAAAACACAATTTGACCATGCCAAAACACAAGATGAGGAAAGAAAACATCACTCAGTGTTGCGTTTCATGCATCCTGAGGAACTGAGAGACGAAAGCCGCTTGGGGTCGTGCTTCACACGTCCCGAGAAACAAGAAAAATCGCTCAAGGTCACGCTTTACGTGTCATGAGAAATAGAGGAATGCAAATCGCTCAGGCTCGCGCTTCACGCATCCCGAGATAAAAGCCACTCAAGGTCGCATAAACGCGACTTGAGAAATAAGAAAAACCACTCAGGTTCGCGCTTCATGTGTCCCAAGATAAAACACGCCTAGGACCGCGCCTCACGCGCCCTAAGAAACCAGAAAAGTCGCTCGGGCTCACGCTTCACGCGTCCCGAGATACAAAAAAAATTGCTTGAGCTCGCGTTTCACACGTCCCAAGATAAAACATGCCTAGGGCCGCGCTTCATATGTCTTGAGATAAAAGAGAAATTGCTTGGGCTTACGCTTTACATGTCCCGAGATAAAATAGGCCTAGGGCCATGCTTTATGCATCTTGAGATACAAGAAAAATCGCTTGAGCTCACGTTTTATGCGTACTGAGATAAAACACGCCCAAGGCCGCGTTTTACACGTCCTGAGATAAAAGAGAAGCCGCTCAGGCTCGCACTTTACGTGTTCTGAGATAAAATAGGCCCAGTGTCATGCTTCACGAGTCCCAAGATACAAGAAAAATTGCTCGAGCTCACGCTTCACGCGTCCCGAAATAAAACACGCCTAGGGCTGCACTTTGCGCGTCTTGTGATACAAGAAAAACTACTCGGGCTTGCGCTTCACGTGTCCTAAGATAAAAGAAAAATCACTTGGGCTTGCGCTTCATGCGTCCCGAGATAAAACACACCCAGGGCCGCGCTTCACGCATCCTAAGATACACGAAAAATTGCTCAGGTTCGCGCTTCAAGTGTCCCGAGATAAAACATGCCTAGAGCTGCGTTTCACGCATCCCAAGATACAAGAAAAATTGCTCGGGCCCGTGCTTCACATGTCTTGAGATACAAGAAAAATCACTCGGGCTCGCGCTTCACGTGTCCCAAGATAAACACAAAAAGGTGTGCGATAGATGCACAAAATGAACATGTGCGATAGAAGCACAAAGATAAATGTGTGCGATAGATGGACAAAGCATATTCCATGCAAGATAGACAACCGACGTATGATGTTAATTGAAAGCATGTTCTATGCAAGAATGAAAGCATGTTCTATACAAGGAACAAGAGCATATTCTATGCATAAAATAAGAGCATATTCTATGCAAAATTGACAGCATGTTCTATGTATGAATCATAACTGATGCAAGACTCGTGTGCAGCATACATATATGTGAAATGCGTATTCTATGCAATGGAAAAGAACAAAAGCGTAATTTGACAAAATGAATAAAACAATATTCGGTGGCACTTTTCGATTTACCTCTCAGAGGAATTACAACATACGCAAAAGGATACACCTTGTTCAGTGTAGCAAGTGGGACACATTCGCACTGGAATGCAGCTGTAAGCTTTCGAAACAGAAGCTTCTACAAACCACTCGGGAAGAAGAGGCACAGAACAGCACTAGGACCCACCTGAGAGCCACTGGCCACCTGCCGGCCACCAGAAGAAGCTACCGGCCACCTGCCGGCCATCAAAACACCTTGCTGGCCACCGATGGCAGATTCAGGGCAATTTGGACTTTTTACTTCGGGTCTTTAAGTATAAGGCTTAAGACTTCATTTCCTCACTTCTTCAAGGCCAAAAATCTTCCCCCCTCTCTTTAGACACTTTCTCTCTCTAGATTCGTGCTTTATATGCATTTTCCAACACCCCATGCGAACTTTTTTCATATAACCCTTGTAGTTCTCTACATTTTGAAACGGTTAGATTTTGATTTCGTCGTTTTTTCTCAGATTTCCACCACTTTAGGCCTGTTCCCTTAAAGTTTCTCTAGGGTTTCATTAACTTTTCTGGGTTTTGACTTTTTCTTCCATTTTCTCTCTCATAGGGTTGACTTTTTCCAAGTTTACACTCTTTTCTCCATTTTTTTTTTCATTTTTTACCTACTTTTCACCCATTCTCCAGATGGTAGATGAGATTCCACATGATGGAGCTCCTCTAGAGGTTCCACTTACATTTCCAACAGATGTCGGGGTAGAGGAGCCAGCAGTTTACCCCTCATCGTCATTTGAATAGCTTAAAGGAGTAGTAATTTTGATTCACAAACCATCAATGGATGCAATTTCATTGCATGATGGCTTATGAACCAAATGGTGCAAATTCAATTAATGCGATAAAATAAGACTCTCAAAACCACCTCCCTATCATGAAAGATCAAGGGAAGTAGTTGACAATGAATCTTAAGCCGTTTTCATCACTAATGAGTATGAAACGACTCAAGAATCAAGGATTAAATTAACGTCCGATTGAACCCAAAACCAAATTATTATCTTGCATCTTTTTTTTAGCCTCAATTTTATTGCTTCATTTTAGATTACCATCAATTCTTTAGTCAATTGAGTCCAAAGGTGGATTTAAGTCCTCTAATGGAAAGAGGGCTCAAACCAAGTATTGTTTTAGGCATAAAAGAGACATCATACCGTTGGTACTGAACCCCCAAAGGGATTAAATCATTAAGCATGACATCTCAATCTCATGCTTAAACAAACAAGTAATTTGAAACTACTTTCAAAGCAAAACAAATGCCAAGAAAGGAAAGAGGTTGCAAAAGTGATTAAAGGTGATTACAAGTATAGAAAGCGTAAATAAATGCAATCAACTCAAGTAAGGTGGTATCTAAGGCCTAAAACACCAAACTCATGAGGACAATTACACTACAAGCATACAAAGCAAAGCTCAAATGCAACAAACACTTAAAAATAGTCCTAAAACAGTCTTAAATAAGTCTTAAAACATGCTGAAATTAAGACAAAATTGGTTAGAACAATAAGCTAAAACATGGATCATGCTAGGCTAGTAAGTAAAACACAAGGAGGGGAGGCTAACCCCTCCAATTTTGGACTTCAAACCATGATTTTAGCCACTAAAATAATTCTGAAAATCAGTGTTTAAAAGCTCAAAAAAATAATAATGTAAAGGTGGGAAACACAAGGGTAAAGGCCTTGAAAGTAAGGTGTAAAGAAGGGTGAGCCATCCCTTAACCTTTATTAGCCTTAAAACCTAAGTTTTAGTCTAAAAATACAAAGTTTTTACAGTCCAAAAATAGTTGGAAAATAGTAAGAAAAAGAGTAAATACAACAAGTAAAGAGGCAAAGCTTTATGCCTCTTGAAGAGAAGAACCAATTCTAGGCAATAAAACAAGACCAACACACCCTCAAGAGCTCAAACAAGGCTCAAAGATACCTCAATTCAAAGATGGAGAGGTTTGGTTAAGAGTGTATAGGCAAATGTGAAGAGTGTATAGGCAAAGGTAAAGAAATTTGTAAGAGAGAGAGAGAATTGTAGAGAGAAAGGAAAAATTTTGCTAACCTCCAAATATGAGAGGGAGGTCATCTATATATAGAAAACATGAATCTCCCTAAAAAACATCCGACTATACACGTGGGAGCAGATGCAAGCATCTATGCAAACAACTAGCATAACTGTCACAAAATATCTGCAAAACATATTGGTGGCCGACAACCAGAAGTGATGGCCAACAGCCCATAGAAGTGGCCGGTAGGCCACTAGAGGTTGCAGGCTTGAAGACCTCTAGGTTTGGTCCAAAAACAAGGCAACATGGGTGCAAGGTCTGAAAGGCTCAAAACTGTAGCATTCCACTAAGGACTTCGAGCATTTAACAAGCATATGCACTCATCATTAGGTGTGCAAGCGATGACATCCAAGTCATAAGGGTCATAAGAAATGGGGTATCTACAATTACTTTGACACATACTCACCAGTTACTAGAATAACATCCATTAGAATGCTAATTGCCATTGCATCTTTATATAATCTAAAAATTGATCAAATGGATGTGAAAACAACTTTCTTAAATGGTGAGTTAGATGAAGAAATTTACATGGAACAACCAGAAGGATTTTCTATTCCAAGGAAAGAAAAGAAAGTGTGTAAATTGGTTAAATCATTATATGGTTTAAAACAAGCGCCAAAATAATGCCATGAGAAATTTGACAAGGCAATTATGTCAAATGGTTTTAAAATTAATGAATGTGACAAATGTGCTTCTATTAAAAACACAAACAAAGGTCATGTTATAGTATGTCTTTATGTGGATAATATGCTCATTATAGGTAGTAATAATGACATGATTAAAACTATCAAGAAAATGTTGAATAAACATTTTGACATGGAAGCCATGGGGATTACTAATGTAATTCTTGGTATGAAAATTACCAAAACATCAAAAGGTTATGCTTTGTCACAATCACATTACATTGAGAAAATATTTGACAAATTCAGTAAAGATGATGATTATCTTGCTAGAACACCTGTGGATGTTAATTTGTTTCTTTCTAAAAAATGTACAGGAAAGTATTTCTCAATTAGAGTATGCCCAAATTATTGGAAGCTTAATGTACTTGATGAACTGCACTCACCCAGATATAGCCTATGCAGTAAGTAAATTGAGTAGATATATGAGTAATTCAGGAGTAGAACACTGGAAAGGTATTATAAAGGTTCTAAGATACCTCAAATTTACTCGTAATATTGGGCTAAATTATACTAGATATCCAACAGTACTTAAAGGATACTGTGATGCAAACTGGATATCAGATACTAGAAACTCAAAATCCACCAGTGGGTATGTCTTTACTCTTGATAGGGCGACTATATCTTGGAAATCTTCCAAATAGACTTGCATTACTAGGTCTACTATGGAATCAGAATTCATAGCTTTAGATAAAGATGGGGAAGAAGTAGAATGTCTTCGCCACTTCCTTGAAGATATTCCAATGTGGCCAAAACCAGTGCCTGCTATATGCATACATTGCGATAGTCAATCAGCAATAGGTAGAGCACAGAGTCATATGTATAACGGTAAGTCATGACATATTCATCGTCGACATAATACTGTGAGACAACTACTCTCTAATGGAATTATTTTCATTGAATATGTGAAGTCTAAAGACAACATAGTGGATCCACTAACTAAAGGGCTAGCGAGAGAGTTAATTGAGAATTCATAGAGGAGAATGAGACTTAAGCCTATTAAATAAGAGTTACCACAACGACAACCCAACTTAGTTGACTGGAGATCTAGGTTCAAAGGACAACCGAGTTGTTTATGACTCATAAGGATCATTGGGGAGTCAAACTCCTACCCATTTCTATGATTAAATAGTGATGTCTGTAGCGTTTTAGGTTAAGTAAATACTTTTAATGATTCTTATATCTAGGAATACCTAGTGGAGTATGGCAGGATACTTTTCATAAGAATCACCTACATGAGTGTGAATTGGGCCAGTTCTATAAGATTTGTGAAGGGCTACAATTCTCTAGAGCACTCATGAAAAACCAGGTTGTTCAAGACCATAATGAACACAATAGTGAGAACTAAATTGTGTCTGGTAATATGCTGTGTGAGTTCTATTGTCTTGGCTTACACAAATGGTTGAACAGTTCAAGACATCATATTCACTAGTTAGCTAGTAAATCCGATAGTATCTCACAAGGGAAAGTTCAAAGCCAAAAGCTACATATCCTTTGCAGAATATCTCTGATTTCTGTACTCTCAGTAATTAGATCATGTTGTTGCATTTTTTCTCCGTCAAATTCCATTCATGTGAGGGATTGTTGAAATAGGATTTTTATAGGCTTATTTTGGGTCAAATTTAAGTGGGTTATGCTCATCTTTTGGGGTGGGTCCAAAGAGGTGACGTGTTCCTTGCCGCATAGCAAGTCACACGATGAAGATGATTCGTCAAAACCATTTATGAATGAATAGAAAGTTGACGTCATTTTCGGGTTCGTGGAATGGACAATTAAGGCTTGTCCCACATTGGAAACTTAAGAGAATTTATATGTGTGTATAAGTTCTAGGTGGTAACACTTGGGTTGGATTCCAAGGGGCACCCTAAGTTTGTAGAAGAGAGGAGTTATGGATGAAGTGGGCCTTAACCCAAACCACCACATGCACAAGCGCGCCGCCGCCGACGACGATCGAGTCGAGCCGGGCGTGGGTATGGATAGTGGGTTGGGTCGGTTCTAATAATATTTTTTTTGGACAAAATTTATTTTGAATTTTTCCAACAAAAAAAATTCTTGTGAAAAAATTAATTTAAATTTTGCACCAATTTTTTCTGTCCCAGTCCATTTTCTAGCAGGTTCAATAGGTTCAAACTGTTTAACAGATTGAAAAATAGCCCAACAATTCTGGACAAGGTTAGACAGTTTTAAAACTGCCAGCAGTTAGCAGTTATCTGTTCAAAACTGTTCTACACCTGTTCATTTTGAATATGTATCTGTTTAATTTGGTTTTGTACATGTTCAGATCTATCCAACAAGTTCCAGTTTGCCTATAAATTCAGAATAATTCCAGTAGATTTTGACATATGAAAATTCATTTGTTGCTGTCCAGATTTTGTTCTCTTGCATATATACTCTTCATATAAATTTAGGAAATATTTGAGAATATAGAGCACATGTTTGGTTCCCCGTACAAATTGTTTGGAGTGCTATTACAATTTGTGAAGATCATTGTATCCTAGGAGATAGACGTCATTTATTCGTAAGTACCATAGCGGGGCGAATTTGTCTTAAGGACAGAGTGTCACACATTCGACTTGATCTTTTAAATATTCATTCGGTTTGGTAAATAAATTATATAAGTAATTTATGTTATTTGTTTGTTTTGGTTTCAACTTATTTATTTTACACAGAAGATTAATCCAACAATTCAATCACATGGGATATGGTAAAGAATGCGTTAAGATCCTTTAGAGTAATGCCTCTATAATGATCTCCTACAGTGATCTATAGATGGCTGACATGTGTCCCATTTACCAAACCAAGGGCTGAGATTCAAACTCACCAAAACGACGTCGTTTTGGTGAGTAATTTGAAAAAAAAAAAAAAACAGCGTGAGAGAGAGAGAGAGAAGAGGATCCCCAATCTCTACCATGGTTGGGTTTTCAAATTTCTAAGTTTTACTTCCCTCACCCCTTCGTCTTCCCTCTTCTCTTCTTTATTTTCTTTGATTTGTGCTTGTGTTGGCTTTATACATGCGTGAATATATATATCTATCCCATTTAGTAGTTGATTTTGGGGTTGTGAATATTTCCTTAAAAAAAAAAAAAAAAAAAAAAACAGAGAAATGTGAAAGGGAAGAAGGATCATGATCAAATCTATTTTATAGGTGATTGTCACTTACGTTCTTCATCGGCGAGCATCGGCCTCCGTCCTCCACCGTCATCTGATTTAGATTTACATGTACAATGTTTAGATATTTATCTGATGTAATTAACAAAGTAGTCATATAAAGATTTGAGAAAAGTATATTTTTTTTTATAATTTCTGCACTTGATGATGATGCAAATCCCTTCATTCTTCTCTAAAAACTGCAAAGCAATCCTACAAGGCAAACCCTCATTAAACCCATTTCTCTCTCTAACTTTTAAACCCACAAGGCAAACCCACATTAAACTCACTTCTGTGATTTTAATTTTTTTTTTTGTTGATAAAATCGTTTGTATATTTGTTTGTTTTGATATATATATATATATATATATCATTTCTATGTTTTGTCTAGATCTATAAGGCAAAGAAAGAAAGGAAGAGGAAAAAAAAGGAATGGGAGGTGTGGCGGGGGAGGACCGTCGGAAGAGGAGAATGACTAGGGAAGGGTCGTTAGAGGAATTGAGAGTCACCGGAGCGCTGGTGGAAAAGGTGGCCAACAATAGGGCTTTTGTTTTGGTTTTGTTCAATTTCTTGAATCTAAAAACCCAGCCATGACAGAGATTGGCCAAAGATGTGGGGATCTTCTTCTCTTTCTCTTCTTCTCTCTCTCTCTCTCTCTCTCTCCATCTCTGTTTTTGTTTTATTTTATTTTATTTTCAATTTACTCACCAAAATGATGTCGCTTTGGTGAGTTTGAATCTCAGCCATTGGTTTAGTGAGTGGGACACGTGTCGGCCATCCATAGATCACTGTAGGAGATCATTGTAGGGGCATTACTCTATGGGATCTTAAAGCATAATGAATTGCCATCATAGAGATTAAGCCTAATAGAATGGCAGTTTTCTTACTTAGGTATGTTGAGCAGAAAGGCATGTGAAGTGCTTATCCTTATATGTTTCTTGGATAGCAAAAATAACTCTCATGTTCTTTGAAGAACATATTGAAACTCTTTGAACTCTTAAGTTTTTTGCATTGCTTTACTCTTTTGGAAAAGATTATGGTACACACTTTTTAAAGGGTGTATCGTATGTATCTTATAACTAAAAAAAGAAAATAACATAATTTTATATTTTTTTTGAGTCATAACTAAAAAAAAATGTTATAACTAAACAACACATGAGGTATAACTAAAGATGTCATGAGTAATAACTAAAAAAGAAAATTAATCAGAACTAAAAAAGAAAATAACATGACTAAAGGATGCATACAGCATGAAGTGTATATAATAAATTTTTCGTACTCTCTATACCTCCTCTCGAATTATTGACTTTAACATAAGAAGAGTTTCTTCGGCGAAACCCCAACCGAACATCTAAACAAAACTATCTTTACATATGATTAAAATAGTAAAACTCATTGTTTTAAATTGAATTTGTTCAATTATTTTAATCAGTTATACTGTGTTTGGTTGGGGAATTTTGAGGAGGAATTTGAAAAAAGAAATGAAAAAGATATGTGAATTTCATATATATTTTTCCTTTCTCTTTTTAAATCCCTTCGCAAATCTTCTAACCAAATATAGGATTAATAAAGAAGGATTTATTCACCTATTTGTCAATGAATAATAAAAGAAGAGCCCAATAGTCTTCCCCAACATTAATATACATTTAATTTTTGGTTTCACAAATGTTTTTATTATTATTTTTTTTTATCTAGTTATTTGAAAAGTTACGGTCTTAAATTTTTTAAAATGTAGGTTAAAATTTATAACTATAGAAGAAAATAATATAATTTTAGGTTTCATTTGATTTAGTTTTGTAATTATGATTTAAGTCTTGAGTTGTGATTTAAGTATGGAATTGTGAGTTGAGTTTTGAAAAGGCAAAATTTGTTTGGTTATGAGTTTTGAATTTTTTTTTGAATTTTCAAACTAGTTTTGAGTTTTGAAAAGAGTTTTAAATTGTATTTTGAGTTTTGAGTTTTTGAATTTTGAGTAGTACTTTGAAATTTTTTGGATTTATTTTTTTTAAATATTTTAACATGTTTAAGAAAATTTTATTTTTTTGTTTTAAATATAAAATCTTTATTTTAAATATTTTATTTTATTTTGTAAATATTTAATTTTTTTTAATATTTTAAACTGAAAACCCATATCCACACTCAAATCGTAACCAACTATAAATGTCACGCCCCCCAACTCGCCCCTAAAAGTTTGGGCATGACCTAATCAGAAACGGACATTTAACCTGATATACATAACGTACGGGGCCTTAACGGGAGCATTAAATATCATAAAATAATAGAACAAACTCCATTGAACTACTACTACTATGCCAGGATCATAAACATCATAACAGGCAAATAAAATCCAAAACATACACCTGAACATCGGTTATATACAAATACATATACAGGCCCAGCCCTATGATTGGGCGTATAACAAAAAAACATTGTGGAAGAAAGTGTTCTACACATTTCAACCTTAGGCCAATAATTAGAGTGCAATGCCAAAAGTTCGCCAAAACTTCACAAAAATATGAGTGGCTTCATCTAGGGCCTGGACACACAAAGGTTGACAAAAGAGGACAAGCGTCATGGCTTAGGACTGACCACTTGGTTGGTTACCTACAGAAACAGACATAACACAGGGTGAGCCAGGCTCAGTGAATAGTAATACTTTTATAATTTGATGTTCAACTTAAATTATAATACAAATCAATGCGTACGTAAATGCAAAGATTACATGTTTAATCTAATTCTGTATTAATTTCAGAACGGCCTTGGGCTCAATCTTGAAACATAATGGCTTTAAGCCCTTGAACGGAGTGGCAATAAGCCCTTGAACATATTGGCATTAAGGCCTTAAACATGTTGGCATTGAGCCCTTGAACATACATGTATGAACCCAAGAGGTGTCTCACACGAATTTTAGAGGTGACTCACATCATAGCACTTAGTTCCGTGTAACACTTTGTTTCATACCATAACAACTTAAACAGAATGGCCATAGGCCCAGATATCTTCAGAGCAAACTGATTTCAACGTCTTACAGAATTACATAGTCATATGAAAGTAGTTTCATCCTTTTCATTAGTTATTCTCATTCTTTAAATCACTCACATAGTTACATAATTAACAGAATTAACAGAATGCTAATGGCAAACATTAGCTGTAGTAAAGCGTACTACTACTCACAATGCAGTAGCGGGGCGCTTGATTCTCCCGGATTATGACCTACACACACGAACAACTTGCAGGTTAATTCTTTTCCTTCGTTAAATCATTTTCGAATTCATTTTGCTTCGATTGAATTTACGGATATCATAAAGGTCTTAAGTACATATTTCAACAATATTAGAGGGTCCAGCACGTAAAATGGAGCAACCCGTTATTTTCAGCATGGGCCGCACGTGCGGCTGTGAGCCCCGCACGTACGGCAATGGTGCCCCGCACGTGCTTTTTAGACAGTAGTCAAATGGCAAAATTCCTCATTCCCCGCACGTGCGGCCATGACTCCCGCACGTGCGGCTGGGGTTCTCGCATGTGCGGCCATGACCCCCGCACATGCGGCGATTCTGCTCAAAACAATCCGAAAATTCCTTCAAAATCCCATCTTTTGGTGCATATTTACAAGGTTCCACATAGCTTTCTTAATTGCTAAAACATGGTCTAGAAACATGTTAATGGGATCCTCCAACACACACACACACACACTCTAACTATGATTTAGATTCTTAATTCTTAAAGTTCAACATAACTTAAAGTTCACAACATAACATAATCTTTTAGACATGTAAAGAAACACCACACAATAAGTAAAATCAAGAGAGGAAAGGTGAGATTTCTATTACAAGCTTGAGATCACCAACTCATCTACCAATACAACTAAACAAGATCACACACACCCTTGATTCTTTAATTGTAACTTCCACTTAAGTATTGGAGAGAATTTCTTACTCAATTATCATGAGAGCTTAACAAAAGCAAGAATTACATACCTTGAGCTCAAATTCTACAATCCTCACTAAATTCCCAATCTTCTTCTTGAACTTCCTCTCAACCCTTTCTAACCTCAGGAGATATTTTGATTAGAGGCCCTAAGCCAAATATTTCAAAGGACATAGATAGATATATAAGGTGAATAGGACAAAAACTAATTAATTTAATCATTCCAAATCAAATTTTTATAACAATGCTTAATATTACGTAAAAATTATGCTGATTTCAAATATAAAATCAATGTCGGATTATCAAGCCTCTAGGACTCTCAATTTCTGATTTAACATTCTAGTTCAATTCATAAGATCCATACACTTAAAACTTAATTTCTCATGAAATTTCACATTAAGCATTTGAAAGCACAGAATAGGAGACTAAAAATATATCAGAATCGTATGCGAGGGTCGGGTTATTACAATATAACTCAAAACTTAATTCATTTTCAAAACTTATAACCAAACTCTTTTCAAAATTGTATTAAAAAAATATTTTTTACATCAATGAATAAATAAAAGAAGAGCCCAATAGTCTTCTCCAACATTAATATATATTTAATTTTTGGTTTCACAAATGTTTTTATTATTATTATTTTTTTGTATCTAGTTATTTGAAAAGTTACTGTCTTAAATTTTTTAAAATGTAGGTTAAAATTGATAACTATGGAAGAAAATAATATAATTTTAGTTTTGTAATTATGATTTAAGTGTTAAGTTGAGATTTAAGTATGGAATTGTGAGTTGAGTTTTGAAAAGAGAAAATTTGTTTGGTTATGAGTTTTGAAAAGAATTTTTGAATTTTGAAACTAGTTTTGAGTTTTGAAAAGAGTTTTGAATTGTATTTTAAGTTTTGAGTTTTTGAATTTTGAGTAGTACTTTGAATTTTTTTGGATTTATTCTTTCAAAATATTTTAAAATGTTTAAGAAAATTTTATATTTTTATTTAAAAAATATAATTTTTTATTTTATTTTGTAAATATTTAATTTTTTTAATATTTTAAACTTAAAACCAAACTCCACACTCAAATCGTAACCAAATACATAACTCAAAACTTAATTCATTTTCAAAACTCATAACCAAACTCTTTTTCAAAATTCTATTAAAAAAATATTTTTTATTTTGTCCTTTAAAAATATTTTCTATTTTATATTTTTTGAAAAAAATATTTTTTTATTTTTATTTTTGAAGAAAAATATTTTTTATTTTTTTATTTTTTTTAAAAAATATATATTTTTATTTTTTTAAGTATTGACCAAATAATTTGTGAAGATTTAGATATATATGGTGATCCAAATTTTTTTAAAGTTTTAAAAAAGAGAAATTTTTTTAAATATTAAAAAATTAAAATTTTTAAAAATATATTTATAAAAGAAAACAAAATATTTAAAATAAATAAATAATTTTTTTTAAAATTCTAAATATTTAAAATATTTTAAAAAATACAGCATACAAATATATGAAATACAGTGCACATTAAAGTAAATAAATAAATATTTAAAATATCAAATATTTACCTAAAAAACTAAAATTAAGAATTTTTTTATAAATATTTTAAAAAATAAATTAAAAAATTTCAAAATACAATTCAAAACTCAAAACTATTTTCAAAACTAATAACCAAATACATTTTCTCTTTTTAAATCTCAACTCAAAATTAATAAATCAAAATACGACTCTATACTCAAACCATAATTCTAAAATAATTTTAAAAAATAAAATAAAAAATATATTTTTTATTTTTTTAAATAGAGTTTTGAAAAGATTTTCGTTTAAATTTTGAAAAGCGTTTTGAATTGAGTTTTGAGTTGTGCATTTAGTTATGAGTTTTGAAAATAGTTTTGGAATTGAGTTTGGTATGTTTTGAGTTGTATGCTTGGTTATGAGTTTTGAAAAAAAATTTAAGGCTCTATTTGGAAGAGCTTTGGAATTGTGATTCTAGCCCTTAGTTTGCATATGGTGTTTGGTTGTGGCTTTGAAAAATTAATTCCACACTCATTTTTGAAAACTCGATCGAAGGCAGAAAAATTTGTACTTACCGGATGTCCCACCTGTTGATCGGAACAATGTAATTTTTTTTTTTTTGCAATTGACATGACACATGTCAATTTTTATATATTCAATAAAAAATATTTTCCGAAATTTTTAAATTTTTTTTATGAGTTTTAATAGAATTTTAAGTTGTGTATTTGGTTATGAGTTGTAAATTTTTGTATTAAATATCATATGTCATATAAAAAATTCTCCATTCAATTCAAAACTTTTTTCAAAATTCATTCACCAAACAAATTTTTCGCACTGAAATCATAATTTCAAAACTCACAAATTCAAAATACAACTCTATTCTGAAATCATATTTAGAAAATTTTACAAAACGCAACCTAAATTTTTTTGATTGGAATTACAATTCCAAAAGAGAACCAAACGAAGGCTAAAATTTTCTGAGTCATAATTAAAAAAAAAGTCATAATCAAATACAAAAAAGTAATAATCAAATATCTTAACATAATATAAGAAGAAAATTAGCCATAACTAAGTCAAAAAATAGCATGACTAAAGTTGCATATGATATGTAATGTATATAATAGAATTTTCTAAAATTTAGATACAAATTTTAAAAGAATTTATTAAAGTTGTATTTGGTTCATAAATTTGAAAAGTGAAAGAAAAAAAGATATGAGCCATTGCAAATATTCTAGTAGGACAAAAATATATTGAAGATTTAAAAATTGTCATGTTTTATTCTATAAATTTATTTCATATTTTATCTATATTTTTTCTTTCTTTTTAAATGGGCAAATTACACTAACAGTTCCTATAGTTTGGGACTCGTGTCATTTTGATCATTGACTTTTTAATTGTGACACATTTGATTCTGAATTTTGAATCTTGTTCCAAATAAGGATAATTGAAGATATCATTGTTTAATTTTAAGGGTAAAATTGCCAATTTAATAAAATATAAATTAGTTTGACAAAAATAAATGTCAAAAAAATATTTTTAATTTTTAAAAAATTATTTTTATCCACCAATGATAAAAATTATGTAAAATTGATAAAAATTAATAAAAATTACATGATTAATTTTTAAAAATTAATTTTACATGATCATTATCCAAACACATAATAAAGATTAATTTGGTAAAAAAATAAATAAATGTCTAAAAGATTTATCAATTTTACATAATTTTATTTTTAGTAAGTAGAAATAATTTTTAAAAATTCAAAAATATATGTTTGACATTTATTTTTATCAAATTAGTTTATATTTTATCAAATTAACGATTTTATTCTTAAAAAATCTAATAATATCTTCAATTATCCTTATTTAGAACAAGATTAAAAATTTAAGATCAAATGTGTTATAATTAAAAAATCATGAATCAATGTGATACAAGCCCCAAACCATAAGAACTGTTTGGTTTGAGTTTTCTGAATTAAATTTTTTGAAAATTGATTTTTTTGATTTTAGTGTTTTTTTGTTTTTAATAAATATTTTTTAAATTTTAAACATTTTTTTTTATTTTTTTAGATGCACCTTACTTAGATATATCTAAAAAGTAAAAAAATTGTGAAAAAATATTTTGAAAAATTAATAAATACATAAAAATACAAAAAATGTACTGAATTCTTGTATTTTTTTTATTTTTAGTATTTATTGAATTTTTAAAAGATTTTTTTTTACAATTTTTTTACCTTTTAAGTGTATTTATGTCAAGTGTGTCTAAAAAGTAAAAAAAATATTCAAAATATTAAAAAATTTAATAAAAAAATACAAAAAATATGAAAATAGAATTTTTTGAAAAGTATTTTTTGAAAAGTAGAAATAAGCAAGGTTGTGATTCACCCTTTTAAAATTATTGCCCAAATTCATGAATTAAACGCACCGTAAATCCATTTTATATGCACACAAATTATTAAGAGCAGGGTGCACTGAATAATTGCTCATATGTGCATCGTTCCCCTCCCTTCTTCTTTCATACAGAAGGTAATTGAAAACTTCGAAGTCTTCATAGGCTCTCTCTCTCTCTCTCTCTCCGTCGCCTGAGTGATTAATTGGTATGCATCACTCTCTGTCCTCATATGCATACGTATAAATATTCATTCGTACATATATATATGCATAGACTCACAACTCTAGTTGCAATTTCGATTCGGTTGCATTTCATTTTCATCTTCTATGATTTCTGCTCCATTTTTCCTGATTCTGGCACGTTGATTTCTTGCATGATAAGCGAATTTCATTTCTCAAGTTTGCGACATTTTCTATGCCGTTCTTGTTGCATTAATCGTTGTTTTACGCACAGAAACCCTAACTCGCTCTGCGCTGAATTCAATTGTTTTTGGTTGCCTAGAAAGTCGAGGAGAGGAAAAGGAAATTTAATTCTGCATGCGTTCTATGTTGACTTGTTTTCTAGAAAAGGAAAATCATATAAGTTATTATGTTCTGTACTAGTTTGTAAAGCTCAAGCCGAAAAGCTTTCAATTCTTGCATTTTAAGCAATGAGAAATCTGAGAATCAACAGTTTTTTTTGCACTTTTATTTTTAAATTTTTTAAATTCTTTTATTTTAATTTTTAAAAATAATCCATTCATTACTTTCTCTTATGTTCTGCTGCAGCAAGGTTGAAAAGTTTGCTGGTTAGAAGTTTTGCTTAGCTGTCAAGAAAATGGTTTCATTCGAGGCGAGTGATATGAAAAGTGAGTCCATTCTATTTCCTTTTCTGTAGTAGTGTTAATTTTGCATGATGAGATCTGAAAATGTTGTTGTGATGAGCTTTGTTTGTTGATCAAAGTTTGGTATTCTGTAAATAAATGTTCATGATAGTCAACATCAGGGTTGCTAGAATCGTACGATTTACGATTCAATTGATACGATTTGATACAAATTTCAAGCAAAATGATTTGATTCGTGCAATTAAATTTTATGATTCATTTGCGATTAACTACGATTCATTGTGATTCAAGCGATTCGGTTTTGTTTGCATAATGAAATGACATCATTTTCACAAAATAAAAATAAAGAAATCAACTAATTATATTGATATACATGGTTTTATATGTATGCTAAGTAAAGTGAATCTTACAATTAACGATTCTATTCGTGATTTGACAATAATGTTCAATATTATACCTCGCTGTCTTTAGTTTGAAGTGCCATATCATCCCCGTCCAAAAAAAAAAAAAAAAAAAAAAAAAAAAAGAAAAAAGAGAAAGGAGGAGGAAGTAAGAAGAAGTATCATTTGATGACCTTATATTAAAGAACCTAATGTTTAATCATACAGCGGAAATGTCATTCTTTCCCTCTTTTACAAGCATTTTTTGTTCATTCCTTATTGTGCATATGGAATTTAGATAGTTTAATTATACTTAACCCCCTCCTTGATATCTTATATTTTTATTCATATACTAAATCTAAATATACAAGGCTCCTTCAAAGGAATTTTTCCTTAAAACGGTTAATTCTTTCTTTTCCCTCTTTTCCTCATTTAGTGGACAAACAACTTTTTTCTTCTTTTCACTCTAATTTGTCTCCCTTTTTTTTTTCCCCCCTCTTTTCTCTCATTAGTGTTTTCATCTTTTAGTTAAAAGAAAACCTACTATACACTCCCTTATCATAAGAAAAGTTACAATTTTTGGTGGTGTTGGTAACGAACTATTGTAGTTATGTTAGGAATGGTCACATGATAACAAAATCTTAGTTATGAACCATTACGAACTATTGTGGTGAGAAAAGTTATGAACCATTGTAATTTTGTTACAAATCATTGTGGGCATAAAGTATGCACCTTTTAAGGGTGTCTACTATAATTTTTCCCTTCATTTAACCATTTCTCTCATTAGTATGAGAAAACTTCAAAAATACGTGTAAATAAGTGCAATCTATAATTCGTTACCATTCAAGTACTATGTGAATTATGTGATACTACGTCTAATTTGCAATTTTTTAGTGGTGAGTCATTGAAATTCAAGTTCCTAGAACACTTTTAAAGTGTTCTCATTATTTATTAGTTTATATTTGTGATTTATTGATTACCCCCCCCCAACCCCCCCCCCCCCCCCCCCCCGGAAAAAAAAAAAAAAAAAAATCAAATCTTGGCTTTGCCTTTGGTCATATGATTTGGGATGTCTGAGTTTGACATGCTCATGTTCTATAATTATATTTGCTTAAACTAAAAAAAAAAAAAAAATTAAAGAAAATATAAAAAAGAACGAAGAATTATTGCAAAAATGATTATGGTAAAAATGATATTGCTTGATGCTTTCTTCTATTTGTAGATTGCACGTGAATCCCAACTCCCTTGTACATTTTTCCTCTTCACAATCATTTGTGCTCCTTATGCATGACTTGGTCTTATGATTTGGGAAGAGATTGGTTCGTAGTTATCTTTCTTACATGCTTACATATTGTAATTGCATTTAAAAAAGAAAAAAAGAAGAAGATTAGGAAGGAAAGAAGAGAGAGCAAATCCCAAAAGGTATATACTAAAGTTGCTTGATAATTTCTTGAATTTTGCGTATTGTTTGTGAATTTGAGTTTCAACAAGAATCTATAGTATGGTGCTTTTCGCAAGAATATCATGTATCTGTAGTGTTTTAATTACAAGGTGAATACATTGAACCATATGTAGTTTTTTCAAAAGGAATGCAAGAAGCACATGATTGTTGGGTCTCAATTGAGTTGAAACTATGCAAATTTAGTCTAATGGTCACCTTTGGTTCCTAAGGGAGTGCCTTAGCTCTTGGGTGAAAAGGATGTGAGATGGATGCCTTGTGATTTTGTTGAGAAAATAAGCTCAGTTTCACAAGATCTCTAGTATTTTGTGCAAACGGTTATGCTGTAAGTTAGCTTCTGATAATTTCAGTTACTTGTCTCAATTGGCTTGCTTATTATATTCTTTGATCCTTATAATGGAGATATTTTGTAAAATGCATGTAAGTAAAAGTTTCCTTACACCATCATCCCCTTCCCTCTAAAGCATTTCAAAAGGGGAAAGGAAGAGGTTAGTTAGTAAATTAATTAGCAGGGTTTGAAGAACATGATAAATATTTGTGGGTAGCACCATGTGTACTCCATAAACTATGCATTTATATCAAATATGTTTGACATAACTTTATTTGCGGTTTTGATGTTGTTAACACTATGTTCGGTGGTTCTAAATATCGGTATTGAGAGACGTATTGATATTGATCGTGATATTATGGTATTAGAAGTATTGAGCGATATGTATTGAGAAGAGAATTAAGTGACGTGGTCGTGCTTTTTTGAAAATCATCCACAACTCCCTAAAATTCAATGATACACAATTTTGTGGCTCTTAAGCATAATTTGTTACATTTTAATCAATTTATTGATATATAGAATCATTTTTACTTAATAAGATAATAAAATCAAATCAATTACAAGAAATCCACCACACAAAGTCCACTTGCAACAACCTTATACATAATTCTTATAAAGTTATAATTGTGATTTTGCATTTTTTTATTATAACTTGTCATTTTGCATTTGAAGGCTAAAAATTAACTCAAGTTTTACAATATTATCAAGAATAAGGTATATGTTCTGAATTTACTTCTTATCCTTCGGTGATATGAGATACCAAAACAAAGTACCACTCAAGTTTTCAAACTCACATGAAGAGATGCAAGTCCCACATTGGTCGAACTCAATTACTACTGCTCTAACCCCTAGTACATACGCAGCTCCCCAAACTTCTGTGTTACACATAGTGCAGATACCAAAATCTAAGTCTTGAAATGCTTCTAAAAGAAAGGCCTAAGGTGTGTAGTATGTGGATCAGGCCAAAAGTGTTCTGTGGTCTGGCCCACAAATGACCATGGCTAATTTATTCAGTTTTTGATATTTAAAACTTTTGTGAACTGGTCAGTTCGATGAAATATTGGCGATTTTATCTGATTCAAATTGGTTTGTGAGACAAACATGCTGGTTCACTAATGGTATTAATTCACAACGGTATACTAAGGAGTATCTGTATCTTAAGGCCAAAAATTGGTTTGAACTAGCTGGTTCGCTGCATACTGGCTGATATGTAGAACCATGCTATGTTCTATCTGACTGTGTATGATAGTGAAGGCTTTGTTGACTTGATTGTGCACAAATACACCGTAATTGTTTTCTAGTATTTTTTGCCCTAATCTAGTGTCTTCTCTTGTACGTGGGCCTTACAAGCATCACTATCCGGTGAAACCAGAAACTTGGCCATGGTAGTCTTTTTTTTAAGTGAAAGCATCTTTTTCTTTTTGATAAGTTTCTTGTTGATTTCATTTCTTAATGAACTATGCAATGGTGGACCCAAGTGGGGGCTGAGGGGGTCCGCGGCCCCTCCTAAGCTAATATATTTCTGTTTAGTGTCAGTACATTGAGTCTGTCATTCTTTAAGGTGATGAATACTGTCCCCCTCCCCCGTTATGTAAAGAAAGCTGGTCCCGACAAAAAACACTCTTTTTTTACATGTATATTTGCAAATCGTGATTCTAACTTGAAAGTGAACCAATACTTTTGATAAATATATTGATGAAGATATGTATGATATTAGCGAAATTCTATTAGACATATATCCCTAAAATGTGTATACCATGTCTTCTTGTAATTATGTCACAATGATTCATAACCAAATCACAAAATTCATCACATATTTTTTAATCAGCAAAAATTTGCAACTTCTTAATGTTAATAACATGATCATAATAGTTCGTAATTAAGACTTTTCTTATAGCGTGTCCCTTCGTAATGACATACACAATAATTGGTGTGATTAGTAATTAGCACCACAAAAATTCATAAATTTTCTTATGATAGGCGTGTGTATAGTAATTGTACCCTTGATATGAACTCGAGTAATCATGCTCATCACTTGGCCCCCTCTAACCTACATTTTTGGGTCTGCCAATTTACGCGAGCCTACTTGTATTTTATGTAATGAATATTTGTTAGATTGGGTTGTGTTAATTATACCATGAACAAAACACTCTCAACGCAGAAAAAGAAAATGACCTTCATATTTAAATCATATTAGTTCAATGTATCTCATTGGTTTCATTTTATTTATGAAAAACCAATATTGAACGAGACTTCTAAGCTCAGAGACTTGTTATTTATGACTTTCATATAACAACAGGTCACTTTAAAACTACCTCATTCTCTTCTCATTGCTCTCATACAATTTTTTGCCTTCTGTATAAAAGGAGATGTGAAACCGAACAACTGTAACATACACTTCTTGGGGGGACCATTGTATCTAATATATTAGAAGCCTCAGTTTGGAGCAGTCCATTCAATGTGGACTTTGAAAGCTAGAGGGACTTGCCTCCTTTGCCCTATCCTCTCTGCACCTGTTGGTTAGTAGTGTTGGGTTGATGTAAGTTCAAAGAAAAGTTGCACTAATGAAGGTGATGGTAGTGGCTATCGTGTGGAGTTCAAAGAGCGATGATTAAGGTGATTGAAGATGGAGGACGGGTGGTTGGGTTGGTTGTGTGCAGTGATGTCCATGGTTCAGGCACTATCAGTTTATGGTTCAAGTTATGGGGCTTTTAGCTGCTGGCTGACAGTGGTTTCCAAACAACACATTCCAAGCGAACGAGAAGACAACAACAGCTAAAACAGTGATAAAAATAATAAATTATTACAATACTATTGGGTTTTCTTCTAGGAACTGATTCCCATTGCATCAGTAATAGGATGTTATTATTAGATATATTCCCTTTGAGTGTCTTATTTGCTGAGTCACGAGAACAACTGCTTCAATCAAAATAAAGTGGTGGGCTATGTTACACGGACTCGGGTATGAATATTGGGTGCGGATGAATGTGTGAACATTAGATCTTGCTACACTTAAATCTTAGGATATTGAGACATGCATCCAAAAGTTGGGTACGGGTATATGGGGGTAGGATGTTATTATTAGATATATTCCCTTTGAGTGTCTTATTTGCTGAGTCACGAGAACAACTGCTTCAATCAAAATAAAGTGGTGGGCTATGTAACTATGTTACACGGACTCGGGTATGAATACCGGGTGCGGATGAATGTGCGAACATTAGATCTTGCTACACCTAAATCTTAGGATATTGAGATATGCATCCAAAAGTTGGGTATGGGTATATGGGGGCACCTTACTTTTTGCAAGATGGACCTTTGAGACATCACTTGTTTGTTTGTTTGTTTGTTTGTTTGTGGTATTGGGCTTTGGGGAAGGGAAGAGAGAGGAAGGGAAAATAATAAGGAGAGAAAATGGAGAAAGCCTAATTATTTTCTTTTGTTTGGTTGAGAAATGGAGAGAAAGCCAAAAAGAAATAGAGTTGGTGGGCCTAGTAAGAGAGAATTATAGCTATTACTTAATTGAAAGATTTCAATTTCATGGTGTGGTTCTAGAGATTACTAGCATCATTGAACTTTCAGTTGAGTATATCTTTCTGAATATGCATATGCATCAGCAAAAGCTTTTAGAAGCAAACATTTTTATTTATTTATTTATTTTTGTATTATAACATATATTTCCATCTCATGGCGTGGCTGGAGAGATTATAAGCTTTATAGAATTTTCCTTTGCGTATCACTATTGTTAAATATAGATGAACATGCATCAACAAAGCCTTTTTGTGCAAAAGGTTTGTGATTCGCATTATTGAATTATATTACTTTTGCTCTACAGTTCACCTCCCAAATGCTGCCAACATATTTCACTTTAACTTGAAATTGTTATGATATTTTGGTATCACCTTCTACTTTATTTATTAGATTAGTAATAGTTTCAAAAGTTTTGTTAGTATAGGCTGTTTTCTTGATTAGTAATTACATCCTTAAAACACATGAAACAGAGATCGGGCTAGGATTGACTGGCTTTGGCATAATATTCACATTCGTTGGAATCTTACTCTTCTTTGACAAGGGATTTCTTGCAATGGGAAATGTAAGGAAATCATCCTTTCTCATCTATATCTGACATTTCCATTCTTGTTATGCTTCTTTTCTTTCTTCTTATTATTTTTGTTTGTTTGTTGCCTCCTTAAAATTTGCTCACTTGTGTTTGATGATCAGATCCTCTTCTTGTCTGGAGTGACCTTAACCATTGGCGTGAAGTCCACCCTGCAATTCTTCATGAAACGCCAGAACTTCAAGGTTTTGAACCCCCCTCTTCTTCTCTCGCTGTTTGTTTGCTTTTCTTTCTTTTCTTTATGCTCTGTTTGTTTGGGCCACATTTTTGGCGTTTGGTACAACGGAAAATATTTTCGATAATCTAACGGAAAGCCTATTTGAGGGGAAAATGTTTTTCCACTTTTAAAAGGTGGAAAACGTTTTTCGAACTAACGTCTTACCAATGCAACCACACTTCCTCTGCCACCACCACTATCATTGCCACTGCTGCTACTACACTACCACCGCCACCGCCACCCCATCACTCTTGCCACCACCACACCACCACCGCCACTTCTGCCCTGCTGCCACCACCTCACTGCCACTAATACATTTTCAAAAAAAGTTTTCCACAAAATATTTTTTGTTGGGAAATGTTTTCCACCGAAACAAACAGAGCTTTATTCTTCAAGCTAACACGCTTCTCTTTTTCTTGACAGGGTTCAGTTTCATTTGGTGTTGGTTTCTTCTTCGTCCTTATTGGATGGCCTATGATTGGCATGATTGTGGAGACATATGGTTTTATCGTCCTTTTCAGGTTTTGTTGATTGTCCCCAGATCTTCATTAGTTGATGTCAAACTTCAAATTTTGTTGTGTTCTAACGAAATATACTACTATGCAGCGGCTTCTGGCCAACACTGGCTGTTTTTCTGCAGAGGTTACCCCTTGTTGGTTGGGTGTTCCAACAACCATTTGTGACATCGGTATGAACATTCAACACTTGGAATACTTTTCTCGACAAAAATAAATTGTGGTGCTTTTCGATTGTATGCTTCATAGAATGTTTTATTCTTGTATATATTTAGATAATCTCAAATTGGGACCATTGGTGCATGGACTAGGGCATGAGCATTGTTATCAAATTGTGAATCGGTTTGCTATAATAATGAATCTTGAGTCGTAAAATTTACTTTATTTAATATAATATATAATTTTATATATGTATATAAATATAAAAGTACATATGTAATGTTGAAATGAAGTAAATAACAATATAATTAAGTTGTCGATATGTATTTACATATAAAATTAAGTCGTAGATATGTAAGCACATAAAATTATATATATCCTTGATGGAAAGGCGAAAACGATGTTTCAGACATTATGTAAGCAAAAACAAAAAAGAACTGAATTGCAATAAATTGTAGTGAATCACACGATTCATTCAATTTTTTATTCAACCTCACGATTTGAATCTGTTGGCTAAAATTCATGTTGAATTGTATGATTCTAACAACCATGCATGAGTAAGTTTAGAATGTCAGGTTAGTTTCAGTTGATTATGTCATGGCGCTTCCCATGTTAAGGCCATTACATAGTTTGATCCAACCAGTATTCGATGTGATTTTTTTATTTTTTAAATCATTGCATTTATCAAAATTCATTCCCCATTGTTTTGCATTTTACATTCTGAACCAATACTTTGCATGCTTTATCATCACTTGTACTGATTTAAGACTTGCAGCTAAATTTTTGTTTGTTTGTTTTTTTGTATTTGCAGTTCTTTGAGAGGAGCAGAGGCAGACGAGTCCCCGTGTGAGGATCCTTAGCCAAACTAGAAGGAAAGAATTTGGAGCGGACAAGTTCCGCTTGTAGATATGTCAAAGACAGAAACTCGAAGCATCACTACACACTTGGTACAAAAGGGTTCTTCAGTTTAGCTAGTTAATTGATTGATGAAATGAGCTTTGATGTGTACAACCCATTCCCCGCACCCCTTCTATTTTGTTGCTGGGTTTGTCAATATTGCTTTTACAGTCGATATCTAGTTGCATATTAGGCTGTTAATGGAATGGTTAATTAACCAATTCCCAATCACATCATATGAATATCCAAATAAGATACCTTCTTTGGTAGTTTGCAGTGATTATGAAACTGGCTAGTTGTATTGGATTTACCTAAATTGTGGCAATGTTGCAACCTAATTGCAACAGGAGAGTGACAAAGAACTTGAGATAATTCTTGTTTGGGCATAGCTTCTGACAAATTAAAAACTAATAATCATATGCTGATAATTTGAATGCAGAAGCTTAAAATATCATTGGATTAATGCATACGGCTACTCGATTTGCTTCTTGATCAAGTAAAGGGATGATTGCTTCGAAATATGCATGTTGCGAAGGACTCGAGCAAGATGTGTTTGGAGCATTGACAATATCCAATGCTTCTTGAGCATTGGACTCCAAGATAACACAGCGAAAAAATTGTGCCAAACAATCCACGAGCCATCCACAAACCTTGCAAGGTGGCTCCCAACTTCTTCAACAAACTTGAATATGTTCTTGACTAAAGTCCAAAACTAGTTTCTTTCATCATCCTCAAGGCTCCACACCTCTTTTTGAGTAAAAATTGGTAATACCACATTATTATCGGCATGCGGTATGAACAATTGATAACTAAATGTAAAAATTGGTAATTGACATGCGGTATGAACAACTAATAATAAAATCAAATTTGGAATGGTGAATCTTACTATTCAAATATAATTGACAATCACAACTACTAATATTTTTACTAGATGGTGTAATGACATGGTATAACCACTGTATTGAATTTCCTCTCATTTTGTGTCAATTGTATTGGTGGTCATTTTTGTTCTTGACTAATTATGGTCTATCAAATTAGTAAAAATGAGTTTACAGCCTTTTTTTGTGAAGATCCACTTTGTTGAAACTTGAAAGGTGGAAATATGAGACTTCAAGTCTCATTTTTGTTGATTTAGTTTGTTTAAATTGAGCCCTGTCAACATAGGATTTGTCTTATTTATACCTTTCTTTCAGTTTCCAATGAAAGCGTCTCTCTTTTGTCCTTATTCTTGACATTGTAAACACTAACCCACATCGATTTCAACCAACACCTACACCTACTGCACCTCCGACTGCCATCCCAGTCCTTCCCACACCTTTCTCACCATTCCTCCGCCAGTGCAAACACTCCCAATTTTAACCACTCCCTTGCTTTTTCTACCCAACACTTTTCTTTTTTGGCCTTCTTTTCTTTCCTCTCTCGTTCTTCTTTTCTAGAGAGAATTTCAAGGCAAGAGAGTCGCGAGGGTGGCCAATGGGCGTGGCGAGGATGTGGTGCTAATATGGAAGTGGTGGTGGTTGGATGGGTAATGAATGTAAAGGTTTTTTTATTTTTATTTTTTTATATATGATAATAGTCTTTGATTATAAGTGTATTTTCATCCAAACTTTCAAAATTTGGTATGTCAAAATTTTTTGAAGATTTGGATGACAAATTAGCATATGTTAATTTGATATTGAAACTTTCCACCCGATACGTCAATTTATTATTTCTAAAATTTGAATTCTTTTATTTGAAGGAAAAAAGTAAAGGCATGAAGTGATCTTCATGTCAAAATTGATATGAAAGAGTAATATTAAAACTCATGTCAGCTTTTGACACATCAGGTGAAATTCATTTGATATGTTAAAATAGAGCTGCTGAATTGACATATTGAATTTGCCATATCAAATAGAGGTGTTCTAAAATTAAATTTTTTATTAATGGATGAACTTCAATCAAATCCTCTTATACTTAGAAGTAGTGCGAGGTTCAAAAAAAATTATTATTGAGTATTATTAATGACAAGATCAGGTATTCCAAAATTTATTTATAGTTTGGTAGTAGGTATTTACGTGATTCTTTTTGACAAATAAAATGTTACAAATATATTTATGTAGGTCATTTTTATTTTCTAATTACTCAATAAAAGTAAGTTAACATATTCCACTCATAAGATATTTCAAGCTAAGTTTGGAGAAAGCCTAAAAAAGTGAAAAAAGAAAAAGAAAAAAAAGTCATATAAATTGTCTGATCACTATCTCTATTTTTTTTTACATATCTTCTCTTAAAAAATAAAAATCCATAAGTATATGCTTATGTGCCGGAGGATTACAAATGGTTACCTACTTAAATTACAGTGAATAATGAGAACTTTTATTTGCACATTACAAATTTTTTAAATAGATATCATTTGTGCGATTCAAATATAAATTCCATTCATATTTAATATATTTGATTTTTATTAAAAAAAAAATTAAAAATAACATAAATAATGAGTAATGAAATTTTAGGTAGTTGCGATTAAGATTTCCCTAATTACTCAATTTTTAACCCAAACTGTCGTCATTCTGAATCACTATTGCCTCCAACTAGGAATCGAGAGAGTGAGAGATGGCGTCGGCTTTGAGAGCAGCCATCCTTGGACGCATTCGTGTACCTGTTGCTCAAATCCTAACCCTGAATGGATCGAAACTGAGCCTCTGCAGCACCGTCCGATCGATGTCGTCTCACGACGATCACATCACCAAGGAAGAGGTTATCGACAGAGTCCTCGACGTCGTCAAGAGCTTCCCCAAAGTCGATCCTTCTAAGGTCAGTGAACCCCCTTCTCTCTTTGTCCCTGTTTGGTTGCTCAGAACACCTAGGAAATCAAGAAAAAAACGAAAATAATAATGAAATCAACTGTCTGGGATTTCCCTGTAAATTAAGACGAGAAATGAGATCTCATATCTTTTATTTTGAATGAATTGTAGCCTCATTGCTACGAAATGTGTGTGTGTGTGTGTGTGTGTGTTGATAATATTAATGATGGATCTTTGTTGATTTTAACAAAGGAATGTGGAAACCCTAGAATAATAAGGACATGTCTAACCCCATTACCCAAATCTTGACTCAAACTTAAATTTGAGTAAAAAATTACTAAAATCCCCTCTATTTTTTTACTCAAATCTATACGAAATTGAGTTTTACTCAAATCAAGGGAGACCCATTTCATTTACTCAAATTTCTATCCAATCGAAACTTGACACATAGGTGCTTCTATCAAAATTCTCCTTTATTCCCAACTCCTAGCGTCCACTAAAAAATTGGTACTTTTGGCAATTTTCAAATGAAGATTTTTGCTCAAACTTCTACTCAATTTGAGTAAAAGTATAAGGGTTGGAGATGGCCTAAGGTAAAGTTTTGAAGTTTAGTTCCACTATTTTTGATAATACCTAGGCTATGATAGGATTGGGCTACTTTTTACTTGACCAAGTTGTGTAAGTAGTTACTATTTGATATGTCAAGCATATTGAAGAAGATTTCCTTATGATGATTTTGGATGTAAAAATTCCAACAATAACTGGCCCTGCAAATCAGGGTGTTTTGGTACTGGGATTTATGATATGGTTGGTTGCCCATGCCATGTTGTTAGACTGTGTATGCAGTAATTGGTCCTATTTAATTTCAGAGGAGCTGCAGCCTAATAGGAGGTATGCCCTTTCTGTAACAGAGGAAATTTTCTTTCTGGTCCAATCTCTTGGATTTTAACACAATCTTTAAACAAAGAAACAATGAACCATTAGCATTGCATCCACATGAAAAAAAAAATGGAAGTCTTTGTAACTCACTGATGATGTGAGACTCCAAACATCCAATTTGTTCTTAATAGATTTAGACATCCTTATGTTTGGATGATTATAATAAATAGCCTCGTTGAGAAGTTGGGAAATATTCTTTATTGTCCAATCTCTTGGCTCTTAACACCATCTTTGAATAATGAAAGAACGAACCACTTGCATTGCATACACATGGAAAAAATGACTCACTGATGATATGAGATTCTGGACATCTGTGCTTTAGAAGAACTGTCACTCGCCTGAAGAAACATATGGACTTTGTGCTTAATAGATTTAGACATCCTTCTGTTTGGATGATTATAACAAATAGCCTTGTTGAGAAGTTGGGTAATAATCAGCTAAGTACTTGAAGTTTCTTAGATTGAGGATCTTGGTTGAAAGAATGCTGAATGAGTTTTAAAACATGCATAAAAATGCTTTAATGCAGCTAATAACAAAGGACAATTGGGAAGAAAAAAAAAAAATGAAACTCAACAACTGTAATTGTATATATATTTTTTAAATGGTTAATCATATTATTGAAGTTCCACCATCCTAGTGGCTGTGGTCAACCATAGTGGTAGATGGTTGACCATGATGAAATATGGTTGGCCACATTTTGGAACCTTTCAAAAGGAAAAAAAAAAAAAAGTCGTTAGGTAGCCGATGAAAACTTGGCAATATAAACCTCAACAACCATTTGGAGTATTTTGATGTGTGGAAGGCACCAAGAGCTATATCACAACTCCTATACGCCCTCATACAGATTTTGAGCATAAATCCTACGTTGGATAGAGAGTGTAGTTGTCATGTCTTGAACAAGTCTTGGAAGTTCTTTGCTTGTGGAAGGCATCATTGTTACATGAACTCTCTATTCCCCTCATAGTACCTGTGTCTACCAGATATGACAAAAGTAAGGGTGTGGGATATGTGTTTTGACACTTGCACCCAATGTAGGCAGTTGGTTCCTTTAATTTTATATGCTATTTGCAAAAGAAGTTCATATTGCTAGTAAAAAATATTTTGTCTTTCACATGCATGAGAAAGAGAAATTTCTTATTTTTCCTGCATCCTGTTTAATTTCAAGTATATATCTAAATAATTTACATCATATTTTCTAATAATATTATGCAATATGCAGTATTTATGTGTTCATGATATGTCCGCATACTTGTACCCATTTTTTGGATACATATCCAATATCCTAATATTTAGATTTAGGAAGGTTTAGGGCTTGTTTGGTTTGCTTTTGGGAGAGTAGTTTTTGAAATTTTTTTTCAAAATTTTGTTTGGTTTGTGGTTTTTCTCAAAAAATTTTCAAAATTACTTTCTCTCTATTACACATCAATCAATCACATTTTATCTTTCCTCTTTCCTTTTCAATCACTTTTTTTCTCACATACATCTACTCAATTACAACAAAATATCAAATCATGCCAAACTCCAAAACTACTTTCAAAATATACAACCAAACAAACTAAATTTTTTTTTAAACTCTCTCCCCAAATTTTTTTTTTTTTGAAAACCACTCTCTCAAAACCAAACCAAACACACCCTTAATGTTTGGATGTGCACCCGCACCCAATGTTCGTATGTGAGTCCATGCAACATAGGAAGGTACAATATGCATCCCATAGTGTAGCAAACTCACTATTGTTAGCACATACCATACCACACTTGTCTCACATAGAGACTATATTGCGGCAAAGGGTACAATTCCCCTTGTCGAAGTCCATTTTTTAGATTTTATAAAATCTAACATAGTGTTGGTGGAAGTTTCTATTTTGTTGTGTGAACCTAAACCATTGTATGATTGTGGTAGGGGTTTGAGGGTATCCTTGTAAAAACCCTTGAAGAAGTGGATGTAAATGTTTAAATTACTTGGAGAAAACCCATTTGCTTACTGGATAATGCCGGTGGGAAGGTCAGGAGTGGGCATAGGCAAGTTGCTGTACCACTGTCAATCTTGGTGTTCATCTATTTATCTATGAATCTTCATCTTCATCTCTTTATTATTTGCATTCTATTTTGTATACTTGCATATTGATATGTTGAGATGAGTGCTTTTGTATGTCATTTTGGATGATTGATGAATTGCCACATTCTTATTCTAAAATAAATTGGGGATATGAAAAACATAGTTTGAGGCTTTAGGAATTGAATGGATAAATTGATAAATCAACTGGTTGATCTTGAATCAAGATAAGTAACAACTGTTAACTAATCCCTGAAGTTGTACTCATCAAGTAAGATAACAAACTAGTTAAAGGGATAATTGATGATTGGTTAAGACAAATTCTTAACTACTCCCTTAAGTTATACTCGTCAAGTAAGATAACAAACTAGTTAAAGGGGTAATTGATGATGGTTAAGACAATAAATATGGAATTAAGTAAAAGATTATAATAGAAAAGAGAGCAAAATTTGGGTATCCCATCCAACCTCCGCCTCCTCTATGACTAACTTCCACTTGCTGCCCAGGTTCCCTTGCTATGGTCATAGTGAATTGAGTAAACGTCCCAATGTTCTCATTGGTTTATAGAAGGCTATTGTGCTTTACAATTTACAGAGCATTGGAAATTAGTTTGTCGTGCTTTTGGTAGCTTATGAATGACATATAGTTGTAATTGGTTTTCAATTTATTCTAATTTCTACTCTACCATTGATAATTGTTTAGTTTGGTGTCTTTGTAATTTGTGAACATCTATGTTTAACTGCTTTATTAAGTGCTATTATTTGAGCTGGTTTCAGTAATGCGGCTGATGTCCAACCTTTCCCCAAAAGATTATCCCACATTTCAATTTTTATTTTATTTTATTATACACACACACACACACACACACATGTATTGTAGAGTAATGTTGTAGATTTTACTAAAGAAGGCTTGAATACCACTGTGCATTAGAGAAAACAACAAATTAATGTTGCCAGCAAACTAGAGGAACTACAGAGATGTCTTATAATTTCATAAAAAGAATAAAAAGAAGTCCTAGATGAAAAAGAGAACTAAAAAGGTTCCATATTGACAACACTATTTTTGACCTCAGATTTCTAGAGTTTACTCCCTCTGTTTCAAAATATATATATATAAAAAAAAATAACATCCAATTAGTACATATTAATGTGTGTTTGGGAGGAGAAAGATTGGGTACACACCTAACCTTTGGCATAGTGCATAAAGTGGTTGCCCCTTCTCAAAAATTAAGGACTAAAATAACATAAATTCTTATTTTACCATTCTTTTAAATTCATTAACATTATTTTTGAAGTATAATAATTGTACTACCAAAGGGTAGTTTTGGAAAGTTAATATTTTTTAAGTGTAATAATTGTACTACAAAAAAAAGTTGAATTCTTCAAAGAGTAATTCTACTTACGCCACTATTCTATCTCCTTACACTCATTTTCTCATTACAATCCATTAAATTTTTACACTCTCTTTACACTTTTCAATATACTAATTTTACCCCTCTTCTTCTTTTTCAAACCCTAATCTAACAACCACCATCACCATTAGCCTCCTCCACCATTTGACCATCACTTCCTTCATCTCCGGCCAGTTTCTGCCACCTTGACAACCTCTCACTGCTCTCCTTCCACCTGTGACTTGCCTAGTAGCCCCCATAATCGTTGACACACCGCCATCGCAGACCTCATAACAGCTGATCCGCTGCCATCGCAGTCCCCTACGACCGCCAACCCACTGCCATTGCGCAACCCCTACCTTTGCAAGTGACTGCCATCCGCGACCCTAGCCATCGCGATCGCAATCCTTCAACCTCGACATTGCCGTTAGCTCTTCACTCTTCACTCCCCTTTTGTATCGTCGCGATGGCAGTGAGTCACGGTGGTGAGGGACGCACTACGATGATGAAGATTTGCAAAGATGGTGATAGGTGCGGCGGTGAGCGAAAGGGGTTGACTTCTCTCTCTCAATCATTGTTTAGAGAGAGTGGGGGTTGGGGAGGGTCATCTTTGATGGGATTTGACGCCTGGTGGAGGCAGAAATGGTAGAGTGGATCGCCGGAGATGGGAAGGAGAGTCACCAACGGCAGTGGTAGTGGTAGTGGTGGTGGGCTATGGAGATGATGATGAAAGGATAATTGTTGAGAAATTAGGGTTTTAGGAGTTTGTTTGGTAATTTTGTTAAGGGGCAATAGTGTAATAATATTTTTTGAAAATTTAGGGGTGTAATGAACTCTTTTTGTTGTGCAAGTAGGATTTCCCTTCTCCAAAAGAGCCTAATATTTTGGAACGGATATTATATGGATTTCTTCTTGGTTTGATTGAACCTCAAATTTCAAACGCAATTTTTTTCATTGGTAAATCTAATCCGCATCACATAATTATGTCGTTGCGAGATTCTCATAACTTGGTGTAACTTTATATTTGGCTCCACTTGTACCATGGAGAGAGATTATTGGAATTACAGTTTCTTTTGCCTTTATCTGCAGGTGACTCCTGATGTCCATTTTCAGAAGGATTTGGGATTGGATAGCTTAGATACTGTGGAGATTGTAATAGCTCTAGAAGAGGAGTTCAAGCTAGAGATTCCAGATAAAGAAGCTGATAAGATTGACTCCTGTTTTCTTGCAATTGAGTATATCCATAACCATCCAATGGCTAGTTAATCTTATTGAATTCCATTGGTTTGAGTTTCCATCATGCTTCACTTGCTTATATTGTTCCTCAAAAACAACTGTTCAAGTCCTTTCTTTCTTTGATTTGGGTTAGTACAGAATTTGATCCCAGTTAAGGGGTCGAAATAATTGGAGTTTTGTTTGATGAGTGGATGTTTGTTATGCTTCTGCTTAACAAGATCTAATATTTCTTCTCTTAATGAATTGGCATGATCTTTAGTTGTGTTGGCTTTTGTTTTTGGAGATGTTATTTTCATTTACTTGGTTTTGTAATCCTTTTATTTTTGTTGCATTGATTTATTTTTGGGTAATAGTTGTTGCGGGATCTAGTCCTGTTGGGACCTTTTACCCAGGATATGGCAAAATAAAAAAAATAAAAATAAATGCAACAGTGCTATGCATATATGCAATTGTTTTGGGCAATGTTGAATGAGAAATATAAATTGATTTTAAAAATTGATTAATAATTATCTTAGGCCTCGTTTGTCAATTATATATTTTAGTAAAAAAGTCACTATAAATTGTTATATATCTCTTTTTCTATTTTTTTATATATCTTTTATAAAAAGTCAAAAAATTACTACAATAATTTATTTCCAAACAGGGCCTTAGATGGGCAATTTGGGAGAGTCCAGATCTGCTTCAGCCTGTCTCTCCGACTGTTTTAAGATGGGGTTACGTCACCCGTACGAAAATGAATGGCATAGATTTGTTTCTTTAAACAATAAAAAATTTCAAAACATATTCAAACTGAATTTCATTCCCCTTTTCTCTGACTTTCCTTTTCTCTCATCCTCACTGACACGTATATGTCCCACCAGTTCACTCTCTCTCTCTCTCTCTCTCTCTCTCTCTCTCATTTCCAATAAAAAAATTTAAAAAATTATTTTAATCTGTTTTATTTTATTTTTATATAATATATATATATATAATTTTTAAGATAAAATTTTAATTTTATAAAATTAGGAATTATTTGGAATGTCCTAGATAAGTGTACTTTTTAACTTTTTATGAAAAAATGTGTATTAAAAAATTGTATAAATTAATGTGTAGGAGAATATTAGGACTGTAAGTTGTACGGCATACTGTCTGCGAGCCTGAATTGATCCTAAGAAATGATTTCTTACTTTTCAGACATTGCATTAGATGGTGCTATTCGGCCCTTGGAGGCCCGTTCAATGTGTAAAACTCGTCGAGTAATATATGCCTGTAAAAAATTACTTTGATCAGATATCGATAGTTATCTGATCATATTAGTTTTTTTCAACTGCTAATTATAACAACACCCATTTTTTTTAAATACAAAATTGATTTGATCATATAGTTAGCGATATTCGATCAACGTGATTTTTTATAAGAATATAATACTCGACGAGTTTTACACATTAAACGGTTCAGATTATCAAAACGGGGCCCGTGATGGGCCCCCATGGGCCGAACAGCAGCGTGCTGCTTGTGCACCCTACCTATACAATTTTTCAAAAAATCAACCTCACCCTGTGGGACGTCAGACTGACTTTTATTATTTTTTGCGTAAAATTAATTTTTTTATTATTTTTTTTTTGTGAATAATGATAACTTTTTAACTTTTTTTTATAACTTTTTGACTTTTTAAGTTATTTTGAAGATGCCAAACCAGGTCTTAATATCATTGAAAATATATCTTTAAAATGAGATTAATATTAAATATGTTTAATAAAAATTTAAAATAAATAAAAAGTATTAGTATGCTTAGTTATGTTTTTAAATTATTATTTTTTAAATATAAAAGTTAATTTGATGAAATAAATACATAAAAATCACATATTTTTAACATTCTCAAAAAAGAATCTTCATTTCAAAAATATATATATATATATGAAAATAATGACAATCTTCATTTCAAAAAAAAAAAAAAATTATATAAAAATAATGACTTTTAATTTAATTTTATTAACTAAACGAGTTTATAATTTTTTTTAAAAAAAATAAAAAAAATATTATGAGAGACTTATTTATAAGTTCTTTTTCAGACACTTATGGTAGACTAAGTCCTGTGTAATTTCTTATAGAGTCTCAAGTCCTATTTAGATAGGAATATATTCCACAAGATCCTACATAAACGTAACGTAATGTGACACCTACATAAACGTAACGTAACGTGACACCTATATAAAATGTAACGTAACGTGACACCTACATAAACGTAGCGTAACGTTTCGCAAACTTAATGAATTTTTATTTTTTTAAATTGAATGTGAAAATGTTGCTGGATTATGTTAGTGTCATATTACGTTTCATATAAATATAATCTATGGTAACATTCAATTTCCTTTATAGAAAATTAAATGCTACCATAGATCATAGATGTCACGTTACGTTTATGTAGGTGTCACGTTACTTATAAGTGTTACGTTATGTTTATGTAGGTATCACGTTACGTTACGGTTTATATAGATATGATCTATGGTAACATTCAATTTCCTACATATGGTTTTACTATTATTTATGATATTAACAACTAATATTAATGGTAAACGTGTCAACAAACTTCCCACATAACTTATGGGAACATAAATTTTTTAGTATGACTATATGTAGCATAAGTCTCCCTAATAGAACTTATAAATAATTTTTCTAAGTATTATACTTGATTTGTACTTATACACAAATTGAATTTGTGTTTTTAAAAAAATAAAAAATTTACATTTATGTACAAATTAGATATATGTAATTGACCTAAAGATGGTCATCTAAGTGTCACAGACCAATTAATAATTGAGTCGTGCTGGGTAGCTCGAAATGAGCTACCCCGAATCCCCCTATTTTTTTTTTTTTTTTTCAGAAGCAGAGAAGGAGGAGAGGAGGAGGAAGGAGGGAGGGGGAGGAGGAGGAGGAGGAGGAGGAGGAAAGAGGGGACTAGAGGGGGCCTTTCAGAAGTAGAGAAGGAGAAGAGGAGGAGGAAGGAGGAAGGAGGAAGGAGGAGGAGGAATGAGGGGACTGCGACGGCGGGGCTAGGCTGCGATGACGACCGACGGCTGGGCGACGATCGGCGACTGGGCATCAGCGATCGACGATCGTCTTCTCTCTCTCTCTTTCTCTCTTCCCCTCCCCTCTACTTCTCTCCCTCTTCCTGTTTCAGAGTCGAAAATGGAGAAAGAAAAAAAGAAAAAAAAAAAAAAATCCCCAAAATGACATCGTTTTAGAAATTAGAAGGATTAAGGGGCCAAATTCAAACTCTCAAACATTATTCTTAATAATTTATACATACGTCATTGTTTTTGCGCAAAAAAAAATTATTTTTTATTTAGAGACATCACGTGATCCCTCGTATTTTTTAATTATTCAATCAACAATGATAGAGACCACTAATTTTGTAGCTCTAAAAAGACCACTAATGACATGACACTCAATAAAAAAAAAAAAAAATACAACACCAAGACCAAAATATCAAATCATTCATGGTGAGACCTATTGTCACATCATTAATGGTAGCACTAATTAGTGCTCCCACTCATTTCCCTTATTCAATATATATTTATCGATCGTATCCCCCACTAATCACAACACCACTAGATACACGTGACGGTGACAACAACCAATAACTCCATTGAAGTTGGTTGGGGTCCCTATTGATTTCTTGTGTGTAAAAACCTCTCTGAAAACCCTTCCTCTCTCTTCTCTCTTCTCTCTCTATTCCCATTCTTGGAAAGAAGCAACAATGGCGAATCAAGAAAGAAATACAGAGGCCACCGATGATGCAATGTCATCGTCTTCGGACTACAATCTCTTTCTCCCCATGGACATCATCGTCGACATTCTCAATCGTCTCCCTATCAAATCTCTCGTTCGATTCAGGTGCGTATGCAAAACCTTCCGCCACCTCATCTCTAACCCTACCTTCATCTCCTCCCACCTCCTCCACCACCGCACCACCACCATTTTCACCTTCAAACACCGCACCACCTCCTCCTCCACACTCTCTCTGTTGCAATCGCCCTCATCGTCTGAAAACCCTATCAATCTGGTCCACCCCTTTCCCAACCGCACTCGCGATCTACACCTAATCGGCTCCATCAATGGCCTCCTGTGTCTGTCTCTCGAACCATCCACTCCATTGCCATCGACGCATCATCCTCCTCCTCTGGAACCCTGCTACCAAACTCTTCAAATCTCTCCCCCCTCCCTCCATCAAAATTCCTCGTAGGTTTTTTCAATTCTCTCTCGGGTTCGGATTCCGATTCCATTCTACTACTTCTTCCAGTGACTACAAGGTCGTAAGGATAGTTTCTTTCAAGTCACAGACCCGAGTCGAGGTATACTCTTCAATTTCTGATTGTTGGAGAGAGATTCAGGTAATGGATTTGCGCTTTCATATCCATAAATTGTCTTGTGAGGTGATTGTCAATGGAGCTCCGTATTGGTTGCTTTCAACTGCTTCAAATCATTGTCTTTGCTTCACATGGTTTGATGTTCAAAATGAGGCTTTTGTCATGCTGCCGGCGCTCGATTTTTCTGGGTTCTACAACGGGACTTCTGTTGACTGGAAATTAATGGATTGGAAAGATAATGCTGCTGTGGTTGTGTGTTGTCCTGGCAACCCATGTGTTGATGTGTGGATGCTAGAGGATCGTTGTGGCGGTGAGAGCAATTGGTGTAGGAAATTTGTGATTGGACCTGTTATGGGTGTTGAACGGTTTTGGTTGTTACAATGCACGAAGAATGGTGAGATTATAGCAGAAGATGCACGGGGAAGGATATTCTTGTACAGCCCCCAAAGTGGAGAGACTAAGGATATTCCAATCAATGGAGTTCAGTTCAGAGCTTTTCACTATGTAGAGAGTTTGGTTTCGATCAAAGGATTCAAACAACAAGAACTGAACAATCAGCACTAACGTTCTGCAAAGGTCAATTCGTCACTTCGATCAGACAAATAACTCGAGCATTTGTTTATGCTACTTACTGCAATGTATTTGGTTTTTGAGCTTTTGGTAGCATATGAATGGATAGCTTAGACAAAATGGATAGTTAAGACAATATGCATAGTTAATATTCCTTTAATTCCTCTGAATGGATAGCTTAGACAATATGGATAGTTAATATTAGCTAATTCCTCTGATTTGAGTTTCAATCCTGTTTCATTTGCTTATACTTTCCTTCAAAACAAGTGTTCAAGTCCTTTCCTTCAAATTTGGGTATTAGTACAGAATTTTATCCCAGTTAAGGGATGGGATGGAAATAATTGGAGTTTTGTCTGTGTAGTTGGTAGGCTGCTTTGCAATGTTTCCTATGCTTCTACTTAAAAGGATCTAATATTTCCCTCCTCTCATGCGTTGTGTTTGGTTGAGGGATTTGGGAAGGAATTTGGAAAGAGAAAGGAAAAAGGCGTGTGAAATGTAGGTATATTTTATTTATATTTCAGCCACATTTGCTCTTTCTCTTTTCAAATCTCTTTTCAAATTTCCCAACCAAACATAGCGTCAATGAATTGGCACAATTCTTGATGTGTCTGCCTTCATTTTTTTAGATGTTATTTCTATTGACATAGTTTTTTTTGTAATCTTTTATTTTTGGATAATTGTTGTGGGATCTACTAGTCCTGTTGAACCTTTTGCCCTAGATGTGGGGTGAGGTCTCTTGATGAGAAGAGAAAAGTGCAAAACCAACTTAGAGGAGCAATATGTATTGATGAATGGATTCTTAAAAACTGCTACTGCATTCTCTTTGTTTTTGTATATGTGACCATTCATTCTTGGCCCACAGATGTTCTGTAAAGGTCAATTCGTCATTTGAATCAGATGAATTTTTGTCCAACTTGAGCATTTGATTTCTTTATGTTACTGCAATGCATTAGTGTGTGATGTTAGGCTTTACTACATGTTTTAGATACTATAATTTTCTTTGACAACCCTTTGCTAAGATAATTCCTTCTTTCACTGGATTGCTGCCCAGTTTCTTTTGCTATGGTCATACTGAATTGATTAAACTTCCCAATGCTCTGATTGGTTTATGGAAGGCTATTGTGCTTTCAGCTGTGTTTGGATCATGGATTTGGTTAAAGATTTGGATAGGGAAAAGAAAAAGTGAGAAAATGTTAATGAAATATAAGCTAAATTTGTTTTCCATTTCTCTGACATTCTCCTTTCCCTTTCCGAATCTCTACTCAAATTATTGATCCAAACATAGCCTTACAGTCTACATAGCATTGGAAATTAATTTTTCTTGCTTTTGGTAGCATATGAATGATGTATAATTGTATTTGGTTTTCAATTTAACTAATTTCTACTCTACCATTGATTATGGTTTTGTTTCCTCTCTCTCTCTCTCTCTCTCTCTCTATTTGTGAACATCTGTGTTCAACTGCTTTATGATGTAGTATTATTTGGCCTGGTTTCAGCAATGTGGGTCCTGTGACTGATGTCCAAACATTCCGCTCCCCTAAAAAATACCCTGCATTACAATTTTCAATTTATTTTATTTTATTTTATTTTTATGCTTATTTTTGTAGCGTAATGTTGTAGATTTTACTAAAGAAAGTCTTGCTGTGCATTAGATAAAACAACAGGGAACTGTTGGCAGCAAACAATAGAACTATAAAGATGCCTTATAATTTCATAAAAAAAGAAGTCCTAGATAATATTTGTATATATATATATAAACAAAAACTAAATTAAAACTAAAAGGTTCCATGTTAACAACATTATTTTAGACCTCATATCTTTGGAGGTTAATTTTTTTTTAAGCCATTAATATCGTTTGGTTTTCTTCTTGACTTGATTGAACTTCAAATTTCAAAAGCAATTCTTTTCATTAGCAAATTCCGTATTACAACATTACATTTTTATTTCTAGCATGAGATTCTCCTAACCTGGTGTTACTTATCTCTGGCTTGACCTATACCGTGGGGAGATGTTGTTGGCATTACAGCTCATTTGCCTTTCTGTGCAGGTGACATGACTCCCGATGTCCATTTTCAAAAGGATTTGGGATTGGATAGCTTTGACAATGTGGAGATTGTATTGCCTCTAGAAGAGGAGTTCGAGCTAGAGATTCCAAATAAAGAAACTAATAAGATTGACTCCTGTTTTCTTGCAATTAAGTAAATCTATAACCATCCAATGGCTAGTTAATATTAGCGAATTCCACTGATTTGAGTTCCAATCCTGTTTCAGTTATTTATACTATACTTCAAAAACAATTGTTCTAGTACTTTCTTTCTTTGATTTTGGTGTTAGTACGGAATTTTATCCCAGTTAAGGGATGGAATGGAGATAATTGGAGTTTTGTTTGTGTAGTTTGTAGGCTGCTTTGCTATGCTTCTGCTTAACAATATCTAATATTTCCTTCCTATAATTGAATTGGCATAATTCCTGATGTGCCCGCTTTGTTTTTGGAGATGTTATTTCTGTTCAGATGGGCTTTTCAATTGTTGTATTTTTTGTTGCATTGATTTATTTTTGGGTCATTGTAGTGGGATCTAGTCCTGTTGGACCTTTGCCCTGGATGTGGGTTGACATCATTGTGTGGTTAGGTCTCTTGATGAGAAGAGAAAAGTGCAAAACTAAGAGGAGCAATATGTGTTCTGCAAAAGGATTCTTAAAAATTGCTACTACATTTGTATATGTTAAGATCATTCATTCTTGACCCACAGTAACTAATTATTCAAATATTCAAAATTGCTTTAACGTAGAATTCATCTATTATATTCAGAAGAATGAGATAATTTGGGATTGTTGTGCCACACGTCCAGGATTTGTTGAAATTTGACATGTTTGAGACTATATTTTTTATATCCATGTATAATGTTAGTTTTGCTACATTTTGTTACGTCTCTAGATGATTATGCTTCTGCTTAACAAGATCTAATATTTCTTCTCTCTTAATGAATTGGCATGAGATTTTGTTGTGTTTTTGGAGATGTTATTTTCATTTACATGGTTTTTGTAAAGAAGTTAGTTCAAGACTATAGGTTTAGGGCAGCCACATAGAATATAGAAACTTTAACTAGTAAGACTATGGAATTGCTAGATATCATGATTAGGAAGAGAGTTAGTACAGCTTGCATACAAGAAATTAAATGAATGGGTGAGAAAGTTAGGGAAATAGAGAATATTGGTTTTGAACTATATTATAGTGGCAAGGATAAACAAATGAATAGGGTAAGAATAATAGTTGCCAACGGTCTTGTAGAAAATGTAGTTGTGGTCATTAGGAAATGTGATAGGATTATATTAGTTAATTAGTTATTGGAGAGAATATAGTAAACGTTATTAGTGCATATGCTTCCCAAGAAGGATTAGATGATCATACTAAGAGATTTTGGGACCAAATGGATGATGTATTATAGAAGATACCCGTATGAGAGACCTTTTGTTATAAGTGGAGATTTCAACGACAGTAATAAATAAATTAGATTATGGGAAGATGCATGGTGGGTATGTTTTTGGGGATAGAAATGACGCTGAAAAGAGTATTTTAGATTTTGTGTTGGCTGCCGACCTGGTGGTGGCCAATATTATGTATAAGAAGAAAAATGAACATTTGATAACTTTTAAAAGTGAGTTAATTAGGAGCCAAATAGATTACTTTATGTTAGAAATGGTTTGGAAAATTTTGGATAAAAAACAGAATTTTTTCCTAACTTTGGTCTATTATTTAGGTGGGACCTGTGAGTTAAATTTGACGGGTCTAAGTGGTAACGCGTTCTATGCCGCGTTGTGATTCACATGGTATATTTGGTTGCTCAAAACCATTATCGGGTGAATGAGAAATTGAAGCCAAAGTGAGCTCCATGAAAATGGAGTTTTGGTGGAAATTCCTTAAAGGTTTAAAAAATGGTTTGTCTCACATTGATTTGGTGGAAAGTTTTGAATGGGTTTATAAGGCGTGGGATTGGAACTTGGGGTGTGCCCCAAGGGGTGCCTAAGTTTTGTAGAGAGGGAGGTTATGGGTAAAATGGGCTAGACCCATTGGACCCAAAAATCACTATGCGCGCGTCGTCGTCGTCCGGTCGGGTTGGCCTGGGTTTGGGCCTGGGTGCGAGGTTGGGTTGGGCTTGTCCGGCCCAATACTAATTTTTTTGAGCAAAAAACATTTGGATTTAATTTTATTTTTTGAAATAAAATCTGTCCAACTGTCCAGAATTCAAATTAATTCCGGAATAATTCTGTTCTGATTTTTCCCTACACCCATACAAGTCCCTACGGTTTTGATCTGTTCAAATTTGAACCTAACAGATTTATATCTGTTTATTCAAATTGAACAGGTATGATAGCTGTTCAAACAGGTTTTGCACCTGTTTAATTTAAATTGAAAAGCCACCACTACATCTATAAATAGGCAGCCTTCATTTGATGTTTTCTTTCACTATTTTCGTCCCAAATAATTATGCTATTATTCTTTTCATATTGCTGCATTAGTTTTCTGTGAGAAAGAGTATATACACTTAGTGTGTTCGTTTTACGAATAAATTGTAGTGCTGCATTTATTCGTTGTTGATCATTTCATCCTGGGAGATAGACGTCCATATTTTGAAAGCACCGTGGAAAGGACGAATCTGTCTTAAGGACACTGTGTCTAACACTGTACTTGATCAGATTATTATTTGAAGAAATTAATTAAGTAAGTTAATTCTTTTCTGTTTTATTTATTTATTTAAATTAGATTTTGATTTTATTTTTGTAACAAAATAAAAGTTTGTTTTATTTATTTTATTTTATTTTACTGGTTTGATTTTTGGAATCAAACAAATTCTCTCATTTCCTTTATTTCTTATATATTCTGTTTGTTGTTAAGTACACAACAGAATTTATTTTTTTCGGATATAGTGAAGATTGTCCAACACTTTCTAGTAAGAAAAGTGGATCGTTTAAAATGCAACGACTGTAAAGTGATTTTTGGAGAGAGCCTAACGTTTCAATATAAGATTTTTGTGCTAGATTTATGCTTTAAAGGGCAACACAAAGCTAGAAAAGATAATGGGCGTCGTAGGATGAGATAGTGAAACCTAAAAGAGGAGAAATTAGAAATCTATATCTATACTATATATTAAGCAAAAGGGGGTTTTTAACCCCAAGCCTTGTGGGAGCTCCAATCTCTCAATCTAAATTTTCTGATTTTTTGATTTTAAAAAAAAAAGCTTAGCATTTATTAACTTCTCCCAACCCCCAAGTCTTACCATCATAATAACACTTTAATGCATTAAGAACAAGCATAATTTTTTTTTTTTGAAATCCAACACATGAATTCCTTGAAAAGTCCTAACACATATGATTATTATCCCTCATAATAACACTTTAATGCATTAAAAATAAGTATAAAAAAAATTTCTTAAAAAGTCATACACATATGATTATTATCGAAATATTAAATTTTAATATAATATAATTAAAAAAAAGACATTTAATTCATTGAAAAGTCTAACACATATGATTATTATCAAAATATTAAACTTTAATATAATATAAAAAAGGAAAAAAAAAACATTTAAAAAAATAAAAAAGACATTTAAAAATCGCAATTCATATATATAGATAATTGTAAACACAATCCGTGCATAGCACGGGTGATATGCTAGTAATTACTATATATTAAGCAAAATGGGGTTTTTAACCCCAAGCCTTATGGGAGCTCCAATCTCCCAATCTAAATTTCTTGATTTTTTGATTTAAAAAAAAAAAAACTCTTAACATTTATTAACTTCTCCCAACCCCCAAGTCTTACCCTCATAATAACACTTTAATGCATTAAGAATAAGCATAAAAAAAATTTCTTGAAAAGTCCAACACATATGATTATTATCAAAATATTAAACTTTAATATAATATAATAAAAAAAGAAGACATTTTAATTCCTTGAAAAGTCCAACACATGATTATTATCAAAATATTAAATTTAATATAATATAATAAAAAAGAAGACATTTAATTCCTTAAAAAGTCCAACACATATGATTATTATCAAAATATTAAACTTTAATATAATATAAAAAAGGAAAAAAATAAGACATTTAAAAAAAAAAAAATTTAAAATCGCAATTTACATATATAGATAATTGTAAATATATTAAGGAAAAGAGGGTTTCTAAACCCCAAGTCTTGTAGGAGTTCCAATCTCTCAATCTTAATTTTCTAAATTTTTGATTTGAAAAAAAAAAACCTTAGCATTTATTGATTTGATCAAATCCCCTGATCAGCATTTATTAACTTTTTCCAATTCACATGCCTGCATTTATTGATTTGGTCAAAATCCCTAATTAGCATTTAAAATCCCCTCATAAAAATAATTATAGATACAGCCTGTGCATAGTTACTGCAGTAGCCTTTTTAATTTCTCCTGTACACTATGGTTAGTGACAAGATTGTTAAATTATTTTTATAAAAAATCTTTAAAAACATAATTTATATATTCAAAAAAAATTAAAATAAATATAAATATTTATAATTATCCTATGCATAGCTATCTATATCTATCTATCTATACTATATATTAAGCAAAAAGAGGTTTTAATCCCAAGTCTTGTAGGAGCTCCAATCTCCCAATCTAAATTTTCTGATTTTTTGATTTAAAAAAAAAAAAAACTTAGCATTTATTAACTTCTCTCAACCCCTAAGTCTTACACTCATAATAATACTTTAATGCATTAAGAACAAGCATAAAAAAAATTCTTTGAAATCCAACACATATGAATTCCTTGAAAAGTCCCAACATATATGATTATTATCCCTCTTAATAACACTTTAACGCATTAAGAACAAGTATAGAAAAAATTTCTTGAAAAGTCCAACATATATGATTATTATCAAAATATTAAACTTTAATATAATATAATAATAATAAAAAAGACATTTAATTCCTTGAAAAGTCTAACACATATAATTATTTTCAAAATATTAAATTTTAATATAATATAAAAAAGGAAAAAAAGAAGACATTTAAGAAAAAAAAAAAAGACATTTAAAAATCGCAATTCACATATATAGATAATTGTAAACATAATCCGTGCATAGTACGGGTGATATGCTAGTATTTAAGAATAGAATGGATGGAGAAGGTAATTGAGACTTGGAAAATGATGCTAACATTATGTGGAACTCGATGACTAATTGTATGAGCAGAATCTCAAGGGAAGTCCTTGGAGAGTCGAAAGGAAATGGATCTAACTCGAAACTTGGTAGTGAGAGGATGAGGTTCAAGCGGTAGTAAAGACGAAAAAAGAGTGCTTTAAAAAATAGCAGAAAGATAGAACTGAGGAAAACCTAAAGAATTACAGATTGACTAATAAGGAGGTCAAAAAAGTAGTGAGAAAGTCTAAGTTGAAAGCCTATGATGACCTATACACTAGATTAGATAGTAAGGAGATAAAGAAGAAAATATACAAACTTACTAAGATAAGAGGGAAAAATAAGAGATTTTTATCAGGTGAAGTGCATTAAGAGTGTAAGGTGTTGGTGAATGATGAAGAGATTAAGGAGAGGAAAAAGAACTATTCTGAGAAGTTGTAAATAAGGAACATAGAGGAAGGTCAAAAGGGGAGGAAGTGGCAGTAATACGGAAAATTAAGACTACAAGTTCTATCGCAGAATTAAGAACTTTGAAGTAGAGATTACACTTAAGAAGATGAAATCAAATAAGGTTTTAGGACCCGATGGTATCCCTATTGAATCTTGGAAATGTTTGCATAAGAAGGGGGTTACTTGGTTGATTAGGTTATTTATTAAGATTTTGTTGATTAGGAAAATGCTACAGGAGTGGAGGAAGAGTATTTTAGTACCAATCTATAAGAATAAAGGAGATGTCTATAATTGCAACAACTATAGATGAATCAAGCTGGTGTGGCATATAATGAAAGTGTGGGAGAGAGTAATAGAAGGTCGATTGCGAGATATAACAGAAGTGTCAGAGAATCAATTTGGATTTATGCCCTAAAGGTCAACAATAGAAATGATCTATCTTTTGAGGAGAATAATATAGAAGTATAGAGAGAAGAAAAGAGACATTCGTATGGTATTTATCGATCTTGAGAAATCATATGATAGAGTGCCTCAAGATATAATCTGGTGGGTGTTAGAAAAGAAAGGGGTGACAAAATGCTATATTGATGATTAGAGACATGTATAAAGGTGTGGTGATCACTACTAGATCGCCGGCTGGAGAGACAAGTAAATTTTCTATTACTGTGGGGTTACAATAAGGATCAATTTTAAGTTCTTGTCTTTTTGCTTTAGTTATGGATGAGTTGACGAGTAATATTCACGATGATGTACCATAGCTTATGCTTTTTGCAGATGATATCGTATTAGTGGATAAGACTAGAGAATGAGTTAACACTAAGTTGGAGATTTAGAGAGAAACACTTGAATCTAAAGGATTTAGGATAAGTAGAACTAAGACAGAGCACATGCAGTGTAATTTTAATAATAGTAACAATGGAAACAGAGGAGAAATGAAGATTGAGAACCAAGAACTACCTAGGATTGAACTTTTTTCGTTATTTAGGATCGATTATCACAACGGTTGGGGAGATTGGAGCAAACGTGGTCTATAGAATTAAAGTGAGGTGGTTTAAGTGGAGGAATGCGTCTGGAGTATTGTGCGATAAACGAGTATCAACTAGATTAAAATGAAAGGTATATAGAATGATTATTAGATTAACAATGTTGTTATAGGACGGAATGTTGGGCAACTAAGAAACAACATGTAGATAAGATGAGTGCTGCTGAGATGAGAATGCTAAGGTAAGTGTGTGGCAAGATTAGAAAAGACAGAGCTATGAATGAGTACATTCGTGAATGGGTAAAATTAGTACTGATAGAAGATTAAATAAGAGAGAATAGATTGAGATGGTTTGGTCATATATAATGAAGACCAATAGAGGCAGTAATGAAGAGATACAATACAGTTTCGGTAGAGGGAAATGTTAGGGGTAGGGATAGACCTAGATTGACATCGATTAGGGTAGTAAATAGAGATATAAATCTTTTTAATTTGACTAATCAATGGCCTTTGATAGAGTTGAGTAGAGAAAAATGATTCATATAGCCGATCTCATTTGATGAGAGTTAAACCTTGGTTTGGTTTGGTATGATTTTTATAATCCTCTTATTTTGTTGAATTGATTTATTTTTTGGGTAATTGTTGTGGAATCTAGTCCTGTTGGGACCTTTTACCCAAGATATGGACCCCCTCCCCCAAAAAAAAAAAAAATCAATGCAACAGTGATACCACGCTATGAATATATGCAATTTTATATTTAAATTTTTGGACAATTGTTGGATGAGAAATATGGATTGATTTTAAAAAGTGATTAATAGTTATCTAAATTTCATGGGCAGTTTGGGAAACCAAAATTGTGTGGCATAGTTAATTTTTTTGTTTTGTTTTGTTTTGTTTTTTTTGTTTTTCCTTCTTCGGAAGGTACTTAGTCCATAGGTTCATTTGTGAAATTTTTTGGGTCAATATGTTTAAACTTAAATCTTTTTGGGCCAAAACGACATTGGTTTGTCCAATGTCACATGTTCAAATATTACCTTTGTATACATGTTATCTATCTATACACGTGTCATATATTTGTGTAAAGTCACATATTTGTTCACCTTGTTGTCACCAACCATCATTGACTTTCTAAGAATTTTTTTGGCCAATTTTCTTTGTGAAATTTCAGCGACTTTCAACTCTTGTTTTTATCACAAAAAAGATTAAATCTTTAATTAAATAACATATGGTCTCACAATTGTATGATTTTCACCGATTAACCTTTTTTCAAAAGTAGCATTGTAAAATCAACTCATATTTTTCATTTACTGACTGCTTATTTTAAATATAAATTTGTGCATACTTATCGTGTGCACTCATCCCTAATATATATATGCTAGTTTCGAAAGATAGGTGCTATTATTACAATATATTTAAGTTTTGTATTTTGATAAATTTTTAAAAATTAAAATATTATTTTATGAAATTGAATAGAACAAATCATTAGATATATGATAGAATTATATGGTATGATACATATTATTTTTTGTTTTATTTTACACCCAATAATGTAGACTCTAATTGTATTATCATATCATTTTGGGTGAATTTATGAGTTTTTAATATTTCTTCCAAATTTGTAAAAATAAATAAATTATGGTGTGTAACTTTTCTCAATAGATAAATATAAACAAATATTAAGATCATCCTCTCATCTAAAAAAAACTACGAAGATAATTTATTGAACTAATAAAGAAGTAGAAGAAAATATATATATATACAAATGACTAATTTTATTAATATATAAATTATACTCGCATAACAAATGACTAATTTTATTAATAATTAAATCATTAAATAAATCAACAAATTTTAATGATATGGAAAATATTTTTCAGTTAATCATTTTTTTTAATAAATAAATCATTAAGTCAATTAACAATTTTTAATGATATGAGAAATACTTTTCAATAAATAATTTTGATAATTTATTATTGCATATGATTTTTTTTCCCCTGAGTATTGTGTTAAATTAAAATTTATAACAAACGAAAGTTGTAATTTCTAGTATTATAGGACTGATTCATATTTTAAGGTAACCTTATGGGTGCATTTATAATTTGTTAAAAAATAAAGGGGGAGTTACGGGCCGGTCCTTTGAACTAGACTTAATTCCTATGAGGTCTTGACTCAAAAAGATTTAGCACATCTTCTCATTTTACCCTTGATATTCAGTCCAAACAAAGAAATCACTCAACCATTCTGCTCTCTTTCTCTGTCACAACTGTTTGAATCTCTCTCTCTTAACCGCCACCAAAGGCCACTTCTGATTGTCAGCATCATTAACTTCCGATGACTCATTTGGCCTTCATCTTTGACTGTTGGCAGCCATTACTAACCTCCAACAACTACCTTCGAACTTTGACAATATTTTTTTGTGTGGCCATTTTCCATCTCCACCATGTCAATACAGCTAGTACCTCTTCAAACAAGGTGGCAACAAGAGAAAAAGAGAAGAATAAAGATGAAGAAAATGAAGGAGAGAGATGAGGAATCCTCACCATAAAATAATTCTTCATATTCGTAGATTAACATAAAGAATCAAAGACAAATCTAGTAAAAAAATTTATAATTGACACATTCAATAATAAATTTAACCACTATATGCTTGTTAAAAATTACAAAATCTTATCATCATCGTCAAAAATCAACATAAGATTCAAAGACATATTCAGTGATAAATTTATCATTGACTGTTTGTTAAAAAATTACAAAAAGAAAATCTCGCCATCATTGTCACAAATCAACACAAAATTCAAAGACATATTCAATGTTAAATTTATCATTCACTGATAAATTTCTCACTGATAGACACATTCACTGATAAATTTCTCACTGACTGTTTGTTAAAAAATTATAAAAAGAAAATCTCGTTATCATCGTCACAAATCAACACAAAGATTCAAAGACATATTTAATGATAAATTTATCACTAATAGACACTTTCACATAAATTTCTCACTGATTGTTTACTAAAAAATTAAAAAAAAAAAAACTCGTCATCATTGTCACAAATCAACACAAATTCGAAGGCATATTCAATAATAATTTTATCACTGATAGACACAATTATTGATACATTTCTCACTGACTATTTGTTGAAAAATTACAAAAAGAAAATCTCATCATCATTGTAACAAATCAACACAAGATTAAAGACATATATCAGTTATAAATTTATCACTGATATATTAAACCCTTGTTTGAAACAGATTTGGTTTGAGAGAAATAAAGAGAGAGTGAGGGAGGGAGAGAGATGCAAGATTTGGAGAATCAATGTTGTCTGGAGTCGTTTGAAGTTGATTTCACAGTAAAAACAACTAGATTAATGTAGATTTAGGATGGAGTATAAGACGAGATTTGGAGAATCAATGTTGTTTGTAGTCGTTTGAAGTTGATTTCACAATAGAAACAACTAGATCAATGTAGATCTAGGACGAAGTATAGATCGACGATGACATAGTGTAAATCGACGATGGTGAAGGTGGTTGGTAAACAGTAGCGGTGAATTAGAGTTGGTGAAGTATAGATCGGCGATGATGGTAATGGTTGGTGAACGATGATGGTGGTAGTTGCCGGCAAAGGTGGTGGTGGTCAATGACAGACAACGGTGGTGGTGGTGGTGGGTGGATGGCCATGGCCATGACCATGCAACGGTGATGGTATTTTCTAGACAGAGAGAGAGAGAGAGAAAGAGATATAGAGAGAGAGAGAGAGAGAGAAGGGTTCTGAACAAATAATCAAGAGAAAGAAGTTAATAAAAATTGAGAAAATTAATGATTAATAAATTCAATGAGAGTAGGTAGGGGTGGGCAACGGTTTATCCAATCCGCACAACCTGCCCAAACAGACTCTATCCGCACAAATCCGACCCTACCTGCACGCATAAATAGGGCGGTGCAGGTCCATTTTTCAGCCCAAAATCGGGTTCGGGTCAAACTCGACCCTACCCGCAGAGAACCGTATCCGCCCGCAAATTATATTTAAAATAGAACCCCACTCCCACATTTTTTTGTTTTGAATAGAAACCCACTCCCAGATTGATCCAAAAAAATCATTTCGTTGGTCCTCTCTCTCTCTCTCTCTCTCTCTCTCTACCCAGCGCTCTCTCTCTCTCTCTCTCTCTCTCTCTCTCTCTCTTCTTGCCATTGTCTTTCTTTCTCTCTCTCATCTCATCGACCTCTCTCTTCTCTCCTCCCCGTCACCGTCACCACCACCATTTGTTGCCTACATACTCACGGCCTCTTTCCTCTCGTCCCCGTTGTCGTCTTTCTCCTCTCCTGTTGCCGTGACGCCATTGTCTCTCGCATCGCCACTCCATCTTTCAATTACCCAACCATGCCATTGTTTGCTCACTGCCATCCCCTCATTTTCTCCGTGTTGCTGTCGCCAATCGTAGACCAGATCTGGAGATTTCTCGATCTGGAAAATGTAGAAACTGCACACAAAAAGAAAAAAAAAAAAGTGTTTCATTATACAAAGTATGAGTCCCAGATCTGAAATCCCCCATCTTTATTTATTTATGGTTTGTTGATTGTGGGTTTGCTTTGCTTGATGGCCTGGTATGTCCGGTTTTGTTTTGTTACCTGGGTTGCTTGCAATTTACCTGGTTTGTTATGTGGTTTGTACAAAAGAGAGGTCATTTCTTTTTCTTGGGAATGATTGTGAGTCAATTTACCTTGTTTGTGAGTAGCATACTATCAACAAACCAATTGGTTCCCATGAAATTTTTGTTTTGCTTTATTTATTTATTTATTTATTTATTTTTACCCAAAAGCATATCTCAGAAAAGGGAGTAGGAATGGCAACGGGGCGGGGCGGGGCCGGGGATCACCCTCCCCGTCCCCGATCCCCGATGATAAGAATGTCCCCGGCCCCGGCCCCGATCCCCGACGGGGAACCTATTACCATCCCCATCCCCGTCCCCTAACGGGGATCGGGTTTCCCCGACCCCAAAAATTCCCCGGATCAAAAAAAAAAAAAAAAAAAAAATACAACAACAACAACAACAACTATTCAAACAACATCATCAACAATAATATCATCAAACAACATCAACAATACACAAATCTGAGTAAAGAGGGGTAGATCTAAGTAGAGAGAGAGAGAGAACTAGCTGCAATCTAATATATATATATATATATATATGTGTGTGTGTATATATAACACAGAGAAAGAGAGGCGGAAAGGTCGGGCGGCGGAGGAGATCGCGGAGGAAGGCAACGAAGGAGATCGGCATGACGGCAGAGGAGGGTGGTGGAGAAGCGGCGCTGTGAGATCGGCGGTGGAGGAGCGGCGCTGTCAGATCGGCGGAGGAGGGGCGCTGTGAGATCGGCGCTGTGAGATCGGCTCTTCTCTCTCTCTCCTCATTTTTCTCACGCGAAATGAAGCTGTGTGTGAGGGGAGAGAGGATCTGAGATGGGAGAGAGAGAGATCTGAAATGAGGGAGATGAGGGACATGAGAGGTGTGTTCTGGTTTCGGATTGTGAGATAGTTCTAAGATAATAGAGAGAGAGAGAGAGGAGAGTATATATGTTATATGAGTACATATATAATATTATATTATATTAGGTTATTTATTATTTATGTTGACTAGTTGGTTCTAGACAACGCAGAAGATAGATATAATATAATATTATATTATATTAAATGAGTGTATTAAATGAGAGAGGGAGAGGGAGGCGGGGAGAAACAACGGGGAACGGGGCCGGGGTCGGGCCGGGGCTGGGGCCGAACCACTTATCACCGTTCCCGGCCCGAAAATGAGCGGGGATTTTTTTTTTAATACCATCCCCGGCCCGTCGGGAGTATTTTTCGGGGAAACACCGTGTTAATCGGGGTCAGGGGGTCGGGTCCCCATCGGGCCGGGTTTAAATTGCCATCTCTAAAAGGGAGAAGGCCCCCAAAAGCAAACCCAAGAATAAAATTTTCAAATAAATAAAAAAAAAATTCTAATTTACAAACCGCCCGTATCCGCCCGTACAACTGCACAACCCACCAGTGCAACCCACATTGCGGGCGGACGTGGTTTCATTTTTTTCCTAACCCGCACTCAATAGGGCGGGTCCAACCCGCCACCCGAACCGCGCATAACCGATCTGTGAACACCCCTAAATGAGGGTATAATAGGCAACTAAGGACTTAATAGTACATAAAACTATAAGTTAGGACCAAATAGGTAATAAGGCTAGAAAGGGAGACTGGCTGGTAAATTACTCAAAAATAAAATATTTATATTTCATAATTGACCAACAATGTTTGCGTAATTACGGATAAACATGTTTCATAATTGACCAACAATCTTCGCGTAATTACGAAAAGCCTGTTACATAATTGACCAAAAATGTTTGTATAATTACAAAAAAATCTTCACTCAACATATAGGCCACTGTTAGTAAATTATTCAAAATAAAAGGGCAAAATTAGAAAGAAAAGATGAATCTCAAGCAACTAAACGGTTCTTATATATTTATACATATGCATGTATGTATCTATAGATAGATGAGGAATTTATATGTTATTTGATTGAGTTTTTAAATTTTATTTTTAAATTGTCTTTCCTCAAAAAATTTGCTTGGTTAGTCTTTTCTAAAAACACTTTTCAAAAAATTCTACTTTCTTGTTTTCTGTATTTTTTTTTTGTTTTTACTGATTTTTTTTAATATTTTAAGCAATTTTTAAAATTTTTAGACATACCTAACATAAATATACCTAAAAAGAAAAAAATTTGTGAAAAAAACCTTTTAAAAATTCACTAAATACCAAAAATACAAAAAAATACGCGAATTCAGTACAATTTTTGTATTTTTATGTATTTTTTAAAATATTTTTTCACAAATTTTTTACTTTTTAGATATATCTAAGTAATGTTCATCTAAAAAAGTAAAATATGTTTAAAATTTTAAAAATATTCACTAAAAACAAAAAGACACGAAAACTAAAAAACTCAGTTTTCAAAAATCTTAATCCAAAAAACTCAAACCAAATACACTGAACAGTACTTATTATTTTAAAATGTATTTTTATTTTTTGAGTTAAAATCAAATTTATAATTTTAAAAAATATTTTTTAATATTTAATTTTGTCAAACCTATATTACCCCAACTAAAGAGTGTGGATATATCGATCCGCCAAAACTATTTTTAGAATTAGATTTAAAAATAAAAAAATATAGATAAATAATACGCTTATTTTTTTCAATTCAAAAAATATATTCAAGTTGAAAACTTTTTTTCAACAGAATATTTAAACTTTTTTTCAATTGAAAACACAAACAAAATATTTAAACAAATTGAAAACACAAAGTCATATAAATTATTAGGGGTGCTAGCGGTTTAGTGGTTCGGTTGCGGCCAAAGGAACCTCAAATCCGCCATTCGTCCGCCAGATTGGCAGATTGAAGAAAATCAATCCGCAACCGTCCGCTCGTCATCACGCATCCGTCCAAAATGCGGTGATTCGGTTCGGTTCGGTTCGGTTCGGTTCCGTCGGTTTTGACGGATTGGTATATCCACATTTTGTCAAACTTCACACTCAAACTGCACTGCACCCACTTTATCTGAACTCCATTTAGTTGGGGTCTCTACTCTAATCAGTTTTTTTTTTTTTTTTTTTTTTTGCGTAAAATCTCTGTCAAAACCTTCTCTCTCTCTCTCTCTCTGATTAGGGTCTCTACTCCAATCAGTTTCCTTCATGTTTTTAATTTTATAACAAATTACTTTTTTTTGTCAATAATTTATTAAATTAATTAACAATTTTTAATAATATTAAAAATATATTTTAATTAATAATTCAAATAATTTTATTATTATATATGAAAATAATTACAAATTTCATTTTCAATAATACTTTGTAGCTCGAAATAGGTGGCTCGAATACCCAAAATGACGTTTTGGGTATTCTTTTTTTTTTTTCTTTTCTTTTTCTTGCTTTCAAATACAGGGGGAAGAGAAGAGAGGAGAGAGAGAGAGAGAGAGAGAGAGAGAGAGAAGAGAAGAGAAGAGAAGAGAAGAGAAGAGGAAGATAGAATAGGCGATGGCGGAGGAGGAAGAGACGGAAGATCGACGATGATGGCTCTCCGTCGGTGGCGGCGCTCTGTTTTCTTTACTCTTTATTTTTATTTTTATTTTTATTTATTTATTTATTTATTTTCTATAGTAGATCTGGATCTGAAGATGAAGGATTTTTTTTTTTGGTTAACGATGATGATGTGTTGATGATGATGATGATGATGTTGATGAAGATGTTGTTGATGATGATGATGTGTTGATGAAGATGTTGTTGTTGATTCTTTGTCTATGTGTTCCCCAGCTCCCTCTTCTCCTCTACATCTTCTTCATCACCTACATCTTCTTCATCTTCGAAAAACAAGAAAGAAAAAGGGAAAAAAAAAAAAAAAAAAAAAATCCAAAACGACATTATTTTGGATTTGGGCCATTCGAGCCTTCCTAATTTTGAGCTACCAATCGGAAATGTATCATTTTTCTAATTACTTCTGTTTAATAAAAAAATCTTATAAAGAAATATTTATAATTTTTTAAATCACACGAGACAATTTATATTTTAAATATACTTTAAAAGATATATGTGCACCTATCACTAATGTTAGATAGATGAGCAATTTGCACATTATTTGATTGAGTTTTTAAACTTTATTTACGAATTTATTTTCATAAAAATCAAAACTAATTAGCAAAAAAATGAAAAAATAAATTCTTATTATTTTAAAATATATTTTTTATTTTTGATTTTTGAATTAAAATATTTAGATTGTCAAACCCATTTTGTACAAAAAAAAAATAAAAATAAAAAAATAAATTCAAAACTCAACCAATCAACTATAGTTAGTTGCTTAACTTAGGCCTCGTTTGGGAACCAACCCATTTAGCAAAAAAGTTAAAAAGTTACTAAAAAAGTCAAAAAGTCAAAAATTCATACCAAAAAATCAAAAATTCTCTTTTCTCTTTACTTTTTGCACATCTTTTTGTAAAAAGTCAAAAAGTCATTCCAAATATACTAATTTTTTTTAGCTCATATTTTAACCAAATAACTAAAAAATTACTAAATTAACCTGTTCCCAAACGAGGCCTTAAACTGCTTTCGTTCGTTGGTCAACCAGAAGAAACAACAACCCCATTTAGCGGTTGCTTAGACAACAGTGAAATTGAGTAGTTCCATGTGACGTTTCATGACTATGTATTGTGATTAATGGAGAAGATATAATTTATAATTTTATATTAAATAATTAAAAAATATGAGAGATAAAATTAGTATAGTCATATGACACTACACGACAAACTAATAATTTTTTTATGTGATCGGTCTAGGGAAGCATCATGTGGCGCTCCATATGCATTGTAATTGATAGAAAAAATATCACTTATTATTTTAAATTGAGTGATTAAGAAACATAAAATAATATAAAAATTTGTGATTAACTTGAGATGTACTTACGTGTTGCATAATACCAACCAATAATTTTTTCTGTCCAGAAAAATTATCTTTTGTTACGTGATACACCAATCACAACTGTTAGGATACACGTAACGGTGCCAACAACGACCAATAACTTGTCTTTGGTGCACTACAGTCTACATACAAACTGCTAACACTATTCATTTCTTGATCTTGTGTGTAAAACCTCTCTGAAAACCCGTCCTCTCTCTTCTCTCTTCTCTCTCTATTCCCATTCTTGGAAAGAAGCAACAATGGCGAATCAAGAAAGAAATACAGAGGCCGCCGATGATGCAATAATGTCATCGTCTTCGGACTACAATCTCTATCTCCCCATGGACATCATCTTCGACATTCTCAATCGTCTACCTGTCAAATCTCTCCTTCGATTCAGGTGCGTAAGCAAAACCTTCCGCCACCTCATCTCTAACCCTACCTTCATCTCCTCCCACCTCCTCCACCACCGCACCACCACTGCCGCCACCATTTTCACCTTCAAACACGGCACCACCACCTCCCTCTCTCTGTTACAATCACCCTCATCGTCTCAAAACCCTATCAATCTGGTCCACCCCTTTGCTAATCACACTCGCAATCTACACCTAATCGGCTCAATCAATGGCCTCCTCTGTCTCTGTCTCTGTCTCTCGAACCATCCACTCCATTGCCATCGACGCATCATCCTCCTCCTCTGGAACCCTGCTACCAAACTCTTCAAATCTCTCCCCCCTCCCACCATCGCAATTCCTCCTATGTTTTTTCACCTCTCTCTCGGGTTCGGATTCCAATTCCATTCTACTACTTCTTCCAGTGACTACAAGGTCGTCAGGATAGTTTCTTTCAATTTTCAGACCCGATTTGAGGTCTACTCTGCAATTTCTGATTGTTGGAGAGAGATTCAGGTGATGGATTTGAGCTTTTATATCCATAAATTGTCTTGTGAGGTGATTGTCAATGGAGCTCCCTATTGGTTGCTCTCAACTCCTTCAAATCATTTTGTCTTTCCTTCACATGGTTTGATGTTCAAAATGAGGCTTTTGTCATGTTGCCGGGGCTTGATCTTTCTCGGTTCTACATCGGGACTTCTGTCCACTGGACTCTAGTGGATTGGAAAGATAATGCTGCTCTGGTTGTGTGTTGTCCTGGAAACCCATCTGTTGATGTGTGGATGATAGAGGATCGTTGTGGCGGTGAGAGCAATTGGTGTAAGAAATTTGTGATTGGACCAGTTTTGGGTGTCGAACCATTTTGGTTGTTGCAATGGACGAAGAATGGTGAGATTATAGCAGCAGATGCATGGGGAAGGATATTCTTGTACAACCCCCGAAATGGGGAGATTAAAGATATTCCAATCGATGAATCCTATCATAGAACCCAGAAAAATCGAGCCCCGGCAACATAACAAAAGCCTCGTTTTGAACATCAAACATGTAAAGCAAAGACAATAATTTGAATCAGTTGAGAGCAACTAATAGGGAGCTCCATTGACAATCACCTCAGAAGACAATTTATGGATATAAAAGCGTAAATCCATAACCTGAATCTCTCTCCAACAATCAGCAATTGCAGAGTAGGCCTCGACTCGGGTCTGTAACTTGAAAGAAACTATCCTGACGACCTTGTAGTCAGTGGCAGAAGAAGTAGAATGGAATGGGAATCGGAATCCGAACCCCAGAGAGAGGTGAAAAAACCTACGAGGAATTTAGATGGTGGGAGGGGGGAGAGATTTGAAGTGTTTGGTAGCCGGGTTCCATAGGAGGATGATGCGTCGATTGGAATGGAGTGAATGGTGAGAGAGAGAGAGACAGAGACAGATGAGGCCATTGATGGAGCCGATTAGGTGTACATCGCTAGTGTGGTTGGGAAAGGGGTGGACCAGATTGTTAGGGTTTTGAAACGATTGTAACAGAGAGAGGGAGGTGGTGGTGCGGTGTTTGAAGGTGACAATGGTGGCGACTGTGGTGGTGATGGTGCGGTGGTGGAGGAGGTGGGAGGAGATGAAGGTAGGGTTAGAGATGAGGTGGCAGAAGGTTTTGCACACGCACCTGAATTGGAGGAGAGATTTGACAGGGAGACAATTGAGAATGTCGAAGATGATGCCCACGGGGAGATAGAGATTGTCTTCCGAAGACGATGACATTATTGCATCATCGGTGGCCTCTGTATTTCTTTCTTGATTCGCCATTGTTGCTTCTTTCCAAGAATGGGAATACAGAGAGAAGAGAGAAGAGAGAAGGGTTTTCAGAGAGGTTTTACACGCAAGATCAAGAAATGAATAGAGACCCCAACCAACTCCCGATAAAGTGGGTTTAGTTAGTTACCGCAGTTTGTATGTAGTGCACCAAAGACAAGTTATTGGTGGCTCTTGGGCCACCTCTACTTCACATTTTAACAGAATTGTTATTGGGGAAGGGTAGAATTCACGAATTTATGTTACGATCAATTGTGATTGGTGAGGAACGTGATCATGTGACACTTTTAGATCAAAAAATAATTTTTCTGTACAAAAATAATAGTGGATGGAAAATTATTAGTTGATCTTGTGATACTATATTGTAAGAATTTATTCTTAATTAGGCTATCATTGGCTATATTTGGTTTGGTTTGTAAAAAACGGGTTGAAAGTGATTCAGACAGATTGACTGGTATGAGCTTAAAATTATTATTGTGATCCATAAAGTTTTGGGTCACGGTCCATCTTAGTGTGTTTATTATTTTATATGTAGATATGTGATATGAAGGTATAAGGCCTGTTTTAAGTTATTTGGGTTCCTTAATGGGAGGACCCAGTAATTATTTTATTTAAGCCCAGTCCTCTCTCGTATCCTTATTAGGGTTTACATATATCTCTATATATGTAGATCAAAGGGTTGTCAGCCCCATTGAAAGACAACAAAAAGATTGGGAGAAGAAGGGGAAGAGCTTGTGCTAAGATTTTCCAATTGTGAATGCCATATTCTTTTAAGGAAGCAAAACTCAAGACAATAATGGAATCAAACGGTATGTATTTAAGTTTATATTTTAGTAGTTACTTATATTCATAGTGTTTTGATTTCTAGTATATAGATCCTATAATCTTATATGTGGTATCAGAGCAAGTTTATACTAGAATCAAAATCATGGCAGATTATTTCAGTAAAATTATTTTATATAATGATAAGGAATGAATTAATATTTCTTTTACTGAATGATGCTTTTGCATCTCAAAATCGTGCTTTAGCAATTTCAAGAAAACATTTTCAATGTAACAAATACATACTATTTGAGTATTAATAGTTTACTTCCAATTGTGTTTTATAAAATAAAAAATGGTAATTTGGATATGGTAGTTTTATGACAATTGTAAAATATGGATGTGTGTATATTGAATCTATATTGATATATATATATATATATATATATTTATATATTTATTTATTTATTTCAAATATTACCTAATCAAATATCTGCAAAACATATGAAACATATTCGTTTTTATGACTTTTACATAAACAACAAGATTGTTTAAGAGTTCTATATCATGTATATCACTTTGGTGTAATTTTTGTAAATTCATATGCGAATTTTGGTTGGCTGTGAGATATTATTTTTGAATAACTGTTTAGTGGTGATTCGTAATATGGTATTATATATGCTTTGATGGGCACTTGGATATGCTGAACAAATTTAATAAAAGTCATATGACTTAATTGTTGTGTGTCTTCCACTTTACATGTTAAAATTAATTTGTATAATTTATAAATTATGCGTTTGTTTTCTAACCCCCTCCCCCCCCCCAAAAAAAAAAAAAATTGTTATTGTTTTTATTTTTATACTTAAATCATAGATTGCATGATGGGTTACAGATTGCATTATTATTAATAAATAAATAAAGTTTTAAAGGTGGACAAATATTTATTTTTGTAGTCCCAGTTGGAAGATTTTTGAATTAATGTGGGTGATACTGCCGAAGTGGTTAACTTATTGAGATTTAAAGTGATTTACCATGAGGATTCTGGGAAGCTTTTCTAATATTATATCACTCAATTACCTACCCAAATGGGGCTAATTGAGTGTATTAATTTTAGAGATAGTGTGAGTCGCTAGTAAGAGAAATTTTATTGATTTCGAAAGAATTTATCTACCCAAAGGAGATAATTTCTTGATAAATCATTCTTGCTAGTTGGCTTGTTTATAGGTGTTAGAATGTGTCTTATATATTTAGCCCAAAGGTATTTATATGATGATACATTCTGAAACAATATTGTTAAAGTTTATTTGTAGCCCATTGATGTGAGAATATAATTATTGCCCATATATAATTAATTAAGATTATATTGAAGTTTAAAATGTTGATTGTATTCTATATATTTAACCCAAAGGTGTTTATATAGTGATACATTCTGGCACATCTGAGAATATTGCTAAAGTTTATTAGCAGCATATTCTTGTGAGATTATACTAATTGCCTATGTATAATTAAAAGTTGGAGTTATGAAAATGCTTTTTATATATTCAGTTTAAGAGTGATACATTTTAAATATTTGAGAATATTAATTGTAATTATGAGATTATTATTGTCCATATATAATTGAATGATATTATATTGAATTGAAAGCAATGAAGGGAGATATTTTTATGAAAATCAAATTTACTTCATTAAAGTTTTGATTGTGAATCCATAAATAGATATTGACTTAGTTTTAAATCTAACTATTTATATGTTGACATACTCGAAAATACACTTTCTTAACCATTTATATTAACACCCCAACATAGTGTGAAAGATTAAAATTATATTCAATGTTAACTATTTAAGAAAGTATTAAAATATCCACTAGGTGATTCTTATAAGAAAATCTAAATTATACTCTACAATGCTTTATATAATACCTTCGACTTTTACAAATCGTTATCTCTCTTCAGTGTTTTATGTTTTCCTTTTTAAAATATTCCGCAAATCTCTTTATATATTATTAACTCAAGTAAGAAAAATTCTTTAGAATTTTTTGTGAGCTATGATGCTCTTCCCAGAAAAATTCTTTAGAATTTTTTGTGAGCTATGATACTCTTCCCACCTTTGGAATCTCTTTATTTTTTTTAAACTGCTTAAAAAAATGCTTGTGTTAATCAAAATTTTATTTTCTGGTCAAGTTATTTAAGTTATAGTTTAGTACTAATCTTATTTTAAAGAATGTTATTTTTATATTATCCATGAGATAAAATTCAATTTTAATGTCAAAAAAATAAGCATTTTTATTATTTTTAATTTTGGTAATAAATAATAATAATAAAAATAATAATAATTAAAATAGATTTTCGTTTATCATAACGTGTGTGGGAGAAATTATTTTATTAATTTCATAAATGAGTATTGATGTTATGCATTTGTCTAATCTCATTTATGTTGAAAAACACACTGATAAAGTTTTTAAAATTATTAATTGAAGATGGATATTATAGTAAACATGATAATTTTGGTTAATGTGCATAACCTCTTATTAATTTTTTATAAAATTGTGGAATCAATTTAAATATATCATGCTTGTAAGTTCGGAAGAAAGTTGAGTACTTGAGCGTCGTAATTAGACTCTAATAAAATGATGAGGTGTAGGCTAACATGTTTAAATTATACAAGTTTTTGTGATAAAATATTTTTAATTGCTATGTATACTTGCGTGTACACCACCTTTCCTCCTCTCGCGTGTGACGCGTTAGGATTGTTTACCTTCAGTTAAAAACATCGGGTGCACTCGATGTTCACATCACCTTTCCTCTTCTCACGTGTGACACGTTAGGATTGTACCTTCAGTTAAAAAAATCAGGTGTGCCTGTTTGTTCACACCACACTTCCTCCTATCGCATAAGACGCGTTAGGAACTCGATTGAGACCTCGGCTGTGCTCGATGGTTACGTCACCCTTCCCCCTTCCTACGTGAGGCATAGTTAGGTCCGCATTTTCTTACATCCTTTCTATGTGAGACGTAGATGGAATTGTGCTTTCTTGGTGCTTTTCACGAAGGCGTGCCTGTTTATTCACTTCGTTCCATGTGAAACACAACAAGGTTTGTTTTACTTTGTTTTGCATTTTCATTCAAACGTTGCATTCTAGATTGTAGCATTGTTTCATTGCTTCATTGACATTATGTTTCATTGCATTGTTTCATTTCATGATCATAAGTTATTTGTTGCATTTCGGTTTTTTTGCATTTTGCCTTGAGTTCAATCTTTGCATTTATGTCTTGATTTCTTGCCTGAGCCTTGCGGCCTTGTCAAATGGGTCGTCTCTAGGCTTCAACATTCACTCATGTCACTTTATGACTTCGAGCTCTGTCAAAGAGAGGCAACCATGGGCACCCCATTTTTGACTGCCCGCAAGGCTCGAGCACTTGCCTCGGAACACTCGATGATGAAAGTAGTATTGTGCGTGGTTCGAGGTTTCAATGAAGGAGTCTTATTCAAGCTTTGAAACAACCCCAAATCTTCCATATTCCCATTAATCATACCCAAGAAATCCCTTTTACACCTTGTGCCACCTTGTGTTGAGGCTGAAACAGAAAAAATAGGGGAATTTATTGAGGCCCGGCCATGCCTCATTGAGGGCCAGCCGTGGCTATTGAGAGCCGGTCGGGCTTCAGTAGCAAGAAACACTGTTCTGGGTGGGAGGCCGCCAGCTGTCCATTTTTGAAGATATTTATCAACTTTTGTGCTCAAATTCTATAAATACGACATATGCCAATGTTTTTGGGGATGAACATTTCAGAGAAAGCCTATATACATAGAGAAAGCTTCTTCTTCCTCCTTCTTCCATTGCAAGTTGTATCATCCATATACACCATACAAAACCTTGACTCGTCATCTTAGAACCTTGGTTGATCCTTGAGAAGCATAATTCAAGCTTGAGAGTGTGTCAAGAGTGAGTTTGATCATTAGCCAAAGCTTTATTTTGAGAGGTATAAGCTTGTAACTTTTGTTCTAGCCTTTGCTTACTTCATTTCTACCTATTTCTTGTATTCTTGGGCTGTTTTGTATCTACTCTAAGTGTTGGAACTTGGGTTTTGAAAAGCTACTAAAGGTGGTAAGGTTAACACCCTTACTTACACCTATTTCTATAGCTCAACCCTTGGTTCCTTTAGACTGTTTTTCTTTGATTTTTGAACTAATTTTCTGAGTTGAACTAAGGCCAAAAAACATGGTTTGAAGTCTTAAAATTAGAGGGGTTGGCCACCCTTCCTTGTTTTTGCTTGCATAGTTTCATTGTCTTTCTTTTTTTTTTTTTTTTTTTTTTTTTTTTTTTTTTGTTTAGCTTTTTGAGTTCTTTTCTTGCATTTTCAACCACTATTTTTGGCTTATTAGAGGCTATTTTAGGGCTGTCCTAATCAATTTAATTGATTCAAGCTTCGATTAGTTCATTTGTTATAGCATTGGTCTTTGTACATAGCTCGTATTATGTTGTTCTTAGCATTACTTTGTTTAACTTTCATAGTAATAACTTCATTTTAAGAATCAACTTGTCACTCCTTTCTTTCATTTGAGAGTTGTTTCAATCGGTTGATGGTTATTCAACACATGAACTAGAGGATCATGCTTAATGGCTTAATCTCTACAGAGATTCATTGTCAATGGCGTAATCTCTATTTCATGTTAAGAATTACTTCCCGTTTGACGCTTCTCTCCTTTTAGAGGACTTAATCATCACTTCGGACAAATGAACTAAAGAATGGAAATGACTAAAAGAATTGGTTTAAAAGCAACCAACACACATAAAGAAAATAAGTCACCTTGCTTAGGCTTGGCCGGACGTTATGCCAAGTTTATCGGGTCAAGTGTGATTATGCACTAATTCATGGCGTTTTGAAGATTCTTGAAGCGTCTCTACCTCCTTCTTTAAGTTCACTCTATGACAAGATGAAGGAGTGGTCATATTCATTACATTCATAGATTTTTGTCCAAAATTGTATCCAGAATCATCAAACAATCAATTTGCTCATTGATGGTTTTGGAAACAATTGTAATCTTCTCTCGAGGCTATTCCATGATAGAGAAGGAAAGAGGGAAAATAAAGCTTGAACAACTCTGTCTACACTGTTTTCACTTCGGAGCACAAAATAGAGTTTTGCACAAAATTGAGGCACGGCCGGCCCTCAATGTTTGGTCAACAATGTATTTTTGCAGAAAACAAAGGGCAGTGGTTGAGGTGAAACAGAGCAGGCACTACAAGAATCAGCACTGTTAGCGACCACTTTCTGCGACCAATATAAAAGTTGGTAGCTAAAAGTTACCTTTTGGTGACCAAATATTAATTAGTCGCGAATGATCATTATTTTTGGCGACCATATATGAGTTGGTCGCAGAAGGTCATATTTTGGCAACCAAAAAATGAGTTGGTCGCAGAAAGTGGTATGGTTTTGGCAACCAACTAAAAATTTGGTCGCGAAAGGTCACATTTTGGCGACCAAAAAAAAGTTGGTCGTGAAAGATCAAAAATAAGTTGGTAATGGAATTGGCAACCAAAAGTTTGGTCACCAAAAACTTATTTTTAGCGACAAAAAATATTTTAGTCGCCGTATATTGAGTTTTGGCTACTAAAACAATGTAGTCGCCGAATTGAAAATAAAAAATTATTTTTTATCTTTTGGCGACCAAAATTTTGGTCGCCAAAAAACTTATTTTTAGCGACTAAGGGGTTGTTTGGGGTGCCCTAAATAAGTACACTTTTTGTCTTTTTGGACTAAAAAATTGAGGAAAAAAATATGGATGTTTGGGTTAACTTTTTGACTTTTTATGAAAAAATGTGTATTAAAAAATTGTATAAATTAGTATGTAGGGAAAAATTAGAATTGGGAATTGTGCAACCGTAATTTTTGACTTTTGGTGAATAGTGATAACTTTTTAACTTTTTGAGTAATTTTTTAACTTTTTGACTTTTTATGGACTTGCCAAACTTGGCCTAAAAATATTTTAGTCGCAGTATATTGAGTTTTGACTACTAAAACTATTTAGTCGCTGTAGACGTCCCCGAACGCTCCCGGGAGGACGAGCTCCCGTTCCGTTCTTTTTGGGGTCACTACAGCTCAGGACTCTTAAATTTGTCACGGTTCTAAATCTGAACCAAAGAGTCCAAATCCGGCAAATCGTTTTGAGAAAACAGATTTTGAAAGAAGTGCCAAACATGGACTGCTTTGCCAGATACAGAGTCGCCACCTAAATATTTTATTTTTGGAAAATTTAGGAAACCCTGACTCGTTTGCCTAAGGCCACGTGTCCGTCATCACCAAAGTTGCCTCGGCTCGGGAACTTGGGTACGATTGGGGAAGGTCACTTCGTGAGCACCCCCGCTCGCCCGGTCAGAGACCGGCCTCTACTAACCATGATATCTATTTTTGAAAACATTGTATGTTCTTATTCCGGTTATTAGCCTAGGTTACTATGTGATGCGCACAGCATACAAGTATAGACTGAGTCGCCTGAATTGGAACAAAACATTTCATGCTTGTTTATTTGAAAGATGGTTTGCTACTCGCAAGTAGGCTTAAAATGCAGATTTTGTCACCTTCGGGTGGGCTTAGAAAACAATGATTTTGCTACTATCTAGTGGGCTTAAAACAAACAGTTGATGATTTATTCCAATCTAGATAACCCAACCTTCACCCACAGGCATTCAGGCAGTTATATCACATAAGCATATAGCCTCATGGTAAGCATGCTATTCATGGCAGTCACTCACACGCATGCAAGGATGCTAAAGCATGGAACTTACAGAGTACTCCAAGCCAAAATAGAAACTATATTAGAAATCATGCATGATCCTAAGTATACAGGAATGCCTAATGCAACACATGCAAAATGCAACTATAGCAGGCTCGGCTATTCTAGACATGGCATATGAAATGCTACAGCTAACATGTATTCAATTTGGAATTGAAAATACAATGCAGTTAGTATGGTGCGCCGAGCCCGGTGCATGCAATACAGATGAATGATGCAAACATGCTGTCATACTGTATGCTAATTTAAACGTGCCCTAATCTAACCATCATAAGCGGATAAATAAAAGGGAGAAAGACGTGGGGTTGGAAGACATACAACACACGCACGCACACTTATTACAATTATGCCCTCGCGCAGAGGGTCCAAATAAATATACAGTCCCAAATAAATAATTACAGTCCCGAATAAAAGAATAGTACAGTCCAAATAATGTACAAATTCCTAATTAATTTACAAATTAACTAAGAAAGCTGTAAAACTGGCGTGCAAGCCAGGGACTGCCTTGCTTCTGATGAATGATGTATGTTTAGGCTGCCTTGCGCGGAAATCCATGACGATGCCCCAATTAGCCTCTGTTTGCACCTGTTCTTGAAATGCTTGCCAAGCTCCGGGAGACTACTGATTCTTGATTTGCTGCAACAGAGAGCAAGAGAGGGGCATAGCAATGTATTTTCACAGATGTATGCATACCTCGATCCTCGTGCCACCAATCATGCATCTCGATGCATGATGGCCGAGGAGTCAAATTGTGCAACTTAATATAGAATGAATGCACATGAAAACAAAACAAAACCTAGACTCCATCATGGATGATCCGGAGTGTCGGTGACTGGGGAATTGAGATACATTCCGTCACTCGGAGTACGAAATGCACCTCGTTTCCCGTGTCCGGGCTAACTCCTATCCCGAACACGATGCAAAATGCATGATATGCATGAAATGCAACTAAGATACAATCCTAACATACACAATGTTATGGAATGGCATACACGCTATACGAGGTAATATACAACCGGGCATACACAATGCTATGGATGAAATGACATACGCAATGCAATAATGGGCTTATACCAACATGAGAGAGCCTAAGCCACACTCACATAGGAGGCCATCAGATGGAAACAAGACAACTCGAAATGCGTGCCCGCGGGCACACAAACCGAGGACCGGCCCTCAGGCACCGAAATGCCACTCTAATGAGACATGGCAAAGACATGGAATATGATATGCAAATATGCAAAAAAAAATCAGCAGCAAAAGGAGGGGGGAAACAGCCCCGAAACAAGGCGAAATGACACCCGATGCATGGGATTTCTCCCGAAATGCAAAACTAGATACATGAAATGGCTTACAGCTATACAAAAAATGCATAATTGGCACATGGAATGAAAAGACAGAAGCAAGAAAGCCCCAAAATAAGCACTTCTACAGTTCAAAGCATGGCCAAACAACAAACAGAAACAGGGCAAAACTAGCATGCAAGAAATGGCCCTAAATATGAGATTAAGAAGCAACTCACAGCTTCTGGCCTCAAACAGATTAGGACCCTTCAACAAAGTTGAAGAGGGGCCTAAAACATGATCTTTTACAGTTCAGAAAATAGCCCAAAAACAAACACAGGTATGGCTAAAGTCTCATGCAAGAAATAGGCCAAAAGATGGACAAAGGGGCAAGTGATGGTTGCTGGCCTTAAACACAAAGGGGCCCTTCAACAACATTGAAGAGGGGCTAAAAATAATGCATTTTACAGTTGATGGCCGGACCCAAAACAGTATGCAAATATGTCAAAAATGCTATGCAAAAATGGGGACCAAAAGAGAGATATAACATGAAGTGTATAAAATATGCCTCAAACCATGAAAGGCCCTTAATGAAACATGAAGAATGGGCCAAAATAAGGCTGTTTCCAGTTCTGTAAAATGACCAAAAACAGAAGCACAAGGGGCTGCCAAGTCATGCAAAAATGGGGACCAAAAGAGAGATATAACATGAAGTGTATAAAAGATGCCTCAAACCATGAAAGGCCCTTAATGAAACATGAAGAATGGGCCAAAATAAGGCTGTTTCCAGTTCTGTAAAATGACCAAAAACAGAAGCACAAGGGGCTGCCAAGTCATGCAAAAATGGGGACCAAAAGAGAGATATAACATGAAGTGTATAAAATATGCCTCAAACCATGAAAGACCCTTAATAAAACATGAATAATGGGCCAAAATAAGACTGTTTCCAGTTCTGTAAAATGACCAAAAACAGAAGCACAAGGGGCTGCCAAGTCATGCAAAAATGGGGACCAAAAGAGAGATATAATGACAAGTGGCACATGGAGGTCCCAAACTGTGATGAACCCTTCATCAATGTTGAAGAGGGGCTCAAAATAAGCTTATCTACAGTTTACATCATGCTCCAAAACAGATCACATATAGGCTAAAAATATCATGCAAGAAAATGGCATTCAAGAAGGATATTGAAGCAAGTGCAAGATGAGGGCCTCAAACAGGGTTGAGCCCTTAAGAAAAAGTGAAAAAGAGCTCAAAAGAAGGCCACTTTCAGTTAGGGCCGGAGCTCAAAACAGCAAACATGTATGGCTTATAAATGATACAAGAAATGAACCAAAAAAAGGGGGAAATGAGACTCACCCTTGAAGACAAGTCTTTAGTTGCCTCTTGGCTTGAGAAGTGGTGCCTCTTAGCTGCTGGAAAGATTTTCAAGCTGCTGGAAATGGAGTAGTGGTGGTGGTGCTTGGTGGTGATGAAGAAATGAGGTAGAACTTAGGAGTTTTTGAGAAAAATGAGAGAGATGGAGGGAGATATGAATGTATATGCTTGAAGCAATTTTTCTAACCCTTAATACAAGAGATGGTAGCTGATTATATGGACCAAGGAGAGGGAGAAAAGGGAGGGAAAGAGTGGGGGAGAAAAGACCAAGTTCTCCCCCAACAGCTGTCCCCCGGATTGAGATATTTTCTGGGGGAAACAGCTATACAGCTGTAAAGTGCACTTTGTGGGGATCATGACCGGGCAGCTTTTGGAGTTGCAGGTGGCCGGTCGGCTAGGGGTCAAAAAGGTCAAGTTGATTTTCTGGCCGGCCACCACAAAAAGGTGTCCTCCCAGGTGCCCTCAACACAATCCTGTGGTTCAAAATTGGCAACTGCAAAACAGGAGTGAGAATAGGCCATTTTTAGAAAGGGGTCAAAAGGGTCAGGTGGAATTACTGGCCGGCCACTAACTTTTAGGGTCCTCCCATGTGTGTACAACACAAATATGTGGTTCAAAGTTCAAGAAAATGGGCCCAGGTTGTTCAACATTAGCTCGGAAGTGAGAAAAACGGGCGTCGGAGGGCGCCGGAGGAATAAAACTGGTTGTTGAAACAATTGCTGGCCTCCCACCCTTCTACTGCCTTCCTGGTGATAAAATAGAGGTACCTGCCAAAAATGAACGAAAACCGATGCAAAACGAATGCTCGGGAGCCAAAACGCGCAGTTCGGGGCCCCGAAAACTGCCTGTTAAACACCGAAAGTGGCATTCAACCACGAAGTGGGTCTCTCAGACCTTAGTGTCCCTCAAAAGGGAGTAAATAAGAAGCATGCCAAAAATCAGAGCAAACGGACATGGTTAGGCGGTCCCGAACCGAGGCACACGGCCAACGGTCCCGAAAAACCGGAAACCGAACTCCGAAATGGGCAAAATGGCCTACGATCACAAAACGTAGCCTACGGCCATTGAGAGATGATCTGTAAGACCTCTCCCTCCCCTTAGGAAAAGAAACAGAGAAAATCGAGTCTGGTTCGCAAACCGAGGCAAGGCACAGAAGAGGGTTCGGAAGTTCGGAGGCAGGGCTCACGGCCGCGACTCTGAAACTTCTGAACGAGCACATTATGCAACATCACCAAGTGCTCAACCGGTGACGTCTGAGTCTTAAGGTCGGTCAAAAATTGGGTGTCTAGAGTTGCCCCTCTTTGACAGAACTCGGAAGTCACAAGTGACGGGAGTGAATGTCAAAGCCCAGAGACGACCCATTTTTGACAAGGCCGAAGACTTAGACAAACGTACAAGATAAACAGAGATGTGCCCGTAGGCATGCCCGCAGGCAAAGGGGGGCAAAATGCAAAGCGATATGCACATAGCCTGGAGTAACTCAATGATCATGCAAATGCAGCAAGTTGTAATGAAGCAAGTATTCGCAAATAGATGCAACAGTTTTAAGCAAGAATGCAAAGCAACAACTACATTTCATGCAGTTAAGAATGCGGAGAATTATTCAATCCTCGCCACGTCTCACACGGAGAAGATACGATACCTGCGCGATTCGTCTGGTCGCACCAGCCTCAAATGAACCGTACATACAATATCGTGCCTGCAAAAGAGAGAAATTCAACAAGCACAATATGCTACCAACATATATTCAACGTGATTCTGAAAGTTTGGCACACGCAGTGCCGGCGAGTGAATGCGTTGCGATGCGAGAAAAGAACGTGCGTGACAACGCATGCTCAAGCACAGAGGTATGGAAATAACAAGAAATGTGCATAACAATGCAAGTATGCTCATGAGAATGCAAGTTACGTGCATGATAGTGCAAAACGAGCATAAATCAAGGTGCCCGCTTGTTACGAAATGACGAGCAAGGAAACGCATGTTTCGGCGAAGGTGACTCGATCACGGCCTCCGATCCACTTCCTGGAAAGGCTACAACACTTTCAAAAAGGATACACTTTGATTTCGATGAATGATGATGAGACACATGTCAGAATTTGAAGCTGAAGTTCTGGCGGAGCGATTTCGCGACAAAAAAGTGCACTTTTCTTGAACTTTTTTAGGTCCCGGGAACTCCAATCCTCCTCAAAATTTGTAGAGAGCTAGGTGAGCATGTGGGCGACATGGCTGGCTAGTTTTATGGAGGGTAGGAGGTGGCCGGCTAGTTTCCCAAAAAGAGAATGGCCGGCCAGCCAGAAAAGGTGGCCGGCCGGCCATCTGTCGAAATCCGAGGACAAATTGGTCTTTTCACCTCCCTTTCTTTGTGCTCTCTCACCCAAACACTTTGAGCCTATAAATGCAGCCACGAAATCTTCTCTACTTGCTTCCCAAACCATTTTCTCCTTCAGATCTGAGCTCCATATGCGTTTTCCAACGCCCCACGCAAGTTGTTTTCGCGAAAATATTCAGTTTCAAGCACTTTGAATCGAGTATATTTTGGTTTCGGGGCTTCTTCTCTCATTTTCGCCACTTGAGGTGAGTTTGTCTCAATATTTGGAAGATTTTCTTGGGAGTTGAATTTTCTTGGGAGTTGACTTTTGTTGACTTTTTCATTTCCCGAGAGTTGACTTTTGTTGACTTTTTCCAATTTTGGCTCACTTTTGCTCATTTTTGCTCCTTTTGCAGTTTTTTCGAAATGGCGGGTAATTCTCCTCATGGCGGAGGTTTTCCGGGCGCCGGAGATGATTTTGATGCCATGTCTTTGCCTCCGAGGGTTCGCCCCTTTATTCCCGGGAGGTACGCTCCGCCGGCGCATGTTCTTCCTCGGGCCGTTTTTCGTCACTTTACGGATTTTGACGAGCGAGCACCTGGAGATCTCCTTCTGCGGGAGCCAGAGCATCACCTCTCCTACAAGGCACGAGAGGTATTTATTTCATTCTCTGCATTTTTCGTGCATTTTCGTGCTTCTGCCATGCGTAAACACACAGTTTAGCCTATGACATAGTACTTCTGTTTGCATCCCGAACATGTAGCTTAAACACTTGAATTTTTGAACACTCGGCCCATTAATTGATTGCGAACGCACGGCACACATTAGTTAAGAAGTGAGCACACGGCTCAAACACTGATTTTTCGAACACACAGCCCGAATTGAATGGTGAACATACAGCACACACTGACTTAGAGTAGAACACACAGCCCAAACTCTGATTTCCTGAACACGCAGCCCAGATTGATAGTGAACACGCAGCCCACACTAATTGAGAGTTGAACACGCAGCCCAAACTCTGATTTCCTGAACACGCAACCCAAATTGATAGTGAACACGCAACCCACACTAATTGAAAGTTGAACACGCAGCCCAAACTTTAATTTCCTGAACACGCAGCCCAGATTGATAGTGAACACGCAGCCCACAGTTTGATTGAAAGTTGAACACGCAGCCCAAACTTTAATTTCCTGAACACGCAGCCCAAACTTTAATTTTCTGAACACACAGCCCAGATTGATAGTGAACACGCAGCCCACAGTTTGATTGAAAGTTGAACACGCAGCCTAAACTTTAATTTTCTGAACACGCAGCCCAGATTGATAGTGAACACGCAGCCCACACTAACTTAGAGTAGAACACACAGCCCAAACTCTGATTGTCTGAACACGCAGTTCAGATTGATAGTGAACACTCAGCCCACACTAATTGAAAGTTGAACACGCAGCCCAAACTTTAATTTCCTGAACACGCAGCCCAGATTAATAGTGAACACGCAGCCCACACTGATTGAAAGTTGAACAGGCAGCCCAAACTTTAATTTCCTGAACACGCAGTCCAGATTGATAGTGAACACGCAGCCCACACTGATTGAAAGTTGAACACGCAGCCCAAACTTTAATTTTCTGAACACGCAGCCCAGATTGATAGTGAACACGCAGCCCACACTAACTTAGAGTAGAACACACAGCCCAAACTCTGATTGCCTGAACACGCAGTCCAGATTGATAGTGAACACGCAGCCCACACTAATTGAAAGTTGAACACGCAGCCCAAACTTTAATTTCCTGAACACGCAGCCCAGATTAATAGTGAACACGCAGCCCACACTGATTGAAAGTTGAACACGCAACCCAAACTTTAATTTCCTGAACACGCAGCCCAAATTGATAGTGAACACGCAGCCCACACTGATTGAAAGTTGAACACGCAGCCCAAACTTTAATTTCCTGAACACGCAGCCCAGATTGATAGTGAACACGCAGCCCACAGTTTGATTGAAAATTGAACACGCAGCCCAAACTTTAATTTTCTGAACACGCAGCCCAGATTGATAGTGAACACGCAGCCCACACTAACTTAGAGTAGAACACACAGCCCAAACTCTGATTGTCTGAACACGCAGTCCAGATTGATAGTGAACACGCAGCCCACACTAATTGAAAGTTGAACACGCAGCCCAAACTTTAATTTCCTGAACACGCAGCCCAGATTAATAGTGAACACGCAGCCCACACTGATTGAAAGTTGAACACGCAGCCCAAATTGATAGTGAACACGCAGTCCAGATTGATAGTGAACACGCAGCCCACACTAATTGAAAGTTGAACACGCAGCCCAAACTTTAATTTCCTGAACACGCAGCCCAGATTAATAGTGAACACGCAGCCCACACTGATTGAAAGTTGAACACGCAGCCCAAACTTTAATTTCCTGAACACGCAGCCCAGATTGATAGTGAACACGCAGCCCACACTGATTGAAAGTTGAACACGCAGCCCAAACTTTAATTTTCTGAACACGCAGCCCAGATTGATAGTGAACACGCAGCCCACACTAACTTAGAGTAGAACACACAGCCCAAACTCTGATTGTCTGAACACGCAGTCCAGATTGATAGTGAACACGCAGCCCACACTAATTGAAAGTTGAACACGCAGCCCAAACTTTAATTTCCTGAACACGCAGCCCAGATTAATAGTGAACACGCAGCCCACACTGATTGAAAGTTGAACACGCAGCCCAAACTTTAATTTCCTGAACACCCAGCCCAGATTGATAGTGAACACGCAGCCCACACTGATTGAAAGTTGAACACGCAGCCCAAACTTTAATTTTCTGAACACGCAGCCCAGATTGATAGTGAACACGCAGCCCACACTGATTAAGAGTTGAACACGCAGCCCAAACTCTGATTTCCTGAACACGTAGCCCAGATTGATAGTGAACACGCAGCCCACAGTTTGATTGATTCATTTGTACGCAGCTTATACATCACACTTTGAACACACAACTCACACATTTCATTGGCACACAGCTCATTCATTTCATTGGCACACGGCTCATTCGTTTCATTGGCACACAGCTCATTCACTTCATTGGCACACGGCTCATTCACTTTTATACTGACACATGTATTCATTCTGAATGCAGGTCGGTTCTCGCGGTGTACGGGGATATGGCTCCACCGCTGCGAGGGATTGGTATGCTGAGCTCCCGGAGGCTGTCCGGGATTTAGTAGATTTGGCAGGGTTCGGAGCCTTCTGCATTGGGTTATCACGCTGTCTTGCCAGGAGGACACTGATGGCCGCTTTGGTGGAGAGATGGTGGGACACCACCAACTCCTTTCATTTCTCTGCCACTGGGGACATGACTATGACCCCTCTGGATTTTGCTGTGTTGACCGGCCTGGACATAGGAGGTTGGTCCATTCCTTATGACGAGGACATGGGCGAGTGGGAGGCCGCTTGGATATATCTGCTGTGGGCTCGCCCGCCTGTTGACAGAGCTTCTGGGAGAGTCCGATACACTTGGTTCTCTTCCCACTTCCGGCGGGCGGAGATGGAGCCCTAGACTCCTGAGGAGATAGAGCAGTATGCCCGTGGTTTCCTTATGTTCCTCTTCGGGACTACTCTGTTTGCTGATAGAGGGAACACAGTTGGGCTATATCTGTTGAGCGCTCTGGTTGACCTATCACAGGTCAGTCGATACGACTGGGGTGGCGCTGGCCTGGCTACCCTTTACTACTACATGAGCGCGACCTCCCGCGGGCAGGGAGATTTACTTGGCGGTTATTGGAGAGCCTGGGAGGTACTTTCTGTCCTCTTGATTTATATTTCTGCTCCTCATTACTTGTACATTGCACACACGGCGCACTTTACAGTCTGTATTTTGCCTTCAGCACTTTATACTTACATTCTGCACTGCTTTTCCCAGTTATGGGTCTACGTGTATTTCCCGGTATTAGCCCCAGAGTTGGAGGTGACAGGGCTCCTCATGACCCCGTACTCACTGGTGTTCAAGGGCCCGCACTGGCCGAGACCCCGAGAGACTCTCATTTATCTGCGACAGTATTTTGACACTGTGCGGCCGTCGGAGGTATTTCAGAACCCTCAGTTCTTTCCATTTTCATCTCTGACTTGCCTCGCATATTCTTGATTTCTGATTGGTTTATGTACTTGTTATCCGCAGATTACATGGCAGCCTTGGGCACCCTTGGGCGATGGTCTCCGATTTCAGTATGCCGGAGGATCGGGCACCTCCCAGTACAGGGTCCTACTCGAAGGACGGGTCGGTAGAGCATGGTTTCTGGGGGAGCGCTTTCTGCATCAGGTATGGGGGTACAATTCTCAAGACCCTCCCGTAGCACCCCCAGTCAGTATGCGGACTGCTGATAGGCTCTCTCACCAGGAGGTAGTCGGTGCTATGCTGGGTAGTGATGCCTTGCTATATCTCGAGGAGGGGGACTACGCCACTTACCGTCATACATATTTGATGCCTCCATTGACGGGAGTTCGTACCCCGATGACGAGGTCTGCTGGTACGTCATCTTCGAGCCAGGCCCGGGCTCGGGCTGCAGACGCCCCTTCCACCAGCAGGGCTGGTACATCTAGAGGTGGGGGTAGATCGGTTCCCCCGATTCCTCCGACTTATCCTCATCCTGGATGGCCGGATATGCCGACTGAGCTGATGGGGTGGCAGTATGGGACCACCTCTCCGACTTCGATCCCGTTAGAGCCTCCGATGCCCGGTGATCGATACGTCATTGATCCCGACTCACCACTGGTATGCTCCACTGTTTTTTTTCATTTATCATTCAAACATTTAGACATTCCTTTATTCACTGATGATTATGAGCTCCTATTTGCAGCCACCCCGAGAGTACGTGGAGGAGGTGGTCGGATTGGTGGCCTCACTCGAGGGCATGGTCCTGCGGAGGGAGGCACAGTTGTCTATCACGGGCATTCAGGTACCCTTCAGTTTTCTGGCATTTATCATACTTCTGATGACATGCTAATTTCTACTGCATCGATAGGCTACTTGTGTAGAGCACATCTGACACACACCCCACTTGTACACTGTGTTTACATACACTCATTTCATGTAGTTTCTGCTTGTATCTGCATCTGATGTACACATTTGGACTGATGTATTTGAATTGGACTCTTTATTTTCAGATGCCCCCGATGTACGCTCAGCCGCCGGCCAGGCCACCTGGGCCTCCTTGGGGAGCTGGGCCATTTGGGCCTTTTCACGGAGCTGGGCCATCCAGGCCTTCTCAGGGAGCTGGGCCATCCAGAGGAGCTGGGCCATCCAGGCCTTTCCGAGGAGCTTGAGGAGGGTCCTCCCGCAGGTGCAGGGCACACGTTGTAGAGGCGGAGCCTGATGAGGAGGAGGAGGAGGTTACAGACCGTCAGTCAGAGACATCTGCTGAGGAGGGGGGCTCCGGTCTTGGTTCCGGGAGTGGAGGCGAGGCCGAGGGGGATCCTGAGGACGACAGCTCCGACCCGGATGATGATGGTGATGCAGAGGTTGTCCCGTAAAAGAGGACGAGGAGGGCCTCTTATTCCCGCTCCTGAGAGAACAGACGCATCTGTTTCCTGTTTTATTTATCTTTTTGCTTAGTAGTTATAGCACATTTGTACATTATCAGGCAGTTTATTTTCTGTAAAACTTGCCTTAGTCTGTAAAATGTTGTAACAAGCGAGGCATGATGGGATGAAACAGCTTTTGAAAGAAGTATTGTATTTTAAACACTTAGCATCATATCGCATCATTTTGCACCAAAATGAGATTAAATGGAAGCGTGTATTATGCATTTTGCCTAGTCAGGTAGTGAACCGATGCAACAACCTAACTTTCTAAGATAGAACAGAATCTTAGCAAGTTTACAACTCGATAAACAAAATACAATAGTGTTGACAACACAAATAAACAAGGCTTAAACGAAGATTGCTTAAACAGAGAGCAATGACTCAAAAACACAAAACACGACAGCTCGACAAACAACTTGATAAGCAAAACGACAACTCGATAATCAAAACAACAACTCGATAAACAAAACTCAACAACAACAAAGTGTACTTCGGATGATCTGGGCACCGGAACGCATCCGAAACAGAGGGAAATGAAGGCCTTTGACTCTCCCGTTGCATGGAAATGCTCGAAACTTTCCCCCGGAGGGTAAAACAGGGCCAAGGAGATACACTGGAGCATGGCTGGCCACCTTAAGGAGCCAGCCGGCCAGTTTTATGGAGAGGGAGAGAATGGCCGGCTAGTTTTGAAAAAGAGAATGGCCGGCCAGCCAGAAAAGGTGGCCGGCCGGCCGCTTACCCCTGCAGCCGCCTAATTTTTGACACGTGTCCTCCTGAATAGTATTTTTCCCTCTTTAAAAGCCCTAGCTCCATGGTTCATTCAAATCAGCTCAGTTTTGCATCAAGAATGGAGGCGTTTCTTGTTGAAAACCTCACAGCTTGGATCGCTTCTCTAGATGGTTCTGAAAAGCTGAACTTCCGGGGTTTCGGCTTGAATGCACTGTTCACGCTGAGTTGCACTCCGTTGCACCTTCCTTTCCTCCATGCCGCGGCAAGGTTCTGGAACCCGGTGACGCATGTCTTCAGCTTTGGCGGACAAGAGGTATGTCCGACTTTTGAAGATTTTTAGGTTTTGATGGAATCTGAAAGCCAAGAAGAGATCTTGCCCCAGTTCCGCTTCGGCCATGCCCAGGCTTTGGGGTTGATGTGCGGACTCACCGCGCATGATGCTCGATCTCTGGCCTGTAATGGGGGGCTGGACATCCTTGGTTTGATCCATCGCTTTTCTGACGCTGGTGACCGCAGCAACCATTATTGGCAAGGTTTCCGGCAACACGCCCTTTGCTTGTGCTTGTTGTCCCACTTTCTGCTTTCCTCGGGCTTCGGCGGAGCTAGCATTCGTCTGATCGAAGTTACCCAAGGCTTGAGGGAGGGGAAGAGTTGCATTGCCATGACCCTGGCCGAGACTTTGATGGGCTTGGATGCCTTTCATCGCCGGGAGACGACTAGATTTGCCGGGAGTCCACTGCTGCTGCCGGTAGTGTTTCCCACCCTATCTTACATATGTATCTGCTCACATCACTCGGTCCTCAGGCTCGGTTTTTCTCACAAAACCCTTGCCTTACTTTTCTCTCATCGTGCACCTCTCTATTCTTTATTCTCTCATTTTTCATCCCTTCCCAGGTATGGTTAATGGACAAATTACAGGTCGTGGACTCTTACCCGGCCTACTCAGCTCGGGGCTATTTCTTTCGACAGCGCCTAGTCAATGCCCTTGATGAAAGGTGGTGGTTTGACTGGATGTGCAATTTGTCCGCAGATCGCATCGCTTGGTGTTGTTCCTGGCTCAATCTCCCAGCAATGAGCTATAGCATGTCCCGGCTGATCGGGATCCAGTTGGTTGGTTTGACCCACTGTGTGTTTTACTTCCCGTTCCAGTTCCTGCGCCAGTTCGGTCATGATCAGATTTGCCCTCCAGAGGGGATTGAGTACCCGGCTGCTTTCCCGGTCCGAGGCGCACAACTTGCGCGATATGCCACAGCATGGAGGACTAGAGAACTTCTGGCTCCTGCTCCCACTTTCAATTGCACTTTGTCTGACGAGTGCTTGGATTGGCTCAACGAGGTGGCACAGGTTGGGCCTAGCTTGGCATCAGAGGCTTCGACCAGCTCTGGAAGGGGGCGCAGGGATGCTTGACTCGACTATGCCCTAGATTTATTGCTTTATTAGTACTCTCAAGTTTTCTTTATGAATGTAATAAAAAGCAATTTCGATTGTATGCAAGAGCAGGAGGACTTTGTTTTGAAATCAATGAAATCGAAGGTTGTGGTACTGAAAATTTTCCGCTTTGGTCAAAAAATGGTCTCAGTTGTAAAGAGATTAATTTGAACAAAGTCAACTTTTACTAAAACTTTTCAAAACTGTTTTCGATGTGGATCAGAATTGGACACGCCTAAGATCTGTTACTGAGATGCACAACCCCAGATCCTTGCAACTGGAAAGTTGCCCCTAGTTTGAAGAGTACCGCGGCAGTGCATGGCAACGAAAAGTTGCCCCTAGTCTGAATAATGCTGTACCGTCGTGGCAACGGAAAGTTGCCCCTAGTCTGAATAGCACTGTACCGGAGATCACGATAAATGCTGATGGATAAAGATAACTGAGATGGTCAAAATGGACAAAGTTGATCGGGGAAAAGTTTGCGGCTGAACTTCAAGGTGAAGCTACCTACGTATCCCAAAGATGGGAATCAAGCCTTACGTAGTTCAGGCTTAGGTTCGCTCGGGTATTTTCACTCTCCTTTTACGCTCTAACTTTTGCCAAGGCCGCCCTTTGCGGGTTTTCAACCTTGCGAGCTCAGTTTTTATATTTTCTAATTTTTTGTGCTCTAACTTTTGCCTAGGTCGCCCTTTCGGGTTTTCGGCCTAGCGAGCCTCTCAAGGGTAATATTTCTTCAACTTGTCCATATTGATCGGTTGTGAGAACTCCAAGCCATCTAGATCCATTAGAACCACAGCTCCACCTGACCAGATAGCTTTGATGATGTAGGGACCAGTCCAATTGGGTCTGAACTTGCCCCTTGGGTCGTGGATGGGAGCTTGGTTGTCCTTGAGCACCAAATCTCCTTCCTTCAGATTCCTGGACTTAACTTTCTTGTTGAAAGCCCGGGCAATCCTGCGCTGATAGCCTTGGACATGGTACAGTGCTTTTAGTCTTCTTTCATCAAAAAGCATGAGTTCCTCAAATCTGCTCTGCTGCCAATCTGCTTCAGCTATTTGACACTCGGTCAATACTCGTAACGATGGAACCTCAATCTCAATAGGTAGAACGACCTCCATTCCATAAACCAATGAATACGGAGTCGCTCCTGTAGAAGTTCTGATTGAAGTCCTGTAGCCCCACAGAGCAAATGGCAGCTTATCTGGCCAATCCCGGTAGGTTTCCACCATCTTCTGCAGTATGTGTTTGATATTCTTGTTGGCGGCCTCGACCGCTCCGTTGGTCTGCGGCCGGTATGTAGATGACTTATGAAAAGCCACGTTGTATTTCTCCAACAAGTCTATCACTTCCTTCTTGAAGTGGGAACCATTATCTGAAATTATCTAGTTTGGGACCCCATAGCGACAGATGATGTTGTTTCTGATAAACTTTGCGACGTGTGACGCCTTCAACACCGCATATGATTGGGCCTCGACCCACTTTGTGAAATAATCTATCGCAATTAGGATGAACTCATGCCCATTTGACCCCTTCGGGGTGACAGCCCTGATCACATCAATTCCCCAGACTGAAAATGGCCATGGCGAAGTCATGTTGTACAGCTTCGACGGCGGGATGTTCATGCGGTTTGCATGGATCTGACACTTGTGGCATCGCCGAACAAAACTAATACAATCCTCCTCCATGGTGGACCAGTAGTAACCCTGTCTGAGGATCTTCCGTGCTAGCATTACCCCGTTCATGTGTACACCACATTCTCCTCCGTGGATGGCCTTCATCAGGCGCTTTGATTCTTCAGCTTCTACACACAGCTTGTGCATTCCCAGATGGCCTCTCTTATACAGCTTACCCCCACAGATGATGAACTGAACGGCCATTCTTCTGATTGCCCTTTTATCCTTGGCATTTACCCCTGGCGGGTATACTTCCTTTTCCAAGAAATTCCAGATATCATAATACCAAGGGTTTTCGTCCTGAACCTCATCTATAGCGGCGATCAACTCATAGGCTGGTGCAAACTTCTGGTCAATGACGACTAGACGCATCTGGATTCCAAATGGGATGTCTATCATAGAAGATAGAGTTGCCAAAGAATCTGCGAACCTGTTGTTCTCTCTTGGAAGATGAGCGAAGTTTAGTTTCTCAAACCGAGGGATTAGCAAATCCAAGGTCTGGTGGTACATCATCATCTTTTCTTCCTTGACTTTCCAGTCTCCGTTTGCTTGAGATACAACCAGGTTTGAATCCCCAATGACGTCCAACCGTCTTGCCCCTAGTTCTAAGGCTGCTTCTAGACCGGCAATGCACGCCTCATATTTAGCTTCGTTGTTCGAGACTTTGAATCGGAGTTTGAAGGCTAGAGGGATACGGGAATTGTCGGGTGCTATCAGTAACACTCCTATCCCATATTCGTATTGATTTGACGCTCCGTCAAAGTACATCGTCCAATATTCGTCGTCGATATGTAAAATGGCTTCATCTGGGAATGAATACTCGACTGCTTCACCTCCTTCCGCTGGATGGTCGGCCAAGAACTCTGCCATTGCTCTCCCTTTAACTGACTTGCGCGTCACATATTTCAGATCAAATTCAGAGAGCAACAGCAGCCAACGAGCTAGCCTACTCGTAAGTGTTGGTTTCTCAAAAAGATATTTGATGGGATCCAGTCGTGAAACCAACATTACGGAGTGAGCTAATAGGTAGTGCCGCAGCTTCCTGGTAGCCCATACCAGAGCTAAGCAAGCCTTCTCGAGCGGAGTGTAGCGGGTCTCATAATCCAACATCTTTTTGCTCAAATAGTAGATGGCCCTTTCCACCTTATCGTCCGATTCTTGTGCGAGCATGCAGCCCATTGTAGTCTCAGTTACCGAAAGGTACAATATCAACGGTTTCCCCGGCTCTGGTGGTGACAACACGGGCGGGTTCTGCAAATATTCTTTGATCTGTTCGAAAGCTGCTTGACATCGGTCGTCCCACTGGAACTTCTTGCCTTTCTTCAGTAGACCAAAAAGTGGTTCACAAGTCAAGGTTAATTTTGAGATAAACCGTTTTATGAATTGCACTTTACCCAGAAAGCCTCGCACCTCCTTTTCAGTCCTCGGTGGTGGCATTTCTAAGATGGCCTTAATCTTTGAAGGGTCGACCTCGATGCCCCTTTGTGTAATCAGAAACCCTAGCATTTTCCCTGCTGTGACACCGAAAGTACATTTCTGAGGATTTAACCGCAACCGAAATTCTCTGATCCTTTGAAAAAACTTTTGCAAGGCGGTGTAGTGGCCCTCTCTCTCCTTGGACTTGACAATCATGTCGTCCACGTACACCTCAACCTCTTTGTGGATCATGTCGTGCAATATTGTGGTCGCGGCCCGTTGATAAGTAGCTCCGGCATTCTTCAACCCAAATGGTATTACCCGGTAGCAGTATGTTCCCCACGGGGTGGTGAATGCAGTCTTTTCTCTGTCTTCTGGTGCCATCACTATCTGATTGTACCCTGAGAAGCCATCCATGAATGAAAGTAAGGCATGCCCTGCCGTAAAATCCACCAACTCATCAATATGCGGTAAGGGAAAGTCGTCTTTCGGACTAGCTCTGTTCAAATCCCTGAAATCCACGCATACCTGGATCCTGCCGTCCTTCTTCGGCACTGGAACGATGTTGGCCAACCAAGTCGGATATTCGGATACCTGCAGGAAGCCTGCGTCGATTTGCTTGGTGACCTCTTCTTTAATCTTGAGAGCCCAGTCGGGGCGGATCCTTCTGAGTTTTTGCTTCACAGGTCGGGCCTCGGGGTCAAGGGGGATCCGGTGCTGTACAATCTCAGGATCGATCCCAGGCATGTCTTCGTAGGACCACGCGAAAACATCTTTGAAATCTTTTAGTAAAGCGACTAAGCGCTCGCGTTCCTCCGAAGACAGCGTGGACCCGATCTGGACCAGCCGCGGGTCCTCCTCAGTACCAATGTTCACGGTAATGATTTCATCAGTTAAGGGTTTGACAAATCTCTCCTGCTCCTGCTCAATCAAACGTTGTAAAACCGGAGGAACTTCGTCCTCGTCGTTTTTATCAAAATTTTGAAAGTCTGAATTTATGCAATAAATTAAGGGCACAGAAAAGTACTCAGAAACCACAGTCACCTGATTCTCATTAAGCTCATCCAAATCGTCCGAAATCTCGGTTACATTAGACTCAAATGAAAAAGAGAAAGACGACCTGGACATAACTGTGGCATCCGGGTTATCACCCCCAGGATTACCAGACTCAGACTCAGTCGAGCTGGAACCTGATTCCGACTCACAGGACTCAGTGGAATCAGATTCCGGCTCACTACCTGACCCGGTGCTGTTGGACAAGAATCCCTCTTCGTATTGCCAAGTGAGAGAGGGTGCGATAGATGCATCCAAGATAGTCGCTGGAAGGCCCGCAGCCATTTCATCTCCAATCATGGAAACCGAGGAGTTATCCCCCAAGCACATTTGGTCGATCGAAGGATTTGAGAGTGGACTTGCCAGCGCTACCCCCATCTCAAGTTCGGTGCCCTCAGAACCCACTGCCTTGCTCTGTTCAACCTCAGCTGATGGGTCTGTCTGCACTTCGGCAACGTCATCCCCGGGTAATTGCAAGTCGAAGAAGATTTCGAAACCAGGCATGCGCTTCCTCTCCGCGTTCAGCCATGGTTCTGGGAAACTGCAAAATGGAAAATCTTCCCCCTCCCGGACGAAGCGTCCGTTCAGGGTACCCCAGATGGGCCTATGCATTAGTTCGAAAGGCTTCCCAGCCTGCTTAGCTCTGGCTCTTTCGGCCATTTCCTTTCCTTTCCTCACCCAGTCCTCTTTGGTGGGCAGATAACCCAGTCCAAAGGTGTGAGGGTTGTGTGGCACTTCGGCCAACGCTGAGACGCCCTTCCGGCCGCTCCTTCCCAATCCCATTCCGGGGATGTGTTGTAGCTTGTTCATGAGGTAGACGGATTGAGCACTGACGTACATCCCCTCATTCACAGCCATGATATTTTGTACCACTCGAGCCTCAGCCAAAGTGAACCTGGATAAAAACACATCCTCAGTGCCGTGCTCGATTTCCAAAACAGGCGTGGACACTTCCGGTGGTGGGTGGATTGATGAATTCCCAAAAACAATTGCTACCCCCTTCCCGTGAGAGTACTTCAGCATTTGATGCAAAGTGGAAGAGACTGCCTTGACCTGGTGCAACCACGGTCGCCCCAAGAGTAGGTTAAAGGTTGCGGGAACGTCCAAGACATGAAATTCGATGTTGTGTTGTCCTGGACCAACCTGAGTCTGGATCTTGACAGTCCCCATCACTTCCCTACTAGTGTTGTCGTATGCTCTGATCACTTGAGTGGTCGGCACAAAGTCCGCGGGCTTCAACCCGATTGCATACGCTGTTCTGGTCGGGCAGACATTAATAGCGGACCCGGTATCAACAAGTACCACCGGTATCCACTTGTCTCTACATTCCACGGAAATGTAGAGGGGTTTGTTGTGATTTATGCCCTCAGGCGGCAGTTCCTTGTCTGAAAAGGTCAACGCCGGGGAACCTCCTCCCGGGAAGACCAGCCCAACCAGCTACTCTGGTGTAGTATCGATGGAGAGTTTGGATTTGTCCATAGCAGTTAAAACAGCTTGTCTGTGTACCCGCGAAGCCATAAGCAGTCCCCAGATGGAGATGTCTGCTTGTATCTTCTTTAGCTGTCTCAGCACAGCTTCCTCCTCAATTTGTTTCTCCTTTTGCCTTTCGGCTTCTTTGTCTTTCCCAGATGCCTCGGGTTGGTCTAGGTGTGGGGGCTTGAAATACCGCCCACTTCTCGTCATATGATCCACCTCATCGAGGTACCAAGTGTCATCCGGTTGGCCACTTCCCCAATCTTCGTCGGTGTGGGCAAGACATAAGTCGTCGTCTTCCCATCACATTCCGCTGGCAGCCAATAGACACCTGTCTGGCTCCGGTTCAGTTGCACTCGCAGCGCTCTCCGTCCACATGCTCGCAGCATTCTCTATCTTCGTGCACACAGCATTCTCAGTCCCCTCAGGGCCCTTAGCTTTCCTAATTCTCTCGGCATCCTCAAACTTTTCTTGTTCCAGCTGCGTCAGTACAGCTGGTTGTTCAATAATTCCTGTATCCATAATGCCCAAGTCTCGAGCGGAATTCTTAGCACCGGCGCTCTCCGGCGATATAACTTGACTTCCGACCCTTCCGGCCATAGCTGATACTCCTGCCCCTGCCGGGCTCTGTTCTGGTTGGGATTCCCCCACTTCATCTGGTTGATCCTCGAGCCATCCAGTGGCCTTCGCCGATTCCTCATAGTCGAACCAGTTGATTGACGCATCCCCCGGTTCCTGGTCATCGAAAAATTACAGGTTGGCGAAGTCCTCCTCTATAGCTGTCAGATCATCTGCCCCTTGCCTGAATCCATCTCCCTGGATTACACACAGTTCTCCCATCTCTGGCAATTCTATGCCCAACCCAATCTGACTTGTTGATAGGATGTACTCGCTCGGATTATAGGCTCTCCCAGCAAAACTCTGTTCAGTCCCAAATTCAACAATCCCATTCTCTCCCGAAATCTGCCCTGCCCCATCTTCGATGGTCACCACCATTGGCTCTGGTTGGGTCGTGGAGATGTTCAACATGCACAAAGAGTCAGTGCAGTCGGGGAGAAACACCTCCGGCTTGGGTAGGTGGGATGGGGTGATATAGATACTAGGATCGTAAGATGCGACCCCAGTTTGGATAAAATTGATTCTGTTGGGAGGGGGAGCTTGGTTATGTGGTGGGAGAGGGTTGGTTGTGACATTGGGTTTGTCGGGAGGCGCAATCACCTGCTTGTCAATAAGATCCTGGATCTCATGACGCAATCTGTAACAACGGTCGGTGTCGTGACCGTGTTGTTGGTGATATGCGCAGTATTTTGATGGGTCATGAGAGGGAGGGAGTGGATTCGGTAGTGGCTTCGGCTCCAGGGGTTTCAAATGCTTTTTTCTGATCAATACCCCTAGAGCTTTGGTCAGGGGCATGTATAAGGGTGTGAAGGTTCTTTGGCCTCGAGGTTGGAATCTGGTGGTTTGTGTGTTGCTTCCGGACGCGCCGGAGAAAGGTGTGGCCGCCATGGGCCTTGGAAGAGGAGGGGGAATGGTGGTGACCATGCTCACCTCTGTACCTCTTGCAGTCGCAGCGCCACTCGGGCCCGCATTGTTGTTCCGGTTGAATGTTCTCCGGGGTTGCTCCCGGTCTTGGTCTATCAGACCTTGTTTCATGGCATCCTCAATTTGCACCCCCATCTCGTGTAAATCTGAGAAGGTGGGAAAGGGGATTAAAATCATTCTCTGCATTAGCTTTGGTTGGAGATTGCGCACAATCATCCGGATTTGATCTTTATCGGTGGGCCTCAAGGTCATCATCGACGCCTTTGCCCTCCACCGGGTTACAAAATCAGAAAAGGTTTCCTTGGGCTCCTGCCTTGTCGTCTCGAGATCACGAGTTGTGATCTCGATTTGCGTGTTATAGGAATACTGCGCAACGAAGGCCTCGGCCATCTCATCCCAGTTCCTCTTTACCTCATCTTCTAGCTTTGCATACCAGGTGGCGGCCACACCCGACAGAGTCCGGCCAAATAGTGAGAGCTTCTGAGGTCTAGTTAGGCCCATTGGCCTCAGAATGTCTGAAAATAGCCGAAGATGAACCATGGGGTCCTCGGACCCGTCAAAGCGGTCGATTTGCGGTATTTTGAACCTATCGGGCAATGTCACGGCTACATCGGTATATCCATCCCCGATGTCCGGAATAACTTTCACCCCTTGCGATTTTTTGAAGAGCTTCTCAAGCTTGCTCAATTTCAGAGCTGTATGGTCAATCTCAGACTCAAAGGGAGAGTCCAAATGATTGGGCGTATGGGCCTTGGACAGTTGTGGCAGAAGCGGGGGCGGAGCTGGCCCCGTTGGGAGGTTTGTGTCCTCTTGCAGGTTCTGGATAGTCGGCACGGTATTCTGGGTGTTTGGAGGAGCGTTCTGAACAGCAGGTGTCTACTCAGGTAATGGAGCCCCTGGTGGAGGATGGACTTGATGCGAAGCAGATGCTGTATTCTGTTGTTGCAGTCTGGTAATCAGCTCAGCCTGCTGGGTCATAATCTTGGCCTGTTGCTTGGTGAGTTCATCTTGGCGAACGGCATCCTGCTGCATGGCCCGCATGGTTTCTTGCATTTGGCGCACCATCTCCTCAATTCCTGTTGGTGCTGCCATACTGTTTTGATTTATCTGAACTACCGGCAGATCTATCTCTACAGCAACAATGGGGATCTCAATCCGACTGTCCACTAATGGGGGAAACCACTGTTCTGGTGATCTCTGTTCAGATACACTGCGCTTTCTCTGCCTTCTTTTGACAACGGGGGGGTAGAGAATGGAACACTGGCTGTCCGTCAATTAGATCCTCAGATCGATTGAGTCGGCGACCTCGTGTCCAAAGTGCTTGGGGGGTATCTGCTGGGTTTGAAGCAATTGTGCTAGAACTGCCCCTAGACAAAAGATAAATAAAGCAATAAGGAAATAAATAAACAGATAAACGGACAGCATAACAGCGTAAAGTAAATTCATGACACACAGCCGGGCATAACAACACACAGTCAATAAGCTGAATACACACTGGCCTCGTTTGGGAAGTGGCTATTTTAGTAGGCTATTTGGCTTTTTGACTATTTTAGTAGGTTATTTTAGTTTTGTGTTTGGGAAGTTGAGTTAAATTTTTAGGTTGATTGTTGTATTGAAAAAAGTGTTTGAAATGATGTTTAAATTGAAATTACAAATTTACCCTTCACTTTATTTTTTTAAAAGATTGAGGAATAGGGGTAATAATGTAATTTAGCAAACCTGCAGCCTACACTATTGGTGGCAGTGTAGGCTGCACTGCTGTAGCTGCCGACTGAAAATCAAATTTTTTTTTTTTTTTGAAAATCAAGCAAAAGTTTGCTACAGTTAAGCTTTTGGGTTGATTTTCATTTTTGGGCTATATTAGCCGCCCAAACCACTTCCCAAACAGCCCCACTGTCCTCAAACACTGATTATTATCCCTGTATCACTGTCCCCCAAAACTGAATCTGATACCCGCAGATAACTGATTCTCAAATACTAACTGATGCCCGCAGGCCTGATGCCCAAACTCATATACTGATACATGCATTCCTGTAGAGACGCACTCTAAAGCACATAACAGATAAGTGAGAGCCAAAACACCCCTATGTTGGGGTAGGGTTTCCCTGTCCTATTTTGTCAGGAGCTAGGGGTTCATTACGCACGCAGCGGTTTCAAACAACCTATAAACGGGTAAGCAACCTGTCCTAGTTTGGAATGGTCACTATGGATCTGAATATGCACTAGGTCGAATGGTCAAAGAGGGTGCCCCGGTAAAACCGGGGTTTGTGTTCCCATACTGGCAGAGCCCACAACCGGTCAGGCTTATGGTCGTGCCTTGACAAGACAAGCCTCCGGCAAACCGTTTAGGAATAGCAGATGGCAAACACGGTGTCCTAGGCGCACCAATGCAAATGCAATGCAAAGAAACACACAAGTGTAGTAAAAAACAGATATCATGAGTTCGAGTCAAGCTCTCTAAATCCCCAATGGTGTCGCTAGAAACTGTAGACGTCCCCGAACGCTCCCGGGAGGACGAGCTCCCGTTCCGTTCTTTTTGGGGTCACTACAGCTCAGGACTCTTAAATTTGTCACGGTTCTAAATCTGAACCAAAGAGTCCAAATCCGGCAAATCGTTTTGAGAAAACAGATTTTGAAAGAAGTGCCAAACATGGACTGCTTTGCCAGATACAGAGTCGCCACCTAAATATTTTATTTTTGGGAAATTTAGGAAATCCTGACTCGTTTGCCTAAGGACACGTGTCCGTCATCACCAAAGTTGCCTCGGCTCGGGAACTTGGGTACGATTGGGGAAGGTCACTTCGTGAGCACCCCCGCTCGCCTGGTCAGAGACCGGCCTCTACTAACCATGATATCTATTTTTGAAAACATTGTATGTTCTTATTCCGGTTATTAGCCTAGGTTACTATGTGATGCGCACAGCATACAAGTATAGACTGAGTCGCCTGAATTGGAACAAAACATTTCATGCTTGTTTATTTGAAAGATGGTTTGCTACTCGCAAGTAGGCTTAAAATGCAGATTTTGCCACCTTCGGGTGGGCTTAGAAAACAATGGTTTTGCCACTATCTAGTGGGCTTAAAACAAACAGTTGATGATTTATTCCAATCTAGATAACCCAACCTTCACCCACAGGCATTCAGGCAATTATATCACATAAGCATATAGCCTCATGGTAAGCATGCTATTCATGGCAGTCACTCATACGCATGCAAGGATGCTAAAGCATAGAACTTACTGAGTACTCCAAGCCAAAATAGAAACTATATTAGAAATCATGCATGATCCTAAGTATACTGGAATGCCTAATGCAACACATGCAAAATGCAACTATAGCAGGCTCGGCTATTCTAGACATGGCATATGAAATACTACAGCTAACATGTATTCAATTTGGAATTGAAAATACAATGCAATTAGTATGGTGCGCCGAGCCCGGTGCATGCAATACAGATGAATGATGCAAACATGCTGTCATACTGTATGCTAATTTAAACGTGCCCTAATCTAACCATCATAAGCGGATAAATAAAAGGGAGAAAGACGTGGGGTTGGAAGACATACAACACACGCACGCACACTTATTTCAATTATGCCCTCGCGCAGAGGGTCCGAATAAATATACAGTCCCAAATAAATAATTATAGTCTCGAATAAAAGAATAGTACAGTCCAAATAATGTACAAATTCCTAATTAATTTACAAATTAACTAAGAAAGCTGTAAAACTGGCGTGCAAGCCAGGGACTGCCTTGCTTCTGATGAATGATGTATGTTTAGGCTGCCTTGCGCGGAAATCCATGACGATGCCCCAATTAGCCTCTGTTTGCACCTGTTCTTGAAATGCTTGCCAAGCTCCGGGAGACTACTGATTCTTGATTTGCTGCAACAGAGAGCAAGAGAGGGGCATAGCAATGTATTTTCACAGATATATGCATACCTCGATCCTCGTGCCACCAATCATGCATCTCGATGCATGATGGCCGGGGAGTCAAATTGTGCAACTTAATATAGAATGAATGCACATGAAAACAAAACAAAACCTAGACTCCATCATGGATGATCCGGAGTGTCGGTGACTGGGGAATTGAGATACATTCCGTCACTCGGAGTACGAAATGCACCTCGTTTCCCGTGTCCGGGCTAACTCCTATCCCGAACACGATGCAAAATGCATGATATGCATGAAATGCAACTAAGATACAATCCTAACATACACAATGTTATGGAATGGCATACACGCTATACGAGGTAATATACAATCGGGGATACACAATGCTATGGATGAAATGGCATACGCAATGCAATAATGGGCTTATACCAACATGAGAGAGCCTAAGCCACACTCACATAGGAGGCCATCAGATGGAAACAAGACAACTCGAAATGCGTGCACGCGGGCACGCAAACCGAGGACCGGCCCTCAGGCACCGAAATGCCACTCTAATGAGACATGGCAAAGACATGGAATATGATATGCAAATATGCAAAAAAAAATCAGCAGCAAAAGGAGGGGGGAAACAGCCCCGAAACAAGGCGAAATGACACCCGATGCATGGGATTTCTCCCGAAATGCAAAACTAGATACATGAAATGGCTTACAGCTATACAAAAAATGCATAATTGGCACATGGAATGAAAAGACAGAAGCAAGACAGCCCCAAAATAAGCACTTCTACAGTTCAAAGCATGGCCAAACAACAAACAGAAACAGGGCAAAACTAGCATGCAAGAAATGGCCCTAAATATGAGATTAAGAAGCAACTCACAGCTTCTGGCCTCAAACAGATTAGGACCCTTCAACAAAGTTGAAGAGGGGCCTAAAACATGATCTTTTACAGTTCAGAAAATAGCCCAAAAACAAACACAGGTATGGCTAAAGTCTCATGCAAGAAATAGGCCAAAAGATGGACAAAGGGGCAAGTGATGGTTGCTGGCCTTAAACACAAAGGGGCCCTTCAACAACATTGAAGAGGGGCTAAAAATAATGCATTTTACAGTTGATGGCCGGACCCAAAACAGTATGCAAATATGTCAAAAATGCTATGCAAAAATGGGGACCAAAAGAGAGATATAACATGAAGTGTATAAAATATTTCTCAAACCATGAAAGGCCCTTAATGAAACATGAAGAATGGGCCAAAATAAGGCTGTTTCCAGTTCTATAAAATGACCAAAAACAGAAGCACAAGGGGCTGCCAAGTCATGCAAAAATGGGGACCAAAAGAGAGATATAACATGAAGTGTATAAAAGATGCCTCAAACCATGAAAGGCCCTTAATGAAACATGAAGAATGGGCCAAAATAAGGCTGTTTCCAGTTCTATAAAATGACCAAAAACAGAAGCACAAGGGGCTGCCAAGTCATGCAAAAATGGGGACCAAAAGAGAGATATAATGACAAGTGGCACATGGAGGTCCCAAACAGTATTGAGCCCTTCTTCAATGTTGAAGAGGGGCTCAAAATAAGCTTATTTACAATTTACATCATGCTCCAAAACAGATCAAATATAGGCTAAAAATATCATGCAAGAAAATGGCATTCAAGAAGGATATTGAAGCAAGTGCAAGATGGGGGCCTCAAACAGGGTTGAGCCCTTAAGAAAAAGTGAAAAAGAGCTCAAAAGAAAGCCACTTTGAGTTAGGTCCGGAGCTCAAAACAGCAAGCATGTATGGCTTATAAATGATACAAGAAATGAACCAAAAAAAGGGGGAAATGAGACTCACCCTTGAAGACAAGTCTTTAGTTGCCTCTTGGCTTGAGAAGTGGTGCCTCTTAGCTGCTGGAAAGCTCTTCAAGCTACTGGAAATGGAGTAGTGGTGGTGGTGCTTGGTGGTGATGAAGAAATGAGGTAGAACTTAGGAGCTTTTGAGAAAAATGAGAGAGATGGAGGGAGATATGAATGTATATGCTTGAAGCAATTTTTCTAACCCTTAATACAAGAGATGGAAGCTGATTATATGGACCAAGGAGAGGGAGAAAAGGGAGGGAAAGAGTGGGGGAGAAAAGACCAAGTTCTCCCCCAACAGCTGTCCCCCGGATTGAGATATTTTCTGGGGGAAACAGCTATACAGCTATAAAGTGCACTTTGTGGGGATCATGACCGGCCAGCTTTTGGAGTTGCAGGTGGCCGGCCGGCCACCTCCCATGGCCGGCCGGCTAGGGGTCAAAAAGGTCAAGTTGATTTTCTGGCCGGCCACCACAAAAAGGTGTCCTCTTAGGTGCCCTCAACACAACCCTGTGGTTCAAAATTGGCAACTACAAAACAGGAGAGAGAATAGGCCATTTTTAGAAAGGGGTCAAAAGGGTCATGTGGAATTACTGGCCGGCCACTAACTTTTAGGGTCCTCCCATGTGTGTACAACACAAATATGTGGTTCAAAGTTCAAGAAAATGGGCCCAGGTTGTTCAACATTAGCTCGGAAGTGAGAAAAACGGGCGTCGGAGGGCGCCGGAGGAATAAAACTGGTTGTTGAAACAATTGCTGGCCTCCCACCCTTCTACGGCCTTCCTGGTGATAAAACAGAGGTACCTGCCAAAAATGAACGAAAACCGACGCAAAACGAATGCTCGGGAGCCAAAACGCGCAGTTCGAGGCCCCGAAAACTGCCTGTTAAACACCGAAAGTGGCATTCGGCCACGAAGTGGGTCTCTCAGACCTCAGTGTCCCTCAAAAGGGAGTAAATAAGAAGCATGCCAAAAATTAGAGCAAACGGAGATGGTTAGGCGGTCTCGAACCGAGGCACACGGCCAACGGTCCCGAAAAACCGGAAACCGGACTCCGAAATGGGCAAAATGGCCTACGACCACAAAACGTAGCCTACGGCCACTGAGAGATGATCTGCAAGACCTCTCCCTCCCCTCAGGAAAAGAAATAGAGAAAACCGAGTCTGGTTCGCAAACCGAGGCAAGGCACAGAAGAGGGTTCGGAAGTCCGGAGGCAGGGCTCACGGCGGCGACTCTGAAACTTCTGAACGAGCACATTATGCAACATCACCAAGCGCTCAATCGGTGACGTCTGAGTCTTAAGGTCGGTCAAAAATGGGGTGTCTACAGTCGCCGAATGAAAAATAAAAAATTATTTTTTATGTTTGGCGACCAAAATTTTGGTCGCCAAAAACTTATTTTAGCGACTAAAAATATTTTAGTTGTCGTATATTGAGTTTCGGCTACTAAAACTATTTAGTCGCCGAATGGAAAATAAAAAATTATTTTTTATCTTTGGCGACCGAAATTTTGGTCGCCAAAAACTTTTTTTCAGCGGCCAAAAAAAAAATTAGTCGTCGTATAGTTATTTTTTCCGACCAAAAAAAAGTTAGTCGCCAAATTAATATTTGTTGCCGACTAATATTTTAGTTGCAGTTAATTAAGCTTTGGCTACAACAAAATTTTAGTCACCAATTATTAACATTTGTCGACCAAAAACTACTTTTGTTGCCAAAGGTGTGAAAATTTTAGAGGGAAACCATTTAATATTGTCCCCGCCTGTTCTCTGTTTAAACAAATCAGATTGTTCTCTCTCTCACACAGATTCTCCTTCACCCCACCTCACTGCTGGTGCCTCTCTATCTCTCTCTCCCTCCTAAACACCCACTGCACGAGCTGGGCTCATCCTCCTTCTTCTCCACTGGTGCCTCTGCCGGATCCGAAAGATCGTTGAGATCTGAATCAAATTTGAGTCATCGTCTCGATTCCTGATCTCTCTCAAGCTTCTCTCTACCACACCCCTCGAAACAAGCCAAACCCTAACCTAACCGCTCAATCTCGACCCTCAATCGAAGTCCTCTCACCCCCTCTCGAGCCCCAAATTGCCGTGAAATCGACCAAACGCTCTTGCATTGTCGGAGTAGCGCTCAATTGCTACTTCAAGCAGATCTTTCAGATGCCTAGTTAGTCCAAAAAATAGCTTAGAAAACATGAACCAGCTTAGATTACCCAAAGTTGTAGGAATGGGCCAAGTGCTTTGGATGTTTTTCAAAAGTGTTTTCGAAAATCTTCATCTTTTTCATCTTCATCATCAACTAGGGTTTCCTGGTTTTCGAGCTCTTCGAAGATGTCAATGGCGTCGCAAGAGCATCTGGACAAGATGTAGCTTCGCCAAAACTACTGTAACCTCTGGCACATCGATCTATCTTTCACTCATCTCTCTCTCTCACCACCCATCTCCTCTACCACCTTCACCACTACTGTAAATGTCATTCCACTACCACCACTGCTACCACTGTTGCCACTCCACCTCTACAACTACCATTATTACCACCATTACCACCACTCCACTACCACCGCCACTACTATTGCCACTACTGCTACCATTACCTCTCCTCCACCACCGCCACTCCATCTCCTCTACCACTACCACAACTTCACCACTAATTTCCTTCACCATCACCACCACCACCACCATCACCTCTTATCTACCACCTTCATTACTGCTACCGCTCCCTCTCTTCCACCATAGAAAATTAGTTCCTGATTCTTTGTAACCAAAAAAAATGGGCCGCAGGAAAATGTTTTTAATTGACCACAAAAAATTAACTTTATTTTAATGGAAAATATTTTTCATTAAAATATTACCCCAATTTCTACCAAATAAAAAAAAAATAATTTTTTTCATTAAAATAAAAATGAAACAAATAAATTTTCAACCTTAGTAACTAAAATAAAAAAAAATGAAATTTTTTTAAAAAAATCATTAACTACAAAAAAAAAAAAAAAATTAATAAAACCACGTCACACAGACTCTCCTCTTCTTTTCTTCTTTTCTTTTCGTTTCCCCCTCTTTCTGTCTAAATTCCCCCCTTCCTTTCCCCCCATTTTGTTTCTCACCAACTCAAAAAAATCCCTTAAACAAAAAAATCCCCAATTTCATCTCTCTCTCTCTCTCTCTCTCACTCTCACGTCTGCAAGCAGCGGCAGTGGCAGCAGCGGCAGTGGCAGCAGTAGCATGGGGGGACGACAGTGAGCAGCGAGCGTCGACGGTGAGCAGCGAGCGACGATAGCTAGCAGCGGCAGCGGTGGTGTGGCGTCTCAGATACCTTTGCCAATTCAGCCCGTCCCTTCGATTGAGCTATTAGGGTTTTGCCCCAAAATGAAAACCTGGCAGCGCCGACTGAGGTAAACCTCTCTTTCTCTCTCTCTCTCTCTCTCACACACACACACACACACACACACACCCACCCACCCACACACACACACACACACACACACACACACACAAACACACACATTTCAATTTAACATATATGTATATGCACATAAGTAATTGAGGCTTAGTTATGAACATTTGTGTTAATGCAAAGCCTAGAAAGCTTGAGAAAAGTGCATAATAGTAGATGAAGATTCATTTTTTTTTTTTTTTCTGTTTGTTGATTGACTTTGTACTCTCTTTTTTCCCCAGAATTATTATTGCTTTTGGTGATGAAGCACGGGTCGTTCCAGGACAATTCTTCAGTAACAATTTCATTTTTTTTTTCTTCCTACTTAGTTTTTGGGTATTTCTGTGACCATGTAGATTTATTTGTGTTTAATTTCTTCATTTAATTGGGTTGTTGATGAGGTTCTGTTTGTTAATTTCTTAGCTCATGTAAATATTATTATGCAGTCCAAGAGTGACTTTCTCTGGCTACAACATTCCTCATCTTGCAGATGCTCGAGTAAACATAAGAAGTTGTATACTTAAGAAATCTAAGGTATGAAAATGTATACTTAATTGAGTGTAGTTTAAGTGAGTTCTGTATATTATTTTTAAGTGAGTTCTGTATAAAAATGAGTTTAAGTGAGTTCTGTATGAAAATGTATATTTCTTAAAGATCTTTAAGAAATATTATTTTTCAATCATCTAAGAAGGTCCTTTTTCGATTCAATTGCATTGGACTATTTTGAGTTTCAATATGTTCTCTGGCTAATTTGTTATTCTCCATGGCGAGTGTACAACCATAGTGGAATTGCATAGAATGAAGGCAATGTCTCCCTGGCTTCATTATGTGTAGTTTGTGTGTTTATATATTTAATGTCGTAACATATAATTCGATTGAAGAGTGTTTCTTAGATTTTTAGACTGCATCTTGTTTATATATTTTGTGATTCCTACTTTTGTTGTGTTGCAGTAAATGTTGTTGGAGAATGTTGACCTGGGAATAAATATTTCAGGAGGGTCATTTAACAATTATGTAATGAGCATTGCAGATTGCATGCCCCGAATTGAGGGTATTGGCCATTGGTTGGGTGCCAAACATAATAGATGTGTGGGACAAGAAATTACTCCCAAGAGGGTCCTTTTATCAAACTAAGAGAGATGAGGATCGAGGGTGTAACAAACTGGTGAATGTGATTTCGTCCAATATGCTCCCACGATTTCAGAATTTAACAGAACTCTCTGTACAATACTATCCAATGGTGGAAGAGATATTATCGGAGAAAGAGAAAGAAAAAGTAGACGCAGAAGCCAAAGAAAATATCATATTGTTCCCTCAACTAAAGACTCTAGAACTTGGATCTCTGGAGAATCTCGAAAGTTTCTGTACCTCTAGACTAGCAGCACAACACTTCTTCAAACACCCGGTATGAATGTCCTTACCCTTTTTAGTTGACCTTGGAAATAGGAAAACACGTAATAATATATGTGCACATAAACATATGCATTTATACAAATAAAAGTATGATTACCGTTTTCATTCAAATCCCTATATCTGACACCACACCATATCCATCTTGCTCTTGATCATAGTTATGCATCCTTTAAAGATTTAGCAAACAAGTAGATTCAGCTATATTGTTTTAGGAATGTAAACTGCAATTACACAACAGATGTTTTGCAACATATGCAGCTCCACATCAAAATCCATGAAAATCCCATCTGTATATCTATAAAAAGAAATCCTTTTGGTGAATGAAGTGACCAATTTTTCTCCTGCAGTTAAATTTTTTTAGTGTTTTTGGGAGGAATTCAGCTGGTGCGTACATTTACAAAATTTAGTGTTAAATCACAAAATTTACATGCTAGATTGATGGAGAATGTGAGGTAGTATAAAGCAGTTGTAGTCAATGGTATGGACTGTGGAAAGAGTGGGTTAAATGACTTTCTTTGGTGAGAGAGTAGTTGGGGTTCTTTTTCCAGATTGTTATGGTAGAATTTGCAATTGTAGGTGATATGATGATTTGAGTGAGTCCTTTTTTTTTTTTTTTTTTTTTTTTGGGTGCGCGCGCACATGATTGATGTTTTTGTGTATGGTTTCCCAGTCCCTGAGCTTGTAAAACTAGGCATTAACCTGTAATTACCCAGATGAAAGGGCAGAGAATCATGGGCTATATTGTCCATCTAAACTCATAATATAAAAGTACCGTAGAACCAATCATTATGTCAATTATTTATTTATTATTATTTGCAGTATAGAAGTATCTAAAATATGTTTTTAAAGAAAATGAAAATTTCTAAATAAAATTCACTAAGGTAAAAAAAAAAATAAAAAAAAAAAAAAAAAATCAATTGGAAACACACCTTCTCTCTCTTTCCCTTTCATAATGAGATTCACAAATGGCATTTTGATGTTACTCCTTGTGAAAAAATAAAAGAAATGGGCAGTACACTATTAAAGCAACATTGGTAAAAGGATAAATTATAGGGGTTATTACATTCCAGTGATGTCAGAAAAAAAAATATATATATATAAATTAATGAAAAAGTTTACAAATTTAATTACCATTACTATTTATAAAGTTTCTCATTGATTTGTAATTACTTTTTTGACACTCCCCTAATGTGAGATTTCCCCTAAATTATAATAAAACCCTTTGAAGTTTAAATTTAATACAGATCTGCCCTCTACCTTGCACAAAATACGTTGCAACCCCTGTAAGTGTCTAATTTGTGACTTGAGTTAACATAAAATTTAAAATTACCTTAGGGGTATCACACTCTAAAATAAAATTACGTAGTTATCCCAATCTAATAGCAGAATCTTCTTTCCCAACTCACTCTCTGATCGTCATTCTTCACGGAAAATTATTAGGTACTCTCGGAGTATCACGTATCCATATTCCTTCACTAATTATCATTTGCCATGGCCTCTCACGTGCCTCAATCACACAACACTAAATCATAATACTACACCTTCTCCACCAATCATAATATAATGGTGCACAACATGGCCGTACTCCGGGAGTACCCAATAATCACCCATCATTCATACCGTCCACCATAACCAACCGAAACTTGTCCCATTTGTGTCACTACCACCAAATCCATCACCACCACACCACACCATCCATGTTTGTCACTACAACAATCACTGACCAAATCCCCACTACAATACCAATGTCTATCTCCACCACATCCACCAATGTCCACCCAAATCATGCTGACGTTATCAAACTCGCCATGTTCTTTGGGAATGAAAATGCCTACCAGTGTCCAAGGACATCGAGAGTATTACAGACCAAACCTGGTAATCTCATTTTGTGTAGTTGAAAGGTTAAGACCTTTGTCCAGGTTTGTAATTTGCTATATACTGAGTAAAATCCTCTTGGGGACTCGTTTAAGAATAAAAAGAGGAATCATGTAAATACCATCAAATAAGGTTGCAAGAGAGAGAGCAACTTGATAAAGATTTTATATGAATAGGCGATGATTGTGAGAAGATAGTGAAGAAGAGATAAGAAAGAGATTGATTGTGGAAATAGGGATTGCTATGCTCGATTTTACAGGCAGAAGGTTGTAATGTGGGATTTTAGGGGTAAACATGGCATTTTCAAAATAATAATTGATGACGTAAGCAAAATATGTTAGTTGACTCAACGGTCAATTAACAGAGCGGGAGTTTTGTAATGTGACTATAAATCTTTGGGAGGGGATGTAATTTGTAAAACCACAAGGGTACTAATGTATTAGAGAGAAACCTCAGGGGATGTCAATCTAATTTACTGTTGCTAACATTCAGCATTTTGACACTGTACCAATGTCAAAATTTGGCTTTGGCTATCCATTTTAGCATTTTAGCATTAGAGATGCTCTTAGTTATGGGACCATCAGTTAAAAAAAACCATAATAAAGGTGCCTTTTATTTACAAAATGACCTCTGTCGTGTGATTCTTGTCCAGATGAATTCTGGAAAAGTTTTAGGAGTATATGGGAGTGATATCTGGGAGTTTCTAAATATTGGTTTAACAATAATGTAATAAACCTTGCAGGTTGAATTGCCTGTTTTGGAGGATATGTTCATAAACAGAGTACGAAACATAACAAAAATATGGGATAAATTGTACTCAAGAGAGTCGTTTTGTTTATTGAAGCGCATGATGATCGAGGATTGTGAAAAACTGGTGAATGTTGTTCCGTCTTATATGCTTCCACAGTTACGAAATCTGGAAGTACTCAATGTTTATAGTCATCTAAAGATGTTAGCAATAGTCTCAGAGGAAGAGGGAAAAGAAAAAGATGTTGATGAAAATACCATCTTGTTCCCTCAACTAACTACTTTGAATATTAAAAGTTTGGATAACCTCAAAACTTTCTACACACAAGTCTTCCTCAATTACCAGGTATGAACTGAATGCCCTTCAACTCTTTTTTATAGTTGTGCTATGTTTTATGACAGACCAATCCTATTATTCCACCTGATGACTCATACAATACCCATTACAGATTAATGGAAAATTATTAAATAATCCCAAATTATCTCATACTTATCAACTAAAGTCTGAACAAAATGTCATTTGTTAAAACTTAGAGTAGACTTTTTCCTCACCATTTCCAATTTTATGCTTAGCAAAGCTCATACATTTTTTTTTCTTCCTATAATAGAAAATAATTTTATCCATCATACTAAAAAATATTGCCTATAATCTTATTTGTTATCCTATTTTCACACTTCAAGACACAGGGTGAATAAATCTCATGAGAACATAAACTGATGCAATGACTTTTTAATTGAGGTTCCACTCGGTGATCCACAACAAACATTTTATCATATTGCTTAAGTTAACGAAAATGAATTACTTACCCAAACAAAATTAAAAAATTATTAATGAAAAGACACTGTTTAGTGTTGGCCCCAAGTCTTCAAAATTAGGAGGGGAACTTGATCTTTGGTTTCTAGTCAAGTTTGGCTGACCTAAAAAAGTGCACTTATTTCATCTTTTTTTTCTTTTTTGAGTCACATCAATCAACATCTCCTCTCTACTTTTTCTACACATAATACAAAAAAAGTCAAAAAGTGCACTTATTTAGTCTTCCCAAACTTGGAAGTATTAATTAGATAGACGTAACTGTCTCTAAACAATGTGATAAAAAATGCAAACACCCGCCGTTTGAATTCCGCTTCAATTTTCCCCTTCAGTATGGTTAGACACTCTCGTATGCCAATATGTATAGTTTATATTTGCTAATTGAGAAGTCCATTGCATATTATTGTGAACTATTGTTTCATTTAATTATTTTTGACTTGTTCTTCTTTGAATTATATTTAAGTCCGTTCAAAAAACTAAACAATGAAATACCAAAGTGGTAATGCTATAGACATAAGAATGTTGTTGTTTTATTTACAATTTGATAATGATAGTCATTTAATTTGCTAATGTGACCTTTACTTTTCATGGACATTTTTCATTATTTGTCCAATTTTATCTGACATTATTTCTTTTTTTCATTGGTACAGATGGATGAACTCGGGCACAAAGCTAAATTGTACTGGACAAATTGGAACTTTTTGTATTTTGGAAGGATTATATATTTTTGTATAGATGTATATGGAAAATATTAGGGTAGACTAGTAGTTATATTTTTGGATACACTAGTAGTTATATTTTTGGATACAGTAGTAGTTATATTTTTAGATGGGTGTGTATGGAAAATATTTAGTAGACTGTTGGAAAAATGGTTTAATATATGCATATTTTAGAGCCCAAATTTGAGTGGCCCCAAACGTTGTTTGGGGTGGGTCCAAAGAGGTGAAGACAGAACGTCAAAACCATTTATGAGGTGAAGACAGAACGTCAAAACCATTTATGAGTGAATGGGAAGTTGACGTCGTTTTCGAATCTAACATTAATTTTTTAGATAAAATTCATTTGAATTTTTTCAATTAAAAATTATTGTGGGAATTTCATTTAATTCTAAATTTAAATTTTGGATTCCTAAGTGGTTTCCTAAAGTTTGTAATTGTGAGAATTTAATTTAATTCTAAATTCAAATTTTTGAGTTTCTAAGTGGTTTCCTAAAATTTGTACCTCTTACTTTATTTATGAAACTATTCAATTTGTTTAATATATATATATATATATATATATATTTATTGTGTTTGATTTTAATTGAAAAATAAAAGTTATTTTATTTTCACAGAAGATTCTCCAACAATCTTAAGATAGATTCGAATTATTCTGTTTATAGAATTTTTTGTTTGTTTCCTTTTGTCTTTCTTCTTTTAAGAAAATTATTTTCTGTGGATTTACAAAATAATATTCTGGTTAGAAAAACAAATAGTGATTATATGCTATTTGAAAGATAGTAGTATTATACTGTCTATTTTCTTTAATAACTAGTAGTACGATACTGGTGTCATTAACAATTCAGAATATATTTTTGTGAAATTTTGTCAGAAAATTAATTTTTGTTTTTAGAAATTATTTTTTGAGTTTTCATTAATTAAAATTCGGTTTCAGTTTTTTAATTATTGAAGTGTTACTAAAATTAATTTTCTGTGTGGAATTAATTTGGTTAAATAAAATTTTATTTTATTTCCAAATTAATTGAAAAAAAAAAGTTATAGTTTTTATTTCTTTTATTTTACAGAATTTAATTTCTTGTGTGGAATTAATTTGGTTAAATAAAATTTTATTTTATTTCCAAATTAATTGAAAAATAAAAGTTATAGTTTTTATTTCTTTTATTTTACAGAATTTAATTTCTTGTGTGGAATCAATTTGGTTAAATAAAATTTTATTTTATTTCCAAATTAATTGAAAAATAAAAGTTATAGTTTTTATTTCTTTTATTTTACAGAATTTAATTTTCTGTGTGGAATTAATTTGTTTAAATAAAATTTTATTTTATTTTCAAATTAATTGGAAAATAAAAGTTACATTCTTGTTTCTTTTATTTTTACAGAATTTAATTCTGTGAATTTGGTTTAATTTTCTGTGTAGTGTAAATTCTAATTCTAATTTTGTTTTATATATTAGAATTGATGGCTACTGAAACAAATGCCCAAACAAGTACTACTGTGGTGGTTGCAATGACGCCAACCCCCTCTTCTGTTGTAACAGTACCGGTAAATCACGGTGAAAAGCCAGAGAAGTTCTTAGGAACTGACTTTAAAAGATGGCAACAGAAAATGTTGTTCTATCTTACAACTCTGAACCTGGCTCGTTTCCTCCGTGAAGATGCTCCTATCCTGAAAGAGGATGAAACCGACCGGCAAGTGGTTGCTGCGGTTGATTCCTAGAAACATGCCAATTTCCTTTGCCGGAATTACGTCTTGAACGGACTTGACAACACATTATACAACGTCTACAGTCCAATCAAGACTGCAAAGGAACTTTGGGAATCGTTGGAGAAAAAGTACAAAACGGAAGATGCCGGCTCAAAGAAATTTGTGGTTGGAAGATTCTTGGATTTTGTAATAGTTGATTCAAAAACTGTGATCAGCCAAGCTCAAGATTTCCAGCTCATCCTACATGACATTCACGCAGAAGGTAACTGTGATCAGCCAAGCTCAAGATTTCCAACTCATCCTGCATGACATTCACGCAGAAGGTATGTCTCTCAGTGAATCCTTTCAAGTTGCAGCCTTAATTAAAAAATTACCAAAAGGCTGGAAGGAATTCAAGAACTACCTCAAACACAAGCGCAAAGAAATTTCTATGGACGAGTTAATTGTGAGTTTGAGGATTGAGGAGGACAACCGCAATTCTGAAAAGCGGGCTGGTAAGCTTCCTATGGAGTCTAAGGCAAATGTGGTGGAACATGCTTCAAAAACCAAGAAACGAAAGTCTTCTGGAGAAAGTTCATCACAAGGCTCTAAAGGGGGGGAAAATAAAAAGTACAAGTTTAATGGCAAATGTTACATCTGTGATAAAGAGGGACATCGGGACAAAGATTGCCGTAACAAAGGCAAAAACAAAAGAAGAACAAGCAAGAAGCTTGCTCAAGCCCACATGACTGAAGTGGACAATATTTCCAATGGTGTCGATGACATCAATCTTTCTGCAGTTGTTTCCGAGGTAAATCTTGTCGGAAATCCTAAAGAATGGTGGGTGGACACTAGTGCTACTCGTCATATCTGTGCCGACAAAAAGATGTTCACATCTTATTCTATAGTGGACAATGGTGAACAACTTTTTATGGGCAACTCCTCAACTTCCAAAGTTGAAGGACAAGGAAAGATTGTTCTCAAGATGATATCAGGAAAGGAACTCACTCTCAACAATGTGCTGCATGTACCGGACATTCGCAAGAATCTTATTTCCGGATCTTTGTTAAGTAAGAATGGGTTTAGACTAGTTTTTGAAAGTGACAAGTTTGTACTTACCAAAAACAGGATGTATGTAGGAATAGGTTACATGTTTAATGGCCTTTTCAAGTTAAATGTAATGACCGTTGTATCCTCAGTTATTAATAATACTACATCTTCTTCTTACTTGCTTGAGTCTTCAAATTTATGGCATGGTAGACTAGGACATGTTAATTATGGATCTTTGCGTAGATTAATTAATATGGAATGTTTACCTAAATTTAACATTGATTCAAATCATAAATGTGAAATTTACGTTGAGGCAAAATTATCTAAAACTCTTTTTCATTCAATTGAAAGAAGTACGGAACTGCTTGAATTAATTCATAGTGACATTTGTGATTTTAAATCAATTCAAACTAGAGGTGGGAAAAAGTATTTTATCACTTTTATAGATGACTATACTAGATATAGCTATGTTTATTTAATTCGAACCAATGATGAAGCTTTGGAAACTTTCATTCAATATAAGAATGAAGTTGAAAATCAACTTGGTAAGTAAATCAAGAAACTTAGAAGTGATAGAGGTGGTGAATATGAATCACCTTTTGGTGAATTTTGTAAAGAACATAGAATAATTCATCAAACCACCGCTCCTTACTCACCTCAGCAAAATGGAATTGCTGAAAGAAAAAATAGGACTTTAAAAGAAATGATGAATGCCATGTTAATAAGTTCTGGATTACCTCAGAACTTGTGGGGGGAAGCAATACTTTCTGCTAATTATATACTTAATAAAGTACTCCGAAAGAAAGTAAATCAAACACCTTACGAATTGTGGCATGGAAGAGTACCATCCTACAAATACTTAAAAGTGTGGGGGTGTTTGGCTAAAGTGGCTATTCCTAGCCCCAAAAAGACTAAGATAGGTCCTAAGACCATTGATTGCATTTTCATTGGTTATGCCAAGAATAGTAGTGCATATCGGTTTTTGATTCATAAATCAGAACATTCCGAAATGCATGTAAATACTATTATTGAATCTCGGAATGCATCTTTCTTTGAACATGTATTTCCGAATAAGATTGGACAAGAGACTAGTAATAAGAAAAGATCTTTTGATGCTATTACTAGTAATGATCAAGAACATGATCAAGAACAAGAGTTAGATCAAAATGAATAAGAGGAACCTAGGCGTAGTAAACGTGCTAGAACTTTAAAATCTTTTGGTCCAGATTTTCTAACATATATGGTAGAAAATGAGCCTTTAACTTTTAAAGAGGCTATGTCCAGTCCTGAAGCTGCTTTATGAAAAGAAGCTGTCAACAGTGAAGTTGAATCCATCTTGCAAAATCACACTTGGGAATTAGTGGACTTACCACCAGGTTGTAAACCTCTTGGATATAAGTGGATTTTTAAAAGGAAAATGAAAGCGGATGGATCAATTGACAAATACAAGGCAAGACTTGTAGTCAAAGGATTTAGACAAAAAGAAGGTCTTGATTACTTTGACACGTACTCACCGGTTACTAGAATAACATCCATTAGAATGCTAATTGCCATTGCATCTTTATACAATCTAGAAATTCGTCAAATGGATGTTAAAACCGCTTTCTTAAATGGTGAGTTAAATGAAGAAATTTACATGGAACAACCAGAAGGGTTTTCTGTTCCAGGGAAAGAAAAGAAAGTGTGTAAATTGGTTAAATCATTATATGGTTTAAAACAAGCGCCAAAGCAATGACATGAGAAATTTGACAAGGCAATGATGTCAAATGGATTTAAAATTAATGAGTGTGACAAATGTGTTTACATTAAAAACACAGACAAAGGCTATGTTATTGTATGTCTTTATGTAGATGATATGCTCATCATTGGTAGTAATAATGATATGATTAAAACTATTAAGAAAATGTTGAATAAACATTTTGACATGAAGGACATGGGCATTGCTGATGTAATTCTTGGTATGAAAATTACCAAAACATCAGAAGGATATGGTTTGTCACAATCTCATTACATTGAGAAAATACTTGACAAATTCAGCAAAGATGATGATCATCTTGCTAAAACTCCTGTAGATGTTAATTTGTATCTTTCTAAGAATGTACAGGAAAGTATTTCTCAATTAGAGTATGCCCAAATTATTGGAAGCTTAATGTACTTGATGAACTGCACTCGCCCAGATATAGCTTATGCAGTAAGTAAATTAAGTAGATATACGAGTAATTCGGGAGTAGAACACTGGAAAGCAATGATAAGGGTTCTAAGATATCTCCGATTTACTTGTAACATTGGGCTTAACTATACTAGATATCCAGCAGTACTTGAAGGATACTGTGATGCAAATTGGATATCGGATACTAGAGACTCGAAGTCCACCAGTGGGTATCTCTTTACTCTTGGTGGGGCGGCTGTATCTTGGAAATCTTCCAAACAGACTTGTATTGCTAGGTCTACTATGGAATCTGAATTCATAGCTTTAGACAAAGTAGGAGAAGAGGCAGAATGGCTTCGCCACTTCCTTGAAGATATTCTAATATGGCCAAAACCGGTGCCTGCTATATGCATACATTGTGATAGTCAATTAGCAATTGGTAGAGCACAGAGTCATATGTATAACGGTAAGTCACGACACATTCGTCGTCGACATAACACCGTAAGACAACTACTCTCTAATGGAATTATTTCCATAGAATATGTTAAGTCTAAAGACAACATAGCGGATCCACAAACCAAAGGGTTAGCAAGAGAGTTAGTTGAGAATTCATCGAGGGAAATGGGACTAAAGCCTATTAAATAAGAGTTACCACAACGGCAACCCAACCTAGTTAACTGGAGATCCCAAGATCTAGGTTCAAAGGGACAACCGAGTTGTGATTGACTCAGAAGGATCACTGTGGAGTCCAACTCCTACCCATTTCTATGATAAAATAAGTGATGTCTGCAGCGTTTGAGGTTAAGTAAAATTTTAATGATTCTTATATCTAGGTAAACCTAGTGGAGTATGGCAAGATACTTTTCATAAGAATCACCTATGTGAATGTGAACTGGGCTGGTTCTATAAGATTTGTGAAGGGCTACAAGTCTTTAGAGCACTCATGAAAGACCAGGTTGTTCAGGGCCAAAATGAACACAATAGTGAGAACTAAACTGTGTCTGAGAATATGTTGTGCGAGTTCTATTGTCTTGGTTTACACAAACGACTGAACAGCTCAAGACATCATGTTCACTGGTTAGCTAGTAAATCCGATAGTGTCTCACAAGGGAAGGTTCAAAGCTAAAAGCTACCTATCCTATGCAGAATATTTCCAATTTCTGTACTCTCTGACATTAGATCATGTTGTTGCATTTCTCTCCGTCAAATTCCATTCATGTGGGGGATTGTTGGAAAAATGGTTTAATATAGGCATATTTTAGAGCCCAAATTTGAGTGGCCCCAAACGTTGTTTGGGGTGGGTCCGAAGAGGTGAAGACAGAACGTCAAAACCATTTATGAGTGAATGGGAAGTTGACGTCGTTATCGAATCTAACATTAATTTTTTAGATAAAATTCATTTGAATTTTTTCAATTAAAAATTATTGTGGGAATTTAATTTAATTCTAAATTCAAATTTTGGATTCCTAACTGGTTTCCTAAAGTTTGTAATTGTGGGAATTTAATTTAATTCTAAATTCTAATTTTTGAGTTTCTAAGTGGTTTCCTAAAATTTGTACCTTTTACTTTATTTATGAAACTATTCAATTTGTTTAATATATATATATTCAATAGTTTAATATATATATATATATATATATATTTTAAATAGTTTAATTAATATATAAAAGTTCCATCAGTTTGTTGCAGATGCACTAACGGACGGAATTTTTTCCAAGTTATTTGAATTGTTTGCAACGGTCAAATCTTGTGTGATTTAATGGTGCACCTTTTCATTCAATTTATGGAACCTGTTCGGGCTGTATTTTTGCCTATTTATATCCTTTTTTTTTTTCCAGCAGTCCGTATCGAGATGAAAAAATATATATGTCTTTGTGATCCAAATTTTCCATCCAGAATAAATCAATCTGCAGATTGTTTTTTGTTGCTGTCTATTTCTTTTATTTTGTGCATTTTCCTACATTCTAGTTTTTAGGAAAATTATAAAGAGAGTATAGAACACAGGTTTGGTTCGCCGAACAAATTTATTTGAAGTGCTGTAGACACCCCATTTTTGACCGAACTTAAGACTCAGACGTCACCGATTGAGCGCTTGGTGATGTTGCATAATGTGCTCGTTCAGAAGTCTCGGAGTCGCGGCCGTGAGCCCTGCCTTCGGACTTCCGAACCCTCTTCTGTGCCCTGTCTCGGTTTGCGAACCAGACTCGGTTTTCTCTGCTTCTTTTCCTGAGGGGAGGGAGAGGTCCAGCACACCATCTCTCAATGTCCGTAGGCTACATTTGGTGGCCGTAGGCCATTTTTCCCATTTCGGAGTCTGGTTTCCGGTTTTCAGAGCCGTCAGGCCGTGTGCCTCGGTTCGGGACCGCCTAACCATCTCCGTTTGCCCCGGTTTTTGGCATACTTCTTATTTTCTCCCTTTTGAGGGACACTGGGGTCTGAGAAACCCACTTCGTGGCCAAACGCCACTTTCGGTGTTTAACGGGCAGTTTCCGGGGCCCCGAACTGCGTGTTTTGGCCCCCGAACATTCGTTTTGCATCGGTTTTCGTTCATTTTTGGCAGGTACCTCTGTTTTATCACCAGGAAGGTCACTGAAGGGTGGGAGGCTAGTAATTGTTGCAGCAACCAGTTATCTCTCCTCCGGAGCCTCCCGGCGCCCGTTTTTCGCACTTCCGGGCTAATGTTGAACACCCTAGGGTTAGTGTTGCCAACTTTCAACCACATATTTGTGATGTACACACATGGGAGGCCACTAAAAAGTGGTGGCCGGCCATTAATTCCTTTTGACCCTTTTGAACCCCTCCTTCCGGGCTAATGTTGAACACCTTGGAGCCATTTTCTTCAAACCCCAACCACATATTTGTGATGTACACACATGGGAGGCCACTAAAAAGTGGTGGCCGGCCATTAATTCAACTTGACCCTTTTGACCCCTAGCTGGCCGGCTAGGGGGGGTGGCTGGCCGGCTAGGGGGTGTGGCTGGCCGGCCACTTGCAGAAAAAGTGATAGGCCGGCCGTGTTCCTTGCACTGTGCACTTTACAGCTGTGGGGCAATATCCCCCAGATATTTTCTGTGTCCGGGGGATATTTTGTGGGGGAGTTTTACCCTCCTTTTTGCCCCACCTTTACACCCTCTTTTTGTCCATATAACCAGCTGGTGGCCTCACTTCTAAAGGTTAGAAAAATTGCTCTTCAAGCTTCCATAGCCAACTCCATCTTCTTCCTCCTCAATTCCTCAAAAAAACCCTAAGTCACTAACCATCATTCCTTCTACACCACCAAGCTCTACCACCACCATCTCATTTCCAGCAACAAGGAAAGATTCTTGAAGGCTAAAGAAGCTGCAAATCGACCCAAGAAGCAACAAAAGCTTGGATCTTCAAGGGTAAGTTACACTTTGATCCTTTTGACCCTTTTCCTTGATCTATTTCTAAGCCCCACTTCTTTTTGGTTTCAAGCTCCGACCCTAACTGAAAAGGGCCATATTTTGAGCTCATCTTCACTTCTCATTAAGGGCTCAACCCTGTTTGAGCCCTCCATAATATACTTGCTTCATTGATCATTTTGTATGTCATGATTTTGCATGCTATTTTTGGCCCATGAGCAATCTGTTTTTGAGCATTTTATAAACTGATATAAGGCTTATTTTGAGCCCCTCTTCAACATTGGAGAAGGGCTCAACATTGTTTGGTGTCTCCATGTATCACTTGTAGTTATATCCCTTGTTTGGCTCCATTTTTGCATAAATTGGTAGCCCTCTTTTCTTCTGTTTTTGGACCTTGGTCCGAACTGAAAGTGGTCTTATTTTGGCCTATACTTCATGTTTCATTCACACTTTTTTTCTGTTTGGTGATTATTTTATATACTTCATGTTTTAGCACCTTTTGAGCCTTATTTTGCATCACATTTTTAGCATGTTTGTATACTGATTTGAGGTCTTCCATATACTGTAAATGTTCATATTTTTGGTTCATCTTCAGTGTTATAGAAGGAAATTTTTCAGTTTGAGTTTTGCTTATACCACTTGCTTCATTACCCCTCTTTTGGCCCCTATTCTTGCATGCTATTTTTGCCATACCTATATTTGCTGTTTGGCCATGTTTATAACTGGAAAAGTGCTTATTTTGGGGCTGTCTAGCTTCTGTCTTTGCATTGCATGTCCATGTTGTGCATGTTTGGCATGGCTATAGGCCATTTCGGGTGCCTAATGTTGCATTTCGGGACAATTTCATGCATTTGGTATCATTTCGCTACATTTCGGGACTGTTTTTCCCCATATTTTGTTGCTGAAATTCTGTTAGTATGCTTGCATATCATTTTTTCCATGTTCCATGTCATTTCATCATTGCCTCGGTTTGCGTGCCCGTGTGCACGCATTTCGAGGCACTCCATTTTTATCCGCTGGCATCCCATGTGAGTGTGGCTGAGGCTCACTCATGTTGGTATAAGCCCATTTGTCATTGCCATGTCATTTTAGCATCGCCTCGGTTTGCGTGTCCGTGTGCACGCATTTCGAGGCACTCCTTTTTTATCCGACGGCATCCGATGTGAGTGTGGCTGAGGCTCACTCATGTTGGTATAAGCCCATTTGTCATTGCCATGTCATTTTAGCATCGCCTCGGTTTGCGTGCCCGTGTGCACGCATTTCGAGGCACTCATTTTTTATCCGACGGCATCCGATGTGAGTGTGGCTGAGGCTCACTCATGTTGGTATAAGCCCATTTGTCATTTCCATGTCATTTTAGCATCGCCTCGGTTTGCGTGCCCGTGTGCACGCATTTCGAGGCACTTCTTTTTTATCCGACGGCATCCGATGTGAGTGTGGCTGAGGCTCACTCATGTTGGTATAAGCCCATTTGTCATTTCACTGCATTTATCATCGCCTCGATTTGCGTGCCCATATGCACGTACTTCGAGGCATCTCATTTTCATTGCATTTACTATCGCCTCGGTTTGCGCGCCCGTGTGCACGCACTTCGAGGCATCTCATTTTCATTGCATTTATCATCGCCTCGGTTTGTGCGCCCATGTGCACGCACTTCGAGGCATCTCATCTCCATTGCATTTATCATCGCCTCGGTTTGCGTGCCCATGTACACGCACTTCGAGGCATCTCATCTCCATTGCATTTATCATCGCCTCGGTTTGCGCGCCCGTGTGCACGCACTTCGAGGCATCTCATTTTCACTGCATCTATCATCACCTCGGTTTGCGTGCCCGTGTGCACGCACTTCGAGGCATCTCATTTTCAACATTCCGTCATTTTCTCGATTCGCGTGCCCGTGTACACGCATTTCGAGGCATGTCATTCCATAGCATTGTGTATGTTAGGATTATATCTTAGTTGCATTTCATGCATATCATGCATATTGCATCGTGTCCGGAATAGGAGTTAGCCCGGGCACGGGAAACGAGGTACATTTCGTACTCCGAGTGACGGAATGTGTCTCAATTCCCCAGTCACCGACACTCCGGATTATCCATGATGGAGTTAGGTTTTAGCTGTAGTTTCATGTGCATTCATCCTATATTGAGTTGTGCATTTCGATTCCTCGGCCATCATGCCTCGGTATGCGCGATTGGTGGCACGAGGATCGAGACATGCATATATCTGTGCAGATACATTGCTATGCCCCTTTCCTGCTCTCTGTTGCAGCAAAACAAAGAATCAACAACCTTTTGGGACTTGGCACGCATTTCAAGAACAGGTGTAAACAGAGGCTAATTGGGGCATTCCGGTGGATTTCCGCGCAAGACGGCCCGGACATGCATCATCCATCAGAAGCAAGACAGTCCCTGGCTTGCACGCCAGTTTTATCTGCTTTCTAGTTAATTCATTAATTAATTAGAATTTTGTAATATTTCGGACTGTAATATTCTTTTATTTGGGGACTGTAATATTTGGACTGTATTATTTATTCGGACCCTCCGAGTGAGGGCATAACTGTAATAAGTGTGCGTGAGTGTGATGTATGTCTTCCAACCCCACGTCTTTCTTCCTTTTATTTATCCGCTTATGATGGTTAGATTAGGGCATATTTAAATTAGCATACAGTATGACAGCATGTTTGCATCATTCATCTGTATTGCATGCATCGGGCTCGGCGCATCATACTAACTGCATTGTACTCTCAATTCCAAATTGAATACATGGTAGTTATAGCATTCCATATGCCATCTTAGAATAACCGAGCCTGCTATAGTTGCATTTTGCATGTGTTGCATTAGGCATTTCTGTACACTTAGGATCATGCATGATTTCTAATATAGTTTCTATTTTGGCTTGGAGTACTCGGTAAGCTTTATGCTTTAGCATCCTTGCATGCGTGTGAGTGAATGCCATGATAGCATGCTTACCATGAGGCTATGTGCTTATCTGATGTATCTGCCTGAATGCCTGTGGGTGAAGGTTGGGTTATCTGAATTGGAATGAATCATCAAAATGTTTCAAGCCTACCTGCGGGTAGCAAACCATTTTCAAAAACAAGCATGAAATGTTTTGTTCCAATTCGGGCGACCCGGTCTATACTTATATGCTGTGCGCATCACATAGTAACCTAGGCTAATAACCGGTGTAAGAACTCACAATGTTTTCAAAAATTGATATCATGGTTAGTAGAGGCCGGTCTATGACCGGGCGAGCGGGGGTGCTCACGAAGTGACCTTCCCCAATCGTACCCAAGTTCCCGAGCCGAGGCAACTTTGGTGATGACGGACACGTGGCCTTTTGGCACCGAGTCAGGGTTTCCTAAATTTCCCAAAATAAAATATTTAGGTGGCGACTCTGTATCTGGCAAAGCAGTCCATGTTTGGCACTTCTTTCAAAAATCTGTTTTTCTCAAAAACGATTTGCCGGATTTGGACTCTTTGGTTCAGACTTAGAACCGTGACAACATTTGCGAGTCCGAGCTGTAGCGAGGTCCCCCGCGGGCTTGTTACAGTTTCTGGTGACTCTGCTGGGGATTTAGAGAACTTGACTCGAACTCATGATATCTGTTTTTTACTACACTTGTGTGTTTCTTTGCATTACATTTGCATTGGTGCGCCTAGGATACCGTGTTTGCCATCTGCTATTCCTGAACGGTTTGCCGGAGGCTTGTCTTGTCAAGGCATGACCATAAGGCTGACCGGTTGTGGGCTCTGCCAGTGTGGGAACACAAACCCCGGTTTTTCCGGGGCACCCTCTTTGACCATTCGACCTAGTGCATATTCGGATCCATAGTAACCATTCCAAACTAGGACAGGTTGCTTACCCGTTTATAGGTTGTTTGAAACCGCTGCGTGCGTAGTGAAACCCTAGCTCCTGACAAAATAGGACAGGGAAACCCTACCCCAACATAGGGGTGTTTTGGCTCTCACTTATCTGTTATGTGCTTTAGAGTGCGTCTCTACAGGAATGCATGTATCAGTATATGAGTTTGGGCATCAGGCCTGCGGGCACCAGTTTGCGAGTTTGGGCATCAGGCCTGCGGGCATTACTATCAGTATTTGGGAGTTAGCTTTACCTGTGGGTATCAGACTCAGATTTTGAGGCCGAATTTTGGGCAGAATTCAGTAGAGGGCACACTCATTCAACTATGCTCGTATCTGTTCAGGTGAAATCAGGCTGAGGTGCTATCTGTTTTCTCTTTTGCTAGGTAGTCTTGGAACTGTCGCTTCAGAAGGCTCCGATATCCCCCGAGGTTCATCGAACTTGTGCTGATAGACTTTGCCAGGTCAGAGATTCAGTTCAAGGGTAATCAGTGTTCTTTCGCTGAGGCAAGGTAAAGAAAAGCCGGTCAGGGCTCATCTGTTCATCTAATCCGTCAGTCGCCAGTCACATCACCTTTGTTCGGACTCAGCAGACTGTGATGGCACAAGGTTCGGAAGAGTTTGCGGCCGTGACAGCAGCGCTAAGTCAGGGAACTGCCATGCAGGCTGAGACCAGTATTGAAACGCAGCGCCCATCTGGGGCATCTGCCTCACATCCAGCCTTGGGACCCCAGCCGAACTTTGACCCAATTCCGCCAGTTGAAGATTTGCAGGATCCAGATCCTCGAGAAGGGTTGGCTCAAGCTCAAGTTTTTAGACCCGTGGTGCAGCCTAATGAGAGGTGTTATCCCCTTGATGCTAATGACCCCGATCTGACCGCAGTGAAAATTGCAAACCTTGAGAAGCAATTCAAAAAGGCACAGGGCCTTAACTCCATTCCTGGCATTGAGGATGGGCACACCGAGGCTTCCATCCGGCTCCCAGACAGATTCAAAATGCCATATATCGACCGTTTCGACGGGTCTGGAGATCCAATGGTACATATCCGACTTTTTTTGGATGTCCTGAAGCCGATGGGTCTGACTAAGCCACAGAAACTCTCTCTGTATGGAAGAACCCTGTCGGGTGTAGCAGCCACCTGGTATACCAAATTGGAGGATACAGTGAAGCAAAACTGGGAAGAACTGGCTGAGGCCTTTGTCGATCAGTATTCCTACAATACCCAAGTTGAAATGACCATCCAAGAGCTTGAAGCAACCCGCCAGAACCCAACAGAGCCTTTTGTGGAATTCATTGCAAGGTGGAGAGCCAAGGCAGCACAAATAACAGATCGTCGCCCTTCTGAGAAGGATCAAGTACAGATGATGGTCCGAAACCTCGAGCATGATATGTTGCAAAAGTTGATAGTCGTTCCACTATTCACTTTCAAAAATTTGCATGAACTGGGGGTTCAAGTCGAGAATGCGTTCAACAGCGGGATCATTCCCAGGACAAGGGAACTGACAAGGAAGGTAATTTCAAGGAGTACCAATGCTGGTAGTAGCGCTAGTCCCAAACCCACCGAAATCAATACAGTCGCCACAGCCGACCCTTTTGCCAAACCAAGCCTACAAACAGCTGGCCCAGCCCGAGCTCAGGGCAGAACTTTCGCCCCCCTCTATAGGAGCCTGACTAGCACACTAAAAGCCTTGATGGAAAAAGGGCATCTCAAACCCCTCGATCCTCAACCTCTTCCCGACCCACTCCCAGCCAGACATAACCCCGCCAAGTATTGTATGTACCATCAGCAGCGCGGTCATGGCACCGACCGTTGCTACCGCCTTCGTCATGAGGTCCAAAATCTCATCGACAACCGGACGATAGCTCCACCTTCAGACCCTAATGACCAAACATCTCCTGCCTACCTCAATCACATCCACATACTGCCATCCACCTTTGACCCCAGCATATACATCACCCCGGCCCATCTACCCAAGCCTGAGGTGTTTATCCCAGAAAGCATGGACTTATGCATGATGGGTGCACCTGAACCTCAACCATCTCAAACCCGTGAACCCACTACTTCTGAGTTGATGGGAATGATTAAAGATCTTCAAAGAACCGTGATGGATCTGACCTCCGGGACATTGGCTCCATCATCGACCACACCACATACCGGGAACTTCATGTCAAAAGGCTCCCCGATGTTGGGACGGGCTGCATTTGAGGAAGGCCAATCCCTTGGCAAAGTGGAGGCGAGTGGAAAGAACAAGGTAGGGGCGGGTATGGATCCCCATGAACATCTTCTGTCCGTTGTTGAGGCTTTGAAAGCCGAAGGACTGAACAAACAGCAAGTGCTTGCAGTGATTGCAAAAACTGTGGATAACACTTTCGCCACTCAGAATGAGGGCAGTCTGAATCAAAGGGCAAGCCGGGAGAAAGGTCATCATACCAGAGACGATCCTGCTATCTCTAATCCTCCACTCGGAAGAGATCAGCAAACTAGGCCAGCATCTGCTAATCCCCCTGCTGGTGCGTCCAGCAAAAATCCACAAACCTTGAAATACCAACCCCGAGGTCGGAGGGTCTTCCATGCCCTCTATATGCCTTTGTCCAAAGCTCTCCAAATCCTTGTTGGACAAGGCCATCTCAAACCCCTTGAGCCTCGGCCTCTCCCGAATCCTCTTCCGGCTACACATGATACTACCCAGTACTGCGCGTACCATCAACAAACTGGCCATACTACCAATGCCTGCTTCCGTCTTCGCCATGAAGTACAGGATCTATTTGACAATGGGGTCATCCCCGCACCAGGTCCTGCAAAGTCTATCAGCACTTGATCAGTGAATTTGTAGGGGATAATGTGATGTGATTGGAGGGATGAACCACCTGCGGGCAACGCTCAGTTTACTCCAGATATGGTGGATGGCATGCACTGTTTTGAGCATTGGCGAATGCCGGTTTCCGACTCGGGTATTGGGTCAGTCTTGTTGTTTTGTTTTGAGTCTGTCTTTTTGTTTTGAGTCAGTCTCTTTTTATTTTGGATCTGTCTTGTTGTATCGAGTCAGTCCTGTTGTACAGGAGTCGGGTGATTCCGGGGGGTGTTACCTCGGGCGTCACCATTTTTTTTTGTGTTTGTCTTTTCGTTTTGTTTTGAGTCCGTTTCTGCCAGGGAGCCAGTTGTACCAACAGATTTGAATGAAACAGCAGTAATTTTTGCACTTCTATGTTCGCTTCTACCGTGTGCTAGTTGTGACGGAATCTGAATGAAATGGCAGTACATTCCACCTGCTCTCTTCTGCACCCCAAAATCATTGCATTTAACCTAAGTTTTTCAAAACTTTTTGAACACTGCGGTGAAAACAAAGAGGAAGTAATTCCTCGGGATTCGCAAAACTTTGATCATTTGAGAGAAAGAGAGGCATGCTAAGCCCTTAATGAATGAAATCATGCTTGTTAGCGTGAGTACTGAGAAGGACCCTGGCTTGATCCAGATTGGTTCTACACTATCTTCAGCGCGAGTGATTTGTCGCTTTCTTAAAAATTTTCAAAAACAAAATGTTTTGCGCGGTCTTGCGAAGACCTGTGTGGAATCGCTCTTGAGATTGTGCAGCCTAGGATCGCTCTCTGCCTCGAGACTCAACCCCTTCGCTTCCAAACCTTGAACTTGAAATCAGAAGGTTCGACGGTCAACTACGATGTGAGGCCTGTGTGGCTAGATTTGAAGCAGCCCTCGAACAAGAGGCACCAAAGTCAGGTCAAGAAGATCAAACCTCATCAGAAGAAGCTTACAAAGCAAAGCAGCAGCCATTCTCCTGGATTCAGATGACTCCAGGATCTCAAAACCATTTGGCATGGACTTGTTATACTTTTACCCTTGAGAGGCTCGCTGGGCCGAAAACCCGGAAGGGCGACCCAGACAAAAGTTAGAGCAAGAGAAAAATACAAAAAAAAGAAGAAGCAAAAAAATGCAAAAAGAAAAAAAGAGAACAAAAAAGAAAGATGCAAAGAAAAGAACGAAAAAATCAAAAAAGGAAAAAGAAATGAAAAGAATTGAAAAGAAAAGAAGAACAAAGCTCGCAAGGTCGAAAACCCGCAACGGGCGCCTTGGCAAAAGTTAGAGCCTAAAAAGGAGAGGTTAATACCCGAGTGTACCTTAACCCCGAACTACGTAAGGCTTGATTCCCATCTTTGGGATACGTAGGCAACTTCATTCTGAAGTCCAGCCGTAAAACACTTCAAACTCAATCATGTCCATGTAATGGTTCTGATAATCTTTGCCTTCTCTATATCTGAGAGTCTGGTTGCGTTCGTCGCTCTGAGGACTGACTATAATACACTACGGTGCCATTCAAACAAGGGGCAACTTTCCGTTGCCATTCAATGCGCTGCGGTGCTATCCAAACAAGGGGCAACTTTCCGTTGCCATTCAGAACGCCGCGGTGCCATTTCAAACAAGGGGCAACATTCCGTTGCCATGCAGTGTCCTTCAGACAAGGGGAAATTTTTCATTGCCATGGATCCGAGGTTGCGCATCTCAAGAGTAGGTCCCATGCTCGTAGAGCAGTGGTTGTTTACGAAAATAGTTTTTGAGAATTTTTACTGAGGTTGACTAATCTTCTCGAAAAGTATTCCATTTTCAAAACTGGACCATTTCTTGGACCCAAAAAAGGAAAACTCTCAGTGCTCACTGCCTAACTTGCATGATTTTAAATCAGAAAATTGAACAAGTATGTTAATCTAACTCTCATTTTGGTCAAATTTTTTTTTTTTAGGAGAAAACTAAAACTAAAAAATGGTCAAAATGATGAAATAGGGGCACAGTTGAGTCAGATGTCCTGTCTTCCTCCTGTTGTCAACTTACTTGTCAGAAAGGGAACTCTACTTGCCGAAAGGGCACCATATTCGCCAGAAAAGGGCACCACTGAGGCTGATCACAAAACGGCTGAAGGTTCCCTCATCTTCCAAGCAGCAAGGTATCAAGCCGAGTGCGAAGCACAATTCGGAATGGATCAAGATGCTCCATTCCCTCATCCGGCGCATCGACAGATGTCACCGAAGGAAAAAGCCGCGAGCTGATTATGTTGGGCGTGAGCCCGCAACTTCCTGTTCATCCATCAACCACCCAGGGGAGGGATGAAAAATGAGAGATTGAAGAATAGAGAGATGTACGATGAGAGAAAAAGTGAGAAAGGGGCTTTTTCAGAAAAAAAAAAACAGAGCTTGAGGGCCGAGTGATGTGAGAACCACAAATAAGAAAGGGTGGGAAACACTACCCGGTGAAACAGGCTCCCTGTGCACATTTGAGTGTCGTGTCTTTTTGTTTTATCTCGATTCTTGTTTTGAGTCGTTTCGAGTGTTACCCGATGTGTTTAGGTTGTTTACCTTTGTTTTTTTTTCCTTGTCGAGTCGTTTTGGCTGTGGCCAGTCGTCGGCTCAATACCCGGTTAAGAACTCATTTCTCAATTTCCAAAAAAAAATCATCTTGTGCTTAGAGTGCTGTGCCATTCTCCACATTTGTGCAAAACAGTATTTGTTCTTTCATAAAACTGCAGGGTCCACCCCCAATAAGTGTGAACGGTAAAACAAGGACCTATCTGAAGCTATATAAGTTCCGGACTACGAGGCAAAAGAAAATAGGGAAAATTTCGAGCATCTGAGTGTGTTTCACCTTCAGAAAATTCTGAGATTGCATTCCATATGTACCTCTTCAGGCCTTGCCAGTGCCCTGAAGAATGAGCGTGCCTCTACTCCAAGCTTAAGCATGCTTCAAGTCGGAACGGCAATTAAAGCAGCAGCAGCAGATGTTATCTCCCGCCAATATGAACAGGGTGTGCCCCTTTTGAGCTGAGTGTGTTGCAAAGTCCTCTAAGAGATAAATCAGAGGCACCAGAGTACATATTTGATGCTCCTCTACTACATAGAATGTGCACTTTCATATACACTTCTGTTGCATGCGTGCCACACATCGTTATGATTCATGCATAGAATATGCCTACTTTCGATTCTGCATAGAATTTGCTTTCAATATTGCACAGAATATGCTCCTGTTTCTTGCATAGAAAATGCTCGTATCTTTTGCATAGAAAATGCACTCTTCCATACTTGCATAGAAAATGCACTCTTCCATATTTGCATAGAAAATGCACCTCATTTGCATAGAACATGCATTCACTCGCACTATCTTGTGCACTTACACTTTGTATCTCACTAGCACTGTCTTGTGCATCTTGTGGTTGTATCTCACTCGCACTGTCTAGTGCATTTCAAATCAATCGCGCTGTTTAGCGTATCGCACTGTTTAGTGCATTTCAATCGCGCTGTTTAGCGTATCGCACGGTCTAGTGCATTTCAAATCAATCGCGCTGTTTAGCGTATCGCACTGTCTAGTGCATTTCAAAATCAATCGCGCTGTTAAGTGCATTTCAATCGCGCTGTTTAGCGTATCGCACTGTCTAGTGCATTTCAAAATCAATCGCGCTGTTTAGCGTATCGCCCTGTTAGTGCATTTCAATCGCGCTGTTTAGCGTATCGCACTGTCTAGTGCATTTCAAAATCAATCGCGCTGTTTAGCGTATCGCACTGTCTAGTGCATTTCAAAATCAATCGCGCTGTTAAGTGCATTTCAATCGCGCTGTTTAGCGTATCGCACTGTCTAGTGCATTTCAAAATCAATCGCGCTGTTTAGCGTATCGCCCTGTTAGTGCATTTCAGTCGCGCTGTTTAGCGTATCGCACTGTCTAGTGCATTTCAAAATCAATCGCGCTGTTTAGCGTATCGCACTGTCTAGTGCATTTCAAAATCAATCGCGCTGTTAAGTGCATTTCAATCGCGCTGTTTAGCGTATCGCACTGTCTAGTGCATTTCAAAATCAATCGCGCTGTTTAGCGTATCGCCCTGTTAGTGCATTTCAATCGCGCTGTTTAGCGTATCGCACTGTCTAGTGCATTTCAAAATCAATCGCGCTGTTTAGCGTATCGCACTGTCTAGTGCATTTCAAAATCAATCGCGCTGTTTAGCGTATCGCACTGTCCTGTGCATTTCAAATCACTCGCGCTTTCTTGCGCATTGCACTATTTTGTGCACCTTACTTGCATTTTGCATGCATTCCATCGCGCTGTTTAGCGTATCGCACTGTCCTGTGCATTTCAAATCACTCGCGCTTTCTTGCGCATTGCACTATTTTGTGCACCTTACTTGCATTTTGCATGCATTCCATCGCGCTATCTTGCGCATCTCACCTGTACTTGTTAGTGCATTGTATCGCGCTATCTTGCGCACCTTATTGGTATCGCACTGTTTTGTGTATTCACCTTGCTCGTACTGTTTTGTACACCTTTAGCATCGCACTATTTTGTGCATCTGTTTAGCACTGTTTTGTGCATTCTTCTGCATCGCACTGTCTTGTGCACTCCCCGGTCTAGGAGACCTTAAATCCTCCGGTCTGCGGAGACCTTAAATCCTGCATCTTTATTCGCACTGTCTTGAGCACTCCCCGGTCTAGGAGACCTTAAATCCTCTAAAGGTGTAATTCCTTTGGTGTTTGTCGTGCCCAAACGACTTCCGGTGGTCCGGTATAGCCACCTGCCTGTGTTTGCAGTGAGTTCCTAGGAGACCAACTGCGACGGTGGAAACTAGAGTTTGAATGGCTTATGCCTAGAACGCAAAGGTTCGGGATTTCCGAGACTAAAGTCTGGTTTAAATACCCAGGGGTATATCCTCGGCTTGAAATCTGTATGGCAGCCCCATAGATTGAGATAGCATCTGTATGCGCCTCAATTCTGGATACTGATCCAACCTAGTCTGTCACCCTGTTGGAGAATAGGGAAAGCTGCGACCATAGTCAGGGAGAAAAGTAATACCTACAGTTCAACCAAGAAGGAGCGAAAGATCCCCAGCAGCATGAGGTAAGTCATCGCCAATTACCCCTGTGAGGTACCTTTACCTCTAGGCCATTACATTGCATTTTAGTCACTACATTACAGTGCATTGCATGCATGAATCCTCAATTTTCAAACCGGCTTCGCGTAGCGTATAAGTCCAACTTTCAAAACCGGCTTCGCGTAGCGTATAAGTCCAACTTTCAAATCGGCTTCGCGTGGCGTATAAGTCCAACTTTCAAAACCGGCTTCGCGTAGCGTATAAGTCCAATCTTCAAAATCTTCTTGCATTATCATTTTTGCATTTTGCCCCCTGCCTGCGGGCATGCCTGCGGGCGCATCTCTGTTTATCTTGTATGTTTGTCTAAGTCTTCGGCCTTGTCAAAAATGGGTCGTCTCTGGGCTTTGACATTCACTCCCGTCACTTGTGACTTCCGAGTTCTGTCAAAGAGGGGCAACTGTAGACACCCCATTTTTGACCGACCTTAAGACTCAGACGTCACCGATTGAGCGCTTGGTGATGTTGCATAATGTGCTCGTTCAGAAGTCTCGGAGTCGCGGCCGTGAGCCCTGCCTCCGGACTTCCGAACCCTCTTCTGTGCCCTGTCTCGGTTTGCGAACCAGACTCGGTTTTCTCTGCTTCTTTTCCTGAGGGGAGGGAGAGGTCCAGCACACCATCTCTCAATGTCCGTAGGCTACATTTGGTGGCCGTAGGCCATTTTTCCCATTTCGGAGTCTGGTTTCCGGTTTTCAGAGCCGTCAGGCCGTGTGCCTCGGTTCGGGACCGCCTAACCATCTCCGTTTGCCCCGGTTTTTGGCATACTTCTTATTTTCTCCCTTTTGAGGGACACTGGGGTCTGAGAAACCCACTTCGTGGCCGAACGCCACTTTCGGTGTTTAACGGGCAGTTTCCGGGGCCCCGAACTGCGTGTTTTGGCCCCCGAACATTCGTTTTGCATCGGTTTTCATTCATTTTTGGCAGGTACCTCTGTTTTATCACCAGGAAGGTCACTGAAGGGTGGGAGGCTAGTAATTGTTGCAGCAACCAGTTATCTCTCCTCCGGAGCCTCCCGGCGCCTGTTTTTCGCACTTCCGGGCTAATGTTGAACACCCTAGGGTTAGTGTTGCCAACTTTTAACCACATATTTGTGATGTACACACATGGGAGGCCACTAAAAAGTGGTGGCCGGCCATTAATTCCTTTTGACCCTTTTGAACCCCTCCTTCCGGGCTAATGTTGAACACCTTGGAGCCATTTTCTTCAAACCCCAACCACATATTTGTGATGTACACACATGGGAGGCCACTAAAAAGTGGTGGCCGGCCATTAATTCAACTTGACCCTTTTGACCCCTAGCTGGCCGGCTAGGGGGGGTGGCTGGCCGGCTAGGGGGTGTGGCTGGCCGGCCACTTGCAGAAAAAGTGATAGGCCGGCCGTGTTCCTTGCACTGTGCACTTTACAGCTGTGGGGCAATATCCCCCAGATATTTTCTGTGTCCGGGGGATATTTTGTGGGGGAGTTTTACCCTCCTTTTTGCCCCACCTTTACACCTTCTTTTTGTCCATATAACCAGCTGGTGGCCTCACTTCTAAAGGTTAGAAAAATTGCTCTTCAAGCTTCCATAGCCAACTCCATCTTCTTCCTCCTCAATTCCTCAAAAAACCCTAAGTCACTAACCATCATTCCTTCTACACCACCAAGCTCTACCACCACCATCTCATTTCCAGCAACAAGGAAAGATTCTTGAAGGCTAAAGAAGCTGCAAATCGACCCAAGAAGCAACAAAAGCTTGGATCTTCAAGGGTAAGTTACACTTTGATCCTTTTGACCCTTTTCCTTGATCTATTTCTAAGCCCCACTTCTTTTTGGTTTCAAGCTCCGACCCTAACTGAAAAGGGCCATATTTTGAGCTCATCTTCACTTCTCATTAAGGGCTCAACCCTGTTTGAGCCTTCCATAATATACTTGCTTCATTGATCATCTTGTATGTCATGATTTTGCATGCTATTTTTGGCCCATGAGAAATCTGTTTTTGAGCATGTTATAAACTGATATAAGGCTTATTTTGAGCCCCTCTTCAACATTGGAGAAGGGCTCAACATTGTTTGGTGTCTCCATGTATCACTTGTAGTTATATCCCTTGTTTGGCTCCATTTTTGCATAAATTGGTAGCCCTCTTTGCTTCTGTTTTTGGACCTTGGTCCGAACTGAAAGTGGTCTTATTTTGGCCTATACTTCATGTTTTATTCACACTTTTTTTCTGTTTGGTGATTATTTTATATACTTCATGTTTTAGCACCTTTTGAGCCTTATTTTGCATCACATTTTTAGCATGTTTGTATACTGATTTGAGGTCTTCCATATACTGTAAATGTTCATATTTTTGGTTCATCTTCAGTGTTATAGAAGGAAATTTTTCAGTTTGAGTTTTGCTTATACCACTTGCTTCATTACCCCTCTTTTGGCCCCTATTCTTGCATGCTATTTTTGCCATACCTATATTTGCTGTTTGGCCAGGTTTATAACTGGAAAAGTGCTTATTTTGGGGCTGTCTAGCTTCTGTCTTTGCATTGCATGTCCATGTTGTGCATGTTTGGCATGGCTATAGGCCATTTCGGGTGCCTAATGTTGCATTTCGGGACAATTTCATGCATTTGGTATCATTTCGCTACATTTCGGGACTGTTTTTCCCCATATTTTGTTGCTGAAATTCTGTTAGTATGCTTGCATATCATTTTTTCCATGTTCCATGTCATTTCATCATTGCCTCGGTTTGCGTGCCCGTGTGCACGCATTTCGAGGCACTCCATTTTTATCCGCTGGCATCCCATGTGAGTGTGGCTGAGGCTCACTCATGTTGGTATAAGCCCATTTGTCATTGCCATGTCATTTTAGCATCGCCTCGGTTTGCGTGTCCGTGTGCACGCATTTCGAGGCACTCCTTTTTTATCCGACGGCATCCGATGTGAGTGTGGCTGAGGCTCACTCATGTTGGTATAAGCCCATTTGTCATTGCCATGTCATTTTAGCATCGCCTCGGTTTGCGTGCCCGTGTGCACGCATTTCGAGGCACTCATTTTTTATCCGACGGCATCCGATGTGAGTGTGGCTGAGGCTCACTCATGTTGGTATAAGCCCATTTGTCATTTCCATGTCATTTTAGCATCGCCTCGGTTTGCGTGCCCGTGTGCACGCATTTCGAGGCACTTCTTTTTTATCCGACGGCATCCGATGTGAGTGTGGCTGAGGCTCACTCATGTTGGTATAAGCCCATTTGTCATTTCACTGCATTTATCATCGCCTCGATTTGCGTGCCCGTATGCACGTACTTCGAGGCATCTCATTTTCATTGCATTTACTATCGCCTCGGTTTGCGCGCCCGTGTGCACGCACTTCGAGGCATCTCATTTTCATTGCATTTATCATCGCCTCGGTTTGCGCACCCATGTGCACGCACTTCGAGGCATCTCATCTCCATTGCATTTATCATCGCCTCGGTTTGCGTGCCCATGTACACGCACTTCGAGGCATCTCATCTCCATTGCATTTATCATCGCCTCGGTTTGTGCGCCCGTGTGCACGCACTTCGAGGCATCTCATTTTCACTGCATCTATCATCGCCTCGGTTTGCGTGCCCGTGTGCACGCACTTCGAGGCATCTCATTTTCAACATTCCGTCATTTTCTCGATTCGCGTGCATGTCATTCCATAGCATTGTGTATGTTAGGATTATATCTTAGTTGCATTTCATGCATATCATGCATATTGCATCGTGTCCGGAATAGGAGTTAGCCCGGGCACGGGAAACGAGGTACATTTCGTACTCCGAGTGACGGAATGTGTCTCAATTCCCCAGTCACCGACACTCCGGATTATCCATGATGGAGTTAGGTTTTAGCTGTAGTTTCATGTGCATTCATCCTATATTGAGTTGTGCATTTCGATTCCTCGGCCATCATGCCTCGGTATGCGCGATTGGTGGCACGAGGATCGAGACATGCATATATCTGTGCAGATACATTGCTATGCCCCTTTTCTGCTCTCTGTTGCAGCAAAACAAAGAATCAACAACCTTTTGGGACTTGGCACGCATTTCAAGAACAGGTGTAAACAGAGGCTAATTGGGGCATTCCGGTGGATTTCCGCGCAAGACGGCCCGGACATGCATCATCCATCAGAAGCAAGACAGTCCCTGGCTTGCACGCCAGTTTTATCTGCTTTCTAGTTAATTCATTAATTAATTAGAATTTTGTAATATTTCGGACTGTAATATTCTTTTATTTGGGGACTGTAATATTTGGACTGTATTATTTATTCGGACCCTCCGAGTGAGGGCATAACTGTAATAAGTGTGCGTGAGTGTGATGTATGTCTTCCAACCCCACGTCTTTCTCCCTTTTATTTATCCGCTTATGATGGTTAGATTAGGGCATATTTAAATTAGCATACAGTATGACAGCATGTTTGCATCATTCATCTGTATTGCATGCATCGGGCTCGGCGCATCATACTAACTGCATTGTACTCTCAATTCCAAATTGAATACATGGTAGTTATAGCATTCCATATGCCATCTTAGAATAACCGAGCCTGCTATAGTTGCATTTTGCATGTGTTGCATTAGGCATTTCTGTACACTTAGGATCATGCATGATTTCTAATATAGTTTCTATTTTGGCTTGGAGTACTCGGTAAGCTTTATGCTTTAGCATCCTTGCATGCGTGTGAGTGAATGCCATGATAGCATGCTTACCATGAGGCTATGTGCTTATCTGATGTATCTGCCTGAATGCCTGTGGGTGAAGGTTGGGTTATCTGAATTGGAATGAATCATCAAAATGTTTCAAGCCTACCTGCGGGTAGCAAACCATTTTCAAAAACAAGCATGAAATGTTTTGTTCCAATTCGGGCGACCCGGTCTATACTTATATGCTGTGCGCATCACATAGTAACCTAGGCTAATAACCGGTGTAAGAACTCACAATGTTTTCAAAAATTGATATCATGGTTAGTAGAGGCCGGTCTATGACCGGGCGAGCGGGGGTGCTCACGAAGTGACCTTCCCCAATCGTACCCAAGTTCCCGAGCCGAGGCAACTTTGGTGATGACGGACACGTGGCCTTTTGGCACCGAGTCAGGGTTTCCTAAATTTCCCAAAATAAAATATTTAGGTGGCGACTCTGTATCTGGCAAAGCAGTCCATGTTTGGCACTTCTTTCAAAAATCTGTTTTTCTCAAAAACGATTTGCCGGATTTGGACTCTTTGGTTCAGACTTAGAACCGTGACAACATTTGCGAGTCCGAGCTGTAGCGAGGTCCCCCGCGGGCTTGTTACAAGTGCTTCTATAAATTTGTGAAGATCATTGTATCCTGGGAGATAGACGCCATTCAACCGTAAGCACCGTAGCGGGGCGAATCTGTCTTAAGGACAGAGTGTCACACACTCGACTTGGTCTTAATTTTATTTGGGTTCGATAAATAAATCTGGTATGTTATTTATTTGTTTTGTTTGAATTTATTTCAAGTTTTTTATATACACAGAAGATTGTTCCAACATAGACTACTAGTTATATTTTTGGGTTGATGCACATGGATAAAAATTTAAAACATAATAATAAGTACTTGTTATGTTTTAAATTTTTATGCTGGATGAAATATGTAGTTCGGAATTACTTGTGGATGAAAACTTATAATAGTTGTTGACTTTAATTAAACAGGTTCAGAAATGGTTGATATATGTATTTTGTTGAATGTTCATGATTCAATTTATTTGTTGGTTTGAATGATTTTTGCAAATTACAGATTGTATTGAATAAATTGCATGGATTATTATAAATTACAGGTTTATTTTGTTGGACGTTGGCGACCAAATTTTGGTTTTGTTTTTCTAGTTTTGGCGACCAATTGATTAGTCGGGAAAGATAAGTTATATTTTTGCCGACTAAATAAAGTAGTCGGTGTATCACCAAGCACATTTGGCGACTAAATAATTAGTCGTTAAAATTATTAATTTTGGCAACCAAAGGATTTGGTCGCAAATAGGTCTATTGCCGACTAAAGTTTTAGTTGCACAAACATTTCTTTTGGCGACAAACATGTGTGGTCGTGGAATGTGACAATTGGCGACCAAACAATTTGGTTGTGGAATATGACAATTGGCAACTAATTATTTTGGTCGTGGAATGTGACAATTGGCGACCCAAATTTTTTGGTCGTGGAATGTGATAATTGGCGACCAAACTTTTTGGTCGTGGAATGTGACAATTGGCGGCTAAGATATTTGGTCGAGAAAATATCACTTTTCGCGACCATAGTGTTTTAGCGACAAAATGGATTAGTCGCAGTAACGACATATTTAGCGACCAAAAATTTAGTCGGCAAATCCAACTTTTCCCGACCAACCAAAATTTTGGTCGCGAATTACTTTTGCCGACCCTCAATTGGCGACCAAAGTAGCGACCAAAAAATTTGGTCGCGGATAACTTTTGCCGACTAAAAATGGGCTTTTAGCGACCAATTTTTTGGTCGGCAAAGGTGTTATTTCTTGTAGTGAAGCCTGGAGTAGACAGAGCTATTCTTGAACATTGTGCATGTGCATGCATGCAATTCTTGTGCATCCTCGCTCACACTATGATCATTGTTGTAATTAATTTATTTAATATTGCTTATTGTAATTAGTCTCGATAATTATTTAAGTATTGTAATTATTATTATTGTCCATTTGTAATTGTTGTAGTTACCTAGTTTGGAGAGCTAGTTTACTTAACGTAGTTATCATTGTTGTAATAACATAGTTAAATAGTTAATTAGCCTCGCTTATTTTATTCATTCGATTTTATAATAATTAGTTTAACTTGAACTTTTAGGACTGATTCGCACCCTCTTGCACGAGGACAATGTTGTAATAAGTTGTATGCCTTCCAACCCCACATCTTTCTTCCTTTTATTTATTCCCTTACGATGGTTAGTATAGGGCATCTCGTTTCATTAGCATTCTTGTAATTAGCATCCATTGTCTTGCATGCATCCTAGGTTCGGCCCATTATGCTAACCCAATATCAAATGTTTAAATTCATTTACTTGAAAACGTGCTTTCTTGCATGTCTTGAATGGAATCATATGCCATGCTCATAGCCGGGCCTATAAAAATACATAATGTGCGTGTTGCATTAGTCATATTGCATAAAGTTAGGAACATGCATATTTTCTAACTTTTTCACCTGTTTTGGTTCGGAGTACTAGGTGAGCTTTTATGTCTTAGCATCTTGCATCGGATGTTTGTCTTGCCATATCTAAAGCACGAATACCATGAGGCTAATTGCTTAAATGATGTAGTTGTTTAAATGACTGTGGATGAAGGCTAGTTGTTTGAACTGTGATGGTTTGGTCAATGTCCATTTTAAGCCCACTTTTCAAGTGGCAAATTCACAAAACAATTTCGAAATAAGGCATAAGATCAAGTGTTCCAATTCTTGCAAACTAGTCTATACCTTATGTGCGCATCACATAGTAAAATAGCTAATAAATCTGAACAAGAGCATATAATGTAAATAAAAAACACATCATGATTAGTAGAGGCTAATCTTTGATCAAGTGAGTGGGGTGCTCAACTCATGACATTCCCCTCTCATACTTAAGTTCTCGAGCCGAGACACTTTGGTGATGACGGACTACTAGCCTTTGGCACGAGTCTCGGGTTTTCTAAATTTCTCAAAAATATTTAGGTGGCGACTCTGAAATCTAGCAAAGCAGTCTATTTTTGGCATTTGATTCAAACATCGATTTTTCAAAATGAATTGTCGAATTTGGACTCTTTTTGTGTTTTCACTATTTCACATTGCACTTGTGAAATCAGATTCAGAACCACACAGTAGAGTCCGAACTATAGGGCTATTCGTCTTCCAAAAGGAACACGAAAATTCGAGCTATATGCTCAAAATATGTATGAGGGTTTATAAGAGTTGTGATATAGCTCCTGGTGCCTTACACACATCAAAATACTTCAAATGGTTGTTGAGGTTTATATTGCCGAGTTTTCAATGGCTACCTAACGAATTTTGTTTTTTGTTTTTTTGAAAACTTCCAAAACGTGGTCGACTGTATGTCATCGTGGTCAACCATCTACCACTATGGTTGACCACATCCACTAAGATGCTAGAACTTCAATAATATGATTAACCATTAAAAAAATATACAATTACAGTTGTTGAATTTCATTTCTTTCCCCCCCTTCCAAATTTTCCTTTGTTATTAGCTGCATCTAAAGCATTTTTATGCATGTATTAAAACTCATTTAGCATGCTTTCTACCATGACCCTCAATCTAGGAAATTATTACCTAACTTCTCAATGAGGCTATTTGTATAATCATCTAAACAGAAGGTCGTCTAAATCTATTAAGCACAAAGTCCATATTTTTCTTCAAGCGAGTGACAATTGTTCTAAAGCATAGATGTCCAAAATCTCACATCACCAATGAGTCATTTTTTCATGTGCATGCAATGCAAGTGATATGTTCTTTCATTATTCAAACATTATGTTAAGAGCCAAGAGATTAGACAATAAAGAATATTTCCCAACTTCTCAATGAGGCTTGTACGGGGAGGAAAATATTTGTCGCCTTTCGTACTCCTTGCTCCCAAGCTCGTCTTGTTTCGATAGGACTCTGTCTTATTGCGAACAAACAAAGGTGAGCTACCCCGAGGGTGGGTTTCCAGAGAACCCCTCCGATAGTCAAGTTAGCTTTCTTGGAGAAGAAAAGAGAATACAAAGCACTGTAGTGAAAGGGTGGCTAAACTTTACTTACCCTTATGAGTTTGCTAGCGCATCCTTTTTTAGGCTGGCCATGCAACCCCAGATTGTGTGTGCACTACATCTATCGTTCTTTGCTGGACGTGTGGCTGTATTGCCCTCTCCATTCCTCACACGTGCACACATGAATACTGCCAAACAGTATTAGCCAAACCACCGAACGGTATTAACGCATGCCCAGAGCTGATTCCTCTCCATTGGTCCACATGGAGTACCTAACTGTGCTATTACTTGGGTTGCACTAGAGTAAGGCTTTATACATCCCAGTACCGAGCTAAGCCATGCCGGCCTTCGTGTCAAAGCCACACTCAGCCAATAGGTTGGTGGCATTCTCTTAGACCGGTCAACTATGGATGCACAGGCCATTATCTCGGCCATAGTGCACTACCCGTTCCCTGGGTCCGCCCTACACTGCGCCTAACCTGATCGAACTCGCAACCCTAACATGACTTCTACAACCATGATGCCCATAGCTCGGCCCAACACCAAACTTCGTGTTAGTTTAGCTCAGCCAAATGTTGAGTATAAATTCCCCTCTCAATTGCCCCCTAATTCTATCCGCGTTAAGTGTGATTAGGATTATCTTTCCTAGCCGAGCTATCGAATTTGTCCATTCCTTAAGACTTGTGCCCATTGTCTATTCATCCATCAATCAACCATACTGACAACCCATCATATCAATGTCACATAGCGCTCCCCCAGTGGACCCGTTCAGGCTTCTAGCCGTCATCACGTTCTGCAAAAATTTGAAAATTGGCACATCATCGCCTCTCGTTCATAAATACATACTAACCCCCTCCCTTCTCATCTACTATTTATCTTCCACAGCTAAACTCTTTGAAACCCTAAAGTCCTTGAGCTCCTACCATCATCGTCATCACCATTCATGCAGTTTCCAATCCGAGGGTATATTTTCCATCATATCGGACATCGCACTGAAGATTCGACCATTTATATCTTGATTTAGCATATAAATCGGGTGAGTTCTTCGCACTTTTACACATCTTCTTACATTGTTCTTCGTGTTTTTCATTTTCTCCATTTTGGGACTGTTTAACCCTTGTAAATATGCTTTCTTTGGGATGAAGCGGGTAGATGTTTATAGAAATTAGGCAAACCAAAACCAAAATACATAGAAGGTCTCATAGCCCTTCGCCCTTCCTAGTTTCAGTACATAACTTTGAATTTAGATGAACAGTGTAAATTCAGGAAAAAAATCGAGCAAGAGTTTGACTTTTGATCCAAAAATAAGATCAAACCGGGTTAAAAACATGTTTGTGGTCCCTTTAAATGATTTGAACCGCATTAGAAAATTGTAGGAACACCGGACCGAGATAGATGCCAAATGTTTAGGACTTAGCCGAGTTCCGTAGGGAGTTCGGCATCCCTGACGACGTTCAATTTGAGCTAGCCAAGAAAGGAGATACACCTTGGGGTAAATTGGATGCCTACCCTTTTACCGTCATATCCATAGTAGAAGGCGACCTCCGCTTCCCAGTCCAGCCCCTAGTCTATGAGTTTTTTAGGTAGACTAGGTTGTGACCAACCTAAGTATCCAACAACACTTACAAAATAATCAATGCTGTGACCGCACTAAACCATATTCTCAGTTTGAACCTCGGCCTTGCCGAGATATTTCATCAATATACCCTTAACAAGAATAAAGGAGGTTTCTGCTAGTAAGTTAATGTTAGAAAAGGGCGAGCAAAATTGGTGGAAAGCACATCGAATAAAGAGTTAAACGATGACGATTTTCTATGGATATCTGGTAATTATGAGGATACCGAGGCGTCCATACCGGGCTGGTACATGAGAAAGGATTTGTATAACACAAATATACAAAATTTTTAACATTTCTATTAGAAATACTCTTATTGCATGGATAAGGATTATAAATTTTTTTTCCAATTCAAATATGTTGAATTGATTACATATTAATCAAATATTTGATTGATGGGTTTTTCAACTAGCCCGGGCACCAACCACTATATTCCTGAGAAAAAAGGGACTCAAAAAAGATTAGTGTGGAAAGAAATGCACCACTAGCAGACATTCAATGAAGGGTGTTTGGGATTGATTATTTATTTATTTATTTAGTGAATTGTTAAAAAAAAATTAAATTAAAATTTATGGATTTTATCCAATTAGACGGATTAAAAAAGTATTAAAAAAAATTGGAAAAAAGTCCATAAAGGATATTGAAAAAAAAAGAAGAAAAGAAGTAAAACAATAATTGCCTTTTTTAGTTTATTTTAGCGTCTAGTGAATTTTTATTTTTATTTTTGAATATTTTAGATTCGTCTAAACAAGTCCTAAAATGTTAAAAAAAAATAAAAAAATAAAAAAAATAAAACATCAGCAAAATTTTGAAAAAAAAAGATACTAGACAAAAAAGTTTTTTTTTTTAAAAAAAAATTAACTTTTCTAACTTTATGCCAAACACCCATAAGGTAATTTAAATTTTCTATGAGATTTGGAAGAAAAATACGTTTGACTTCTATAAGTTTAATATAATTACACTTGAAACGTTTATAAGATTTTAAATCATAAAAAACTTGTATGATTTTCATCAGTATATCACTATTATAATATTGTCATCTTTTTTACTTAAAAAAATATACCTTGCCTTTATTTATCTTTATATGTATGTATCATTTGCATGAGTTCCACCCGTTTTAATTTTAAAAGTTGATATAATTTGTAAAGTTTGTTATATATATTTTTTAAATTCAGAAGTAACCAATGTAATTTACCCAATTTTGATGGAGTAATGTTAGAAACTCACATTTTAAGATCACAAATTTACCTACAATTTCACCCACAATAATGTAACAAAGAAGGTAGGCTTTATATAATTGAGCATGTAACTAATCAAAAATTGAAACCTATCATACTTCTTCAGTGTAGGTCAAATCATAAGAACTTTTTGTTAATCTCAAACATTTTCCAATTTTGATGTCACCAACACCAAGTAATGGAGAGCCTTTGAAATTTTACGCCAAGTTCATAGTCATGTCACACAAAAATTTGAATCATATATTTATGTGGAGACTATGTGAAACCCATATAAAGAAAAAATCCAAATTTTTTTTATGATTGTCAGGGGTAATTCTATTTACACCTACCATCTTTCAATTTTTTTTATTTATTACAAATTTATCCCACAATTAAATTATTCTTCTGGACAAAATTCTAACCCTAATTTGTAAGTACATAACACCAATCACCGCCCCCACCTAAAGCTCACCTCCAACTCCAGCTTCGGCACCAAACCCTCCCTAGCCACCAATGCCAATCATAAAATGCACAAGATGAATTGAAGGTGGGAACCATGAATCTATTCACTGAATTTAATAGCTACAACATGTGCTGCGAAATCAAAGAGAGACATGAGAAATGGAATCGATATCCACTGTTTGATTGAGCAAGAGAAACATTTAATTTCAAATAGCATAGAGTACAAGAAGAATGAAATAGCATCAAAGGGCATCATCCTATCTTCACGCAGAATAATCATCTAGAGAAGTAACAAAATGTAGCAAACTATCATTATACATGGATATAAAATATGCAAATCCCGAAAGTTTGGCACAACAATAATAGATGAATTCTATGTTATAGCAATTTCAAATATTTGAACAAATAGTAATTGTGGGCCAAAAACAAAGAGAAAGAATTCATTTGTCCAACACATTTGCTCCTCTAACTTGGTTTTGCACTTTTGTCTTCTCATCAAGAGACCTAGCCACACACTGATGTCACCCCACATCTAGGGCAAAAGGTCTAACAGGACGAGATCCCACAACAATTACCCAAAAATAAATCAAATGCAACGAAAATAAAAGAATTCAAAAAAAAAAAAAACCATGTTAACAGAAATACCATCTCAAAAAAAGAAAGCAGACAGATCGAGAATTGTGCCAATTCATTGAGAATTTGAGAGGAAGGAAATATTAGATCTTGTTAAGTAAAAGCATAGCAAACATTGCAAAGCAGCCTACAAACTATACAAACAGAACTCCAATTATTTCCATTCCATCCCTTAACAGGGATAAAATTTTGTACTAACACCCAATTATAGGAATTCGCTAATATTAACTATCCAATGGATGGTTATAGATTTACTCAATTGCGAGAAAACAGGAGTCAATCTTATCAGCTTCTTTGTTTGGAATTTCTAGCTTGAACTCCTCTTCTAGAGCCATCACAATCTGCATATTGTCTAAGCTATCCAATCCCAAATCTTCATGAAAATGGACATAAGGAGTCACCTACAGATGAAGGCAGAACGAATTGTAATTCCAAATCCAATAATAACTCCCCATGCTACAAGTGTAGCCAGAGATATAAGAAAATCCCATCATAATTATGTAACACTGACAATGAAATTTGCTGATGAAAAAATTGCGTTATAAATTTGACGTTCAATCAAGTCAAGGAAAAATTAAATTCCAAAAATCTTGGGTCTAAAATAATTTTGTTAATATGGAGCCTTCTAGTTTTATCTAGGACTTCTTTTTATGAAATTATAAAGCATCTTTATAGTTCTGTTGTTCGCTACCAACACTTCTCTGTTGTTTTCTCTAATTCACAGTGGTTGCCTTTAATAAAATCCACAACACTAGTATACAAAAATAAGAATTAAAATAAATTAATAAAATAAATTCAAAACTATAATGCAGGATAATTTTGGGGGGAATGTTGGACAACAATCACATGACTCACATTGCTGAAACAAACTAAAATAATACTACAGATGTTCACAAATTAAAAAGAGACCAAACAAAACCACAATCAATGGTAGAGTCAAAATTAGGATAAATTGAAAACCAATTACAATTATATCTGTCATTCATATGCTACCAAAAGCGCAAAAAAACTAATTTCCAAGGCTATGTAGACTGTAAAGGACAATAGCCTTCTATAAACCAAATGCTCAAGTTATTTATCTGATTGAGTGACGAATTGACCTTTGTAGAACATCAGTGCTGATTGTTCAGTTCTTGTTGTCTGAATCCTTCGATAGAAACCAAACTCTCTACATAGTGAAAAGCTTCGAACTGTACTCCACGGATTGGAATATCTTTAGGTAATGTTTGTTTGGGTGGACATGAGCTTGGGATTGGACTAATAGTCCAATAAAATTATTAATCCGATGTTTGGTTAAACAATTGAAGTACGGATTAATTATTTTAAACTTGATTATTAGTTAAGATAGGATACATAATCCAACGGATTCGTAGTCTTAGGACTATTAGTCATGGGAATGCTAATCCAGTCCGCCCAAACAAACATGACCTTAGTGTCTCCATTTCGGGGGTTGTACAAGAATATCCTTCCCCCTGCTTCTGCTACTATAATCTCACCATTCTTCGTGCATTGCAACACCCAAAATTGTTCAACACCCAAAACCGGTCCAATCACAAATTTCTTACACCAATTGCTCTCACCGCCACAACGATCCTCTATCATCCACACATCAAAAAATGGGTTGCCAGGACACAACACAACCACAGCAGCATTATCTTTCCAATCCATTAGTTTCCAGTGGACAAGAGTCCCGATGTAGAACCCAGAAAAAACGAGGCCCGGCAACATGACAAAAGCCTCATTTTGAACATCAAACCATGTGAAGCGAAAACAATGATTTGAAGGAGTTGCGAGCAACCAATAGGGAGTTCCATTGACAATCGCCTCACAAGACAATCTGTGGGTATAAAAGCGCAAATCCATCCCCCGAATCTCTCTCCAACAATCAGAAATTGCAGAGTAGACTTCTACTCGGATCCGCAAATTGAAAGAAACTATCCTGACGACCTTGTAGTCACTGGAAGAAGTAGTAGAATGGAATCCGAATCCGAACCCGAGAGAGAGGTGAAAAAACGTAGGAGGAATTTGGAAGGTGGGAGAGGGGAGAGATTTGAAGAGTTTGGTAGCGGGGTTCCAGAGGAGGAGGATGATGCGTCGATGGAAATGGAGTGGATGGTTCGAGAGACGGAGACAGAGACAGAGGAGGCCATTGATGGAGCCGATTAGTTGTAGATTGCGAGTGTGGTTGGACCAGGGGTGGACCAGATTGACAGGGTTTTGAGACGATGAGGGTGATCGTAACAGAGAGAGGGAGGTGGTGGTGCGGTGTTTGAAGGTGAAAATGGTGGCGGTGGTGGTGGGGGTGCGGTGGTGGAGGAGGTGGGAGGCGATGAAGGTAGGGTTAGAGATGAGGTGGCGGAAGGTTTTGCATACGCACCTGAATCGAACGAGAGATTTGACAGGGAGACGATTGAAAATGTCGACAATGATGTCCATAGGGAGAGTGAGATTGTAGTCCGAAGACGATGACATTGCATCATCGGTGGCCTCTGTATTTCTTTCTTGATTCGCCATTGTTGCTTCTTTCCAAGAATGGGAATACATAGAGAAGAGAGAAGAAGGGTTTTCAGAGAGGTTTTACACACAAGATCAAGAAATGAATAGAAACAGACCCCAACCAACTCCAGATAAAGTGGGTTAGTTAGAGCAGTTTGTATATGTAGACTGTAGTGCACCAAAGACAAGTTATTGGTCGTTGTTGGCACCGGTATCCTAGCAGTTGTGATTGGTGTATCACGTAACAAAATATACATTTTCTGCATACAAAAAATTATTAGTTGGTCCTGTGGCATTACTTGATCATATCTCAAATTAATTATAAATTTTTATTTATCTTCATGCTTTTCAATTATTTAATTCAAAATAATGAGTCATATTTTTTTCATCAATCACAATATATATAAAGCGTTACATGTCACTTTCCTAGACCAACCACATGGAAAAATTATTGATTTGTCATACGGTCTCATGTGATCAAATTTCACACCAATCATAAATTTTTATCTCTCATATTTTTTAATTATTTAATACGGAATCATAAAATTTAAATTCACTATTAATCACAATATAGACATATCAACGTCCCATGACATTGTTCCAGAACTATTCAATTTCACTGTCACCTAAATGGGGCTGTTGTTTCTTCTGGTTGACCAACGAACAAAAGCGGTTTAACTTTCAAGCAACTAGCCATGGTTGATTGGTTGAGTTTTGAATTTATTTATTTATTTATTTATTTATATTTTTTTAAAAATTATAAAAATTTATTTTAATTCAAAAATCAAAAATCAAAAACATATTTTAAAATAATAAGAATTTTTATTTTTTCATTTTTTTGCTAATTAGTTTTTGATTTCTTTATGAAAATAAATTCAAAAATAAAGTTTAAAAACTCAATCAAATAATGTGTAAAGTGCTCATTTATCTAATATTAGTGATAGGTGCGGACCTGAGCATGCATAAATTTATATTGAATAAATTATAGATATATCTTTTAAGATATACTTTAAATATAAATTGTTTCATGTGATTTAGAAAATTATAAATATTCATTTATAAGAATTTTTTATTAAGCATAACTAATTAGAAAAATGAAATTCGTAATTATTTTCCTATATAATAAAATTATTTGAATTATTAATTAAAATATGTTTCTAATATTATTAAAAAATTGTTAGTAATTAATTTAATAATTATTAATAAAAATAATAATTTATTATGAAATTAAAAATACGAAGGAAACTGATTGGAGTAGAGACCCCAACCAAATGGAGTTTAGATAAAGTGGGTGCAGTGCAGTTTGAGTGTGTAGTGGACAGCGAATGACTGAATGCCATATTCACTGCCACCTAAGCAAATGGGGTCACCGCTAATTGGGGTTGTTGTCTGTTTCTTCTTGTTTGGCCAACGAACAAAAGGAAATAAGCAAATATATTAGAAAATATTTTTAGTTTTTAAAATAGTTAATAATATAAAATATCATATTAAATTTATAATTATTTTATTTTTTTTCTCATAAATATCACATCTAAGTATAAAAAAAAGTTCAATAATCTTTTCAAATACAAAAATTTTATCCTATTAAAATAATCAAAAAACTAAAATAGTCAACTTCTCAAACGATGCCATTGTTTTGTTTCACTTTTCCAAGATTTACTTTTCAAAAAATTAAAATTTTTATTTTTCATTTTTTTTATTATTTTTACTTGATTTTTCAAAAATATATTTTAAGAAATTTTTTTAATTTATAAATACACTTAACATAAATATACTTAAAAAATATAATATTTGTAAAAAAAAATTAAAAATTTACTAAATACCAAAAATACAAAAAAAAATAAAAATTTAGTACATTTTCGTATTCTTTCGTATTTATTAATTTGTTAAAATAATTTTTTACAATTTTTTTTAGATACATTTAAGTAAAGTGCATCTAAAAAAGTAAAAATTGCTCAAAATTTTAAAAATATTCACTAAAATTAAAAAACAAAAAAAACAGGAAAAATAAATATTTAATTTTCAAAAAATTGAAACCAATTTTTTCCTTTTTTCTTTTTTTTTGTAAAATGGGTTTGACAAAATTAAATATTAAAAAATATTTTTTAAAGTTATAAATTTGATTTTAACTCAAAAAATAAAAATATATTTTAAAATAATAAGTATTGCTATTTTTTAAGGATAAACAATTTTAAAATAAAATTTAAAAACACAATCAAATAACATGTAAGTTCCTCATCTAATTATACTTGCTTGCATACATACATACATACATACATACATACATATGTCTCTATATAAAAGAACCGTTTAGTTGCTTGAGATTCATCTTTTCTTTCTGATTTTGCCCTTTTATTTTGAATAGTTTACTAATGGTGTATGTTGAGTGAAGGTTTTTTCATAATTACGCAAACATTAATAGTCAATTATGCAACAAGCTTTTCGTAATTACGCAAAGATTCTTGGTCAATTACGAAACATGTTTTTCCGTAATTATGCAAACATTGTTAGTCAATTATGAAATATAAATCTTCTATTTTTGGGTAATTTACCAACCAGTCTCCCTTTCTAGCCTTATTACCTATTTGGTCCTGACTTATATTTTTATGCACTATTAAGTCCTTAGTTGCCTATAATACCCACATTGAATTTATTACTCATTAATTTTCTTAATTTTTATTTACTTCTTTCTATTGATTATTTTTTCAAAACTCTTATTCTCTCTCTCTCTCTCTCTCTCTCTCTAGAAAATACCATCACCATTGCCATAGTCATGGCCATCCACCTACCACCACCACCACCACCACCACCACCACCGTTGTCTGTCATTGACCACCACCACCTTTGCTGGCCACTACAACCACCATCGTTCACCAACCATCACCACCATCGCCGATCTATACTTCACTAGCTCTAATTCACTGCTATTGTTTACCAACCAATTTCGCCATCGCCCACTACAACAAAAAGCACTTTTGGTGACTAAAATTACATTTTTTGTCGCTGAAAGTAGTACAATTGGCGACTAAAATGCAATTAGTCGCTAAAATTGATAACTTTTGCCGACTAAAAGAGTTTAGTCGCCAAATATAAAGTTATTAGCGACTAAAAGGCAGTTTAGTCGCCGAATGTAGGGGTTTTAGCGACTAAAGGTTGTTTAGTAGCCAAAAGTGATGGTTTTGGCGACTAAAAACAGTTTAGTCGCTGAAAGTGAAGCTTTTTGGCTACAAAAAAAAAACAGTAGCTAAAAACAGTCCTTTGCCGACTAAAATTCAGTTTAGTAGTCAAAAGGGGACGTTTTTGGCGACTAAAAAAATTTTTAGTCGCCAAAAGGACTTTTTTCTAGGCGGAACTTAATTTTTTAGCGACTAAATAATAATTAGTAGCCGAAAATGATAGAATTGGTGACTAAAAATTTATTTTAGTCGCCAAAAGTGGCCTAAATTTTTTTAAAGTAAATAATTTATTTTTTACATAAATTATATTGAATTAAAAAAATTATATATATATATATATATTATTTTGTATTAATACCGGTTAATATACTATATAAATAATATATATTGCATATATATTCATGTGATGTTGTAGTGGCATAGTGGAGGGAGTGTGTTGCAAAAAGGTCCGGAATGTGGGACGATTGGGGTTCGAAACTCAGAAAAAGCAAAAAAAAAAGCGGGGGTTTGTTTTTTTTTGACGAAAACACCTTTGGCGACTAAAATCATTAGTCGCCAAAAGTCTTTATTTTGGCGACTAAACAGTTTAGTCTGCGATTGAGTGAGTATTGGCGACTAAATTATTAGTCGGTAAATGTATGATTTTCAAAAGTGTAAAACACTATTGGCGACTAAAATTTTGGTCGCTAAAGACTTGTATTTTGGCGACTAAAGGCGACCATATATACACAACAAATGTGGCGACTAAAAAATTTTGTCGGGGAAAGTAAAATTTCGACTTTCGGCGACTAAAAACGGACTTTTGGCGACTGAAAATTTAAAAGTGCTTTTTTTTGTAGTGGCCGATTTACACTATGCCATCACCGATCTATACTTCGTCCCAGATCTACGTTGATCTAGTTGCTTCTACTGTGAAATCAACTTCAAATGACTACAAACAACATTGATTCTCCAAATCTCACCTTATACTCTATCATAGATCTACATAAATCTAGTTGTTTCTACTGTGAAATCAACTTCAAATGACTACAAACAACATTGATTCTCCAAATCTTGCATCTCTCTCCCTCCCTCACTCTCTTTTTATTTCTCTCAAACCAAATATGTTGCAAACAATGATTTAATATATCAGTGATGTCTTTGAATCTTTTGTTGATTTGTTACAATAATGATGAGATTTTCTTTTTGTAATTTTTTAACAAACAGTCAGTGAGAAATGTATCAATGAATGTGTCTATCAGTGATAAATTTATTACTGAATATATCTTCGAATCTTTGTGTTGATTTGTGACAATGATGATGAGATTTTCTTTTTATAATTTTTTAGCAAACAGTCAATGAGAAATTTATGTAAAAGTGGTTAATAGTGATAAATTTATCACTGAATATGTCTTTGAATCTTTGTGTTGATTTATGACAATGATGACGAGATTTTCTTGTATAATTTTTCAACAAACAGTCAGTGAGAAATTTATCAGTGAATGTGTCTCTCAGTGATAAATTTAACATTGAATATGTCTTTGAATCTTGTGTTGATTTGTGACAGTGATGACGAGATTTCCTTTTTGTAATTTTTTAACAAAAAGTCAAATGATAAAATTCTCACTGAACATATCTTTGAATCTTGTGTTGATTTTTGACGATGATGATGAGATTTTGTAATTTTTAGCAAGCAGACAGTTGTTAAATTTATTACTGAATGTGTCAATCATAATTTTTTTACTAGATTTGTCTTTGATTCTTTGTGTTAATATACGAATGTGAAGAATTATTTTATGGTAAGGATTCCTCATCTCTCTCCTTCATTTTCTTCATCTTTATTCTCTCTTTTTCTCTTGTTGCTACCATGTTTGAAAAGGTACTGGCAGTATTGACATGGTGGAGATGGAAAATGGCCACACAAAAAAATATTGTCAAAGTTCGAAGGTAGTTGCTAGAGGTTAGTAATGGCTGTCGGCAGTCAAAGATGAAGGCCAAAAGAGTCATCGGAGGTCAATGATGCTGGTAGTCAGAAGTGGCCTTTGGTGGCCGATTAAGAGAGAGAGAGATTCGAATAGTTGTGACAAAGAAAGAGTAGAATGGTTGAGCGATTTCTTTTTTTGGACTGAATGTCAAGGGTAAAATGAGAAGATGTGCTAAATCTTTTTGAATCAGGACCTCATAGGAATTAAATCTGGTTCAAAGGACCGGCCCGCAACTCCCCTTTTATTTTTAACAAATTATAAATACATTCATAAGGTTAGTTTAAAATATTAATCGGTCCTATAATATTAGAAATTACAACTATCGTTTATTATAAATTTTAATTTAACACAATACTCAGGGGGAAAAAATTTCTATTCAATAATAAATTATCAAAATTATTTATTGAAAAATATTTTTCATTTCAATAAAAACTATTAATTCACTTAATGATTTATTTATTAAAAAAATGATTAACTGAAAAATATTTTCCATATCATTAAATATTGTTAATTTATTTAATGATTTACTTATTAATAAAATTAGTCATTTGTTATGCAAGTATATTTTATATATTAATAAAATTAGTCATTTGCATATATATGCATTTTATTCTACTTTATTTGTTCAATAAATTATCTTAGTAATTTTTTTAGATGAAAGAATTATCTTAGTATTTGTTTTATATTTATCTATTGAGAAAAGTTACCTATCATATTTTTTTTTTTTTTTTTTTTTTTTTTTTTTTTTTTTTTTATAAATTTGGAAGGAACATCAAACCATGTGAAGCGAAAACAATGATTTGAAGGAGTTGCGAGCAACCAATAGGGAGCTCCATTGACAATCGCCTCACAAGACAATTTATGGGTATAAAGTGCAAATCCATCCCCCGAATCTCTCTCCAACAATCAGAAATTGCAGAGTAGACCTCGACTCGGATCTGTAAATTGAAAGAAACTATCCTGACGACCTTGTAGTCACTGGAAGAAGTAGTAGAATGGAATCCGAATCCGAACCTGAGAGAGAGGTGAAAAAACGTATGAGGAATTTGGAAGGTGGGAGAGGGGAGAGATTTGAAGAGTTTGGTAGCGGGGTTCCAGAGGAGGAGGATGATGCGTCGATGGAAATGGAGTGGATGGCTCGAGAGACGGAGACAGAGACAGAGGAGGCCATTGATGGAGCCGATTAGTTGTAGATTGCGAGTGTGGTTGGACTAGGGGTGGACCAGATTGACAGGGTTTTGAGACGATGAGGGTGATCGTAACAGAGAGAGGGAGGTGGTGGTGCGGTGTTTGAAGGTGAAAATGGTGGCGGTGGTGGTGGAGGTGCGGTGGTGGAGGAGGTAGGAGGCGATGAAGGTAGGGTTAGAGATGAGGTGGCAGAAGGTTTTGCATACGCACCTGAATCGAACGAGAGATTTAACGGGGAGACGATTGAAAATGTCGATGATGATGTCCATGGGGAGAGAGAGATTGTAGTCCGAAGACGATGACATTGCATCATCGGTGGCCTCTGTATTTCTTTCTTGATTCGCCATTGTTGCTTCTTTCCAAGAATGGGAATACAGAGAGAAGAGAGAAGAAGGGTTTTCAGAGAGGTTTTACTCACAAGATCAAGAAATGAATAGAAACAGACCCCAACCAACTCCAGATAAAGTGGGTTGGTTAGAGCAGTTTGTATATGTAGACTGTAGTGCACCAAAGACAAGTTATTGGTCGTTGTTGGCATGTAACAAAATATAAATTTTCTGCATACAAAAAAATTATTAGTTGGTCCTGTAGCATTACGTGATCAAATCTCAAATTAATCATAAATTTTTTGTGTATCTTCATGTTTCTCAATTATCTAACTCAAAATAGTAAGTCATACTTTCTTCATCAATCAAAATGCATGTAGAATGTCACATGATGCTTCTCTAGACGAACCACATGAAAAAATTATTGTTTTGTTATATGGTGTGACGTGATCATATTTCAACTTAATCACAAAATTGGCCCGCGACCCGTGGCGGCGCGAAACCCGCCCGCGGCCCATGGGCGGCCCGGTCCGGCCCGTTGACAATGTGAATATTCACATTGACATGTTAACATTCACATTGATAAGAGTATAAAATTGGCCCGAGGCCCATGGCTGGCCAAAAGTCCGCCCGCCGCCCGGGGCGGGCCCGGCCCGGCCCATTGACAATGTGAATATTCACATTGACATGTTAACATTCACATTGATAGGAGTGTAAAATTAGCCCGCGCCTCGTGGCTGCCTGAAATCTGCCCACGGCCCATGGACGGCCCGGGGCGGGCCTGGCCCGACCTATTGACAATGTGAATATTCACATTGATATGTTAACATTCACATTGATAGGAGTATAAAATTGGCCAGCGGCCCAGGGCGGGCCCGACTCGGCCCATTGACAATGTGAATATTCACATTGGCATGTTAACATTGACATTGATAGGAGTATAAAATTGGCCAGCGGCCTAGGGCAGGACCGACCTGGCCCGTTGACAATGTGAATATTCACATTGACATGTTAACATTCACATTGATAGGAGTATAAAATTAGCCCGCGCCTCGTGGCTGCCCGAAACCCGTGCACGGCCCATGGGCAGCTCGGGGCGGGCCCGGCCCAGCCTGTTGACAATGTGAATATTCACATTGACAGGTTGACATTCACATTGATAAGAGTGTAAAATTAGCCCGCGCCTCGTGGCTGCCCGAAACCTGCCCACGGCCCATGGGAGCCAGGGGCGGGCCCGGCCCGGCCCGACCTGTTAACAATGTGAATATTCACATTGACATGTTAACATTCACATTGATAAGAGTATAAAATTGGCCAGCGGCCCAGGGTGGGCCCGACCCGGCCAGTTGACAATGTGAATATTCACATTGATATGTTAACATTCACATTGATAAGAGTGTAAAATTGGCCCGCCGCCTGTGGGCGGCCTGAAGCCTGACCACAGCCCGAGACAATGTGAATATTCACATTGACATGTTAACATTAACACTGATGGGACTGTAAAATTTGCTCGTTGCCCGAAGCTTGCCCGCGGCCCGGGGTAGGCTCGGTCCGGCCCGTTGACAATGTGAATATTCACATTGACATGTAAATATGCACATTGGTAGGAATGTAGAATTGGCCCGCGGCCTGTGGGCTGCTCGAAGCTCGCCCACGGCCCGGGGCAAGCTCATTTCGGTCCGGTCTCGAGCATGTCCGAGACCCTAGGTTAGGGCCTAGGTCATTATTTTGAAGACCGGCTTGGCCCGGCCCATCGGGCCGCTTAAGGCCCATTCAAGGCTCGGTCCGAGACCCAGCCCGCCCGAGGCGCAATGTATTTTTTTGTGAAAAATAATAAAATTTTGGTAGAAAAAATTAAAAAGAATTAAAAAAAAATGGCCAGGCCTGCCCAAGCCCGACCTAAGCTCGAGGCTAGGCTCAGGCCCACCCGCCCGACTCGAGGTTCGATCCATCGGCTCGTCCAAAGTCTGAATACCCTTGTGCCAGGGCTAGGGCCTAGGGCTAATTTTTTGGCCCGTGGGCCGGCCCGGGAAAGGCTCGTTTGGGCCCAGGCTCGAGCCTAGTCCGAGACCCTAGGCTAGGGCCTGGGCCATCACTTTGAAGCTCGGCTCGGTCCATCGGCCCGGTTAAGGCCCATTCAAGGCTCGGTCTGAGGCCCGACCCGCGCCGAGGTCTAGTGTCTTTTTTTGTGGAAAATAATAAAATTTTGGTAGAAAAAATTAAAAAGAAGTAGGAAAAAATGGCCAGGCCCGCCTACGGGCCGTGGGCGGGTTTCGGGCAGCCAGGAGGCACGGGCTAATTTTACACTCCTATCAATGTGAATGTTAACATGTCAATGTGAATATTCACATTGTCAACGGGCCGGGCCGGGCCCGCCCTAGGCCGATGGCCAATTTTATACTCTTATCAATGTGAATGTTAATATGTCAATGTGAATATTCACATTGTCAACAGGCCGGGCCGGGCCCGTCCCGGGCCGCCCATTTGCCGTGGGCGGGTTTCGGGCAGCCACGAGGCGCGGGCTAATTTTACACTCCTATCAATGTGAATGTTAACATGTCAATGTGAATATTCACATTGTCAACGGGCCGGGCGGGACCTGCCCCAGGCCGGGGCCGGGCTTCTGGCCGCTCATGGGCCACGGGCCAATTTTATACTCTTATCAATGTGAATGTTAATATGTCAATGTGAATATTCACATTGTCAACGGGCCGGACTGGGCCCGCCCCGGGCCACGGGCGGGTTTCGCGCCGCCACGGGACGCGGGCCAATTTTACACTCCTATTAATGTGAATGTTAACATGTTAATGTGAATATTCACATTGTCAATGGGCCGGGCCCGCTCCGGCCTGACTCAAAATTTTCCAGGCACCCACGAGGATCGACATGGGCCGGGCCCCTACACATTGACGATATGAACATTCGCATTGACAGTGTGAACATTCACATTAGGGGTATTTTGGTAATTATGTCACCCATAGGACTTATTGAAACATAAGAAAATAATGTAAACTAAATGGAACATAAGTAGATGAAAAGAGTATTTTGGTCTTCTTATCTCAAATAGGACCTAATGGAATAGTGAAAAAGAATATGGGTTTGATGGAATAAAACTTTTAGAAAGTGGATTTATCAAAAAAGCTCCCTTTAAAATAATGAGAATTTTTATTTTTTCATTTTTTTGCTAATTATTTTTTGATTTCTTTATGAAAATGAATTCAAAAATAAAGTTTAAAAACTCAATCAAATAATGTGTAAATTGCTCATCTATCTAATATTAGTGATCGGTGCACACGCTGAGCGTGCATAATTTTATATTAGATAAATAAAAAACATATTTTTTAAGGTATACTTAAAATATAAATTGTCTCATGTAATTTAAAAAATTATAAATTCTCATTTATAAGAATTTTTTATTGAGCAAGACTAATTAAAAAAAATGAAATTTGTAATTATTTTCCTATATAATAATAAATTTACTTCAATTATTAATTAAAATATATTTTTAATATTATTAAAAATTGTTAATTAATTTCATAATTATCGATAAAAGAAGTATTTTGTTATGAAATTAAAAACACGAAGGAAACGAATTGGAGTAGTGACCCTAATCAGAGTGAGAGAAGGTTTTGAGACAGATTTTACACAAAAAAAACTGATTGGAGTAGAGACCCCAATCAGATGGAGTTTAGATAAAGTGGGTGCAGTCCAGTTTGAGTGTGTAGTGCACCAAACGACAGCGAATAACTGAATGCCATATTCACTGCCAACTAAGTAAGTGGGGGCCACCGCTAATTGGGGCTGTTGTCTATTTCTTCTCATTTCACCAACGAACAAAAGCAAATAAGCAAACACATTGGCCGGTTTGGCAAGTGAGGTTTATTTATTTATTTATTATTTTTAAAATTATATAAAAAATTAAAATAGTTAATAATATAAAATACCAACATCAAATTTATAATTATTTTATTTTTTCTTTCAAAAATATCACATCTTATTATAAAAAAAAAAATCTAATAATCTTTCCAAATACAAAAATTTTAGCTTATTAAGATAGTCAAAAACTAAAATAGTCTATTAAACTAGTCAACTTCCCAAACGAGGCATTTGTTTTGTTTCACTTTTCCAAGATTTACTTTTCAAAAAAATAAAATTTTTATTTTTTATTTTTTTATTATTCGTACTGGATTTTTTTAAAAATATTTTAAGAAATTTTTTTAATTTATAAATACACCTAACATAAATATACTTAAAAAAATATAATATTTGTAAAAAAAAAATCACTAAATACCAAAAAATACAAAAAAAAAAAAATAATAATAATGAAAATTTAGTACATTTTTGTATTCTTGTGTATTTATTAATTTTTTAAAATATTTTTTTACAATTTTGTTTTGGTAGATTGACCAATAAGTTCTAAATTTTGGACTTGTAATCTATATAATCTCATATTTTTTTTCTTATAATCCATTTAGGCCATGTTTGTTTGGGCGGATTGGATTAGCATTCCCATGACTAATAGTCTTAGGACAACTAATCCGTTGGATTATGTATCCTATCTTAACTAATAGTCAAGTTTAAAATAATTAATCCGTACTTCAATTGTTAAACAAACATCAGATTAATAATTTTATTGGACTATTAGTCCAATCCCAAGCTCATGTCCACCCAAACAAACATGGCCTTAGTTCTTTGCATTGGAGTGTCATATTTGGAAAAAACACACTAAAGAATTTTTTAGTGTCATATCATACCTGCCACGTTAGAGTGTCACTGTAACGCCCTCAAATAAAAAGAGGATAATCCAACCCAAGAGATGCATAAACATAATAGAAAATGTTATACTTTCATTCATCAGAATTTATATTGCAAGAGATATTACATGTATTATACTTTCATAAATGTTCATTCTGAAATTACAGTATGTAACACTAATTGATTACAACAAAATAAACGTCTTACGAGCTTACATCTTTCCAAGATATCACTTAGTTACAACAAAAGAGTCCTAAGTTCTATACATGTAAAGCCCTTGGCTTGAATTGACATTTAAACACAAAAGTAACAAAACAAAGCCTCTAACTCCTAAGTCCTCCCAAGCTACGCCCTTAGAGAAGGTATGTCACATATACCTGAAAATGGTTTCCCATGTAGGGTGAGCCAAAGCTTAGTTGAGATAAACTAACACAATATATGAAATTTAACTAAGATATAAATGTCAAATAAAAGTCCAATACTCAAGGCCAACTTATATTCTCCCCATTACCATTCAATATTGATAGTTATATCTTAATCCATTTCCATTCATTCATTTCAAATCAATGCATAAGTGTAGTTCGTTATTATCTAAACAATTCCAAATGAGACTACAAGTCATTTATTCACAATTCAATAACATTCATTATCCAAACACTTCTAACTCCTTGCCATTTTACAGATTCTCGTCCGAGAGAATTGACACCCAAATATACATATATAAGGTTTCGGGACTTTCACCCTGGACACTCCGGCCAACTTAATTTAAAATGGAGTCTGTACGGGAAAGAAATAAACCTTCTCGTGTAATCCTGTTGATCAAGTTTGCGCTCCTCCGTACGACGTCGCTTTACTCCTTGAAAACACAAACGTGAGCTAGCCGGCGGGTGTGTGCCGGAAACCTCTCCGATGCCTAAGTCAGCAAAATAGACAAGTAGACAAAAGCTCTGTGTATTCAAGAATCAAAGTTGTGTTACCTCTCCATAGGTGATATTATGTGCTTTTATAGGTTCCGCGTGGCACAATCCTAATAGGACTCTTACTCCTCCATGTAGAGTCCTTCTAGGATTCATACTCTTGAAAGATAATGCTTATCTTTCAGCACCCCCCTCACTGCTTAAACCAAGTGAGATGGTTTTACCATGGCCAGACTCCAACATGACCGAGGTAAGCATGGCTATGCTAAGCCGCAGACTAGACCGAGCTAACCTTAGCTCGGCTCTTCCATTCACTGCTTTTACCCCGGTTTCTCTTGGTGCTAACCATGGTACGTCTCGACCGGGATAACCAACACCGTGGTCCTGGCCGGGATAACTTCATGTGTGACGACCGAGCTTATCGTAAGCCCTTTGGGACCGGAGTAACTTCAAGCCTCTTTGGGACCGGAGTAACTTCAAGGCCTTTTTACTTTGCCCTCCGTATTGTGGCCCATAGCGGCCCATTACCCAGTTCAACCCACTTTTCATATAAATTTCCCTCTCAATTGCCCCTTAATTCCATCTGCGCAGCATGATAGAGATTACCTTATTCTACCAGCCGAGCTAAAAACTTTAATCTCACTATTGAGCTAAGCTTTTAAGCTTTTCCAGCCGAGCTAAAACTCTTTTAGCCTTTCTAGCCGAGCTAAATTGATTCCGGGCTGTAGCCGTCCGGACAAAACGTCTCTTCAATCACAGCAACTGAATCGCTTCTCATTCTTATGACACGTGGCCCCCTCTAATTGGCCCAATGCAGCTGTCACGCCGTATTTGTACTCCGTGAATTTTGAACAGTTCTCACCTCTGGTCCTTGCATCAAAACAAAACTCTTTGTTTTTTGAATCACTCATCATACTATTCATTTCCTCTTCTCTGTCTCTCGTTCCTGAGCTTCTTCAACCCTGAACTGGCTGAGTTCGTGTTCTTCATTGACGTTGCTTCCATCTCTGATTTCTTCCTCTTGACTTGGTAAGTTTACTCAAATCTTCCTTGTTTTTGTTGTTTTCGCACTTGCTTTTACAATACATGTATTCTGTGTGTTTTTTCAAAACACATACCTTTCTTTCGTGTAATAGAACCTCTGGTTTTTCACGAATAAACTGAAACACTGATTTTGATCCAAAATCATAGTATAACCGAACTAAAAAGTCGTTTGTAGTTGATGTCACTCTAGCCAGACCATTCAACCGAACTTACACTTCACGTTATACCAATAGTTTTAACAAGTCAAACTTTATTTTGTTTTAACTCAGTCGAGCTAGCAAACCGCACTGAGTCTACGTAATACTGCGTCTGTTAGTCTCAATCACGGCCGAGCTATGACTTGGGGCTAACCCAGCCTTCATAGTTAAAATCAAACTAAGAGCGCTGCCCCTAGAGGTTCAACCGGGCTAACACGAACCTTTGTACAAAACGAAATAACAAACCCCTTGCACAAACCAAGATACCAAATCCCTTGTGCAAACCGAGATAACGAAACCCTTGCTCAAACCGGGCTAAGACACGTAGCATTTCACATAGCCGAGCTAAGACTTGATATATCTTGCCTTTATTTCTTTTTAGCATGGTCCAACAGTCTGCTTAACACCTTTGTTTTTTCACTTTGCAGACTTTAGGTTGCCCAGGCACTCCTTTGAGGACTCAACCGAGCTACTCAGCACCTTTCTCCGACCGAGCTATCACAAACTTAATTTATTCATAACTTAAAAGAGAATGGGTAAATATAGGTTCTTAGTAGATACACCTGGTGGCTTGGCCGAATTTCGAAGGGAGTATAACATTCCTGACGATGTCCATCTCATCCTAGCCAAACAAGATATCACACCATGGGGAAACCAAGGTTTTGTACCTTTTACCCTCCTGTCCATTATAGAAACCGGACTGAGATTCCCTGTATAGCCTTTACTTTGCGAATTCCTTAGGCAAACTAGGATATGCCCTACCCAACTTTCCACAAATTCATACCACATAATTAATGGTATAGCCGAACTAAACCGCCGGGCTGGTATTAACCTCGGCTTAGCCGAACTGTTTCACCAATACTCCATAGGATCAAAAGAAGATGGCTGGGTCTATTATCTAAGAATACGCCGCCGCCGAGAGAAAATAATACAAGATACACCGGACAAAGACTTGAATGATGACGATTTTTTCTGGGTATCTAGGAATTTTGAAGACCACCAAGCCCAGATCCCTGGTGACCGAATAAACTGGAAAAAAGGAACCCCGGTATAATTACCTCGGCTCTTTTGCATGCTTCGGTTTATTTCGGTTTCTAGTTCCTGAACCGAACTGACAGTTGTCTTCTTTATGCAGATTCAGCCCACCTCAAGTCACTATACAGTTACCCCAACCTAAACACACTTCGTGCCGCACTTCGGTATTCTGAAAGAAGTTAGGCCAAGCTACTGAATTTTGAGCCGACGTATAGATACAGCAGCCGATGCAAGGCCAGAGTAACAGACTTTTTGCTGGAAGCCTCTCTAGAACCAGATCCATCCTTGCCTCAGATCAACCTGGTCCGAACTACAGCCGAAGAAGAGATGGCAAAGAGGAACAGAGTAAGGGCCCTCCTAACCGAAACCAACCGAGCCGAAGTACCACCATCCAACCAGGCTCAGGAAACAGTGGTGGCCCTTCCATCTCAACAACCCTCTTCATCACGCCCAAGCAAGCGCGCCCGGACTACCCAAACCGAGCAACGCCTTGTTGATGAAGACGAAACCATTCTTCCGCCGAGCCCTTCACTGAGCCCTCAGCCGGAGCGTTCTGACCGGGCTAGCTCCTCCAAGTGGGCTCCGAAAATGACTTTCCAGAACCGAGATATCCAAGATACTAACTCGGTGGTCGCTAAGAAGGATCATATGATGGCATTCAACCTTGCCAGGAGCGTTTGCCTTCCAGCAGACATGGAACATCACAAAAATTTGACCGAGCTAAAGGCCATCCGCTCGGCCACCAAATCCATGGTGCTTGTAAGTAGCTGTCTCTGTTTAATCTTTCTGATTTGCACTACTTTTATCTCGGTTTGATTTCAAGTCCCCCTCTTTTTGCAGGCCATGCAGAAGAGTCACATCGCTCATAAGCGAGTGCTTGAACTCCGTAAGACTACAAGGCAAGTGTTGGCCGAAGTAACAGAAAAAACTGCCGAGCTAGAAGAGGCTAGGAAGCAGCTAGCCGAGCTAAAATCCGAGAACGGTCGTCTAGCCGGTCTTGTTAGCTCGGCTGAAGCAGAAAAACAAAAAGCTGCAGCCGTGATCAAAGACAAATATTTGCGCGAACTTGCTAAACTAGAAGGAAAGAAAAAGGCCGAAATTGAGGAGATGAAGAAGAAGTTGGAGGGTGCTGAGACCCGCGGTTTTAAGGAAGGTGAAACCCTTTATATTAAGCAATGTGAAGCGGCGAAGGACCTCTTCTTCAAGTGTGGTTGGAGGGCGGCCGTGACTCAGCTCGGTCATCAACCAGAGACCGAAGTCTACAATCCTCCACCATATTTCATACCGGGCTCAATGGCGGAGTATGCTGCGACCGTTCAACAATAATTTCTTGAAGAATCAGATGATGATGACACCGAGCCTAATGACACCCCAGTCATTGCTGATCCTGCCGATCAGTTAGCTCGGGCGGAGCCCATGGTGGAAGACCTAACTATTGAGCAACCAGCTGAAACCGTGTTTCCAACAGAGACCATACTTCCGACCGAAACCGAGCTCTCGTCTGAAACCGGTTTTCGAGTTGATGTTGATACTGATCTTGATGCCGAAATAGATGATCTCTTTAACTGATTTTGTATTTTCTTCTTTTTGTTGGACAAATGTAACCGGGCTGGGGCCCCTCCTTTGTATTCGTTTTGAATTTTCAATGAAGTCTGCTTTTTTTGTTTAACTCTTATTTCGGTTGATCTTCTTGCTTGTACTTTTTGTTGCCGAGATACTTTTATCCCGGTCATATCATTTTAACTATAAGTATACCTACCAACCATTCTTCAGCCAAGGTCCCTACCTCGGCTGAAGAATACTAAAAGTTGGTCTAGTCCAGCCAACCACTCTTTAGCCGATGTCCTTACTTCGGCTGAAGAGTACCAAGAGTTGGTTTAATCCAACCAACCACTCTTTAGCCGATGTCCTTACTTCGGCTAAAGAGTACCAAGAGTTGGTTTAATCCAGCCAATCACTCTTTAGCCGATGTCCTTACTTCGGCGGAAGAGTACCAAGAGTTGGTTTAATACAGCTAACCACTCTTTAGCCGATGTCCTTACTTCGGCTAAAGAGTACCAAGAGTTGGTTTAATCCAGCCAACCACTCTTTAGCCGATGTCCTTGCTTCGGCTAAGGAGTATTAAGAGTTAGTTTAATCCAGCCAACCCCTCTTTAGCCGATGTCATTACTTCGGCTAAAGAGTACCAAGAGTTGGTTTAATCCAGCTAACCACTCTTTAGCCGATGTCCTTACTTCGGCTAAGGAGTATTGAGAGTTGGTTTAATCCAGCCAACCACTCTTTAGCCGATATCCTTACTTTGGCTGAAGAGTACTAAGAGTTGGTTTAATCCAGCCAACCTCTAAATTGGTTATTCTAGCCAACTTAGAATAAAGTGTTTGGTTATTCTGACCAAACGTCCTGCAGCCTGGATCCTTATCCTGGGCTTAGGAGGGGTGTTGGTTTTTCCAGCCAATCTAAAGTAAAGTGTTTGGTTATTCCGACCAAACGTCCTGCAGCCTGGATCCTTATCCTGGGCTGAGGAGGGTACATAGTTGGTTATTCCGGCAACCCTTGCTGTTGATGTCCCTAACTCACTAATACAATCTCTTACAGAGGGAAACAATTATACTGAAAAGAAGCTACTTATTTTATTGAGAAAGGAAAAAATTACACATACTTAAAAGAAAAAGCTAAAAATAAAATAACTTGAGATTGACAGTATTTCATGGCCTGGGAATTGCCTGGCCGTCCTCATCTTCTAAGTGATATGCCCCTTTGCCTACTAATCCAACCACTTTGTAAGGTCCTTCCCAATTGGGCCCTAACTTGCCATCTCCCGGAACCACGGTGTTTCCCATTACTTTGCGCAGTACCCAATCTCCGATCTTGAATTGCCTTGGATGCACTGTTTTGTTGTATTTCCTGGATAACTCTTGTTGGTATGAAGCAATGTGAACCAGTGCTTTTTCTCTTCTTTCTTCCGCAAGGTCGAGCTCCAATGCTATGGCGTCGCTATTTAAGTCTGGATCAAAGTTTTCGCTTCGAATTGTGGGGAGGCCAACTTCTAGTGGGATTACTGCTTCCATGCCATAAGCTCAGGAGAATGGTGTTTCTCCTGTTGATCGTCGAGGTGTGGTACGGTAAGCCCATAAAACATGAGGAAGTTCCTCAGCCCACTTGCCTTTTGCTTTTTCTAACCTTTTCTTTAGTCCATCCAAGATGACCTTGTTTGATGCTTCCGCCTGACCGTTGGCTTGGGGATATGCCGGTGTAGAATTGTCGAACTCTATCTTGTATTCTTCGCAAAAGCCTCTAAAGATTCTGCCATCAAATTGAGTGCCGTTGTTTGATATTAGGGCTTTAGGTATACCGAACCGAGTGATGATATTCTGCCAAACGAACTTCTTCACATCTTTTTCCTTGATTGATGCTAATGCTTATGCTTCCACCCACTTTGTGAAGTAGTCTGTTGCTGCGAGAAAGAACTTCCTGTTTTCGGGTGCTATTGGAAGTGGTCCTACTATGTCCAAGCCCCACATTGCGAAGGGCCATGGGCTGGTTAGCGGTAGGAGCTCTTTAGCTGGCTGATGTATTTGGTGTGCAAACTTCTGACATTTCTCGCACTTCTTCACATACTTTTTGGAGTCTGCTTGTATGTATGGCCACCAGTATCCTTGTGAAATGGCTCTGTAAGCTAACGATCTTTCTCCTTGGTGGCTTCCTCACATGCCTTCGTGTATTTCGAATAAGAATGCTTCTACTTTGCTAGGGTGGACACACTTTAGATAAGGTCCTGAGAATGACTTTTTGTACAATGCCATGGATGGGGAGAGTCAAAATCGCTGCAACTTAGCTATAATTTTATTGGCTTCCTTCTTTTCTTCCAGTAAGGCGCCGTTTTTCAAGAACAGTATGATGGGATCCATCCATGAGGGGCCTAGTTCGGCGCAACATACCTCTTCTACTTCGAGGTCTTCAATGCATGGTCTTGGTAGGCAGTCAATTAGTAGTGGATGAGGGATGGATGTATCTACCATTGAAGCAAAGCCTGCTAGTTCATCCGCTCTACTATTTTCTTCCCTGCCGATCTGTTCTATCCTTACTACTTCAAATTTCTTGATCTTTGTTCTGACCAATTCTTGGTACTTGGCCATCCTGTCATCTTTTGCTTCATAGTCGCCAGAAATTTGGTTTACCACTAGCTATGAGTCACTGTAGACCATTAGTTCGGTGGCCTTCATGTAGAATGCTGATTTGAGTCCTGCAAGAAGCGCTTCATACTCCGCTTCGTTGTTTGATGCGGGGAAGCCAAGGTTGATTGCTTGCTCCACAACCAGGCCATCTGGTGAGATGAGGACTATGGCAAGTCTTGCACCATGCCGATTGGATGCTCCGTCCACAAAGAGCTTCCACATCTCTCCAACGAACAATTTCCAGCATGTGGAGGGATCAGATGATGCCGTGGGGTCAGGGATGTTGTTGGTGTTTTCTTCAAAGTCCATGCTTGCTGTCTGCCCCTTGCTATCTGATTGAACCAAGTCTTTATTTGTTGGTGAGTCTTGGCTTGGTGTAGTATGGTTTGCTTCTGCCTTGCTCTCTTTACTTTGGTCTGCCTTGGGGTCTGACTGAGTATCCTGCGCCAGGGGTTGCGCTATTCCGACGTCAATTTCCATCCCTAGTTCGGTTGTGTTAGTCAGGTTGACTGGGCAGATATGATGACTTCCTGGGGTAAATTCTGCGAAAAAGTCTGCTAAAGCTTGGGCCTTTATCGCCGTTCTGGGTTAGAACTTGATGTCGAATTGTCTCAACTCTACTGCCCACTTCAAGATTCGCCCAGAAAAGTTGGCCCTCTCAAACAAAGCTTTTAATGGGAAAGTTGTGAGGACGACTATGGTATGGGCGTGAAAGTAGTGCGACAACTTCCTTGAAGCCATCATCAAGGTCAAGGCTAGTTTTTCCAGTGGCAAGTACCTTGTTTCGGTGCCCAGCAATGTCTTGCTGACATAATAGATGGGCAGGTGTTGGATTCCTTCCGTACGGACCAACACTGCGCTAATTGCGTGCTGAGAGACTGCCAGGTACAGGAAGAGTTCTTCTCCAGGCATTGGGGTCACCAGTAGTGGTGGAGAAGACATGTATTCTTTCAAGCTTTCCAAAGCGCGGTCGTATTCTTCGTCCCACTCGAACTTGGCTTTTAAAGCTTGAAAAAATGGTCGTAGTCTGTCTGATGACCGGCTGATGAATCGGTTGAGTGCTGCTGCTATACCGGTGAGATGCTGTACTTATTTTACTGAATTAGGCCTCTCCAGATTCTGAATTGCTTTGATCTGGGAGGGGTCTGCCTCAATACCCCGGTTGGTCATTAAAAAGCCTAGGAATTTGCCAGATCCTACACCGAACGCGCACCTGGATGCATTAAGGCGCAGCTTGTGCCTCTTCAGAATCTGGAACATCTCACCTACGTCCCTGAGATGGTCATTCTCATCCTTGCTCTTGACCACCATGTCGTCGATGTAAGCCTCCATTGTTCTTCCTAACAACGGCTCAAACATCTTGGTGACCATTCTCTGGAATGTTGCCCCTGCGTTCTTTAGGCCAAAGGGCATGACCTTATAGCAATACAATCCCCTTGGAGTTGTAAAGGACGTGACCTCCTGGTCTGGTTCGTACATGGCGATCTGATGGTAGCCTCTGTACGCATCAAGAAAGCTAAGTCGGTTGTGCCCCGCCGTTAGGTCTACCAGTTGATCTATCCGTGGTAGGGGAAAGCTGTCCTTTGGGCATGCTTTGTTGACTGTCTTATAGTCGACGCAGACACGCCATTTGCCATTCTTTTTTGGCACCACGACTGTGTTGGAAATTCATCTGGGGTAGTGCACCTCTCTGATAGCTCCTGCCTCTAGCAGATTTCCCACTTCTTCCGCCACTATTTCGGCGTGGTGGAGTGCCGATATACGAGTGCGCTGAATGATTGGTCTGGTGGATGGGTGGACATTGAGTTGGTGACAGATGAAGTTTGGATCAATACCTGGCATGTCATAGGGTGTCCAAGCGAACACTTCGATGTTAGAGGTCAAGAATTCCAAGATCTCTAATCTCTCAGTGCTGGACAACGACGAACCAAGCAGAAAGAACTTATCCGGGTTCTTTTCATCTATTCTTACCTCTACCAAGTCTTCCACCGCTTTTTGATCAGCTGCTTTGCTGACATTTGCGAGCAGTTCATTGCTCTCAGGTTCTTCCATCGAATAAACATATCCCTTGGCTGCGCGGCTGCCATTAACTGTGACGAAACATTGTTTGGACATAATTTGATCTCCGAAGACCTCTTTAGTTACTCCGACTTCGTTGGGGAACCGCATTACTTGATGGTAGGATGACGCTACTGATTTCATGGCATGGAGCCATGTTCTTCCCAAGATTATGTTGTAAGTGGAAGGGACCTTTAATACCCAAAATTTCACTTGTTTTGTCACGCTTCCTGCCCTGACTGGAAGGATAATCTTGCCGACTGGCCACTCTGGCATTGAGTTGAATCCGATCAGGGGGGACACGGCGTGTCACGCCCCAAACCCGCCCCTAAAAGTTTGGGCATGACCTATTCAGAAACGGACATGTAACCTGGTAACATAACATACGGGGCCTTATCGGAAGCACAAAAAAAATGGAAATAATGAAACAAATAAACTCCATTGAGCTACTTCTACATGCCAGGATCTCATTCATCACATGCATTATAGTGGATAGATAAAGTTCCAACTATAACTCGGAGCATATACATACACATTTACAATGCCAGCCCCATGATTGGGGCGTATACAAAAAAAAAAAACAAACATGAAAGGATATACAACAACCTTAGAGGGACACCCATAAGCAAGTCAACATCTTAACAACTTGATAAAATAAATGGCTTATACAGTGCCTGGACAAACGAAGGTTGACAAAAGAAAGCGGGCGTCTTGGCTAGGACTGACCACCTGATTGGTGACCTACAGAAACAGACATAATAGAGAGTGAGCCGGGCTCAGTGAATAGTAATACATAAATAAAATGATGCTTAACTTGAAACATAATACATGTCAATGTAATAGTCTGATTCTGTGCTAAGTACATAACGGCCTTAGGCCCAATCTTGCAACATAAACTTGATGGCTATAAGCCCTTGAAATGTGGTGGCACGAGGCCCTTGAAACATTGGCATAAAGCCCTTGAAACTTGTTTGACCTTGTAGTATATTCAAACTTGTAACATATACTTGAAACATACCTCAGCATACTTGAACTTGTAACATACTGGAAACATACCTGAGACATACTTGAACATCATTCATTAACTCAAACGGAACATATTATAACTGGAGCGTTTCTTGTTGTATCATGTCATTATCATACGCTTAACAATAAGAGACTAATTCACATTCTCATAAGAGTCACATAATAATGCTAAACTTTGCACTTATATCGTAGATTCTGAATAACTTCCAATTCATAAGCAACATAGCAACATAACTTCAAATTCATATGGATACACATAGCTACTCTTATATTTACTCAGAATCTATTCTTCAAGAATGAATATAAATTCTTTTGGGTAAATGACTTAATTCACGTGCTCTATTAATCAATATTATACACCGTTGTTTAATCGTTCTTATATGTTAACATAGTTGCCTTGCCTTGTAATTAATAGAGTCCTAATGGTAACCGTTACATCATTCCCACGAGTTGACATAATTAACATAAAGTTAACAGGACAAAGTAAGCACATTTTCATTAGATTACAGATGACTTTATCGGTTTCACAATTCCACAGTTCGGCCCTTGGCCTGAGAGGTTCACACATTCACAATAGCCTTTAGGTTTCATAGATTCACAACTTATCACATCGGCCTTCGGCCCTTTGGATTCACAAGTTCACAAGTTTGGCCCTTGGCCTCATAGCTTCGTAATTTCACAAATGGCCCCTGGCCACATAGGTTCATAGTTCACAAATGGTCCCTGGCCACATAAATTCACAAGTCGGCCCTTGGCCTCATAGCTTCATAATTTCACAAATGGCCCCTGGCCACATAGGTTCATAGTTCACAAATGGCCCCTGGCCACATAAATTCACAAGTCAGCCCTTGGCCTCATAAATTCACATATACATAAATTAGCTTTTGGGTTTCATAGGTTCATAATTCGGCTCTTGGCTTCATAGTTTCACAATTCACAATTCGGAAATTCATACTTCACAAATGGCCCTCGGCCACATCGTTTCATATTTCACAAGTTGGTGATCCATACTTCACAAATTCGAGATGCATATTTCACAAATCCTTTTTGATGTTTCCATAATTTCACAATGTTCCTCATATAGCATACACCTTTGATGTTTCCATAATTTCACAATATTTACGTAGCATACATAACATACATGTCAACATAATTCTTATGACAAAGATCATAACGTTGATAACAATAATCATTAATGGTTAAAGATACATCGAAGTACTACTACTCACAGTGCTACAACAGAGTGCTTGGCCCTCCTGAAGTATGCCCTGTACACATATATAACTTAGTCATTAGTTCTTTTTCCTTCCTTCATTATTCTTCACAAGCCTACCATTATCCATCCATTATACCACAATTTCCTCCATCTCAATATATCTATATATAGAAATAGAAGATTACCATTCTTGCAAACACAACATGGAATTTTTAATCAATCACTTCGATTTCAAGATAGGAAGGAATTGTATGGACATCTTCCACATTTTTCCAAAAATAAATCATTCTCTTGATTTTAACAACTAAGCAAGCCCACAAGTATTTAGCAAAATAATTTGGGATTAACCCATTTTGGAAAACTCTACATTTTAAGTCACAAAAATCAAAGTCAACATAGTCAATACCATCTCACATAATCACTACAATTCAACATAAGCAACATGATTCAACTCAACATCATTAAATATAATTCAACATAATTCAAGAGAAATTCTTAAATTCCATTTCAACATTCCATAACCGAGTTTATGTCATCTATATCATTTATAAATCCTTTCCTCCAATTTCCTTCTCATTATAACATGATTTACATTGCTCATAACAAAATTCATTCGCAAATTTTAAACATAATTTTCAAACATAACCAAATTCCAATTAAACTTGTACATAGATAATTCGACCTACCAATTTCATGATTCAACTTTCAATTTGGGCCAAATAATTGATTATCATAAAAAATCAACCTAGGGTTTCTAGAAAAACCTAGAAATTTCAAGAAAAATTCAAACTTCTTAACCCATTATTTTTTCTTCCAATTTTCCCCTTGATTATATATCCTAGGTTCATAATCCATAATCTAAACCCAACAATAAAACCCCAAATTCTTCAAATCCGAAATCCCCAAATTTCCATAATATAACCCTATATGCTCAACATGTAGATTTTGCATTTATATACTCCAAAATATCAAAAATCTATCTATTTATGTAAGCATTGAAGGAGAACTAGGACCCCTACCTCAAGATTGAAAGCAAGGAAGCTAGGTCAAGAGCATAACTTCGAAATTTCAAAATCCCATCGGTTGAAAATGTTGATCTTCACTTGTTCTTCATCGTTGATGCAAAATCCATGGTTGATTTGTTGATAAAAGTGGAGGAAATCAAAGTTTTTAGGGCTAAGTTTTTGGACATGGAAGAGGGGAGAAGAAGAGAGGAAAAGAAAATGTAAGAAATGGTCCAAAAATCACGTTTTTTTAGCTGCTGTCCCGCACAGGCCGCACGTGCGGCGCTATTCCCCGCATGTGCGGCTCTGCTTCCAGCACAGATGTGGAAACTTCAAACGGGTATAACTCTCTCATCGGGACTCCTTTCTAGGCCGTTCTTGTGTTCAAATTGAAGCCCCGGAAACAAGATTTCCAATGGTTCCAACTTCACATTCAAATTCTAAGTATGGAAGGAGAAAAAGGCAAAAGAGTGACGGCTGGTCAAAAATTCAAACTCAAATTTGGGACTTTTTATCTAATCTTATCTATATATCTTGTTAATGCTTCGATCAAGGTTCCAAACATCATCCAAAGGTCCTCAATTATAATATTTATAGTTCACTTGCCAACCCATCAATATCAAGAGTCCGACAACCATACAAATTTTAAGGTGACAGGTACCACTATATATCAATCCAATGTGAATTTAAAATCCGAGTCGTTACACGGCGGGTGCCAAGTCCTTGTCTTCTAGCTTCAGTTGTTTGAAGGTGTCGTAATACATTATTTCACATGAGCTACCTTGGTCTATCAGAATCCGCTTGACGTCGTAATCCTTGATGCGGAGAGTCATGACCAGCGCATCATTGTGAGGATAATATATCCTTTCCAGGTCTCTGTCTGAAAAGGAGATGACATTCATAGGGTCTGTTCTACCCTTTTTTTATGGTAGGTTGAGTGCTTAGCACCTCTCTTAAGTGCTCAGCCTTCTTGATCGACCCTCTGAGCTCACATACACGCTCAGGTTCGAAAACTCCATGTATCACATTGATCACGCCTTGAGGTGGGGCGTCCATTGGCATTCCATTGGGGTTATTATGGTCCTGGGTGGCTGGTTGCATTCCTCCTTCAATGTATTTATCCAGGTGACCAGCTGCCACCAACTCCTCCAGATGTTGTTTCAATGGTATGCAATTTTCAGTGCGGTGCCCCTTTTCTTTGTGGAAGGTGCATCGCGATCTTTCGTCGTAGTCTTTCTGTGTTTCTCCTAGCTTAGCTGGCCATTTGACGAAAGGGTCATCGCGTATTTCGCTTAGAATCCGATAGATCGGTTTCTTGAATACCGTGGTTATGGCAGTGCGGACTCTCAACCATCTTTTATCCTGGTCCTCTCCGTTGTTTCGCCTGCCTCGTCCGTTTCTGTTCGAACGGTCTACCGCGTTGACCTTTACCGAGGCCTTTTTCTCTGGCACTGCGGTGGTGCTAGATTTTGTTTTGGCACGGGCGCCATCCTCTTCCACCCTGATGTGCTGATGTACTCTTTCCATCAAGGCTTCCATGGTGAGGGGTGGTGTCATGGTGATTGAGTCCCTTAGTCTGTTCCCGACTGGAAGGCCTCTTTTGTACTGTGCAATGACGAGATTGGTGGGGCAGTCCCTAATCTGGTTGAATGTCTCCCAGTAGCGACTATTGTAGGATCTTAATGTCTCCTTTTCGCCCATGTCGATGGAGAGTAGCTGGTCAATCTCCACCGGGGTTTTGGTGTTTGTTCTGAACCTTGTGACGAACGCCTCTGCCAATTGCACCCAGGAGGCTATGCTACCTTCTGGAAGTTTTTCGAACCAAGTCAAGCCTAGATTGCCAAGGCTTGACGGGAAGAGGATGCACATTAAAGCCTCGTTTCGCCGATATACCGCCATAACCTGGTGGAAGTGGCTTAGGTGAATGTAGGGGTCTGTCTTCCCCTCGTACGTGGTGAATTTGGGCTGAAGGAAGCCTGAAGGTAGGGGCGCATTTTCAATTGCCGAAACGAACAGCGAGGTCTGAAGCCTTGCTAATGCTTTGTCCGTTGGTTCGTAGGCAGGGCGTGGTAATGGCATTCCAACCTCGACGATTCCATGCATCCGAGGAGCCAACCGTTGAAGGGCAGAAACTCTGCGAGGGTCGCGCACCTTGGTGTCCTCCTTCCATTGTGCCCTTTCTTCTAGCATTGTTCGCAAGTCGGACGATCTAGGCATCTCCGACTGCCTGGATGATGTCTGGTGCGTGCGCGAGGGTCGATAGGTGCTTCCCTCAGTATATGACCTCTCCGTCCTCGTTCTCGCAGACCTGGAGCAACGAGTCCTGGAGGTTCTGGATTGACTATCGCCTGTCCTGAGGCTTTTACTTTCTGCTTGTAATGGTGTGGTATGCCTACCATGGTCTTTTGAGTGGCGAGGGGGCGTCTTGCTTTTGCGCCCCTCTCCTGTCACCACTTCTTTTTCCTTCATCTGGCGCTTCATAATCTCCATGTCCACTGCCATCCGTCGTATCAATTCGTCCTGCTCCTTTACGCGGTCCTCCAGAGCTTGAGGATCAATCCTTCGCCTTTGTCTGTCAGGACTTTGTGAACGAGAGCGACGGGGGCTGTTATTCTGCCTCCCCCTAGCATCCCTCCTAGGGTTCTGTCATTGTGGCTCCAAGTCCGCCATAGGAGGGATAGAAGGTAGTCCTTCATGCCTTGCACCCCCGTCTGGTGTTTGTCCGTCGATGGCGGACTGCGGTAAATCTTCATTGTGCGCCATTGCTTCTAAAGAGGTAAAGCTTGATCAAAAGGTTTTGTTCTTTTCTGAATTCCCACAGACGGCGCCAATTGTACAGGAAAGAAATAAACCTTCTCATGTAATCCTGTTGATCAAGTTTGCGCTCCTCCGTACGACGTCGCTTTACTCCCTGAAAACACAAACGTGAGCTAGCCGGTGGGTGTATGCTGGAAACCTCTCCGATGCCTAAGTCAGCAAAATAGACAAGTAGACAAAAGCTCTGTGTATTCAAGAATCAAAGTTGTGTTACCTTTCCATAGGTGATGTTATGTGCTTTTATAGGTTCCGCGTGACACAATCCTAATAGGACTCTTACTCCTCCATGTAGAGTCCTCCTAGGATTCATACTCCTGAAAGATAATGCTTATCCTTCAGCACCCCCCTCACTGCTTAAACCAAGTGAGATGGTTTTACCATGGCCATACTCCAACATGACCGAGGTAAGCATGGCTATGCTAAGCCTCAGACTAGATCGAGCTAACCTTAGCTCGGCTCTTCCATTCACTGCTCTTACCCCGGTTTCTCCTGGTGCTAACCATGGTACGTCTCGACTGGGATAACCAACACCATGGTCCCGATCGGGATAACTTCATGTGTGACGACCGAGCTTACTGTAAGCCCTTTGGAACCGGAGTAACTTCAAGCCTCTTTGGGACCGGAGTAACTTCAAGGCCTTTTTACTCTGCCCTCCGTATTGTGGCCCATAACGGCCCATTACCCAGCTCGGCCCACTTTTCATATAAATTTCCCTCTCAGAGTCCATCCCCTACTCCTCCCAAAACAATGGAGTACATCTCCTATCTCCTCCCAAACAAAGATACATATATAATGTATTTAAAGACGTTGTCATATACAATGACTATCCAAACCACATATTCAATGGCTTAATCAAACCATCATATTCAATGACATAATTCAAATGATTAGTTTCGATTTACCTAATTCTCATGCAGTTTCTACAACAATCATAGATATCTTCCACCGATAGCCCAAAATAGATATACTATTATCAAACAGATAATTTATCAAATCCAACTACACCATTTATTCACACATCCTCCCAATTTCATATTTCCCCTATCAATTTCATTATCTATACAAAATAGTTATTTAACAAAAATTAGGGCAAACCTTCCCCTTTTTCCCAATATCATCCCCAAGGCCCAATCTCACCATTTATATTCAAGTAACATCATATTCAAGAGCTCACCTACATATGGAGCCCAATGTACAAAACCCATCTTTCAAAATTCAAATCCAAACCCTAGCTTCACGCAAATCCTCCCAAACTCCACCATTTATACAAAATGACAAAAACCTAGGTTAAAAACCATAACACGGTGTAGAATAGCCCTACCTCAAGTGTAGAAGCTCAAAGGAGAAGAATGAGATCTTCAAACGTGCACAAAACCTAGCTTTGCTCAGATGGAATGGAAGCCCACAAGATGCTCTAGCTTTTTCTCAAAGGAAGAAGGGTAGAGATGCTTAGATCAAGGAGTATTTGTAGAGAGAGAAAGAGAGTGTGTTTTAGAGAGAGAGGATGCCAGATTAGGGTTTTGAGTGAAAAAAGATCCAAAAAGTAATACAAAAATGCTCTGCTGTGAACTGATATACGCGATCCTCACTCGAGCGAATGAGTGGTCGCTCAAGCGACCAGACACAACAAGTGACCTCGCTCGAGCGCAAGAAGTGTCGCTCGAGCGTAGAAAACATACCTTCAGGTATTTCACAGACGCACACCCTCACTCAAGCGCAAGAAACGTCGCTTGAGCGAAGAACCTCATCTTCCCAGAAATGCTACGTTTGGGAAGAAAACCTGAGAACCCTCAAAACTCGCTCGATCGCAAGAAACCTTGCTCGAGCGAAGAACCAAATTACACAAGGCTCGCTCGAGCGCAAGAAGCCTCGCTCGAGTGAAGAAGCCAAAATTTGGGCAACAACAACCTAGACCAACTAACAACCAACCTATTCCAAACTCGCCCAACATGTTCCAAAACTCAAATGCAAAGAGTCAAAGGAGAAAAACAAGACATGGACACAATATTAAAACACGAAACCCAAGTCCGGAATACAATGAAGGTCGGGGCAAAACCAGGATTGCTATAGTCACATTTGGGAAAAATTATACTAAAGAGTTTTTAATTTTTTTAGAGTGTCACATCATACCCGTCACATTGAAGTGTCATATGTCACGTTTGAAAAAAATACACTAAGGAGTTTTTAATTTTTTTTAGAATGCCACATCATACCCACTACAATGTCATGTTTGAGAAAAGTACAGTAAGGAATTTTTATTTTTTTTGAAGTGTCACATTATACTCTCCACGTTGTCACATTTGAGAAAGTACACTAAAGACTTTTAAATTTTTTTGGAGTGTCACATCGTTGGAGTGTCACATTAATACTTGCCACATTAGCGTATCATATCATACTTATCACATTAATAAAAAGGTATAGTTGTTCACCAAAACACTACCAAAATAAAAAACAAGACAACACAGAAAGAAACTCTCTATTAATAGGAGTTAACAGATCAATAGAAAAAATTTAGAACTAATTGGAGTACTTGTTTGTGAAATGAGATTTATTGGTAAATATCCTCTTTTTTTTTTTTTTTTTTTTTTTTTTTTTTTTTTTTTTATAGATACATCTAAGTAAAGTGCATCTAAAAAAGTAAAAAATTGTTTAAAATATTCACTAAAAAAAAAACACAAAAAACAAAAATTTAATTTCTAGAAAATTGAAACCTTTTTTTTTTTTTTTTTTGTAAAATGGGTTTGACAAAATTAAATATTAAAAAATATTTTTAAAAATTATAAATTTGATTCTAACTCAAAAAATAAAAATATATTTTAAAATAATAAGTATTGTTATTTTTTTAAGGAATTTTTTTTAGAAAATAAAATCTAAAAACTCAATCAAATAACATGTAAATTCCTCATCTATCTATACATACATGCATACACACATACATACATATATGTGTATATATATATATATATATAAGAACTGCTTACTTACTTGAGATTCGTCTTTTCTTTCTAATTTTGCCATTTTATTTTGAATAATTTACTAATGGTGGCCTATATGTTGAGTGAATGTTTTTTTTTCTTAATTACACAAATATTTTGGTCAATTATGCAATAGGTTTTTTGGTAATTAAGCAAAGATTCTTGGTCAATTATGAAATAGTTTTTTCCGTTATTACGCAAACATTGTTGGTCAACTATGAAATATAAATATTTTATTTTTAACAAATTATAAATACACCCATAATGTTAGTTTAAAATATAAATCAGTCCTAGAAATTATAACTATCGTTTATTATAAATTTTAATTTAATTCAATGTTCAGGGAAATTCTCCAATGCAATAATAAGTTATCAAAATTGTTTATTGAAAAATATTTCTCATATCATTAAATTTTTTTAATTTTAATGATTTATTTATTGAAAAAAATGATTAACTAAAAAATATTTTCCATATCATTAAAATTTGTTAATTTATTTAATGATTTACTTATTAATAAAATTAGTCATTTGTTATGTGAGTATAGTTTATATATTAATAAAATTAGTCATTCGTATATATATGCATTTTCTTCTACTTATTTATTAGTTCAATAAATTATCTTAGTAGTTTTTTTTAGATGGGAAATCATCTTAGTATTTGTTTTATATTTATCTGTTGAGAAAAGTTACACACCATAATTTTTTTTTTATAAATTCGAAAAAAATGTTAAAGACTCATAAATTCACTCAAAATGATATGATAATAGAATTGGGGTCTAAATTATTGGGTGTATAACAAAACAAAAAATGATACATATCATACCATATAATTCTATCATATATCTAATGATTTGTTCTATTCAATTTCATAGAATATTATTTTAATTTTAAGAAATTTATCAAAATACAAAACTTAAATATACTGTAATAATAGCACGGGCCTTTCGAAACTAGTATCTATATAACAATGGCAGAAGGGTTTGTTTGAAAATGTCTTTTAAATTAATGGTCCAGATCTGTCTAATTTAAAAACAATGGTTGAGATTTACTTTTAAAAATATTCTCTCACAAACTATCTCTAATTGTCCAGATTTGTCTAATTTAAAAACAATAGCTGAGATTCAAAAGAGATTCAATAGTCTAGATTTATCTAAGAAATAAGATTCAATGGTCCAGATTTGTTTAACTATCAACTCTTACCTACTCCTGCACTTTACATCTCTCTCAAGAAGAAAGCTTTGTATTCCTTTTTAAGCTTTGATGAAAGCTCTGTATTCAATGGTCCAAAAAGCTCTTTCAAGGAGGAGCAAAGCTCTGTATTCCTTGGTCCAAAAAGCTCTTTCAAGGAGGAGCAAAGCTCTGTATTCCTTTGCATGCTCTGAAGAACAATCGAAAGGAGGAACATTCAAGTTTTGTATTCAATAATGAGGAACAAAGCTCTCTCAATAAGGAAGAACAAAACTCTTTGTATTCCTTATCATTTTTTCGCCACTATCACCAGGTAAGGCACTTTTATCTCCTTACTTTCTTTTTGTTTTTCTATTCATTTTTTAACCTCTGTTTTTTTTTTTTTTTTTTCTCAATAAGGAGGAACAAAGTTCTTTCAATAAGGAAGAACAAAACTCTTTGTATTCCTTATCATTTTTTCTCTACCATCACCAGGTAAAGCACTCTTATCTCCTCACTTTCTTTTTGTTTTTCTATTCATTTTTTAACCTCTGTTTGTTTGTTTGTTTTTTTTTTTTTTCCAGTTCATAGTTCTGTTTTTTTTTTCTTCATCCTGTCATCTTCACCCATTGTTTTTTTTTTCCAGCTCATAGCTCTTTGTTACTACCCATTGTTTTGTTCTTAGTTCTGAAGCAAAAAAATCAGAAGCAAAAAAAAAAAAAAAAAAATGAATTTTGTTCTTAGTTCTTTTTTGGTTCTATTTTTTTTCCCTATGTCCTTTTTTTAATTTCAATTAAATGAGTTAATGCTAACATTAATTGGGTTGAGGTTTTCTTTAATAATCAATGTGATTTCAACACCCACTTCTCTCTCTATCAAATGGGGGTTAAAGAAAAATGGGTTTCATGTTAACAATCATTTTTATTTCATCTTAATGGGTTGAGGTTAAAAAAAAAAAAAAAAAAAAGACTCTGAGTTAATGTTAACATTAATTGGGTTGAGGATCTCTTTAATAATCAATGCAGTTTAGGACCCACTTCTCTTTCTATCAAATGGGGGTAAGGAAAAATAGGTTTCATGTAAACAATTATTTTTATTTCATCTTCATGGGTTGAACTTCCAAAAAAAACTCTGAGTTAATGTTAACATTAATTGGGTTGAGGTTTTCTTTAATAATCAAGGGGTTTTAACAGCCACCTCTCTCTTTTCTCTCTCTCTCTCTCTCTCTCTCTCTCTCTCTCTCTCTCTTTATCAAATGGGGTTATGGAAAAATGGGTTTCATGCTAACAATCATTTTTATTTTATCTTAGTCAAATGGGTTTAGGCTCTCTTTAATTATCAATGGTCATGTTTTTACTCACCAAACATGAAAATAGATTCGTACACATTTTTAGTGTTGAGGAGTGCTCTTAATTAATGTTAGCATTAAATGGGTTGAGGTTCTCTTTAATAATCAATGGGGTTTTAACACCGACTTCTCTCTCTTTATCAAATGTGAGTTAAGGAAAAATGAGTTTCATGTTAACAATCATTTTTATTTCGTCTTAGTCAAATGGGTTGAGCCTCTTTTTAATCATCAATGGTCATATTTTTACTCACCAAACAGGAAAATATATTCGTACACATTCGTATGCATGAAAAATGGGTTTTTTTTGTTAATAATCATTTTTATTTCATCTTAAGGGGTTGAGCTTCCAAAAAAATTCTGAGTTAATGTCAACATTAATTGGGTTGAGATTCTCTTTAATAATCAATGGGTTTTTAACCCCCAATTCTCTCTCTCGGGAAAATATATTCGTATACATGAAAAATGGGTTTTATGTTAACAATCATTTTTATTGCATCTTAATGGGTTGAGCTTCCAAAAAAATTCTGAGTTAATGTTAACATTAATTGGGTTGAGATTCTCTTTAATAATCAATGGATTTTTAAACCCCAATTCTCTCTCTCTCTCTCTCTCTCTCTCAAATGGGGGTTAAGGAAAAATGGGTTGAAGCTATGTAATAGTTTGTTTTATTGCTAAAATTGTGATAAATTTGAGCTATATCCTTTGGTGCCTACTAATAGTTGAAGTTATTTGATGTTTTCTTATCATCATCATCATCTTCATCATCATCATCATCATTATTATTATTATTATTATTATTATTATTATTATTATTATTTGTTGGTTATAGGGTTCTTGGCTTCCATTGGGAAACAAATTCCGTAGCAATTCGAGTTGACAATAATAATTGTGCGTGAAATTTTTTTTCCCCTTTTTTGTGTGTTGAGAATATTGCAGGTTTCAAATAATACAAAAAAAACACTATCAAATTGGTTTTTTCATTTTTTTTTCCTGCTATGAGTTGTCAATTTGATTTTGTTAACGTTGTGTGATCTCCCATTTTTTCCAGGTGACTTATGCTATTTTGAAGATCATTAGATTCTCAATGGAGTTGTTTTCTAGTGACTCTCTCTCTCAATTGACAGCGGCGAATAACTTACGTTATTTCCTCTTTTATTGGTTATTTTTGTTTAGTGTCTTTTGATGTAGTATTAGTTTTCTATCTAATTTATATGAATTAGTTTCCTTTTTGTTTTCATTATTTTTTACTCCAATTGGTATAGCTTTACTTTTTTTTTAAAAAAAATTTCTTCTTTATTTCCCTTGGAATTTAATAATCTAGGAAAAAAAAATTAAAAAAATAAACACAAATTAGACCCATTACCAAATGCATGTCAGGTTTTACAATGTTCCCGAGCTGTGGGTGTGTGTACCTAGTTTGTTTTCTCTTTGTGAGCATGCAATCCTTTTGTTTTACAATGTTCTAGAGGTTGTGGGTAAGTGTATCTTAGTTTGTATTCTTTTTTGTGAGCATGCCATCCTTTTGCTTTACAATGTGCCTTAGTTTTTATTCTCTTTGTGAGCATGAAAATCCTTTTATTTTTAAGAGTGGAATATGGACATATCATTTTTTTTTGTGTTTGAATTCTTAATCCTTAATTTTATTGTTTCACATTTTTTTTTTAAAATTTCTTGTTTATTTCCCTTGGGATTTAATAATCTAGGAAAAAAAAAAAAATTTGTCCACAAATTAGACCCACTACCAAATGCATGTCAGGTTTTACAATATTCCTGAGCTGTGGGTGTGTGTACCTTAGTTTGTTTTCTCTTTGTGAGCATACAATCTTTTTGTTTTACAATCTTCTATAGGTTGTGGGTGACTATATCTTAGTTTGTATTGTTTTTGTGAGCATGCCATCTTTTTGTTTTACAATGTACCTTAATTTTTATTCTCTTTGTGAGAATGAAAATCCTTTTATTTTTAAGAGTTGAATCTGGACATATCATTTTTTTGTGTTTGAATTCTTAATCCTTAATTTTATTGTTTCACATTTGAATTCAAGTATGTTGAGGAGTGCCATAGGCATGTGTCATCCACTTATTCTCTGTTTGAAAAAGAAAAAACACAAATCAAGCCCTTTATTTGTGATATTTACTGTTAGAAATGGTTTTGAAAGTTTTAGAAAAATCAAATTTTTCCTTAAGTTTGGTCTAATTTTTAGGTAGGACCCATGTGCCAAAGTTGGCGGGTCTAAGTGGTAACGCATTCTATGCCGCGTTGTGATTCACGTGGTATATTTGGTTGCTCAAAACCATTATCGGGTGAATGGAAAATTGAAGCCAATGTGGGCTCTATGGAAATGGAATTTTTGGTGGAAATTCCTTAAGGTTTGAATAATGGCTTGTCCCACACTGATTTGGTGGGCATACTTTGAGTGGGTTTATAAGGCTTGAGTTTGGAACTTGGGGTAGGCCCCAACGGGGCACCCAAGTTTTGTAGAGAGGGAGGTTATGGGCAAAGTGGGCTAGACCTATTGGACCCAAAATAAACACGCGCACGTCACCGCCACCATCTGTCTGGTCAGTTGGGCGGTGGTGTGTGGTTGGGTTGGGCTTGTTCGGCCCAATACCTATCTTTTTGGGCCCCCAAAACATTTGAATTTTATTTTCTAAAATTAAATTCTAATTTTTTGGAATTTGAATTTTGAAAATTAATTTTAAAATTGGCTCCGATTTTATTTTCGCCACTTGGACAAATTCAAATTTGTTTAATACAGGTTTTATCTATTCAAAATTTGAACCCAATAGATATGTGTTTGTTTATTCAAACCGAACAGGTACCATACCTGTTCATTCAAATCTGTGCAGCCACGAAATCATCTATAAATAAGACATGCCCTCATTTGGATTTTTTATTCACAATTTCATTCTTCTCTTCTACTATAAATCTCTATATATTGCTGCATTAAATTTATGTGAGAAAGAGTGTAAACACTTAGTGTGTTCGTTGTGCAAATAATTTGTAGCCCTGTTATTGTTTGCTGTTGATCATTTTATCTTGGAAGATAGACGTCCATATTCTAAAAGTATCGTGGAGAGGATGAATCTATCTTAAGGACACTGTGTTAAACACTGGACTTGATCATAAAATTTGTTGAACAAATTAATTTGGTAAGTAATTTATTTCCTTTTTTGTTTTATTATTTTTCTGTTTCAGATTTTGATTTTGTTTTTGTAACAAAATAAAAATCTATTTTATTTTATTTTCTGGTTTGATTTTTGTAATCAAACAAACTCTCTTATTTCCTTTATTTCTTTTATATTCCGTTTGTTGTTAAGTATACAAACAAAATTTACTTTTTTTAAATACAGTGAAGATTGTCCAACAATCTTAAAACAGATTTTTTTTTGGTATCTTCATTGTATTTAATTTTCTGTGCTTTCACAAAGTGATATTCTGGTTGGAAAATACAAATAGTAGTAATATACTGTTTGACAACTAGTAGTAATATACTGGTGTCATTAACAATTGTAGAATATTAATTTGTGTTATAGAAAATTATTGTAGTATTTTATTTTTTCAGTTTTAGTAACAAGGAAAATAAAATTATTTTGTATTATAATTTATTTTCTGGTTTAGTAACTAGAAAATTAATTTTTTGTTTTGGTTTTTTCTGATTTTTGTAATCAGATATTATGGCTGCTGAAAGTAGTACTCCAAATCCGATCGTTACAATGACTCCAATCCCTATCCAGAACCATGTTCAAGTTCCGATAAATCATGGAGAAAAACAGGAAAAATTTAATGGCACTAAGTTTAAGAGATGGCAACAGAAAATGCTGTTATATCTTATAACTCTAAATTTGGCCAGGTTTCTCGGTGAAGAGGCTCCAGTACTTAGAGAGGATGAAAGTGATTGGCAAGTTGTTGCCGTTGTAAACGCTTGGAAGCATTCTGATTTCCTGTGTAGAAACTACATCCTCAATGGCCTTGACAATATGCTGTATAATGTTTATAGCCTTCTAAAAACAACAAAAGAATTGTGGGATTCTTTGGAGAAAAAATACAAGTCAGAGGATGCCGACACAAAGAAATTTGTTGTCGGTAAATTTTTGGACTTCGTTATGATAGACTCCCAAACGGTAATTTCTCAAGTTCAAAATTTTCAGTTAATTTTGCATGATATTCATTCTGAAGGCATGTCTCTTAGCGAGTCTTTCCAAGTCGCTACTTTAGTGGAAAAGTTACCACCGGCTTGGAAAGATTTCAAAAATTATTTAAAACATAAAAGCAAAGAGATGACCATGGATGAATTGATTGTAAGACTAAGAATTGAGGAAGATAACCGAAAGGCTGAAAAGATGAATGGTAAAAATCCCATTGAGTCCAAGGCTAATGTGGTTGAACAAGTACACAGGCCACATAACAAAAAGAGGAAGTTTACTGAAGATGGTCCTAAACAAGGCGACAACAATGGCAATAAGAAGTTCAAAGGAAAATGCTATAATTGTGGCAAGACCAGATATCGAGCTTCTGATTGCCACCGCCCTAAGAAGGATCACGGAAGTACAAAGAAGAAGATCACCAATCAGGCCAATGTGACAGAATTAGATTACATCTCTGACGGGATAAATGACATCAATCTCTCTGCTATGGTGTCTGAGCCTAATTTGGTTAGAAATCCCAAGGAATGCTGGGTTGACACTGGAGCAACTCGTCACATTTGTGCAGACAAGAAGATGTTCACTACCTACAATGAGGCTGCAAATGGTGAACAACTTTTCATGGGAAATTCTTCTACTTCTACTATGGCTAGACAAGGAAAAGTGATCTTGAAGATGACATTAGGGAAGGAACTTACCCTCAACAATGTACTGCATGTACCAGACAACCGAAAGAATTTAGTTTCTGGTTCTTTGGTAAGTAAAAATGGTTTTAGGCTTGTATTTGAGTTTGATAAATTTGTATTAACAAAGAGTGTATGTATGCTGGTAAGGGATACATGAGTGATGGTCTCTTCAAGTTGAATGTAATGACGGTTGTACCGAAACTTGCTATTAATGAGAATAACATATCTTTTGCTTATATTCTTGAGTCGAAGTTATGGCATGGTAGATTAGGACATGCAAATTTTGATGCCTTACGTAGATTCATTGGTTTGGATTATATACCAAAGTTTGAAATTGATCCTAATCACAAATGTGAGATTTGTGTAGAAGCGAAACTAACTAAGGCTCCATTTAAATCGGTTGAAAGAAAAATCGAACCTCTAGAATTAATTCATACAGATGTATGTGATCTTAAATTTGTTCAAACTAGATGAGGCAAAAAGTATTTTATAACATTTATCGATGATTGCACAAGATATTGTTATGTATACTTACTTAGAAGTAAAGATGAAGCCTTAGAAATGTTTAGACTCTACAAAATCAACTTGGAAAAACCATTAAAATAGTTAGAAGTGATAGGTGTGGTGAATGTGATGTGCCATTAAATGAATTTTGTGCACAACATGGCATTATTCACCAAACTATAGCACCTTATTCTCCACAGCAAAATGGAATTGCTGAAAGAAAGAATAGAACCCTTAAAGAAATGATGAATGTCATGTTACTAAGTTCAGGCTTACCGCAAAACTTGTGGGGGGGAAGCAATATTGTCTGCTAATTATGTTCTTAACAGAATACCCTACAAGAAAACCAACAGCACTCCTTATGAATTATGGAAAGGTCGACCATCTTCCTACAAATACTTAAAAGTGTGGGGGTGTTTGGCAAAGGTAGAAGTTCCTGTTCCTAAAAAGACTAAGATAGGACCAAAAACAGTGGATTGTGTGTTTATTGGTTATGCTCAGAATAGTAGTGCATATCGGTTTCTGACTTATAAATCAGAAATACCTGATATAAATTTGAACACTATTATAGAGTCAAGGAATGCTATGTTTTTTGAACATGTTTTTCCTTGCAAGAAAGGACAGAAATTAAGTTCATAGAAAAGAACTTATGATTGTACACAAAGTCAAGAGACTAATGACAATCAAACACAAAAGACTAGTAATGGTCTCAACCAACAGGATTTAACTGATGATGAACCAAGACAAAGTAAGGGAGCAAGAACATCAAAATCCTTTGGTCCAGATTTTCTGACATACCTGTTAGAAAATGAACCTGAAAGCTTTAAGAAAGTAATGACAGGTCCTGAAGCACCTTTGTAGAAAGAGGCTGTTAATAATGAAATTGAATCCATTATGCAAAATCATACTTGGGAATTGGTAGATCTTCCACCTGGTTCTAAACCTCTTGGATATAAATGGATATTCAAGAGAAAAATCAAAGCAGATGGTTCAATAGACAAGTATAAAGCAAGACTTGTGGTAAAAAGGTTACAGACAAAAGGAAGGTCTGGACTATTTTGACACATTTTCTTCTGTGACAAGAATAACATCCATTCGCATGCTTATTGCCATGGTACATCAAATGGATGTTAAGACAACTTTCTTAAACGGTGATCTAAATGAAGAGATCTATATGGAGCAACCCAAAGGGGTTGTAGTGCCAGGGCAAGAAAAGAAAGTTTGTCGGCTTGTAAAATCTCTTTATGGATTAAAACAAGCACCTAAAAATTCGATCATGATATGCTTACTAATGGGTTTAAGATAAACAAATGTGATAAGTGCGTCTATGTTAAAAACACTGACCAAGGATATGTCATAGTTTGTCTTTATGTGGATGATATGCTTATCATTTGAAGCAGTCAAAATATGATCAAATCAACTAAGCAAATGCTGAATAGAAGATTTGATATGAAAGATATGGGGGTTGCAGATGTAATATTAGGAATGAAAATTACTAAACCATCTGACAGATATGCATTATCTCAATCACCTTATATTGAGAAAATTCTTGGTAAATTTATCAAGGATGCTATGTGTCACGACCCCATTTCGCCCCTAGTAGAATGGTGCCGTGATGGCCAGTAATCCGAGATTACCAAAGGCCAACTTACAAAGATTCACACACAATCAGAGTATACATATGGAGCCTACATGTGCGGAAGCAATATATATAAATCTAAGTAGTCCATAAGAGCAGTACATAGATCAAATGAAATGACATATATCTTTACATAGGTTTACAACTTGAATACATATAAAGTAAAATACATTTTTCATCTTGATCGAAAAGCTTCTCAAGCCGACATAACAAAATACATGAAATACAAGTCAAGAAGCATAGTCTTCAAAATTGCCAACATAACATGGATCAAACATCATCTTGCAAACAACACATCACGGCGTCACCGCCTCCTTGCTTGACTCCTACATATATATAGAGAGGGTGAGCTTGGATACTCAGTGAATGGTATAAGTAATAAATTGGTTAAATGAATGATTCTCGAGGTCCTTGACAAAACAATACATAACATAACTTGTGACAAAACATGGGATGAATCGAGTTCATCATTTAAATCTTTCAAAGTTTCTTGGATGTTAAAACTTCAACATATACTTGGGGTGATGACATTCCGGGCAAAACAATCCACTCGTTCAAAGTCCGTCGGTGGTAAAGATAACTCAACAAGGGTGCTACTTAGGCTTAACGTCCCCTAGCACGGAAAGGACGGTGCTACATGGGGTTAGAGTCCCCTAGCATGGGAGGACTTGTGCTGCAAATGCTTATAGTCCCCCAGAATGTATGGACTTCCATGGATTGTGCTACAAATGCTTATAGTCCCCTGGCACGTACGAACTTGTGCTTCAAAGGTTTAGAGTCCCCTAGCACGTACGGACTTGTGCTACAAAGGTTTAGGGTCCCCTAGCACGTATGGACTTCCAAGAATGTCATCCAAAACAAAGCTTATACTTGATACACAAAACAGGGACAATCATTCATGCTTGATCAAATACTTTTCAAACAAAGCAAAGCAAGCCTTATCAAAACATGATAACATAGCTTTATTAAAAAATGCCACTGACCTAGTTCTTGAGACATCGGGATCAAAGCAAAGGTCCAAGTCCTGCAAACACATGGCAAGGTCTACTGAATGTACTTCTCAAAACAAGTCTTACATGCATGCAAATGACCTCGATGGTCCTTCAAACTAAGTCAAGACAAGGCAAAACATGCTGAAGTGAAATACTGTTTTACATGTCGGGAAGACATACTGGGTACCAACCAGGTCTTTGCCGAGGTCCCACACCTCCTTGCCGATGTGTGGTCCCGGTGGCCACATTCATGGAAATGAAGTCGGGAAAATCTGGGTTTCCCTCTTGATGAACATGAAGAACATGAACATAGAAAACATGAAGAACATAAAGAACATGGATGCTAAAATCATAACTTGTTCATACAAAATCTGGGATTTCATGCTATAAGTTCGAAATCATGGACCTGGGTACCCATACTTGAAGATCTTGGGAAAACAACACAAAAACATGGATCTTAATGCAAGCCTTCGGATCAAATCATGTCTTTTCTTCAAGAACACATGAATATCATATTCTCTTTCTAAAACCGAACTTCAAAGCAATTCATGGCTTACAAATCATGCTCGATCATGCAGTGCAGCTAAATGAACAATAAGAACAACAAGAATAGATCAAGAATCTAACCTCAAAGCACGGATCTAACGGCTCAACTCTAAGGATCAAGCTTGGGATCTACTTCTCTCTCTAAAGACTTTTTCTTCTTCTTCTTCTAGGGCTTCTCTCTCCTTAAGAACAAAGACATATAATAAATGATGCATTTCTAGGTCTGCTGACTGACTTAACACTCAGCTAGGACACGTGGCACTACCGGGTTGGTTCTCTTCAAAAAGGTGACTGAGTGAAAAGACAAGACTATGACAAAGTGTACTCAACAAGCTAGACGACAAGGGCACTCCGGCAAGTAATGACATCGGCTAAGAACAAGGCGTCGGCAAGTAAGGGAACAATGACCTCGGCTAGGAAGGACAACACTTGGCCTAGCTGTGCCACACCTCGGCCTAGATGTGCCACACCTCGGTCTAGGTTGTACCAATCCAGAAACAAGATCACTTAGGCGCAAAGGTAACATCTCGGCCTAGATAATGACATCTCGGCCAATATGCCAGGACAAAGGTGGAGGTCAAGCAAAGTGGTTCCAAGATAGTTCTAGGCTTAAGGTGACCTCGGCTAAGAATAACCTAGGCTTAACATGACTTAGACTTGGCATGACTTAGGTGTGAGACAGTAAGGAAGGAACAAAACATGCAACACACTTAAGCAAAACAAGGCAAGATTGGCAATGCAACTTAACATGGCAAAACATATAAATGCATAAATGCATGCAAGCATGACTAAGGCATGAATGTGGGTTGTTACACTATGAATGTAGCTAGAACACATGTAGACATTAGTCTTTATTTATCAAAAAATAAAGATGATATAGTGTCTCAGTTAAAATACTCCCAAATCATTAGAAGCCTAATGTACCTAATGAATTGTATTCGTCCTGACATAGCTTATGCAGCCAGTAAATTGAGTAGGTACACTAGTAACCCCGGAGAAGACCATTGGAAAGCGATCATTCGGGTTCTCAGATATCTAAGATTTACCCGTGATCATGGTTTGAACTTTACTCGATATCCAGTAGTACTCGAAGGTTATTGTGATGCCAATTGGATATCGGATACTAAAGATTTAAAATGCACTAGTGGATATGTCTTTACTCTGGGAGGCACTGCTATTTCTTGGAAATCCACACATGATCCACAATGGAATCTGAGTTCATTGCTTTAGACAAAATAGGAGAAGAAGCACAATGGCTTCGTCACTTTTTAGAAGACATTCCAATGTGGCCAAAACCTATGCTAGCTATTTACATTCATTGTGATAGTCAATCAGCAATAGGTAGGGCATAAAATCATATGTATAATCGTAAGTCACGACATATTCGTCGTTGACATAATACCGTAAGGAAATTTCACTCAAATGGAATAATCTCATTAGATTATATAAAATCTAAAGAGAATATTGCGGATCCGTTAACAAAAGGTTTGACAAAAGAGCAATTGTATAGTTCATCAAAGGGGATGGGATAAAAGCCTATTACATAAGAGTCATCATAATGGTAACCGTACTTATATGACTGGAGATCCCAAGAACTAAGTTCAGAGGGACAACTAAGTTATGTGTGGCTCACCAGAAATCACCAAGGGATTAAAATTCCCTACCCATTCCTATGGTGAGAGTGATATCTGCAACATGTGTTGTATGAAGGGGTTTTAGGATAAGCTTTGCTTTTAATGATTACTTATATCTTGATTTAGGCATAAAAAACAAGACGAGTATAAGAGATACTCAAAATAAGAATCACCTATATGAGTGTCAAACTGGGGTCGGTTCTATGAGAATGAAGATGCTAAATTCTCTAGAAGCACTCACGAACAACCAGGAGCATTCAAGGCCAAAATGAACACAATCGTGAGAACCACGATGTGTCAGAAGATATTTTGTGTGAAATCTATTATCTTGGCTTACACAAACGGCTGAACAAATCAAGGCATTGCGTCCATTGGTTAGATAGTAAGTCCGATAGGTTATCACTAGGTAAGGTTCAAGGCCGAAAGCTACCTATCATGATGCAAGATATTTTCGATTTATACGCTTTCGAAAAATTCTACATATTGTTGCATTTTCGTTGTCATCAAATTCCATTCATGTGGGGGATTGTTAGAAATGGTTTTGGAAGTTTTGGAAAATCAGATTTTTCCTTAACTTTGGTCTAATTTTTAGGTGGGACTCATGTGCCAAAGTTGGCGGGTCTAAGTGGTAACGTGTTCTATGCCGCGCTGTGATTCACGTGGCATATTTGGTTGCTCAAAACCATTATCGAGTGAATGGGAAATTGAAGCCAAAGTGAGCTCCATGGAAATGAAGTTTTTGGCAGAAATTCCTTAAGGTTTGAATAATGGCTTGTCCCACATTGATTTGGTGGGCATACTTTGAGTGGGTTTATAAGGCTTGAGTTTGGAACTTGGGGTAGGCCCCAAGGAGAACCCAAGTTTAGTAGAGAGGGAGGTTATGGGCAAAGTGGGCTAGACTCATTGGACCCAAAATGAACACACGCGCGCGCTGCCATTGCCGTCCATCCGGTCGGTCGGACGGTGGTGTGTGGTTGGGTTGGGCTTGTCCGGCCCAATACCTATCTTTTTGGGCCAAAAACATTTGAATTTTATTTTCTAAAATTAAATTCTAATTTTTTGGAATTTGAATTTCGAAAATTAATTTCAAAATTGGCTTCGATTTTATTTTCCCCACCTGGACAGATTCAAATCTGTTCAATACAGGTTTTATCTGTTCAAAATTTGAATCCAACAGATTTGTATCTATTTATTCAAACCAAACAGGTACCATACCTATTCATTCAAATCTGTACAGCCATGAAATCATCTATAAATAAGAAATGCCCTCATTTGGATTTTTCATTCACAATTTCGTTTTTCTCCTCTATAATAAATCTCTGCATTTTGTTGCATTAAATTTCTGTGAGAAAGAGTGTAAACATTTAGTGTGATCATTGTGCAAATATTTCTAGTGCTGCTATTGTTTGCTGTTGATTATCTTATCCTGGGAGATAGACGTCCACATTCTGAAGGCACCGTGGAAAGGATGAATCTATCTTATAGACGCTGTGTTAAACACTGGACTTGCTCAGAAAATTTGTTCAACAAATTAATTTGGTAAGTAATTAATTTACTTTTCTTTTTTATTATTTTTTTATCTCAGATTTTGATTTTTGTTTTTGTAACAAAATAAAAATCTGTTTATTTTAATTTATTTTATTTTCTGGTTTGATTTTTGTAATCAAACAAACTCTCTCATTTCCTTTGTTTCTTTTATATTCCATTTGTTGTTAAGTACAGAAACAAAAAATATATTTTTTTAAATACAGTGACATTTACATCCTCTATTTTTCACTTTATCAACTAACTGTACGTTTCTCAATCCATATGGTTGCTTGGTTTGATTATTCCTCAAGTGGCATGACTTTGCTACTATTTTAGGTTTACTTATAGATGTTGATGATAGTGGTTAAATCCTGTAGAATATGAGACTCTGCCAATGACTGTAATTGGAGCCTCCATTAAAGTACAAATATGCAAGAAGCCTAATTTTTTATTATTATTTGGGAATGTGGATTGGTATGTTGGGATAGAAACTATACTTCGAGCTTTGTTTATTAATTTTTTTTTACTTCTTTTTTAGACTCAATAACTCAAGCAGTGCTTAAAGCTCAAGCAATTACATTTTTTCTCATTTGTTTGTTATGCATGTGTTTCAGTTGAATTGGGATTTTAATGAATCAATTTGATTTGGGTAATGCTTTACATCTGAATGACAGTTTTTTTTTTTTTTTTTTTTTTTTTTTTTTTTTTTGTGTGTGTGTGTGCTGTCAATCATTGCATTCATCTTTGTACAAAAATGATTTTTTTTTTCTTTAGTTAGTGTTTTAGGTGTGATTTTTTTTATTTTGAAAATGCTATACTCTGTAGAGTATGGACATCTATGTTGATGGTAATGAATTATGAAAGTGATTCGAGCCGTGACAAAGTCACTTAAGATACCGTTATTGTCTTTTATTTACTTCGTGTATAATGGACGTCCATGTATATTTTCCCTTCCACTGTCTACGAACATTAATGATACTTTGATTAATTAATTTCTTTTCTTTGTTTTGATGGCTATATTTCTATAAATCAATTTTTAACATCTGATTTATTCTTGCAGTTCATCAATTTTTGACGCAGTTCATCAGTTCTATAATGAAAGGTATTTATTTTTTTGATTTCTTTGATAATATTTTTCATTAAAGTTTTGATAAATATGTCATTTCCTTTCTCCCTCTAATCATTAGTTTTCTTCCAAGTTTTAACTTGTTACTTTCTGCTGTTTTCATATTATGCTATGTTTTTTGCTGGTGGTTATCAATTTATAGGTTCTTGATATAATCAAAGATATAAACCCTTTCACACAATTTTTCTTTATTACGTCTGTTTCATTACTCATATAATTTTGATAAAAGTTAAATTTTTTGGTCTGTTACTTATTGGGTCTTCGGTAATTATTGGGTTTATAAAAAATATCTCCCTCCCCCATTTTGTAGTTATGTTTTAAACAAAGCTTTCTTTCCATTTGCACAAAAGATGGAAGCAAAATGGTATTAATGAACAATAAACCATGATAAAAATAAAAACAAAAACAACATTGCTTTCACTTTTTGCTTTCATTTGCTTTTTCCATTAGATTTTTTTTTCCTAATCTTTCTTTCTTTCTTATGGAGCTTAGTAAAAGGTATTATAGTAGTCTTTGTAGCTTTTCTATGAGTGGTTTTGGTGAATGTTAAAGTAGTGGAATGAAATAGAATGGATTGGTATGACCTATGAGAAACCTAATTTAATGGCTTATTTGAATGACTCTTTCACTATACACTAGATTTCTTTTCCCCCCAAAAGAAAGTGTTGGCTTGGCCATTATATATTTTGGTAATTGTTGGGAGTATGTATTGAAGATTTAAACCAAAAAGAACATGTGCATAATGAGGATTGAAAAAATTGAAGAAAAAAAAAAGGGAAGAAAAACATAGATAAATCTTCTTCTTTTTTTTTTTGGAGAACACGCAGACTAATCTTAGTAACAAAATAAATGCCTTTCTTAAGACAATATATGTTGGTAAATTTTGAGTTACTTTGGGAATAACTTTGTGCTAAGTTTTGGAATCCCCTATTGTCAAAATCAAATTGATGTATGATTGTCTCTTTTATTAGGTTTTTTGCTCATATATTTTCAGGATTTATAAATTTACATTTTATTTAAGAGAAAACTAAAGCAGTAGGTTCTTTTTTCCTCTTTATTTTGTCTTCTCTTTTTTAACCTCTTGGAATATGAGGACAATAAAATAGTGGTGTAGAGCTTTTGTTGTACCATTGTTCTTCTTGCCTGGTTTAGTTAGTAAAGGAAAACATATGTGTTCATTTTTTGTCAAGTACATAGTAAAGATAGTAAAATTAAACCAGGAAACATGTGAAGAAAGTGAGTTGGATTGTGTGTGATTGCAAGTGATGTCTGATAAATGATAGATGCTTTTGAGCAGTTAGAAAGTTTATTACATACTATGTGACGTTGATTTGAAAATACTGAACATTAGGCTTTTTTTCTCTTAAATAGATTTTTTTGCTTTAATCCATCTAATCTAACTTTATTATAATTTTTCAATTTTATTTATTTATTTTTAATTTCAAGTGTCGATACTAGAATGGCTAGTGAACGAATTTCAAATCCTTTTAACTTTGGCCAATTTTTAGGGCAACAATTTCATTTTTAAAGTTGTCTTAGTTAATGTAATTGATGAATGCGATGATTTTTGTTGACAACTTATTTGGGTAAGTTGGATTAAAAAATGGATTTACGTGACTTAGGTTTGAATGTATACTATATATGCCTTTTAGGTTTAGAGTTTCACAAACTGTATGAGTGGCTGGAAGGAAAGTGCCTTTAGGCACGGGTGAAAATATTGTTGAAATTATGCACCAATTTTATAGATATTTTTTCAATCTCAAAGTAATAAGGTAATTTCAATCTCAATATTGTTGAAAATATTTTCAATTTCAAAATATTTTTCAATCTCAAAATATTTTTAGCAATATTGTTGAAAATATTGTTGAAATTATGCACCAATTATATAAGCATGGGTGAACCCAATTAATGTAATAAGGTAATTTCAATCTCAAAGTGTTTTGATATATATTTTTTCAACAAATGTACGAATCTATATTTTTTTGCTTCCATAAATTACCAGCTTGTTGTGCATGTTCCTTATTTGGGATACATACAAGTTGATACACAGACTTTTTGGAAAAGAATAAGTATGAAATTTAGGTAAACACATGTTTGAAGACATGTTATTGACACATCTTTTGTAAAGCATACATCTACTTTTTGTGAAGCATACACATCTTTTGTAAAGCTTTTTTCCACTCTTTTGTAAAGCATACATATACTATCGGCTTAGGTGTATGGAAATATAATGTTTGTTTTGCTTATATGGTTATAATTTGATTGGCAGCAGTAGTATTAGCTGGTGTGCATTTTAATTTGTTTTTTAGATTGCAGAGCACTGACTGGTATGCATTGTTTGGTATTTAATTTAATTTTTTTTTTATTTTTTATATTTGATTTGTTTGGAATTGCAAAGTACATGTTGGTATGCACTGTTTGATATTTAATTTTCAATTTAATTTGTTGAGATTGTAGAGCATTTGCTAGTGTGCTTTATGTGGTGTTTAGTAATTTTTTTCTTTTTATTATAGAACGTTAACGAGTATACAATAGCTTTGATTTATGTATTTTGTTTAGTGTTTATAATATTTTTTTTACTTGCTCTTATATTGTAATTTGCAATATTGGTGAATATAATAAAACTTATATGTTTGTTTCTTAATTTGCATTAAGGCTAGGGAGAGTTGTTGTTTGAGTTATGTACAACGTGTGGTACAAACAAAATTGTTACAAGCTCTTTCAGAAGAATAATATATATAGTTTTAAAGCATCTTTATCAAAAAACGATACATACTACATAAATTTCAAATATGATACGTATAAATTGCAATTATATTTTAATCTTAACATTATTTACACTGTGCTTTTAGGCACAGACATACACTAGTATATATATGTATTAGGGATGAGTGCACACGCTAAGTATGCACAAATTTATATTTAAAATAGGCAGTCGGTAAATGAAAAATATAAGTTGATTTTACAATGCTACTTTTGAAAAAGGTTAATCGGTGAAAATCATACAGTTATCAGACCATATGTTATTTAATTAAATATTTAATTTTTTTTGGTGATAAAAACAAGAGTTGAAAAGTTGCCGAAATTTCACAAAGAAGATTGGCCAAAAAAATTCTTAGAAAGTCAATGATGGCTGGTGGCAACAAGGTGAACACATATGTGACATTACACAAATATATGACACGTGTATAGATAGATGACATGTATACAAAGGTGATATTTGAACATGTGACATTTGGATAGACCAATGTCGTTTTGGCCCAAAATATATTTAAGTTTAAATATATTGACCCAATAAAAATTTCACAAATGAACTTATGGGCGAATTACCTTCTGAAGATAAAAAAATAAAAATAACTGTGCCAGACAATTTTGGTTTACCAAATTGCCCATGAAATATAGATAACTATTAATCACTTTTTAAAATCAATCCATATTTCTCATCCAACAATTGTCCAAAAATTTAAATATAAAATTGCATATATTCATAGCGTGGTATCACTGTTGCACTGATTTTTTATTTTATTTAATTTTTTTTCCATATCTTTGGTAAAAGGTCCCAACAAGACTAGATTCCACAACAATTACCCAAAAAATAAATCAATTCAACAAAAATAAGAGGATTATAAAAATCATACGAAACCAAACTAAGTTTCAAATCCCATCAAATGCGATCGGCTACATAAATCCTTATTCTCTATATAGCGACCCCGGTCTTTTCCCATTTGATTATTGTATCCGGACTTAGGTTCCGTAGATTCTGTCATTGTATAATTGTTGTTGTTGTTGTTGTTGTTGTTGTTGTTGTTGTTGTTATCCCTTATTTTCTCATTTGGAATTATAGGATGTGTTGGGCAGGTTTGTTTCAGGTTGGTTGGGTTTAGAAACCAAGTATTGCTGTCCAGGTTTTTGGTTCTTCGCTCGAGCGAGGAGTTGGTCGCTCGAGCGAGAGGTGGCGTCCAGTATGGACCTGTAGCTTTGCATTCTTGGCTCGAGCGAGCTTTTCTTCGCTCGAGCGAGTTAGTCCGTTCTTCGTTCGAGCGTGAGTCTGGTTACAGACCTGAGGGTTTGGGTTCTTCGCTCGATCGAGTTTTCTTTCGCTCGAGCGAGCTTTTGGGTTGTTGGCTCGAGCAAGGCTTCCTTGGCTCGAGCATGGTTTTTCTGTGTCTGGTCACTCGAGCGACCAAGTCTTCGCTCGAGCGAGCCTGTCAGGTTTAAATAGGCAGCAACGTGTTTCAGATCAATTTTTCATTCCCTTTCTGATTCCAAAACCCTAGGTACGAGTTTTCTCTTCCTCTACACACCTTCTCTCTTGGGATTGATCTATTTAGAGTGAGTTTCTACCTTAGATCCTTTATTAAAAAGATAGAGTGGGTCGAGGGCTTCCATTTAATCTGAATTGTTGGTAGTTTGGAGCACTTTGGAGTTTGGGCATTCATCTCCATCTTCTCTTTTGGGGTTATTTCTTTGAGGTAGGGATTTCCTACTCCATTTTATAAGTTTTGTTCTAAGTTTTGGTATTTTGATATGTTGGGGTTACTTTGATAATTTTAAGAAAACCCTAGTTGTGTTAATTAATTAATTTGTATAATTAATTTAAGGGAATTGGGGAATTTGGTTAAATTCATGAAATTGGGAAATTATTGATTAAATGGTGTAGTTGGATAATTTAAACCACTCGCCTATTGAATTGTTGATATATTTATTTCTAGTCTAGAAATAACTGTTTTGGGCTATCGGTGGAGGATAGTCGTGATTGTTGTAGACATTGCATGTGGATTAGGAATAACTGAAACTAACCACATTGATTAAGTCATTAATTTTGACTGTTGCATTGATACAGAAAATACGTGTATTGATTGAGCATTGCATTTGCATATATTGCTTTGTGTGGGAGGAGATAGGGGATGTACTCCACGGTTTAGGGGAAGATAGGGGATGGACCTCTAAACCGGATTTTGTTTGGGAGGAGATAGGGGATGGACTCCATTAGCATCACTTTTATGTGTGCTTATTTATATAGAAGTGTTTTATTGATACAACACTAAAATGTGTATCAATCTGGAAGTATGAAGTGTTTTGATTTGAGCTTGAGTCTCATTTGTTTATTGATATTGGAAGGATGTGAACATGATTTATGTAATTCACTGTTGTAAGTTTGGCCAGGTTCTGAGCCATGTTGATAAAATTGGAAAGTAAAGCGTATCTTAGACAATAGTGTCATGAGACTGTAAAATGAAGTAATTGAATATCTTGGTTAACCATCTGTTGAATGCTATTGCTTTATTCATTGCTTATATGTGGTTTAGTATATTTCTACTGGGCTGTGGCTCACCCTTTATGGGAACATCATTTTCAGGTACAAGTGATAAGCTACCTCCAGGGACTTAGCTTGTGAGGGTTTGGTTTCTGGATTTGGAAGAAGACTTTCATTAGATAATTGTCTTTATTTATTAGTACATGTAAACATTCAAGCCTAGGGCTTTTCTTGTATTGAGTTAGAACTCATATTTTTGTATCCAAGTGATTGGCTTGGAAAGATGTAAGCCTGTAGGGCATTTTATTCGATGTTACATGTAATGCTTTTGTTTAGTAATACTCTGATGAATGGTTTAATAAATTGTTTTCTTTGAATAATGCATGTCAATGATATATATATATATATATATAATGGGTTGATTTTGAGGGCGTTACAACTTGGTATCAGAGCGTACCGGGTTTGAATACTTTGGGTACGTGGGAAGTGATTAGTATCACATTGGGTTCGTCTCGTTTGATAGAGACTTAGTGTAATGTTGTATGCTTATGTGATAACATGTTTATGTGATTATGTGGGTATGGAATGTAGTTCCTAGGATGTTGATTGGACCCTTGAGTTTCTAGTAGTCTTGTTGGAAAGGCACTTGATCACTGCTGCTTCTAACCGGAACTATAGTAACGCATTGGGACTATCATTATCCGGGAATGAAATTCGTAGGTGCTTATGTGATTATGTGCTTACGTGGAATGAATTATTGTTGTCCAATGCATTAGGACGCGAGTGTTTAGTTTCGGCACATTTATTAATGTGCTAATGTCTTTGTTTCCTTTATTAGGATGTCAGGACGAGGACGAGGACGTGGTAGGCGTGGTAGGCCGGGTAGGCAGGAGGTGCCTGTGCCAGAGGAGATTCCGGTAGTTCAGGAGGGAATTGGCCAGGCCAATGTGGCCGAGCCAGTAGGTCAGTAGGCTATAGGCGCTCTAGCCCGAGAGATAGCAGAGGCATTTAGGGAGTCAGTAGGCATTCTCAGAGCTGAGAATCAAGCTCAGGTTGTTGTTGCGGATGCAGGACCTTCCTTTCTGAAGAGGGAGTTCTTCCGGTCTAATCCGGATGAATTTGTGGGTGATCCTAAAGAGCCGCTTAAGGCAGATGAATGGCTCGAACAGACAACGAAGACGTTTGAGATGCTTGGCATCGAAGACGAAGGGTTGAAAGTGACCTTGGCATCTTTCCAGTTGAAGGGGGATGCGGGTCAGTGGTGGAAGTTTACTAAGGGTCGTATAGGAGGTACATGGGAGGCTTTTGTGAATGCTTTCCAGGAGAAGTTCTTATCTCCAGCAGTCAGGGAGAAGCTGCGAGACCAGTTTTGTCAGCTTAAGCAGTTGAGTTCTTCAGTGGCCGAGTTTGAGGCTGCATTTACTAGCTTGTCCAGGTTTGCACCTGAGTTGGTGGCGTCTGAGGAACGCCGCTGTATTGAGTTTGAGAAGAAGTTGAGGCATGGCCTCAAGCTGAGAGTTGGGGGGAACTATGATTCGGGATTATGGGCGTATGGTTGATGCTGCAGCCCACATGGAAATCATGATGCAGGAGGAGGAGGAAGGACAGAAGGGCTCCAAGAGGAGTCAGGATGGTCAGAGTGATGGTAGGAGACAGAAGGGTTTTAATCCTCAGCAGTCTCAGGGTAGCTTTTCTAGATCGACTTTTCCTGTGCCGAGTGCTAGTTCGGGGAAAGGCAGTCAGGGAGACATTACCTGTTTCAAATGTGGCCAGCTGGGCCACAAGTCTCCAGTTTGTCCTCAGAAGGGAGGAGTGCAGAGAGCAGCATCATCATCGGCTCGATCTCAGAGCCAGAATCAGGGTAGAGGCCAGCCACTCTCGTGTTATCAGTGTGGTCAGCCAGGGCATATGAAGAGGTATTGCCCGCAGTTGGGTGGCACACCTGGTGCATCTGGTTTGAGGCCGATTCAGGGTCAGCAGCCAGCTCAGTCAGGTCAGGCCTCGAGGGCCAATCAGGGGGCTTCATCGTCCCAGTCTGTGCAGCAATCTTATGCTCCTAGGGGTGAGCAGGTTGATCAGAGGTCGTCTGGGCGCGTGTACGCTGTTACCGCGCAGGATCTTGTGCCAGCACCATCAGTTGTGAGAGGTACCTTCTTGTTTTGCAACTCGGTTGCTAATGTTTTGATTGATACGGGTGCATCTCATTCCTTTGTGTCTGCTGCATTTGCATCTGTTTTGGAGTTGGAGTTAGCACAGTTAGCATCTCCTATTTGTGTAGTGTCACCTCTTGGGGGTGAATTGATTTTGAAACAAGGTGTTAGGGGTTGTGACATAGAGGTTAATTATCATAGAATCCCATTTTCCTTTGTAGTTATGCCTATGAGGGGTTTCGATGTTATTTTGGGTATGGACTGGTTATCGTCATACCGGGCAGTTATTGATTGCTACCGCCAGAGGGTCACTTGTTGTACTGTGAGCGGAGAGTATTTTCATTTTCTGGGGGATCGAGTTGGTAATGTGTTGCCACCGGGGTATGTTCTGCGAGGACAGAGTGAGCTTAGTGGTCTACTTGCTAACCTTTCGATTAGTGAGGATGATGAGACTCAGATTGTGTTGCCAAGGGTGGTTTGTGAGTACTCGGACGTCTTTCCCGAGGATCTTGTTGGTTTGCCACCGCATCGGGAGATTGAATTCTCTATTGACTTAGTGCCCGGCACGGCACCGATTTCTATGCCACCTTATCGTTTTTCCCCAGCCGAGTTAGTTGAGTTGAAGATTCAGCTCCAGGAGTTGCTAGATAAGGGCTTTATACGTCCTAGTGTTTCACCGTGGGGAGCACCAGCTCTCTTTGTTAAAAAGAAAGGATGCGCTTTGAGACTTTGTATAGATTACCGGAAATTGAATCGGGCTACGGTTAAGAATAAGTACCCTATGCCTCGTATAGATGATCTGTTCGATCAGTTGAAGGGTTCCCGTTGTTTCTCGAAGATAGACTTGAGATTGGGTTATCATCAGTTAAGAGTCAGGGAGGAGGATATTCCAAAGACGGCATTCCGTACGCGGTATGGCCACTATGAGTTTCTGGTGATGCCATTTGGGCTCACCAATGCACCGGCAGTTTTTATGGATTTAATGAACCGGATATTCCGGGAATTTTTAGATCGTTTTGTAGTTGTCTTTGTGGACGACATCCTTATCTATTCACCTTCTGAGGAGAAGCACAAGCAACACTTGAGAGTGGTGCTTGAGTTACTTAGAGCCCATAAGCTTTATGCTAAGTTTGGGAAGTGTGAGTTCTGGCTAGAAGAGGTCAAGTTCTTAGGCCATGTAGTTTCAGGGGAAGGAGTGTCTGTTGATACAAGACTGAGGCAGTGCAAGACTGGGCACAGCCTAAGAGTGTGTTTGAGATCCGCAGTTTTCTGGGGTTAGCTGGGTATTATCGTCGGTTTGTGAAAGATTTCTCCAGATTAGCTTCGCCTTTGACTAGGTTGACTCGGAAGGGAGTCAAATTTGTATGGAGTGAGACTTGTGAAAAGTCATTCCAGGAGTTGAAAGTTAGACTGACCACCGCTCCGGTCTTGATTATTCCAGAGAGAGGGTTGGGTTATGCAGTCTATTGTGACGCCTCACGAGAGGGTCTGGGTTGTGTGTTAATGCAAGAAGGGAAAGTAGTTGCCTATGGCTCACGTCAGTTGAAAATTCACGAGCAAAATTACCCTACGCATGATCTAGAGTTAGCAGCTGTGATATTTGCCTTGAAGATTTGGAGGCATTATCTTTATGGTGAGAGATTTGAGGTATTCTCGGATCATAAGAGTCTGAAATATTTGTTTACACAGAAAGACTTGAACTTGAGGCAGAGGCGGTGGATGGAATTTATAGAGGATTATGATTTTGAGTTGCATTATCATCCGAGAAAGGCCAATGTGGTGGCCGATGCCCTTAGCAGGAAACCTGTTGGTGACATAGCTAGTATAGCTATCCGAGAATGGGAGATGTTAGGTGCACTTGGGGAGTTTGATTTACTTCTGGGCGAATCCGTTGAGGCTGCGACCTTGTTTTCTGTGGTTGCACAACCTACACTTGTGACTCGAGTGTTAGAGGCTCAGAGAGGTGACCTTGATGTAGAATCTCTCCGTGAGAAGATTTTCGGTGGGAAGGTTGAGAAGGGTTTGACGGTGTATCCCGACCTGAGTGTGAGATACCGAGACCGTCTGTTTGTGCCAGAGTCTTGTCGAGAGGAGGTACTCCAAGATTTTCATCATTCACGCCTTTCGGTGCATCCGGGAGGCACTAAGATGTATCGGGATTTGGGTCGCCAGTTTTGGTGGCGGGGTATGAAGAGAGATGTGGCAGCTTTCGTATCCAAGTGCCTTACTTGCCAGCAAGTAAAGGCCAAACATCAGCGGCCAGCGGGTTTGTTGCAACCCTTGCCTATTGCCGAGTGGAAGTGGGAACACGTCACTATGGACTTTGTTGTGGGTCTTCCGAGGACTCAGCGGGGTAGTGATGCTATTTGGGTGGTTGTAGACCGGTTGACTAAGTCGGCGCACTTCATTGCTATGCGCGTGAGGGATTCGATAGAACATCTTGCCGACTTGTACATTCGGGATATAGTGAAGTTACACGGGGTTCCAGTGACGATTGTCTCAGATAGAGATCCTCGTTTTACTGCCAGGTTGTGGCAGAGTTTGCAGAGTGCCTTAGGCACTAAGTTGACCTTTAGCACGGCTTATCATCCTCAGACTGACGGACAGTCCGAGCGTACTATTCAGATCCTTGAGGATATGCTTCGGGGTTGTGTTCTAGACTTTAGTGGGTCATGGGAGAGGCACTTGCCGTTCGTGGAGTTTGCCTACAACAACAGTTTCCAGTCTAGTATCGGTATGGCACCATTTGAGGCCTTGTATGGCCGACCGTGTAGATCTCCTGTTTGTTGGGCCGAGGTGGGTGATGCACCTATGTTGGGTCCGGAGTTGGTGAGGGAAACGACGGAGAAAGTTGAGCTTATCCGTAAGAGGCTGGTTACAGCACAGAGTCGTCAGAAATCTTATGCCGACCGTAGGAGGAGACCTTTGGTGTTTGAGGTGGGTGATCATGTCTTTCTGAAGATATCACCTAGACGGGGTTTGATGAGGTTTGGGAAGAGTGGGAAGTTGTCCCCTCGGTTCATTGGTCCATTTGAGATCCTTGAGAGGATTGGCGAGGCTGCTTATCGTTTAGCTTTGCCGCCGCATTTGTCCGGAGTACATGACGTGTTTCATGTGAGTATGCTTCGGAAATATGAGCCAGATCCATCACATGTGTTGGATTGGACTGATTTAGTGGTTGACGAAGATGTCTCATATGAGGAGAGACCGATTCGAGTCTTGGATAGGCGGGATCAAGTTTTGCGAGGCAAAACCATCCCTTTGGTCAAAGTTTTGTGGAAACATCATGGAGTGGAGGAAGCCACTTGGGAACGTGAATTGGAAGTCCGCGAGAAATATCCGGACATGTTTATTGATTTGTGATCTTGTATTTAGATTTTGTAATATTGTTGAACTTAAGAGCTTTATAAATGTCTTAAGTTGTAAAACACTGAGTATGTTTTGGTAAATGGATATATCTTGGAATTGAATTTGATATGGGAATTGCTAACATTGAAAGGAATAATGCACAATAGTGATGCAGGTTGAGATATATGTTGTTTTTATATATATATTGTGAAATGCCTCTTGATAAAGAGATGAAATGACCAGTTTAGGGTCAAGATGTTTTACTATTGTTTTGTAAAAAAAAAAAAAAAAAAACAGTTTTCAAAAAAAAAAAACTTATGCTTAATTTTGGGGACGAAATTCTTTGAAGGGGGGGAGGTTATAGCGACCCCGGTCTTTTCCCATTTGATTATTGTATCCGGACTTAGGTTCCGTAGATTCTGTCATTGTATAATTGTTGTTGTTGTTGTTGTTGTTGTTGTTGTTGTTGTTGTTGTTGTTGTTATCCCTTATTTTCTCATTTGGAATTATAGGATGTGTTGGGCAGGTTTGTTTCAGGTTGGTTGGGTTTAGAAACCAAGTGTTGCTGTCCAGGTTTTTGGTTCTTCGCTCGAGCGAGGAGTTGGTCACTCGAGCGAGAGGTGGCGTCCAGTATGGACCTGTAGCTTTGCATTCTTGGCTCGAGCGAGCTTTTCTTCGCTCGAGCGAGTTAGTCCGTTCTTCGCTCGAGCGTGAGTCTGGTTACAGACCTGAGGGTTTGGGTTCTTCGCTCGATCGAGTTTTCTTTCGCTCGAGCGAGCTTTTGGGTTGTTGGCTCGAGCAAGGCTTCCTTGGCTCGAGCGTGGTTTTTCTGTGTCTGGTCGCTCGAGCGACCAAGTCTTCGCTCGAGCGAGCCTGTCAGGTTTAAATAGGCAGCAACGTGTTTCAGATCAGTTTTTCATTCCCTTTCAGATTCCAAAACCCTAGGTACGAGTTTTCTCTTCCTCTACACACCTTCTCTCTTGGGATTGATCTATTTAGAGTGAGTTTCTACCTTAGATCCTTTATTAAAGGGGTGTCAATGAAGGAATTATCTTAGCAAAGGGGTGTCAATGAAAATTATAGTATCTAAAACATGTAGTAAAGTCTAACATCACACACAAATGCATTGCAATAACATAAAGAAATCAAATGCTCAATTTGGACAAAAATTCATCTGATTCAAATGACGAATTGACCTTTACAGAACATATGTGGACCAAGAATGAATGGTTTTAAACATATACAAAAACAAAGAGAATGTAGTAGCAGTTTTTAAAAATCCATTCATCCAACACATATTGCTACTCTAACTTGGTTTTGTACTTTTCTCTTCTCATCGAGAGACCTTACCCTACATCTAGGGAAAAAGGTTCAACAGGACTAGTAGATCTCGCAACAATTATCCAAAAATAAATCAATACAGAAATAAAAGATCAAAAAAAAAGAAAAAACCATGTTAATAAAAATAACATCTAAAAAAATGAAGTCAGGCACATCAAGAATTGTGCCAATTCATTGACACTGTGTTTGGTTGAGAAATTTGAGAAGAGATTTGGAAAGGGAAAGAGAAAAGGTAGCTGAAATATGAATAAAATATACCTACATTTCACCTAATTTCACACACCTTTTGCCTTTCCCTTTTTACATTCTTTTCCAAATCCCTCAACCAACACAGTGTGAGAGGAGGCAAATATTAGATCATTTTAAGCAGAAGCATAGAAAACATTTCAAAGCAGCCTACAAACTACACAAACAAAACTCCAATTATTTCCATTCCATCCCTTAACTGGGATAAAATTTTGTACTAATACCCAAATTTGAAGGAAAGGACTTGAACACTTGTTTTTGAAGGAAAGTATAAGCAAATGAAACAGGATTGAAACTCAAATCAGAGGAATTAGCTAATATTAACTATCCATATTGTCTAAGCTATCCAATCAGAGGAATTAAAGGAATTTTAACTATCCATATTGTCTTAACTATCCATTTTGTCTAAGCTATCCATTCATATGCTACCAAAAGCTTAAAAACCAAATGCATTGCAGTGAGTAGCATAAACAAATAATCGAGTTATTTATTTGATCGAGTGACAAATTGACCTTTGCAGAACATTAGTGCTTATTGTTCAGTTCTTGTTTTTTGAATCCTTTGATTGAAACCAAACTCTCTACATAGTGAAAAGCTTTGAACTGAACTTTATCAATTGGAATATACTTAGTCTCTCCATTTTAGGAGTTGAACAAGAATATCCTTCCCCGTGCATCTTCTACTATAATCTCACCATTCTTCATGCATTGCAACAACCAAAATCATTCAACGCCCAAAACTGGTCCAATCACAAATAACTTACAGCAATTGCTCTCAGCGCCACAACAATCCTCTATCATCCACACATCAACACATGGGTTGCCAGGACCACACACAACCTTAACAGCATTATCTTTCCAATCCATTAATTTCCAGTGGACAGAGGTCCCGTCATAGAACCCAGAAAAATCGAGCCCCAACAACATAACAAAAGCCTCATTTGGAACATCAAACCATGTAAAACAAAGACAATGATTTGAAACAGTTGAGAGCAACCAATACAGAGATCTATTGACAATCACCTTACAAGACAATTTATGGATATAAAAGCGCAAATTCCTAACCTGAATCTCTCTCTAACAATCAAAAATTGCAGAGTAGACCTCGACTCGAGTCTATAACTTGAAAGAAACTATCCTGATGACCTTGTAGTCAGTGGCAGAAGAAGTAGAATGGAATATGAATTGGAATCCGAACCCGAGAGAGGTGAAAAAACCTACAAGGAATTTGGATGGTGGGAGGGGGGAGAGATTTGAAGTGTTTGGTAGTAGGGTTCGATAGGAGGATGCTGTGTCGATTGGAATGGAGTGCATGGTGAGAGAGAGAGAGAAAGAGAGACAGAGACAGATGATGCCAATGATGGAGCCAATTAGGTGTAGATCACGAGTGTGGTTGGAAAAGATGTGGAACAGATTGTTAGGGATTTGAGATTGTAACAGAGAAAGAGAGGTGGTGGTGCGGTGTTTGAAGGTGACAATGGTGGTGGCTGTGGTGGTGGTGCGGTGGTGGAGGAAGTGGGAGGAAATGAAGGTAGGGTTAGAGCTGAGGTGCCGAAAGGTTTTGTACACACACCTGAATTGGTGGAGAGATTTGATAGTGAGATGATTGAGAATGTCGAAGATGATTTCCATGGGGAGATAGAGATTATAGTCCGAAGACGATGACATTGTTGCATCATTGGTGGTCTCTGTATTTCTTGTTAGAACAATCTTCTGTGTAAAATAAATAACTTGAAACTAAATCAAACAAATAAAAATAAATTACTTACAAAATTTATTTACCGAAGAGAATAAGTATAAAAAAACCAAGTCGAGTGTGTGACACTCTGTCCTTAAGACAGATTTGCCCCGCTTCGGTACTTACGGATAAATGATGTCTATCTCCCAAGATACAATGATCTTCACAGATTGTAGTAGCACTCCAAACAATCTGACGATGAACCAAACCTGTGTTCTGTACTCTCAAATATTTTTCTAAAACCTAGAATGAAGAATAATGCAAAGAAAAAGCAAAACTAGGAAGACAAATCAATTTTTTCTGGATTATCAACATTGCTGGAATAATCCAATATTTATAGGCAAGAAGATGACCCTTGGATAGATCCGAATAGTTATAATTTGAATGAACAGGTGCATAATTCAATTTGAACACATGTAGAATTCAAACTGTGACAGTTTGAATATGTTTGAACCAAAATTGAATCTGTCCAGTGTTGGCAGTTTTTAATATGTTAGAACAGATTAATTTGTTGGGAATTTTGGACTGGAAGAGGCATAATTTTTTAACAAAAAATTTGAATTCAAATTTGGTGCAAAATTTGAATTAATTTTTGTTCAAAAAAAATAATTTTCCCTCAAGAATTTTTGAAAAATATTCAAACAAATTTTGTCCAAAAATTAAAGTTAGGACCTAACCCACAACCCGCATCTGTGCCCGGCACGGCTCGACCGGCCGATCAGACGGACGGCGGCGCGCGCGTGGGTGGTGGTTTGAGCCAAGGCCCACTTTGCCCATAACTCCTCCCTTCTACAAACTTGGGGTGCCCCTTGGGGCCCAATCCAAGTGTTGCCACCTTCAACATACATAAGTTCTCTTAAGTTTCCAATGTGGGATAACCATTTCAAGGAAACCCACAATTCACTTTTTTAATTGTCCAATCCACGAACCCAAAAACGACGTCAACTTCCCATTCACTCATAAATGGTTTTGACGAACCGTTTGCATTGTGTGGCTTGCCATGCGACAAGGAACACATCACCTCTTTGGACCAACCCCAAAAGACGTATGGGACCCACTCAAATATGGGGACTCAAAGTTGGCCCAAAATAAGCCTATAAAAACCATAATGTCAACAATCCCCCACATGAATTGAATTTGACGGAGAGAAAATGCAACAACATGATCTAATTACTGAGAGTACAAAAATCAGAGATATTCTGCAAAGGATAGGTAGCTTTTGGCTTTGAATATTCTCTTGTGAGACACTATTGGATTTACTAGCTAACCAGTGAACATGATGTCTTAAACTATTTAGCCATTTGTGTAAACCAAGACAATAGAACTCACACAGTACATCACCAGACACAGTTTAGTTCTCAATATTGTGTTCATTTTGGCCTTGAACAACCTGGTCTTCCGTGAATGCTCTAGAGAATGGTAGCCCTTCACAACTCTCGTAGAACCGGCCTAGTTCACACTCATATAGGTGATTCTTATGAAAAGTATCCTGCCATACTCCACTAGTTATTCCTAGATATAAGAATCATTTGAAGTTTTATTTAACCTAAAACGTTGCAAACATCACTATTTCATCATAGAAATGGGTAGAGTTTGACTCCCCAGTGATCCTTATAAGTCATACACAACTCGGTTGTCCCTTTGAATCTAGATCTTGGGATCTCCAGTCAACTAGGTTGGGTTTCCGCTGTGGTAACTCTTATTTAATAGGCTTAAGTCCCATTCCCCTTGATGAATTCTCAACTCTCTTGCTAACCCTTTGGTTAGTGGATCCGCTATGTTGTCTTTAGACTTCACATATTCAATGGAAATAATTCCATTAGAGAGTAGTTGTCTCATGGTATTATGTCAACGGCAAATGTGTCGTGACTTACCGTTATATATATGACTCTATACTCTACCTATTGCTGATTGACTATTACAATGTATGCATATAGCAGATGCCAGTTTTGGCTACATTGGAATATCTTCAAGGAAGTGGCGAAGCCATTCTGCTTCTTCCGCAACTTTATCTAAAGCTATAAACTCTGATTCTATAGTAGACCTAGCAATGTAAGTCTATTTGGAAGATTACCAAGATACAGTCGCCCCACCCAGAGTAAAGACATACCACCAGTGGATTTTGAGTCTCTAGTATTCGATATCCAGTTTCCGTCACAGTATCCTTCAAGTGCTGCTGGATATCTAGTATAATTTAGCCCAATGTTACGAGCAAATCTGAGGTATCATAGAACCATTATAATAGCTTTCCAGTGTTTCACTCCTGGATTACTCATATATCTACTTCATTTACTTACTGCATACATTCTTAAAAAGAAACAAATTAACATCCACAAGTGTTCTAGCAAGATGATCATCATCTTTGATAAAATTTTCAAGTATTTTCTCAATGTAATGAGACTATGACAAAGCATAACCTTCTGATGTTTTGGTAATTTTCATACCAAGTATTACATCAGCAATCCCCATGTCCTTCATGTCAAAATATTTATTCAACATTTTCTTGGTAGTTTTAATCATGTCATTATTACCACCTATGATGAGAATATCATCCACATAAAGACATTCTATAACATAATTGTAGACACCCCATTTTTGACCAACCTTAAGACTCAGACGTCATCGATTGAGCACTCGGTGATGGTGCATGTTGTGCTTGTTTAGAGGTTTCGGAGTTTTGGTTGAGAGCCTTGCCTCCGGGCCTCTGAACTCTTTTGTGCTTCAGCTCAGTTTGTGAACCGAACTTTGTTTCTCTTCCCAGAGGGAGGGAGAGGTCTTGCAGACCATCTCTTTGTGATTGTAGACCACTTTTTGTGGTCGTAGGCCACTTTTCCCATTTGTAGACTAGTTTTTGGTTTTTGGAGCCGTCGGCCGCGCGCCTTGTCTCGAGACCGCTTAACATTCTCCGTTTGGCGTGGTTTTTGAACCACACCTTGTTGCCTCTGCCTAGAGGAACACTGTGGTCCGAGAGACCACTTTTGTGGTTGCATACCACTTTTGGAGCTCGTCAGTTAGTTTTCGGGGCTTTTGGCCGCGTGTTTCGCCTCCCGATTTCTCGTCTTGCATCCGCTTTGGTTTGTTTTTGGTACAAACCTTGCTTTCCTTGTTTGAAAGGTGGTACAAGGGTGGGAGACCACTTTTTCTCCTTGGAGACCACCTTTCCTTTTGTCAGCCAGTTTCCTTGTCAGATAACTAGCTTTCTTGGTCTTTAGACCATCTTTTTGGGTCGGCCACCATACCACAACCTTGCATTTAGTTTGTTGACCTCTCCCACCTGTGGCCGACTAGTTTTTACTCTGGTTGACCATCGGTCGACCACTTTTACTAGCAGGCTGACCACTTCAAGTGGTCGGCTGCTTTTTGACACCTTTTTGGAGATATTTTCCTCCAGCTAGCTGGAGGACTTCATGGCCATCCTCCATACACGTGTATGGAGGGATTGCCTTGGTGCTTAGCTTCTCCTAGAAGCTTTGCCTTTCCTCTTCTATAAGAGGGAAGCTCCCCCTCCCTCCTCTAGGTTCAGAAAATCTGAGGGAAGAGGATACATATAGTGTTGCATCTATATTGCCTTGTTTGCTTCATTTTTGTGTTCAAAAGTGTAGATTTGTCTTAGTTTTGTGCACAAACACACACTTAAACACCTTGCTTGTGTTGTTGAGGCTCCTTGAGGTTGTTTTTGGTGTTCTTGGACTGGTTCAAGTTCAAAAAGGCTGCTGGAGTTGTAGTTATAAAGAGGGTCTTCAAGGGTGAGGTTTTGACCTTTAAATCCCCCTTTCTTGCTTAAGCTTTTAGCCTATCTTGCATGCTGTTTTAAGCTTAGCTCATAACTAATAAAAGTTCTATTTTTTCATGCTTAAAAAGTTTGTTTAGATCACTTTTGTGTTTGGGGTTGTTTACCCGCTCTTAGGCCTTGTTTGGCCTTGTTTTAGAGCCTTTTTTGTGAGCTTCGGAACCACCTTGTATTGGCCTTCTCACCACTGAAATCTAGAGGGATTTCAATGGTGGGGATGGTGTTTTAAGGTCCTAAGAAGGGGAGGGCCATCCCCTCTCCTTGCATCTTCAATACATGCCTTAATATGCCTCATGTTTGAGCATCTTTACTAAGTGTATGTTGACCATGTCTTAGCTTGTATTTGTGGTTATTTTGCTGAGGCATATCACTTTTTTTATTTCCCTTGGTCACTCCATGCATGGTTAATACACTTGTAGTGTAAATCACACAATCTAGTCTTGTATGCCTCATGTTTGAGCATGTCTTTCTAGCTTGTTTTGGAGCCATCTCAGTGGGTTTTTGGTGTTTTTTTAACATGCCTTAGATCTGTTTTGGCTTGGTTTGGTTGGCTCTTGCATGCCTAATACACTTGTAGTGTAAATGCCTTAAACTAGCTTTGTATGCTTCATGAGGTAGCATGTCATTTTAGCTTGGTTTGAGTCCATTTCAGCATGTCTTTGGTGATTTTTTACCATGTCATGACTCTATTTTGGTTTGGTTTGGTTAGCCTTTGCATGCTCCTTGCACTTGTAGTGCAATCCCATGAAATAGCCTAACATGCATCATGTTGTAACATGTCATTTTAGCATGCTTTTGGCTTAGCTCTGAGAAGACTTTGTTCATGTTTTAGCATGTTTAAGGTCTGACTTATGTTGTATTGGTCATCCATGACTTGCTTTGTATAGCCTTGGTTCAATCTAGCTTGTTAGCCTTTTGTATTGAATCCTCTAGCATGCATTACTTGGCTTATTTCAATGATTTGGCATCATTAGTTATGTTATTTCAGTCCATGTTTCATGGCCATGCACTTGCATCTTTCACTTATTCCATGCGTTGGAGGGCTTGACCCTTTATGCCTTAACACGAGTCATTGCGTATGCCTTCATGCCATAGCTTGCGAGCCATCATTTTAGTGGTTATTTAGGGTTATTTTGCCATGATATAACTCTGATTTTTGTTGCTTGAGTCATACCATGCTTGGTCCTAATAGGTGTAGTGTAATCCACCTTATTTTCCTTGCATGTATTGTGCCTTATGCCCTTCATGCTAGCACATTTTGGGTTCCTTTCATACATGTTTTAGACTCATTTTAACATGTTCTAGGACTGTTTTGGGTTGCCATGATCACATGCTTCATGTTTTGTATACTTGTAGTACAAATGCTCTTGCTTGCCTCAAGCTTTGAGCACCATTGCATGCTTCATTTGTGTTGTGTACATGATTTGGCATCACTTAACATGACATTTTAGAGCATTTAGTGTTTCCATGTTCCTACCTCAATCATGCTTTAAGTGCCTTTGAGTGTTATGCATTGTTGCCTAGTTTATGCCTTGGCTCGTATGCTTGCATGCCTAGGTCTTTAAGCCCTCATCTCAGCATGTTTAGGTCCTTATTTTGACCTACTTGAGCTCTGTTCATGCTTAGTTCATGCATTTGTGCCATGTATTGCATGCCTCATGTGTAGTCCTCTTTGCTTGTCTTAAGTTTTAAGGACCTTTGCATGCCTTACTTGTGTTGATTAAATGATTTGGCATCATTTATTACCTCATTTCAATGCACTTAGTGTTGTTACACTTCCACACTTTTCACTCTTTAAGTTTCTTGAGAGTTGCACCTTGGTGCCTCAATTGGTGAGCCAATTGGCATGCATGCTTGTATGTGTTTTTGATGCCTTCATTTTAGCATTATGGCCACTATTTTGGCACGACTGAGGTCTGTCCATTTTGGTTTAAGTCCATTGAGTATATGGTTTGCATGTTGTTTCATGCTTGTTGCATTGCATATTGTTGCCCTTGCCGTATTGCATTGTGCATGCATGCATTACATTGCGTTAAGAACCCTATGATTGCCTTGCATTGAGTATGCCATCTAGTTCTTAGCATTTAGCATTGTATATGCCATGTTATTCCTTGCATTATGTATGCTATGTTGCTAGTTGCATTGTGTATGCCATGTAGATCATCGCATTATGTATGCCATGTTCATCGCATTGTGTATGCCTTATACCTTGCATTGTGTATGTTTAGGTTACATCATGGCATTGTGCATGCTAATTGATAGTTGCATTGTGCATGCTAGTTGTTGCATGCATTAGTATTGTGCATGCCATTAGCCTTGTTAGGTTGTTCAAGTTGCATTCCATGCTTGCTTCACATTGCATTGTGTATGCCATGTTATTTGTTGCATTTTGTTTGGAATAGGTGTTAGTCCAAACACGAAAAATGAGGGACGTTTCATACTTAAAGTGATGAACGTGCCTCAAATTCCGGTCACCGACGCTCTTGATCATACATGATAGAGTTTTAGGCTTTATGTGTTTACTTGTGCATTCATTTTATATTGAATTGTAAAACTTTGCCTCTCGGCCATCACGCATGGAAATGCGCGATTGGTGGCCCGAGGGTTGAGAACCTACACTCCCTTGAGTTCATGACATGATAGGGAGGGTGGTTGTGCACACATATCTTGCAAATAGATTGCCATGCCCTTTCTTGCTCTCTGTTGTAGAAAACTGGGATTCAGCAGCAACAACTGGCCGGCCAGCCAGAAAAAGTAGCTGGCTGAACACTTTTCTGGTTTTTCAATAACCAAAAGTGGTCGGCAGGTGTTTCTAGAGACCAAAAGTGGTCGGCCACTCTCCCACTGGATTCCAAAGGTGGAGTTTAAGCTTTCTGGAGCTTGGTGCAAGTTTCTGAGAACAAATGAAAATAGAGGCAAATCGGGGCATCGCATTGGATTTCCAAACGAGGCAACTGGACATGCATGCATTCCTCTACCTCTGAGGCTCCTGATTTATTGCTTTCCTTAGTTGCCATTGCTTAGATAGCTAGGTTTTGCTTTGGTTTGTACCCTTTAATTAGTTAATGCATTTAGCTATTTAAATTCGTTTTGTAATAATTAGTTAACTAGGATTAGTTAATTAATTTGTTGTGTAATAATTAGTTTAATTAGCTTAGGTTAGTGTAGACGTCCCCGAACGTCCCGGGAGGAATGAATCCCCGTTCGTTCATTTGGGCTCACTACAGTTCGGACTCAAATTTTCACGGTTCTTAATCTGATCTCACAATGTGCGATGTGAGATTGATAAATCACCAAAGAGTCCAAATCCTGCAAATCGTTTTGAAAAATAGATTTTTGAGAAAGAAGTGCCAAACATGGACTGCTTTGCCAGATACAGAGTCGCCACCTAAATATTTTTTTATGGGGGAATTTAGGAAACCCTGACTCGTTTGCCTAGGGCCACGTGTTTGTCATCACCAAAGTTGCCTTGGCTCGGGAACTTGGGTACGATTGGGGAAGGTCAGCTATGAGCACCCTCGCTCGCCCGATCCGAAGATCGGCCTCTACTAACCATGATATCTAGTTTTAAAAACGTTATGTGTTCTTATTCCAGTTAATTAGCTAATCTTACTATGTGATGCGCACAATACAAAAGTATAGACTAGATCGCCTATTTTGGAACAAAGCATTGCATATCCGTTTGTTCGAAAAATGGTTTGAAATTTGCTACTCGCAAGTAGGCTAAAATACGGATTTCAACGAGTTGTTCCAACTCAAGCAATCCAACCTTCACCCACAGGCATTCAGGCAGTAATATCACATAAGCATATAGCCACATGGTAAGCATGCTGTCATGTTAACATTCACACTCATGCGAGATGCTAAAGCATAAATACTTACAGCGTACTCCGAGCCAAAACAAAGAACATGTTAGCAATCAAATGTATGATCCAAGTCCATGTTAAATGGCTAATGCATCACAGGCAAAATGCAATCTAGAATAGGCTTGGCTAATCCTAGGATGGCATGTGAAATGCAACAAGTAACATGTATTCCAGTTAGATTTGAAATACTATGCAGTTAGCATGATGCGCCGAGCCCGGTGCATGCAATACTAATGAATGAATGCACGCATGCATAGCATAAGGTATGCTAAATTAAATATGTCCTAGTATTAACCATCAAAAGCAGGTAAGTAAAAGGGAGAAAGAAATGGGGGTTGGAAGACATGCACACACACACCCACACTTATTACACATTCGCCCTCGCTCGGAGGGACCAAAAGAATAATACAAATTAATTAACCTACAAGCTAATTAATTATTACAGACCACCTAACTAGTTAAGCGAATTAACTAAGCTAAGAAAGCAATAAAACAGCCTCGGGAAGAGGGTCCAATGCCTGCGTGCTTGGGTTTTCTCGAAAATCCGTCACCATGCACAAGCTGCCTCTGTTTACCCAGCTCTGCTCTTTTGAAAATTGCACAAGTCCCAAGGAACACTCTTTGAACATTGTGGAGCATCACCGACTAAGGGGAAACATCACCGACCATGGTAGAAGGGTCATCGACCAAATATTCAGCTCTCGGCCATCCATAATTGGTCGATCGGCACTTTATGCAGTCGACCGGCCATATTTATCTGTAGAATCCTGTTTTGACAGCATCAGAGGGCAAACATGGCATGGCAATGCATTTCAAGCAAATGTTTGCACAAACACCCTCCTTATCAGGTTCATGACTCAAAGGAGGATGGACCTCGACCCTCGGGCCACCAATCGCATATTTCAATGCGTGATGGCCAAAGAGGCCAAGTTATGCATTTTGATGTCAAATGAAATGCAAACCAAATAAACACATAAGGCCTAACCTCTATCACTTGATCAAGAGACAAGGCATGCATGCTCAATGCAATGCAACCTAGACATGTGAGCTAAGTATGCAATCATGAGCATGAAAGCAAGTAATGTGTACTAAGCACACAACCTAAACAAACAAACATGCAAGGCATGTAACAACATGTGCAAGCTAACAAGCATGCAATACGCAATGCGAACATGCAAACATGCAAGACATGTAACATGTTAAGCAACTAAGACAAAAGGAAGAAAACATGCTAAATGCAATGTGATTCAAGCATGCAACACATGCGATAGGCCAAGTATGCAACAACACTCAAGGCAAGCATGCGACAACATGCAAAGGATGGACTTACACCAAGATTGACAGCTCTCTACTAGGTCCAAAACAGTGGCCAAATGCTAGGGAAATGAAGGCCAAAACACATACAAACATGCATGCACACATGGCCCAACTCTTAAGCATAAAGAAGCAACTTTTAAGCACACTTGAAAGAGGATAAACATGGACTAATGGCAAGCATAGCAAGCTCTGAAAATACATGAGGAAAGATGCCAAATCAACCTATCAATGCAAGCAAGGCATGCAACTATGTCCAAAACTCAAGGTAAGTCAAGGGGGTTAAACCATAGCTATATGAAGCAAGTCCCAAAGGGCCATGGGGACTCAAAACCACCCCAAGGCAGATCAAAACAAGGTCAAAGGCACACCTAGATGGCATCTAAATGGCCTAAGTCTAAAGGCATGCTAAAGGGTCCAAACATGGAGCATAAGATACCAACCTCTTGAAGCATTAAAAGAGCATCAATTGCAAGCATATAAGCATACCACAAGGACTGAAATGATGTTATAAGTGGTGCCAAACCACTGAAACAAGCCAAGTAATGCATGCTCAACACTCACACACTCAAGGCTAACAAGCCAAAATGCAAGGTAGCTATGCAAAGCATGTCATGGATGGCTAAAAAAACTCCAAACAGACCTTAAGCATACTAAGACATGCATAAAAGCTTCACAAAGCTAGGCCAAAAATATGCTAGAAACAAGGCTCAAAGCACAAAGCATGTTAAGGCAATTCACGGCATTATAAGACAAGTATGCAAAGCAAGCATGGTGTGCCTAAACCAACTTAAAATAGTGCTATATCATGGCAAAATAAGCACAAATACTAGCTAAGACATGGCCAACATGAACTCAACAATGGTGCTCACACATGAGGCTAAAATGACCAATATTGAAGGCGACAAGGAGAGGGGAATGGCCCTCTCCTTCTTAGGACCTTAAAGCACCATCCCCACCACTGAAATCCAATGGATTTCAGTGGTGAGGAGGCCCAAACAAGGTGGTCCCGGGGCTTACCAAAATAGCACAAAATGGGGGCCAAACAAGGCCTAAGAGGGGTCAAAAAACCCTAAACACCAAAACAACCTTAAACAACTATTTTAAGAACTTAAAATAAAAACTTTTATATGTTATAAGTTAAGCTTAAAAATAGATGCAAGGATGGCTAAAAGCCTATGCAAAAATGGGGAATAAAGGGGTAAAGTTTTTACCCTTAAAGACCTTCTTCACAAGGACCACTCTAGCCCCTTCTCCAAGCTTAGATCAACTCAAGAACTCTGAAAACCACTCCTTAGTACCTCAGTAGCTAAAGGAAAGTGTAACTCTAGGTGTTTGTGTGCAAAACTATGAACAAAACACCTTAATATACACACAAAGAGCAAAAGAGAGGGAGATATAGAGATAGATAGATACACAAGACCTAACCCTAATTCAGACCTCTGGAACTCTTTTTTGTAACCCTTGAGGAGGGAGGAGAAGGCCTTGCTTTATAGGGGATCACTCTTGCAAAGCTTACAAAACAAGCTAAGCAAGAGTAAAATCCCTCTATACACATGGAGGGGGTGCAAAGTGGGTGCCAGCTAGCATAGCTGGCACAAAATATCTACCAAAAGCAGATGCACAGTGGTCAGCCAGCCAAAAATGCCAAATTGACCAAATAAATGGTCGACCGACCAAACAGAGTGCCGACTGACCAAACATTTGGCTGATGGCAACAAAACAATGGCCGGTGGCCTCAAGCCATGGCCGGTGAGATGTGAGGATGGCCAACGAGCCATTCCTTGCTCCTCAAAAGAAAAACACAAGTGTTTGGTGCGAAACCAAACACAAAATAGGCAAGTTGAGAGGTCTTGAGGCAAGGCGCGTGGCCGAGACCTCTGAGAACTCAAGACAAACACGAACATGGATGATCACCGAGTGTTCAAACAGTGACGTCCGAGTCTTGAGGATGGTCAAAAATGGGGTGTCTACAGTTAGCTAGTTAGCTCTTTATTCGGTCTCTCCCTCGAGAGAGCTAATTGTTCTAATAAGCGTGCGTGTGTGTAATACATGTCTTCCAATCCCCATTTCTTTCTCCCTTTTACTTAACTGCGTACGATGGTTAGTTTTAGGGCATGTTTAATTTAGCATACCTTATGCTCGCATGCGTGCATCCATTCATCTATATTGCATGCACCGGGCTCGACGCATCATACTAACTGCATTGTATTTCAATACCTATTTGAATACATGCATCAAGTATTGCATCTCACATGCCATTTTAGAATAGCTGAGCCTATTTCTAGTTGTATTTTGCATGTGTTGCATTAGCCATCTTAACATGAGCTAGGATCATGCATTTGATTACTAACTAGTTCTTTATTTTGGCTTGGAGTACACTATAAGTGTTTATGCTTTAGCATCTTGCATGTGTGTGTGTCAAACATGAAAGCATGCTTGCCATGAGGCTACCTGCTTATTTGATATAACTACCTGAATGCCTGTGGGTGAAGGTTGGATTACCTGAATTGGAACAATTCATTGAAATCCACATTTTAGCCTACTCGCGAGTAGCAAACTTCAAACCATTTTCCAAACAAACGGATATGCGATGTTTGGTTCCAAATTAGGCGATCTAGTCTATACTTGTCTACTGTGCGCATCACGTAGTAAGATTAGCTAATTAACCACATGTGTTTTCAAAAACAAAATATCATGTTTAGTACAGGCCGATCTTTGATCAGGCGAGTGGGGGTGCTCATTAAATGATCTTCCCCAATCGTACCCAAATTCCCGAGTCGAGGTAACTTTGGTGATGACGGACACATGGCCTTAGGCACGAGTCAGGGTTTCCTAAATTTTTTCAAAATAAAATATTTAGGAGACAACTCTGTATCTGGCAAAACAGTCCATGTTTGGCACTTCTTTCTTACAAATCAGTTTTCCAAAACGATTTGCCGGATTTGGACTCTTTGGTGATTTATCGGTCTTGCATCGCACTTTGCGAGATTAGATTGAGAACCGTGACATTGAGTCCGAACTGTAGTAGCTAGTGAACAAAACGAGATTTCCTCGGGAGTTCTCCGGGCGCGTCTACAGTTTCTTGGGACTCTGCTGGGGATTTAGAGAACTTCACTCGAACTCATGATATCTTCTTTTGATTACACTTATGTATTTCTTTGCATTGCATTTGCATTGGTGCGCCTAGGACACTGTGTTTGCTGTATGCTATTCCTGAACGGTTTGCCAGAGGCTTGCTTTGAGAAGCGTGCCATAAGGCTGACCGGTTGCTGGCTCTGCCACGACGAGAACACAAACCTTAGTTTTTACTGAGGCACCCTTTTTGACCATTCGACCTAGTGCATATTCGGAATCCATAGTGACCATTCCAAACTAGGACAGGTTGCTTACCCGATTTTTGGTTGTTTGAAACCGCTGTGTGCATAGTGAAACACTAGCTCCTGACAAAATAGGACAGGGGAAACCCTACCCCAACATAGGGGTGTTTTTGCTCTCACTTACTTGCTATGTGCTTTTGGAGAGTGTGCCTCTATGGGGTTGTGTATATCAGTTTGCAAGTCTGGGTAGGCCCGCGGGCATCAATATTTGGAGAATCAGTTTTAACTGAGGGTATCAGATTCAGTTTTGGGACAGTAATTTGGGGCACAGTGACCAGAATTAAGGACAGTGTGTTCAGCTTACAAATACCGACTGTGCGTTGTTATGCCGACTGTGTGTTGTTATGCCAACTGTGTGTTGCCTTTAATTTATTCGGTTCATAACATAGCACACTGCGCGTTTTGGTTGTTTATTTCCTTATTATGCTTTATTTATCTTTTTGCAAGGTAGTTTAGCACAATTTCATCCGACCAGGCAGATATCCCTCGAGCACTCTGGGTCAGAGGTCGAAGACTTAATCGATCCAGGGATCTGAGAGACGGACAAGCAGTGTTTCTTTCTTTACCCCCTGTTGCTAGGCGGAGGTCAAGAAGGCGCAGTGTATCAGTACAGAGGTTGTTAGATCAGTGGTCCTTGAATAGTCAGGCTCAGGTCTCAGTTTCTATTGCAAAGTCAGATATACCGTTTGTTCAGATAGACCAGCACAACATGGCAGGCTTGGAAGAGATGATACGTCAACTCCAGGAAAGTATGAAAACTATGCAGCAAGACGCTGCCCGTCAAACAGAATTTGCTACATGCCAGGTTGAGGTTATGGCTCAACAGGCAGAGGTAATTACCAGGCTACAGTAGCAAATCGGAGCATCTGCTTCACACACACCTCCTCCTCTACCAAGAGTTCCAATACTCGGGGAGACAGCTAATGTCCAGGAAGATACGGACATCCCCACAGGGCTAGCTCCGCCCCAACCCTGCCCCAGCTATCTAAAGCACCCACCAACCTTGTGGATTCACCGTTCGAGTTCGAGGTGGATCCAACGGCATTAAAAGTAAGCAAAATGGAAAAGCTTTTTAAAAAGTCTTAGGGTGTGAAGTCCATTCCAGATATAAAGGATGGATATACTAACTCGGTTGTGACTCTGCCAGACTGATTTAAAATGCCGCACATGGACCGCTTCGATGGGTCTGGGGATCCTATGGTACACCTGCGGCTGTTTTCAGGCATCTTAAGGCCGATGGGCCTCTCCAGATTACAGAAGCTTTCTTTGTTTTGCTGGACCCAGTCGGGTGTAGAGGCTATTTGGTATGCGAAATTGGAGGACTCCGTTAAGAGAAATTGAGAGGAGATGGCTGAGCCCTTCATAGCTCAATACTCCTATAACACCCAGATTGAGGTCACAACTCGTGATCTCGAGACGACTAGGCAAGAACCGAAGGAGTGCTTCTCTGATTTTGTGACCCGCTGGAGAGCTAAATCCTCGATTATGACCATCAGGCCTGTGGACAAAGATTAGATACGGATGGTTGTGCACAACCTCCAGCCCAAGCTCATGCAGAAGATGATCGTCCTCCCCCTACCCACCTTTGCAGACTTGCATGAGATTGGGGTGCAAATAGAGGACGCCATGAAACAAGGCCTCATTGATAATGAGAGAGGGCAGCCCAGGAGGGCATTCAACCGCGGTACAAATGTAGACACAAGTAATGCTGTAGTTGACAAAACGTCAGATGTCGGGATGGTCACCACCACCACTCCAAAAACCCTCACAACTACCCCATTCACCGGTGCGTCCGGTAGTAGCTCACAACCAACTAGATATGCGCCCAGAGGCTAAAGAACCTTCACCCCACTATACATGCCCCTATCCAAAGCTTTGGGGGTTTTGATCAAGAAAGAGCACTTGAAGCCCCAAGAGCCGCGACCCTTGCCAGAAAAACTTCCTCCCTCTCATAACCCAGCTAAGTACTATACCTATCACCAACAACATGGTCACGACCCCGACCAGTGCTTTAGACTACATCACGACATCCAAGATCTCGTTGACAATAAGGTGATCGCACCTTCAGAAAAACCAAACGTCATAACTGACCCACTCCCATCACATAACCAAGCTCCACCTCCCAAACGCATCAACTTCATCCAGACTAGGGTTGTGCCATACGACCCTAGCATATACATCGCCCCTTCTCACCTACCTAAGCCAGAGGTATTCATTCTAGAAAGCACGGATTTGTGCATACTAGACATCTCCCAAACCCAACCTGAGCCGATGGTGGAGACTATCAAAGATAGAACCGGGATGATTGCGGGAATAGATGGAAATGATTATTCAGAGCCTAAGGGGTCTGTACGATTTGTGTACAACCCGAGCGGTTACATTACATCAACAGGGCAGATTAAGAAGAGGATGGAACTATCGGCCGGGGCAGAAATCTGTGTCGTTTGAGAGGATGGACCTAATCAGGGGCTAGATAACCTAGCAGAATTGGAAGAGGACATAGCCAACCTTCAATTCTTCAATGAACAGGATCTGGGGGATGTGACTGTCAACTGGTTTGATTTAGATGGGTCAGCAGAAGCTACCGGGTGGCTCAATGACGAGCCAGATGCTATTGAACAACTTCAGCCAGACCAGGGCAATCAGGGGTTGGAATATCATCAACAGTGGCCGGAGTGGCCAGAGATCAGAATAAACCACCGGGGAGCACCGGTGTTAAGAATTTTGCTCAGGATCAGAACAATTTGAGTACAGAAGATGCTGAGCAGCAGGCTGCACTGAAACAGTTTGAGCAAGAGAAGATCGAAGATCTGGAGAAGGCTAGAAAGGCCAAAGCCGCCGTAGAGATAGAATGTGCTGTGGGCATGGGAATAGAATGTGCTGTGCGCACAGGAACAGTTGTGACGAAATTGGATAGCTGCTTGTCGATGGCCGATGGCATGTGGTGGGAAGATGATGACCTATGTCATGCTTACACAGACGAGGATTGGGGGAACAACCAACCGGATGATACCTGGTATATTGGAGAGGTTGACCACATGACTAGGAGTGGGCGGTATTTCAAGCCCCCAAACCTAAATCAACCAGAGGCGTTCGGAAAGGACAAAGAGACGGAGAAGCAGAAAGAAAAGCTACTCGAAAAGGAGGCTGTGTTAAAACAGCTGAAGAAGATACAAGTAGACATCTCCATCTAGGGACTGCTTACGGTATCAAGAGTACACAGACAGGCTGTCCTTTCTGTAATGGACAGGGCTAAACTTTCGATTGATACCACACCTGAGCAGCTGGTAGGATTGGTTTTTCTGGGAGGAGCTTCCCCGATTTTAACCTTCACTAACAAGGAGTTGCTGCCTGAGGGGGCAAATCATAACAAACCACTCTACATCTCTGTGGAGTGTAGAGACAAATGGATACCAGTGGTTCTTGTCGACACAGGATCCGCCATTAACGTGTGCCCGTCGAGAACGGCATATGTGATCGGGTTGAAGCCTGCGGACGTCGCACCCACTACCTAGGTGATTCGGGCATATGACAATACTAGTAGAGAAGTGATGGGGACTGTGCAAATTCGGACTAAGGTTGGTCCAGGATAGCATGATATTCACTTTCATGTCTTGGACGTTCCCGCGACCTTCAATTTACTCCTGGGGTGGCCTTGGCTGCATCAGGTAAAGGCGGTCTTTTTTACCCTGCATCAAATGTTGAAGTACCCCCACGGGAAGGGGGTGGCCATAGTTTTTGGGAATTCATCAATCCATCCGTCGCCAGAGGTGTCTACGCCGGTTCTGGAGATCGAACATGGCGCAGAGGATGTGTTCTTGTCAGGATTTAGCCTAGCTGAGGCTCGGGTTATAGAGAACTTACTAGCTATTGACGAGGGGTTATATGTCAGTGCCCAGTCTGTGTACCTCATGAACAAGCTCCAACACATCCCCGGGAGGGGATTAGGAAAAAGTGGCCGGAAAGGCGTTGCAGCATTGGCCGAAGTGCCACATAACCCACATACCTTTGGTTTAGGTTACCTGCCTACCAAGGAGAATTGGATGAGGAAAGGGAAAGAAATGGCCGGAAGGGCTAGAGCTAAGCAGGTGGGGAAGCATTTTGAGTCGATGCACCGACCTATTCAGGGTACCCTGAACGGACGCTTTGTTTAGGAGGGGGAGGACTTCCCATTCTGCGACTTCCCAGAGCCATGGCTGAATGTAGAGAGGAGACGCTTGCCGGGGTTCGAGATCTTCTTTGACTTGCAATTGTCTGAGGATGATGTTGTCGAGGAACGAACAGACTCGATAACTGAGGCTAGATAGTACAAAGAGGGGGTTTCCGAGGGCGCAGAGATTGAAATGGGGGTAGCACTGGCTTGTCTACTTTCAGATCCTCCGATCGTACATGAGTGCTTGGGGGATGACCTCTCAATGTCCGTGATTGGGAATGAAATAACTACGAACCCACCTTCAAACATTTTGGATGCATCCATTGCACCCGCCCTCGTCTGGCAATACGAGGAAGGCTTCTTATCGAGCAGCACCGGGTCAGGTATTGAGCCGGAATCTGATTCCACTGAGTCTTGTGAGTCGAAATCAGGTTCCAGCTCGTCTGAGTCTGAGTTCGGTATTCCTGGGGTGACAACCTGGATGCCGCAGTCTTGTCTAGGTCGTCTTTTTCTTTTTCCTTTGAGTCTGTTGTAACAGAGGAATCAGGCGACTTGGAAGTGATTAATCATAATTGTGCGGTTGTGGCCTTCGATTACTTTTCTGTGCCCTTAATTTATTGCATTAATCAGGATTTTCAAAATTTTGATGAAAACGACGAGGAAGAAATTCCTTCGGTTTTGCAATATTTGCTGGATCAAGAGTAGGAGAGGTTTGTTAAACCCTTGGTTGACGAAATCACCCAAATTAACGTTGGTATTGAGAAGGACCCGCGGCTGGTCCAGATTGGGTCCACGTTGTCTTCGGAGGAGCGCGAGCACTTAGTCACTTTGTTAAAAGATTTCAAATATGTTTTCGCGTGGTCCTATGAAGACATGCTTGGAATCGATCCTGAGATTGTATAGCACCGAATCCCTCTTGACCTAGAGGCCCAACTTGTTAAGCAGAAGCTCAGAAGGATCCGCCCAGACTGGGCTCTCAAGATCAAAGAAGAGGTCACTAAGCAAATTGACGTAAGGTTCCTGCTGGTATCTGAATACACAACTTGGTTGGCCAACATTGTTCCAGTGCCGAAGAAAGATGGCAAAATTCGGGTATGTGTGGATTTCAGGGATTTCAACAAAGCCAGTCCAAAGGACGACTTTCCTCTGCCGCATATTGGTGAGTTAGTGGACTTCACTGCTGGGCATGCGTTGCTCTCGTTCATGGATGGGTTTTCAGGCTACAATCAGATATTGATGGCACCCGAAGACCGAGAGAAGACTGCTTTCACCACCCAGTGGAGCACCTATTGTTATAGGGCGATGCCGTTTGGGCTGAAGAATGCTGGAGCTACGTATCAATGGGCTGCGACCACAATATTGCACGACATGATCCACAAGGAGGTTGAGGTGTACGTGGACGACATGATTGTCAAGTCCAAGGAAAGAGAAGGCCACTACACTGCCTTGTAAAAATTCTTTCAACGAATCAAAGAGTATAAGCTACAGCTCAATCCTTAGAAGTGTACATTCGGTGTTACAGTAGGGAAAATGCTGGGGTTCTTGATTACACAAAGAGGTATCGAAGTCGACCCTTCCAAAATCAAGGCCATCTTAGAAATGCCACCACCAATGACTAAAAAGGAGGTGCAAGGCTTTCTGGGACAGTTTATTTCAAAATTAACCTTGACTTGTGAGCCACTCTTTGGTCTCCTGAAGAAAGGAAAGAAATTCTAATGGGACAGCCGATGCCAAGCTGCCTTTGAACAGATCAAACAATATTTACAGAACCCACCTGTGTTGTCACCGCCTGAGCCGGGTAAACTGTTGATTCTGTATCTTTCAGTGACTGAAACTACAATGGGCTGCATGCTCGCGCAAGAGTCTGAGGACAAAGTGGAGAGGGCTATCTACTATATGAGCAAGAAAATGCTGGAGTACGAGACCCGTTACACTTCACTGGAGAAGGCTTGTCTGGCCTTGGTATGGGCTACCAGGAAGCTGCGGCACTACCTGTTAGCTCACTCCATAATACTGGTTTCGAGATTAGATCCCATCAAATATCTCTTCGAGAAACCAGCACTTATGGGTAGGCTAGCTCGTTGGTTGCTTCTGCTTTCCAAATTCGATCTGAAGCATGTGACGCGCAAGTCAGTAAAAGGGAGAGCGGTAGCAGAGTTCCTAGCCGATCACCCCGTGGAAGAAGATGAAGCAGTTGAGTACCTATTCCCAAATGAGGCCATTCTGCATGTCGAAGACGAGTTTTGGACGATGGTTTAAAGGCCAAGAGAAGATAATCTCAAAGGCCTAAAAGGATAGCACAAAACAAAGCCAAACAAGGCACAAAAGGGGGTAGACTACCCCCAACACCAAAGAGATCTCAAACAAACACTTCAAGCACTTAAAAATGAAACTCTTTGCAGTTTAAAGTTAGGCCTAAAACATCATGCAAATAGGGCTAATGACTTAATCAAAACAAAGCTTAAAAGAGGCTAGAGACTCACCCTTGTAGAACAACTTCAAGGAAGCAACTCCAGCAACTTTTTTGGACCAAAAGCAATCCAAAAACCTCAAAACCAGCTTCAAGGTGCCTTAGCTCCAAAGCAAAGGTGTTTCACTAGGTGTTTGTGTGCAAAAGTGTGAAGAAATGACACTTTTAAGCACAAATATGGAGCAAATAGAGCAATATAGAGATAGAGATATATGTATAACCCTAATGCAAAATTTTGAACTTAAGACAAGAGGGAGGAGGCTCCCTTTTATAAAAAACCAAGCATCAAGCTTGTTACACAAGCTTGACGCTTGAATCAATCCCTCCATACATGGAGGATGCTTTCTGTTCCTAACAGTTGGCACAGCTGGCAAGAAAATATCTGCAGAAAAATGCAGAAAAAGTGCCGACCAGTTGAGGTGGTCGGCCGACCACTCTCACTAGTCGACTGACCAGAAAAGGTGGTCTGCAGGGAGAACACTTGGTTGGCAAGGGGCGGGGGGGGGGAGGTGGTCTACACAAAGAAAAGAAGGTGGTGGCATGGCTACCGACCACTTTAGGTGGTCCAAAGACCACCAAGACCAGCTGGCCGACTAGAAAACTGTTGGCAGGGGAGAAAAGTGGTCTACAGGGGGAGAAACTGGTCTACACCCTTGTTCCACCCTCCAAGAAAAGGAAAACAAGGTTTGGTTCAAAACCAAACCAAAAAGGAAGCAAGACAAAAGTCCGCGGGAGAAGGCACACAGTTAGGAGCCTCGAAAACTAGTCTATGGGTGCAAAACGTGGTCTACGAAAGGGAAAGGTGGTCTACGACCACAAAAAGTGGTCTACAGACCTCTGTTTCCCTCTAGGCAACGGCAACAAGGCTTGATTCAAAAACCAGGCCAAGAGGAGAATGTTAAGAGGTTCCGATACAAGGCGCTTGGCCGAAGGCTCTGGAAACCGGAAACTAGCCTACAAGACGGAAAAGTAGTCTACGACTACGAAAAGTGGCCTACAGGCCTCTCTCTCCCTCCAGACAAGGTCAACAAGGCATAATCCACAAACCAAGTCAAAACACAAAGAGTTCATTGGCCCGGAGGCAAGGCACGCAACCGAAAATTCCGAAAACTCGAAACGAGCACAAACATGCGCGATCATCGAGTGCTCAATAGATGACGTCTGAGTCTTAAGGTCGGTCAAAAATGGGGTGTCTATAGTTGCCCCTCTTTGACAGAACTCGGAAATCAAGAAGTGACGAGAGTGAATGTCAAAGCCCAGAGATGACCCATTTTTTACAAGGCCGAAGACTTAGACAAACAGACAAGATAACAAAGAGATGCGCCCACAAGCAGGGGCAAGATGCAAATGATATGCACAATGCAGAACATAACTTATGATTATGCAAAGATGGCTGTAATGAAGCATTTATGCAAAATAAATACAATAGTTTAAGCAAGCGAATAAGAAACAATAGTCTCACACATTCCAACAGAAAGGATGTAAGAGAATTATACAATCTTAACTACGACTCACGTAGGAAAGACTAAAAGCGACTATCGGGAACACCCAAAGTCTCAAACGAAACACCTTCTAGCGTATCAAAGGCAAAAGGAGAAGGATTGTGCAAGAAAGAACAATCATCCAAACGTGTGTCAAACGTGAGAGGAGAAAGCTACATCCAAACGCATGTCGAATGCGAGTGGAGAATATCGTCTGGTTTCACTAACTTCAAATGAACTGTACATACAATATCGTGCCTGCATAAAAAAGAAACTCAGCAGGTACAATATAGTAGAAACACATGTTCAACGCTATATCAAGATACAATTTCAATACAAGATAAACGCGTGCACATATGATGCCGATGGAATAGTACATAGCAATGCAAGTGAAAAGTACATAGCAATGCAAGTGAAAAGTGCATAGCAATGCAAGTGAAAAGTGCATAGCAATGCAAGTAGAACGTGCATGACAACGCAAGTGAAGTGTGCATAACAATGCAACTAGAACATGCATAACAATGCAAGTAAAAAGTGCGTGACAACGCAAGTGAAGAGGTGCATAACAATGCAAGTGAAAAGTGCGTGACAACGCAAGTAAAGAGTGTGCATAACAATGCGATTAAAACGTGCGAGACAATGCAAGTAAAACATGCGTGACAACGCACATGGAGTGGATAACAATGCCCGTAACGTGGGTGACACCGCAAGTAGTATGCATAACAATGCAAGTAACGTGCGTGACAACGTAAGTAAAGTGTGCATAACAATGCAAGTAACGTGCGTGACAACACAAGTAAAGATGTGCATAACAATGCAACTAGAGTGCGCATAACAATGCGACTGAAACGTGCATAACAATGCGAGTGAGGTGTGCATAACAATGCAATGAGTGGTGTGCATAACAATGCAAGTGAAATGTAACTTCAATAGCAAGTTTGAAGCAAAATGCCGAATAAGGAAATACAAGCCTTAACGAGAGCAATTCAACCGTAACCTCTGATTTACCTCTCAGAGGGGTCACGACGTACTCAAAAAGGATACACTTTGCTCTTGACGAGTGACGATGAGTCGCGCATCGAAGACTTGAATTGAAGTTCCCGCAGGGACATTTTGAGCCGAAAAGCGTACTTTTCTTGCACTTTCTCGAGAGCCAAGAACTCCAACCAGTCTAAAAACACTTAGGGAGGACAATGGGACCCTGAAGACCACCCAGGAGGGTTGCCGACCACCTAGACCAGCTGCAGACCACTTGTAAACCACCTAAGTGGTTGGTCGGCTAGAAAAACTGGTCGGCCGACCAGTTTACACAACTTTAGGGCAATTTGGTCTTTTAGCGTTGGTTCTATAAGTGTACAACTCCAAAGCACATTTCATTCACACCTCTGTGCCGAAATTGACTCCCCTTCCTTCCTAGATCCTTTCCCCTCTCAGATCCGGGCTTTGCACGCGTTTTCCGACGCCCCACGTGAAGTTGATTCGCGAAAACCTTTTGATTCTCTTCGTTTTGAACCGATCAGAATTTGTTTTCGGAGCTTCTTTCTCCATTTTCACCATTTGAGGTATGTTTCTCTCGAAGTTTAGCACCTTTTCCAGGGCTTTGACTTTTTTTGACTTTTTCTCTTCCGAGAGTTGACTTTTGTTGACGTTTTGCAATTTTGGCTCATTTTTGCTCATTTTGCATCGTTTTTTCAGATGGCTGACCACATCCCACACGATGGGGGTTCTCCATGAGTAGAGGACGAGCCTGACATCATGCCATTACTGCCCAGGATTCGGCCTTTCGACCCAGAGAGGTACCATCCTCAGGAGCACGTACTACCGCCGAGTACTTTTCATCATTTCACAGATTTTGCGTGACGAGCACCCGCAGACTTGCTACTACGCGAGCCGGAGTCTCACTTGCCTCATCACGTGCATGAGGTGCGTACTGCACTTTTACATTTTCTGCGTTGTATTTTGCATTTCTTGCACACATGATGCTTTTGCAATGCATTTTATCTGCTCGTTCTGAACACATTTACATACATAACACTTTTGCTCATTCTGAACACAGCTCACACACTGCATTTTGTTCATTCTACAACTGAATACATCTGTTCATTCTGCACTTAGCTCACACACAACATTTTGTTCATTCTGAAACTGAATATATCCGTTCATTCTACCGACAGCTCACACACAGCATTCTGTTCATTCTGAAACTAAATACATTTGTTCATTCTGCCCACAGCTCACAAACTATATTACTGCTCATTCGGAATACAACTCACACTGTACTTCTTCTCATTCTGAACGCAGGTGGCTTCCCGTTTCACCCGGGTATATGGGTCGATCATCACGAGGGAGTGGTATATGGAGCACCTAGATGGTGTTCGGCATATCGTTGATGAGGCAGGGTTTGGCCCATTTTGCGTGGGGTTATTGTGTTTTCAGGTGAGTAGGACCCTCATGGGCGCATTGGTAGAGAGGTGGTGGGACACCACGAAATCCTTCCACTTCTCAGCTACCGGGGACATGACGATGACCCCGTACGACTTTTCGATACTAACGGGGCCTCAACGTGGGAGGCCGGCCGATCCCATATGACTTCGATATGGGTGAGTGGGAGGCAGCTTGGACTTATTTTCTCGGAGCCCATTCGTCGATCTACCGATCATCATGCATGGTCAGGTACACCTGGTTTACAAGGCAGTACCGAGGGACTATGCCCGAGACTGTTAAGGCCACGGAGCAATATGCCCGGGGATTCCTGATGTTCCTTCTCGGGACCACACTATTCTCTGATAGCGGGAACACGGTCGGGCTATATCTCGTGAGCGCTCTAGTAGACCTATTACAGGTCCGGCACTTTGATTGGGGTGGCGCTGGCCTCGCTACCCTTTACTGCTATATGAGTGCGACCTCCCGCGGGCGGGGGAACATAGTAGGTGGCTACTGAAGAGCCTGGTTTTCATTTCTGCTTTTCATTACCTATATACTGCACACTCTACACATTGCACACATTATATTCTGTACTTGGCATTCTGCACTCAGCATTCTGTATTTTTTGTATATTCTGTATTTTTCACTCAGTATTCTGCATTTTCTATACATTCTGTATTCTGACTGCCATTGTCTTGCCTTTCACAGCTGTGGATATGCGCCTACTTCCTGACGCTCGTCCCTAATCCGGAGGTTGAGACACCACTCGAGGTGCCATACTCACGTAGATTCGAGGGTCGGTGCCGGCCCAGACCCCGGGAGACTCTGCCATATCTGAGGCGTTATTTTGACACCGTACGGGCGACGGAGGTAATCCCGATCTCTCAGTTCTTCATGCTTTCGGCTTTGATTCATCTTGCATATTTATGACGTCTAATCAATTCATGCACTTGCTATCCGCAGATCACCTGGCAGCCTTGGATAGCGATGCCAGGGTTTTCTCAATTCCAGTTTGCTGGGATATGGGGCACCTCGCGGTACCGAATTTTGTTTGAGGGACCAGTTGCCAGAGCCTGGTTTCTCGGGGAGCGCTTCATGTGCCAGACACTGGGTAACCCCGATCAGGAGATCGCTTCACCACCTTCATCAAATATGCGGACCATAGAGAGTCTCACTCCTTGGGAGGTTAGCGACCTTATGCAGGGTGCTGACACAGTCCTTTTCCTGGAGGGGAGGGAGTACATGACATACCTCCATACATACCTGATGCCTCCACTGACAGGTGTCCGTACCCCCATGAGGAGAGCTACTGACATGCCTTCATCGAGTCGCGCTCGAGCTACAGACATACCTTCGACTAGCAACGCCAGCACTTCAAGGGATAGGACTAGGGAGATGTCCCCCAATTGGCAGTGTGCTGGATGGCCAGATCCTCCGACTGAGCTGACAGGCTGGCGGTATGGGACACCATACCAGATTTTGCTAGAGGCTCCATTGCCAGATCATCGATATGTCAATGCTCTTGACTCAGTATCGGTATGCTTCACAGCTTTCATCTATCATTCAAATATTTAGACATTCATTCATTCACTGATGACTTGAACTTGCATCTGCAGCCTCCCGGAGGATATGTTGTGGGGTTGCTCGAGGCGATGGCGTCACTCGAGTTCATGGTTTTGAGGAGGGAGACGATACTGCACTCCTACGGCATCCCGGTACTTTCCAATTTCCAAGCATTTATCATACTCTTGCTGATATATCGAAACTGAACATTTTACTACACTGATTCACTGCATGTGTAGATCACGTCCGACACATCACATTCACATACTATATCTGCATGCACTCACTCCATGCACCATACTTGCATCTGATATATATATCCTGGCTGATGTATTCAAATTGCCTTTTTAGGTCACACCTGTACAGTCCAGGCCACCCGGGCCTTCTCGAGTAGTAGGGAGAGGGATCCCGACACGCAGCCGGGGGAGACGTCGGGCGCCTACCAGACGTAATGACGAGTCTAGCGAGGAGGAGGAGTCAGTACACCCTCAGTCAGAGACATCTGCGAGCAGAGGTGATGACTCCGATTCAGGTTCTGAGGACGGAGACAACGCCGAGGAGGATTCCGAGAATGGCGGCTCCGGCTCAGACGGTGGTGCCGACGTTGGTGGTGCAGAGGTTGCTCAGCTGAAGAGGGTGAAGAGGGCCTCTTGATCTTGAGCCAGATAGCACCGACGTAGATGTTTTGCTTTATTTTCCTTTTACTAGTAGTTATAGCACCTTGTACAGCGTTAGGCAGATTTATTTTCTTGAAAACTTGTATCTTGTTGTAAAAAGAAACCATGGTGGAATGAAAATAGGTTTTTGTTCAAAAAGTATTGCATTTTGTATTCTAAGCATCGTATCGCATCATTTTGCACAAAAATGAGATTGATGAAAATTGAACGTTCGTGCATTGCCAAATCAGGTAGTGAACCAACGTAACAAACAAAATAACAATAAAGTGCAATTCGATAAACGAATCAAAACAACTCGATAAGTAAAGAGCAACAACTCGATAAACAAATGGCAACAACTCGATAATCAAAGAGCAACAACTCGATAATCAAAGAGCAACCACTAGATAAATAAAACTTAACAACTCGATAAACAAATGCATTTCGGACAAACAAAGTAAACAGGATGCACCCGAATCAGAAGTAAACTCAGACCTTCAGCACACTCAGCACATAAGAAGGCTAGGGATTCTTTGCTGTACAGAAGAAGTGGCTGCAGACCACTTTTTGGTCACTGCCGACCACCAACATAGCTTGCCTACCACTTTTGTGGTCTGCAGACTAGAAAAAGTGGCTGGTCGACCAGAAAAGTGGTCGGCCGACCAATGAGGCTGGGGACCTCCAGATTTTTGCCACTTGTCCTCTAAACAGTGGCTTATCCTCCATAAAGGTTCCAGCTTCGTGGTTCCCTTATTCTAACTCAGTTTTGCACCAAATTGAGGCATTTCTTGTCCAAAATCTCACAAATTGGATTGCTAACTTGGATGGCTTGGAAAAGCTGAATTTTCAAGGCTTCGAAATAAATGCACTATTCACGCTAAGCCGCACCCCGCTGTGTTTTCTGTTCCTCCATGTCGCGGCAAGGTGTTGGAATTCGGTAACCCACGTTTTTAGCTTCGCCGGACAAGAAATGTGTCCCACTTTCAAAGACTTCCAAGCTTTGATGGAGTCCGTACGCGATGAAGAGATCTTGCCCCAATTCCACTTCTGGCACATCCAAGCCTTAGGACGGATGTGCAGGCTCACTTTGCATGACGCTCGGTCCTTGATCCGCGACGGAGAACTGGACATCCCAAGCTTGATTCGTCGGTTTTCTGATGCCGGTGACCGCAACGATCATCACTGGTAGGGTTTTCGACGACATGCGCTTTGCTTGTGCATGTTGTCTCATTTCTTGGTTGCCCCAGGCTTCGGAGGATCTAGCGTCCGTTTGATTGAGGTTGCCCAAGGTCTAAAAGAGGGCAAGAGCTGCATTGCCATGGCGCTAGTTGAGACACTGATGGGTTTGGATTCTTTCTATCGCCGAGGGACAACTAGATTCGCGGGGAGTCCACTACTGCTGCAGGTAATGTTTCCCATCCCATCTCACATATGTTTTTCACATCACTCGGCCCTCAGGCTCGATTTTTCTCTCAAACCCCTTTTTCTCACTTTTCTCTCCACGTACACCTCTCTATTCTTTAATCTCTAATTTTCCATCCATCCCCATATATGGTTGATGGATACGCTGAAGGTTCTGGACTCATGCCCAGCATATTCAGCTCGCGGCTATTTCTTCCGGCGACGTTTAGTCAATGCCCCTGATGAGGGATGGTGGTGCAAATGGATGTGCAGTCTATCCGCTGTCAACATTGCTTGGCGCTGCCCTTGGCTCAATTTACCGGCAATGAGCTACAACATGTCTCGCCAGCCCAGTATTCAGTTGATCGGCCTGACACATTGTGTCTTTTATTTCCCATTTCGAATCTGGCGCCAATTCGGGCATGATCAGACTTGCCCGAAAGAAAGGATAGAGTACCCTGCCGCATTTCCAGTCCGAGGCGCAGAACTAGCTCGGTATGCCACAGCATGGAGGATGAAAGAGCTTTTGACCCCCGCTCCCACTTTCAGTTGCACCCTCTCTGACAAGTGCATAGCTTGGCTTGATGAAGAGAGCACAGGTTGGACCTACTTTGGCATCAGAGGCTTCCACAAGCTCTGGGAGGGGGCACAGGAACACCTGACTTATCGATGCCCCGAGTTTATTGCTTTATCAGTACTTTCAAGTTTTCTTTATGATTGTAATAAAAAACAACTTCAATTTGTATTCAAGAGTTGGAGAACTCTGTACTGAAATCAATGTAATTGAAGGTTGTGGTTACTGAAAATTTTCTGTTTGGTCCAAAAATGGTCTAAGTTGTAAAAAGATTAATTTGAGCAAAATCAACTTTTATTAAAACTTTTCAAAACCATTTTCGATATGGATCACAACTGGACATGCCCGGGATCTATCACTGAGATGTACAACCCCGGATCCTAGCAACTGGAAAGTTGCCCCTAGTCTGAATAGCACTGCATTGGAGATCACAACCGAGCTTTTGAATGCAAAATAGAAAAAGATGACCAACATGATCACATGGACAGAATTGATTTGGAAGTGTTTATGGATGGACTTCAGAATGAAGTTGCCTACGTATCCCAAAGATGGGAATCAAGCCTGACGTAGTTCAGTTCAGGTTCACTCGTGTATTAACCCTCTCCTTTTGCGCTCTAACTTTTGCCGAGGCCGCCCTTTCTGGGTTTTCAACCTTGGGAGCTCAGTTTTTATTATTTCAAATTTTTTGTGCTCTAACTTTTGTCTAGGTCGCCCTTTCGGGTTTTCGGCCTAGCGAGCCACTCAGGGAAAGTATTTCTTCAACTTGTCTATGTTGATCGGCTGGGAGAACTCATGGCCATCTAAATCCATCAGAATGACAGCTCCATCCGACCAGATAGACTTGATGATGTAAAGTCTAGTCCAATTAGGTCTGAACCTGCCCCTAGGGTCGTGGATGGGAGCTCGGTTGTCTTTGAGCACTAGATCCCCCTTTTTTAAATTCCTGGACTTAACCTTCTTGTTGAATGCCCTGGCAATTCTTCGTTGATAACCCTGGACGTGATACAGTGCTTTCAGCTTCTGTCATCAAAGAGCATGAGTTCTTCGAACCTGCTTTGCTGCCAATTTGCCTCAACTATCTGACACTCTGCCAATACCTGTAATGACGGAACCTCAACTTCAATAGGCAGAACAACCTCCATCCCATAAACCAAGGAATACAGAGTTGCCCCAGTAGAAGTTCGAATTGAAGACCGGTAGCCCCAAAGAGCAAATGGCGGCTTATCTGGGCAATCCCTGCAGGTTTCCATCATCTTCTACAGAATGTGCTTGATGTTCTTGTTAGCGGCCTCAACTGCTCCGTTAGTTTGCGGCCAATATGTTGATGACTTATGAAAAGCCACGTTGTACTTCTCCAACAAGTTGATCACCTCCTTCTTGAAGTGGGAACCATTATCCGAAATAATCTCATTCGGGACCCCGTAGCAACAGATGATGTTGTTCCTGATGAACTTAGCAACATGCGATGCCTTCAACACCGCGTAAGATTGGGCCTCAACCCACTTCGTGAAGTAGTCTATCACTACTAGAATGTACTCATGCCCGTTGGACCCCTTCGGAGTGACAGCCCCAATTACATCAATCCCCCAGACTGAAAATGGCCATGGCGAAGTCATGTTGTATAGCTTCGACGGCGGAATATTCATGCGATTTGCATGCATCTAACATTTGTGGCATCGCCGGACAAAGCCAATCCAATCCTCTTCCATGGTGGACTAGTAATAACCCTGTCTAAGGATCTTTCGGGCTAGCATCACCCTGCCCATGTGTGCTCTGCACTCTCCTCCATGGATGGCCTCCATCAGGCGCTTGGACTCTTCAGCATCAACACACAGGTTATGCATCCTGAGATGACCCCGTTTGTACAGTTTACCCTCGTAGATGATGAACTAAGCAGCTATTCTTTGAATTGCCCTCTTATCTTTCGCGTTTGCCCCCTGGTGGATACGCCTTCTTTCCCAAGAAGTTCCAGATGTCGTAATACCAGGGGTGTTGATCTTGTACCTCATCTATGGCGGTAATCAGCTCGTAGGCCGGCACGAATTTCTATTCAATGATGATCGGACGCATCCGGACTCCAAAAGGGATGTCTATCATAGAAGATAAAGTTTCTAATGAATCAGGGAACCTGTTGTTCTCTCTTAACAAATGGGCAAAATTCAGTTTCTCAAACCGAGGAATCAGAACGTCCAAGGTCTGGTGACAGACTCTCATCTTTTCTTCTTTAACTTTCCAAATTCCTTTAGCTTGAGATACAACAAGGTTCGAGTCCCCGATGATATCCAAACGTTTTGCCCCTAGTTCCAGGGCGGCTTCTAGTCCAACAATACATGCCTCATACTCTGCCTCATTGTTCGACACTTTGAACCAGAGTTTGAATGCTAGAGGTATGCGGGAATTGTCGGGTGCTATCAGCAACACCCCTATCCTATACCTGTATTGGTTTGACGCTCCGTCAAAGTACATCGTCCAAGTCTCTTCTTTGACATGCAAAATGGCCTCGTCTAGGAATAGATACTCAACTGCTTCATCCCCTTCAACTGGGTGGTCGGCTAGGAACTCCGCTACCGCTCTTCCTTTCATCGACTTACGCGTCATGTACTTCAGGTTGAATTCGAAAAGCAGAAGCAACCAACGAACTAGCCTACCCATAAGTGCTGGTTTCTCGAAGAGATATTAGATGGGATCTAATCTCGAAACCAGTATTACAGAGTGAGCTAACAAGCAGTGCCTCAGCTTCCTGGTAGCCCATACCAAGGCCAGACAAGCCTTCTCCAGCGGAGTGTAGCGGGTCTCCCAATCCAGCATTTTCTTGCTCAAGTAGTAGATAGCTGTCTCCACTTTGTCCTCAGACTCCTGTGCAAGCATGCAGCCCATTGTCGTTTCAATCACTGAAAGATACAGAATCAACGGTTTGCTCGGCTCAGGCGGTGACAACACAGGTGGGTTCTGTAGATATTGCTTGATCTGCTCGAAAGTCGGTCGTCCCATTGGAACTTTTTTCCTTTCTTCAAGAGACCAAAGAGTGGTTCACAAGTCAAGGTTAATTTTGCAATAAACCGTCTTAGGAATTGCACTTTACCCAGAAAGCCTCGCACCTCCTTTTCAGTCCTTGGTGGTGGCATTTCTAAGATGGCCTTGATTTTAGAAGGATCGACCTCGATACCCTTTTGTGTGATCAAGAACCCCAGCATTTTCCTTGCTGTAACACCAAATGTACATTTCTGAGGATTCAGCCACAACCGATACTCTCTGATCTGTTGGAAGAATTTTTGCAAGGCGGTGCAGTGGCCCTTTCTTTCCTTGGATTTGACAATCATGTCATTCACGTGCACCTCAACCTCTTTATGGATCATATCGTGCAAAATTGTGGTCGCAGGCCATTGATACGTAGCCCCAGCGTTCTTCAACCCAAACGGCATCACCCTATAACAATAGGTTCCCCACGGGGTGGTAAAAGCAGTCTTCTCTCGATCTTCGAGTGCCATCAAAATCTGATTGTAGCCTGAAAACCCATCCATGAACGAGAGCGGCGCATGCCCAGCAGTGAAGTCCACTAATTCGTCGATATGCGGTAGAGGAAAGTCATCCTTCAGACTGGCTTTGTTCAAATCCCTGAAGTCCACACGTACCCGAATTCTGCCGTCCTTCTTCGGCACCAGAACTATATTGGCTAACCAAGTAGGGTATTCAGATACCAACAGGAACCCTGCGTTAATCAGCTTGGTGACCTCTTCTTTGATCTTGAGAGCCTAGTTCGGGCGGATCCTTCGGAGTTTCTGCTTAACAGGTCGGGCCTCTGGGTCAAGAGGGATCCGGTGCTGTACAATCTCAGGGTCGATTCCAGCCATGTCTTCGTAGGACCACGCGAAAACATCTTTGAAATCTTTTAATAAAGCGACTAAGCGCTCGCGCTCCTCCAAAGACAACGTGGACCCGATCTGGACCAGCCGCGGGTCCTTCTCAGTACCAACATTAATTGTGATGATTTCATCAACCAAGGGTTATACAAACCTCTCATGCTCTTGATCAAGCAAATATTGTAAAACCGGAGGTATTTCTTCCTCGTCGTTTTCATCAAAATTTTGAAAATTTTGATTAATGCAGTAAATTAAAGGCATAGAAAAGTACTCGGAAGCCATGATTGTACCATTCTCATTAATAACATCCAGTCCACCTGATTCCCCTGTTACAACAGACACAAAGGAAAAAGAAAAAGACGACCTGGACAGGACAGTGGCATCCGGGTTATCACCCCCAAGAATACCGGACTTAGACTCAGACGAGCTGGAACTTGATTCCGGCCCCACAGACTTAGTGGAATCAGATTTCGGCTCACTACCTGACCCGGTGCTGCTCGATAAAAAGCCCTCCTCGTATTGCCAGACAAGGGAGGGTGCAATGAATGCATCAAGAATGCCTGAAGATGGGCCCACAGCCACTTCATCCCCAATCATGAAAACTAAGAAGTTATCCCCCAAGCACTCCAATGCGATATGAGATCTGAGAGTAGGCAAGCCAGTGCTACCCCCATCTCAATTTCTGTGCTCTCGGAATCCTCCTCATTGCACTGCTCAGTCTCAACTGGTGGGTCTGTCTGTTCTTCGGCAACATCGTCCCCAGATAATTGCAAGTCAAAGAAAATCTCAAATCCCGGCAATCGTTGCCTTTTTGCATTTAGCCATGGTTCCGAAAAGCCGCAAAATAGGAAGTTTTCCCACTCCCGGACAAAGCGTCCGTTCAGGGTCCCCTGGATAGGCCGGTGCACCAACTCATAAGGCTTCCCGGCTTGCTTTGCTCTGGCTCTTCCGGCCATCTCTTTTTCTTTCCTCGCCCAATCCTCTTTGGTAGATAGATAACCTAAGCCAAAGGTATATGGGTTATGCGGCACTTCGGTCAATGCTGCAATGCCCTTCCGGCCACTTCGCCCTAATCCCATCCTAGGGATGTGCTGAAGCTTGTTCATAAGGTAGACAGACTGTGCATTGACGTAGAGCCCCTCATCAATAGCTAGGATATTTTGTAAAACTCGGGCCTCACCTAGGGTAAATCCGGACAAAAACACATCCTCCGTGCCATGCTCAACCTCCAGAACTGATGCAGAAACCACCGGCGGCGGATGGTTTGAAGAATTCCCAAAAATGATTGCCACCCGCTTCCCGTGGGGGTACTTCAACATTTGATGCAAGGTAGAAGAGACGGCCTTCACCTGCTGTAGCCACGGCCGCCCCATGAGTAGATTGAAGGTGGCTGGGACATCCAAGACAAGAAAATCAATATCCTGTTGCCCTGGACTAACTTGAGTCTAAATCTGTACAGTCCCCATCACCTCTCGGCTGGTATTATCATAGGCCCTTATCACCTGGGCGGTAGGCACAAAATCCGCAGGCTTCAACCCGACAACATATGTCGTCCTCGACGAAGACACGTTGATAGCAGATCCTTTGTCAACAAGGACCACCGGTATCCATTTCTTTCTACACTCGACAGAGATGTAGAGTGGTTTGTTATGATCTGAGCCCTCAGGCGGCAGTTCCTTGTCAGTAAAGGTCAAGGTCGGGGGGAGCTCCTCCCGGGAAAACCAACCCTACCAACTGTTCAGGAGTTGTATCGATTGAAAGTTTAGCCCTATCCATTGCAAAAGGAGAGCTTGTCTGTGAACTCTTGAGGCCATAAGCAGTCCCCAGATGGAGATGACTTCTTGAACTTTCTTAAGCTATTTCAGTACAGCCTCCTCCTCGAGCAGTTTTTCTTTCTGCCTCTCTGATTCTTTGTCCTTCCCGGACACCTCCTGTTGGTCCAAGTGTGGGGGCTTGAAATACTGCCCACTTCTGGTCATAAGGTCAATCTCTTCAACATACCAAGTGTCATCTGGTTGGTTCTACCCCCAATCTTCGTCAGTGTGGGCAAGACGTAAGTCGTCGTCTTCCCACCATATTCCGTCGACAACCGATAGATAGCTGTCCGGTTCCGTCGCAACTGTTCCTATGCTCACAGAACATTCCGTCCCCGCAGGGGCTTTGACCTTCCTAGCCCTCTCAAGATCCTCGATCTTTTCCTACTCAAACTGCTTCAGTGCAGCCTGCTGTTCAGTATCTACCGTAGTCAATCTGCCCGGATCTTGAGCAAAGTCCTTAGCACCGGTGCTCTCCAGCGATTTCTCTTGATTTTTAGCCATTCCGGCCACTGCTGACATTCTGGCTTCTGATTGCCCCTGCTCTGGCGGAGGTGCCTCAATAACATCTGGCTGGTCACTCAGCCACCTAGTATTCTCTGCGGATCCATACAAGTCGAACCAGTTGATGTCCACATCCCCTGAGTCCTGCTCTTCAAAGAACTACAGATTTGCAATGTCCTCTTCCAGCTTTGGTAGGTCATTTAACCCCTCACTCGGTCCATCTTCCTGAACCACACTAATCTTTGCCGCTACTGGCAATTCTACCCTCGGCTTAACCTGATTCGTTAATGTGATGTAACCACTCAGGTTGTACACAAAGCTTGCTGAACCCTCAGGCTCTAAATCATCATTCTCGTTTGCCTCCAAAGTCACCCCAGTTCTGTCTTCGACAGTTACCACCACCGGTTCAGGTTGGATTTGGGAGGTGCTCGACATGCACAAATTCGTGCTGTTGATGATGAACACCTCAGGCTTGGGTAGGTGGGAGGGTGTGATATATATGCTCGGGTCATATGGAATGCCCGCGGTTTGGATCAGGTTGATGCGTTTGGGTAGTGGAGCTTGGTTATGTCGTGGAAGTGGATTGGTGGTGACATTCGACTTTTTCGGAGGCACGATCACCCTGTTGTCAATAAGAACGTAGATCTCATAACGCAATCTATAACACTGGTCGGTGTCATGACCGTGTTGTTGGTGAAAGGCACAGTATTTGGCCGGGTTATGGGAGGAAGGAAGTTTGTCTGGTAATGGCCGTGGCTCTAGGGGCTTCAAGTGCCCTTTCTTGATCAAAACCCCTAGAGCTTTGGAGAGAGACATGTACAGTGGAGAAAAGGTTCTCTGGCCTAGGGGTGGATATCTGGCTGTTTGTTAGCTGGTTCCGGACGCACCGATGAAGGGTGTAGCTGTAAGTGTTTTTGGAGTGGTGGTGATGACCATGCCCACAACAGAAGTCCTGGCAGCTGTAGCACTACTCGTGCCTGTATTTGAACTGCGGGTAAATGGCCTCTTGGGCTGCTCTCTGTCGTTGTCAATCAGACCCTGTTTCATAGCGTCCTCAATCTGTACCTCAATCTCTTGTAAATCCGGAAAGGTGGGAAAGGGTAAGACGATCATCTTTTGCATCAGCCTGGGTTGGAGGTTGCGCACAACCATCCGTATCTAATCCTTGTCTTCTGGCCTGATGGTCATCAAAGAAGCTTTGACCCTCAAACGGGTTACAAAGTTGGAGAAGCCCTCTTTTGGCTCTTACCTGGTTGTCTCGAGATCACGAGTTGTGATCTCGATCTGCATGTTGTTGGAGTATTGAGCTATAAAGGCCTCAACCATCTCCTCCCAACTTTTCTTCACAGAGTCCTCCAGCTTTGCGTACCAAATAGCCGTAACACCCGATAGGGTCCGGCTGAAGAGGGAAAGCTTTTCTAATCTGGAGAGGCCCATTGGCCTTAGGATATCCGAGAACAACTGCAGGTGTGCCATGTGATCCCCAGAACCGTCAAAACGGTCTATATGCGGCATCTTAAACCAGTCTGGCAAAGTCACCGCCGAATCGGTGTATCCATCCTCTATGTCTAGAATGGAATTAACGCCTTGGGCTTTTTGAACAGCTTTTCTAACTTGCTCACTTTCAATGTTATTGGATCCACCTCAAGTTCAAATGGTGTATCCACTAGATTAGCTGGCGCTTTGGACATCTGAGGTAGGATTGAGGGTGGAACTGGTGCTGTTGGGACGTTCATATTTTCCTGGACGTTTGCACTCTCCCCGAGTGCTGGAACTCTAGGCGGGGGTGGCGGTGGATGCGAAGCAGATGCTCCGGCTTGTTGCGGTTGTTGCTGTTGTTGTGGTTGTTGCTGTTGCTGAAGCCTGGCAATTAGTTCTGTCTGTTGGGCCAC